>NC_141700.1:403063154-403663154 GCF_964263255.1 Lissotriton vulgaris
GGGACTCCTTCCCATTTGCGAAAGGGTTCTCACCTACTTGAAGTAGACAGCAAAAGTTGAATGTTTTGCAAGTGTATTTTGATGGCAAAACATTCACACATACCACTGTAATTTGGTATTAGGAAGGGATGCCCCAAACATGCACCCTCCTAATGCTGAAATGCAAACCCTGTTTGCAATGAGGTAAGAGGTTACTGAATCTCACATAGAGATTAGTACAATTCTAATAGCCTTTTTTAATTTGCAACCTTCCTGATTCTACGAATCAGCCCATTTGCAAACAGAAAAACACTTTGTACATCTGGCGCTATGTGCTTTGTCTTATGGTAAAGTCAATAGACTATTAGTCTTGACTCTTAAATGTTGAGCAGTAGATTTTGTTATTGGACTCAAGGTAGTCCAAGATCCTGGTGTAGGTAATAAATAAAAAGTTGTGGTGATATGTGTCTGCTAATGTTTTGTGGTGCACATTTGTGAGGTACCATTGACTGTGCAAATTAGATAGTGACTGTAACAAACTGTAGTGAGTGTACTAATATGTATTGGTATTCATTGAACCAATTGCACAAATGGGTAACTATATCAGCCAGGGTGATTTGCTGCTTGTTGAGATTTCATTTTGTGTGTGTGTGTATGTATATGCGTGTAAGGAAGTCAGAGGGCATTAAAACCATACTATCTATTGTATCTTGTGTCAAGGATCTACTTTGAATTCTTTAACGAAGCAGATAAGAGTTATTTGTTTATTGTGCCTGCTTAAAGTTACAAAATTTGCATAAGATATCATTCTAAAGGGGAGTAAACTGCTGCAAGGAGTGAAGAAATATGTCAGAGTGTGCTGCGCCGGCATAGGTCAGTTAGTGTGAAATGCCGTACTGGGATTGGTTGACAAGTCATCAAGTATCAGGCTGTGATAGGTTTATAAAAAGAAATTGTGACTGATAAGGAGGAAGGTATTGACATAAATGGAAATGTATATTGAACAACATAATTGAAATTTTCTGAATTTGATCATTGTTTGATCTTTGCTGAATCTTTGTAATAATTAAATGTAGTGCATCCTACTTGAATTGTAGTATTTCTGCACCAAAAAAATTATAAAGGAGAGTAAACGGCTGCAAGGAGCGAAGAACTACACAGAGTATGCCACGCTGACATAGGTCAGTTGGTGTGAAGTGCAGCACTGGAATTGGTTGACAAGTCATCAAGTAATGACATGAGATAGGTTTATAAAAACAAATTGTTACAGGATTGGAGGAAGGTATTTACATATACGGAATTGTAAACTGAACAACAACATTGACATTTTCTGAATATGATCATTGTGCGAACATTGTTGAATCTTTGCAAGCAATAAATGTTTTAATTCTCTTAGAGATTTGATGAGAGGTAATGTGCAAGTCTGATTTATGGAAGGTGAAGAGGCTCCATCAGAATGTACACCAGATCATTATATGGTTACAAATATAGGGCGTAATACATGTTTGTGGATTTGTCAATGGTGCACGTAACTGAAAACAAGGGACCATTCAGATTTCCACAATAGGGTACTTTGGATTTGAAGATTAGTGAACATTTAAGAGAAAAATGAAATGAAATGATGCTTCCTTCTAGACCTACAAAGTACGAATCAATAAATGCTTAGGAGCAATCAGCTCATGCTGAAGAGAAAGAAAGGTATCAGAATGCAGCAAAGAGAGTAGTGAGAAATTATGCAGATGCCTGATGGGATGCAGAACAGCAGAGGTGGAGAAAATGTGTAGTTGAGGGAGCTAGACTGTACCCAATAATAGCAAAAGAAAGGACTAAAAAGAGTCAAAAGCAAGGAAATGATGATGAGCAGCAAGAAAAACTGACTCTGATGGCAATTCAGGAGATGATATTTAAGATGCCTTATTATTCTCAAGTCTCCAGCCACATGTGACTCCCACAACATGTACAGAGGGTGTTACAAGTGCAACTGTTACAGTGGCTGGAGCCCCTGTAAATCCGAATATATCTCAGATCGGGAGACCACTTCCAGTACTTCCTAATAGAACTGCGCCTGTTGGAAGAACCTTCTACAGGAATAGCTCCAGGTGGTACTGCTTCTATGGTGACTGTTCCTGCACCAGTGTCACAGATTGTATCAGCTCAGACATTGGCAGTGCATGTTGCAACAGGACCAATTATTATTGTTTGGAATACTACTGTTCCAGGTGCTTTTGGAAGAATAGCCACAACAGGGTTTATTCTGACATCCCAAAACTCAAAATTTGTACCTGGGCAACAGCATAAAATGTTCAATCATCAAGAGAAAGGAGGAGGATTGTCTCCATAACACTTATTGAACAAGGAGGGTCAGGACTGTTTGCTGATGGATTTTTCCCTCATAGTTTGAAGAAACAACAGAAAATTTAAGGATGGGAGAAACAGAGAGACTGTCTATTAACCAGGAAAAGGTAAGACCTCTAGATATGCTACAATTGAAGTTAGAATCCAAATAAATTGTTAGAGGATGTCGAGATATTTTACATTTGACTCAATATCAGAACATTGAGTTGATACATTTGAGTAAAGAAATCACTAGACAATCAGCTGCCACTCACAAAACATTAACTGAGTTCATAGGAAAATTAGAGGTGACTCTCTCTGAGAGTGTTTCTTTACAGAAACATTTCAGGACACAGTTAGATGATGAAGCTATTGTGGCAATGTGGTCTTCAAGAATGAGATTACACATTGTGGAGTTTGTAAAGTGCGTCTATAAGTGGATCGAGTTTGACAAGTTAAAGAGCAAATGGACATAGAATCATGGAAAGGTAAGCCACCACCAGTACCCCAGATGAAGATGAGGCTATAACTTTCCTTATAAGGAGATACCAGATATGTTAATGCATCGTAGAGTATAGGTGATCTGGCAACATTCACAAAAAACTTTACTAAACTAAGAGAAAATCCTGCTCAGTGGTATACACAGGTTGACAGGTTTGTAAAAATGTCAAAGGTTTTGTAGACAGACTTGAATACTTTCTTTGATATTCTATTCCCAAGTGATCATTGGGCTGAGTGTAAGATACTTATGCAATGACAATGTACGGAGCCCCCAATAGATACAGTACTCATGCACTTTTATCTGTGGTGATGACAAAGTATGATAAGGTGTTGGAAAGTGGAATATTGGTAGGGGCAAATGTAGATCTTCAGCTGGCAATAAGGCCACTAACAAAGTATAGAATAGGTCTAGAAATTATTACTATGCTCAACCCTTGGTAGCTTGGCTGCGAGCAGGCAGGCTTAACTCCAAAGACATGTATGTAAAGCATTTAAAAACACCATTCAGTAAATAATTAAGACACAGTACACAATATAAATCCAAAACCAATTTATAAGAATAGGAAATATATATTCATCTTTAAAATGACACCAAAATGACAAACATCCAATGTACGGAACCGGAGATATGAATTTTCAAATAATTAGCAATTTATAGCACTTAGAAACCTATAATGCTTTATCAGGATATCTGGTTACGATAGACCAGGTCAAAGTTAAAGTTTCAGGCCGACCGCAATGGAGCCCTGGGCGGCTAACCCTTGCGGTAGGTCTCAGTCAAAGATTTTACTTTCTGACTCAGAAACTTTTCTGGAGCTTTTCTTCCCGGGGTCTCTTGAAGATCTCAACCAGTCCAGATCCAGTGAGGGTTCGCCGGATTGCCTTGCAACGAGCTCCCAGTCAAACTTATGGAAATCCGACCTCCGAAGTATTCCAGCCGGGCAAACCAAGGATCCAGGCCGACACACGGTTTAAGGCAGGCAGCTTGGTTTTCACAGTTGCTCCCAGTCACCTTTTCTTTGTTTGGACTTAGAAACTTGTAAGGAGCTTTTTCTTGTGCGGTCAAACTCTAGAAGTAGGACCTACGGAGATTTTCAGCAGGACAAACCTGAATGGCAGGCCGGGTCGCGGTTGATGGCAGGTGGATTGCTGGCCAGGGTAAGTCGGTTCTCTTATGGGGCTTTTTTCTAAAGTTGCTCCAAACTTCTCCAAACTTCTGGAACCTCTTCCTGAAGTTCTCCGAAAGGTCCTAAAGTTTCTCCATCTCACTCCAAGGGTTTGGAAGCTTCAAGATGGTCCTTGAAAGTTAAGGACTTCAGTTCCCACAATCCACTTGGACACAACCCTCACAAATCCACTGGTAGTTCTCTAGGTTGAATATCCTAGGTGGTGATGTTCTAGGTGAGGTCTGTTAACATGTAGTTTGCTGGGAGTCCACTCTTTAGTCCTTTTACAGCAAGGTATTCCACAGGCTTTAGTTTCAGATGGTGCAGAGGGTGCAGTCTTCAGAGTGCAGGCCTTAGGAAATGTACATAAAACTTCCAGCATGTCCCCTCTTGCTTTCTTAAGTTTCAAGCAGCATATCTGAGTGGTTCTGCCCTTCTCAGATACTTATTTTAATTTCTCTGGGTCAAGCAGGAAGTCACGCCAGTACAATGTGCTGCAGGGTTCAACGCAGAGGTCTGACCACTTCCTGCAGAGTGTGGAACTATTTTGGCCCAGAGTGCACCAATTCTTCCAAAGTCATAATGGCTGATTTTCCAGCAGGGAGAGAACAGCTGGCTAAACACACCCCTAGGATGGCTAATCTCCAGTCTCTCCCCCTTGCATCTGCTCATTCCTTCCTTAATCTTAGCATCTGTCTAGGGTCAAAATAGTGGTGTTGTAAATGACACTAGTGTCTTCCCCTTCCCTTCAAGTCCATTGTTTATGACTCCTGCCCCTGCTCTGGTATTCTAGTGTAACAGAACACTGACCTCCCAGCAGAGCTGGTCAACCCCAGGGGCTCTTTATTACCTCTTCTAAGCAGCCTGGATAATCCACTTAACTCTGACCAATCAGGACAGACCATTGGAAGGCTGAATCTGGGCTTACAAACAAGAAAGTGATAACTTCTTGTATGTACATTTTAATGGGAATTCAACATTATCATATTAATGAGTTTATTAATACCATTCTGGGAAGTCTTTGAATGGTACTTTTAGCCTTCTCCTATCAAGAGCTATAATTTAATAACTGCCTGCCATGTTACCCTATGTCGCAGGGGATTTGCAATGGGAGAAATGACTTTGGCAATTTTTCCAGCACCAAGGCTTATAAAAATACATTTTATAAGTACTCTTCATATATCTACAGGACCCCCATCCCAGGAACACCTAGGGGGAACTTTAGGGGTTTTGAATATGTAAATATATTGCAGATCCTCCCTCTCGATTTTGGGCAGCACTTTATCACCATGTAGGGAGTGAAATGTGCAACTTTATGTAACCCAGGGCATAGAAAACTTATTTTACACGGGTCCTCCTTATTAATACCTGGCCCGCCACCCCTGGGACACCTAGGGGAGACCCTGGGGGTACCTGATATGCCAAAACATTGTAGGTTAACTATTATTAAGTGCCCCAAACACCAAACTTGAGGAGTTTGGGCACCATTTACTTTTTAAAAGCAGTCCTGCAACACAGAGCCACTTTTAAACTGACCCCAGGCTTATTATATGACCCCATGCCCTATTATATACTAGGGACTGATACGTAGTTTTAATCCCCCTGCCCTATTATGCACTACAGCCTTATAGGGTAGACCATGCCAATCACAGGGTTACCTAACCCGTAGTGTACCCTGGTGTATATAGGTGTTTTCACTGTATTCTAAATGTGTCTGTTTCAGCGTAGCACTGGCACTGAGCCTGGTTAGGCAGAGGTCAGGGTCAGTCAGAGTCAGTTACCAACAGTATCAGTCAAAAAAAAGTTGGGGGATGGCCAGGGCAAAGAATGACTTTCCAACACGAGGTGATTACTTTTCTGAAAGGAAACGTTCCAGCGAGGTATATTGATCAGTTAATAATTGATAGAACTTCTCAAGACGCAAATGAATCAGTAAATGCGTGTAATGAACTAATGTTACAGATGTTAAAAGAGCAAGGTGGACATGAAAATCCTGAAAAGGGAGATATGGGGAGTTTTGTGTCACAGTTCACTCTCGGGTTGTAACCAGAGATCAGCATGCACAACAAAATGTGATTTGTGAGCAGATGAAACCTTTAGATGAGATTCTATGGCATGCAAAATATTGCAGTGATGACCAGAAATTTATGTTGGCTCACACTAAGCTGACTCAAAAGGGATTCCAGAATCAATCATGTTCTTAGTGGAATGAAAGGTGTTGGTTTTGAGGCTGGAGGTCAAATTGCATAGGGTGGAGTTGGTGTTCCACAGGGTAGAGGTTGAAGTGTTCCGGTTGATCCAAATTCTGGGTTTGACATTGCAACATTGAACAACTCTTCTCCTTGTCACTATTGTAACAGGCTCGAGCATTGTGAGAAAGTGTAGACAGAATCCAAATCGAGTGAGTGGTGACAGGAAAATTAAAGGGTTAAATCAAACATAAATTGAAAATGTTCTGGTTCATGTTCCACTCCAATGGATGCACATGCCGACACGGTCACAAATTCCTATGTTGCAGGTCTCATACGCTTCTATGGTTCAACAGATTTTGAGTGATCCTAGATTCAATATAAATCAAGTACCCCATGGTGGAAAATAGGTTCTTTGACTCTGACAATTTCCACTTACGGTGCCTAAGGTGGAGGAAGATTGCATTCTTGGTGCAGTCTTGGAGGTAGACCAAAGTAGACCATTTGTAGAAGGAGAGGATAATGGCCACCAGGTGTCACTTCCTATCAACACAGGAGATACCCTTTCCCACTGATAGAACAGCAGTAGTCTCAAGCCCACCCTGTTTTTCTGAATGTCACCTTAGGCATTCAATTGCAGACCTATAAATTGTGTGTGTTGAGTTAATTAACAACTATCAGTTAATTTGTATTTGGATCAAGAACCAAGATATCCTGCTGACATATTTGTCTTAAGATATGGTCTTACTGTAATTAACAAATGTGGCACATTTAACCATATGTAGCTTTCATATTTGGCTCATTAACATTGAAATACTATAATACATGGGATTCTGTAATCCCTGTATATAAGCCAGTGTCTCATTTCTTTATAATCAGTAACTTGTGATGCACTAAGTCACCGATTATGAAGAAAATAAGTCAGAATTTGACCCTTAAAAGGTTATTATAATTGAATTCTAACATCACAATGCAAGCTGCTAAAGCCAGTAGTCGAGATGAAAGGCAGATAAAGTCACTGAGCAGAATAAAAGCAGCTGTTTAAAGCAACGAACACAACATTGCTTTTATTTCTTTTGCTCTATTTTAATAGCTTACAATGACAAGCAGAGAGAATATGTGAATTTTTGCACTCCTTACATGGAAAACAGCTAAAATGTTTCTGCATGTTTAATGTTTGCAAACATGCTCGCTCTTTCATTTGAAAGAACCATACACCAAGGTTTTCAGTGGTTTGTGGGAAAGGTGATAGTGTGAAAATATCTATTATATGGGATAGAGTACCCCCTAACGTACATGATAAAGGTATTGCAAGTTACCTCGGAATTCCATAACCTTTTGAAGGATATGGTTATGGAACTACTCTGTGACTTGCAAAATCCTTATGATATACGACAGGGGGCACTTTATTACTTATATATCTGACTTTCAATCAATACTCCAACTTTATTGATTGCAAGCCCACTTTATCTTGTCTAAGTTGTTTTATTTGGAATTATCCAGACCAACATATTTTGGATGAATCTATTTCATTTTCACACTTTCTTCCTATTACCTTAACAACAGAAGTAGCCTGATTCAAGTCTTCACTGTAGAACTATATAAGTGTAGTAGCTACGTTTTGAATAGTTCTTCTATATTTCCCAATCCTGCCTTTAAGCAGCAGGCAAAACATTCAACTTACATGTGCTTGCTAGAGAAGTAAATGGTCATGTATTTACTTTTATAGTGATTTTATTGTGATTTATTTTACTCTTCACATTAATCTCCCAGACGTTCAGCTACATGTCTGGCCTTGTGGCTATTTTAAAAAGAAGCGTGCACTACGAATTTCTGTTACAGCATGCTGCAGTGTACTCACAAAATTCCGGTGACTACACCTGAACAAAGGTATCTAACAATCATGTTTCATTTCTTCTTTGCCTTCTTTGTAATTAATATTACCTAACTATAAAGTAACCTACAGCGAAGTCGTAAATTCCCATCATCCTTTTTCTACCATACATATGGTTTAAATATCTCTCTGAAAGGTCTCTAAGATATGAGCATTCGGTCACCTCTTCGGGTTGATCAACACATTTTACACAGCTATATACCTTACGTAGTATTTCCATTCCTAAATTTAGGCGCTCATTACGAGATGGTTGGGAAATGCGTGGGGGAGAAAACCGGACAAGAATGAATGACTCCAACCGTAATCTCCACACCAGTTTTCAGTCATCACTGGTTTCAGGTCCAGGAAAAGGACATAATCTATGTGATACAGAAATACCAGTCAAATTTTAAAGAGTTTCCTCGATTCCAGCACTTTTTGTGACATTTTTCACTTACTCTGATTAGGGTGAAACTCTTCGAGAAAATGTATGTGGTTTTACCAGGTGGGCTCTTCACCCAAAAAACGGATGTGGCATTGCCACACCTCCTAACACTGGTTGTGGGAAATCAGAGTCACTTAGACCTACCCTTAGCAGTACCTAGTATACCCTCGGGATAACTCATAATGAATGTCTCTGTGTCTTTCAAGGTCATTAAAGATGCTAAATATATATTGAAAAGGGAAACAACTGCACTGCTTCTCCTTTCTTTTTTAAACTATTGTCCCGATTATAAACAGTATGTAACATTTTTGTAATGACTAAAAAAAAGTCACCCTTTTATGAGATTAGGCCTTATTACCTCGAGTTTTCTGAAAGAAATGATGCAATAGGTCATTTTCCCTGTCATTGTCCTCTCGTATGTTCATGTACCACTTCTCATTGCAGACCCCTCCCACTCAATGCATATGCTGACTTTGTTATAACAACCACCTACTGATCTCACTTAAAGAAGGAGACCCCAACCACGTTTAGTTTTTTTTTTTTAAGAGCAGTAATCTTCCTCAAAGATCCAGTCTACTAGCTCATTTGCTTTTACTACATTGGGGATATTTACAATACAATGTTGGAGCGCAGTGTTACGCCAAAATTGGTAATGACGTGTGTTAGACCTGTCAGCCCTTTGGGTGGTCCCTCCTATTTATTTATTTATTTATTTTTGTCCCCTTTTTGCCCCTCAATCCTTTCATTTTTTATGTCCACTGGGATTTTTAGGTGTTGACCTGGGGGTTAGGTACTCCTTGACCCCATGGTTCCTCATAGGCCTGGAAATCCCTCCTTTTCTGAGGGCAAGCTTAGTTACCCAAAATGGTGGCCAGTAACTGCCATAACGGTTACTTCAGGAAAGAGACCCATAGGTTAACATAGGGAATCTAGAACCTTCTGGCCTATTCTGGACTCTTGAGGCTAGGGGTATAAAAGGCCAACTGTAGGGCGACCATTTTGTCATTCAGCGAGAGAGTCAGCTGGAGTACAGGCTGTGGCGCTAGGTGGGGGGTAGGATATTCAGAGGGTTGACTTCCTTCCAAGAGATTGCCTCCTTACTGCTTTCACCACCCTTCCCCCTTACTGCAGACCTGACCCTGCCAAGTTGTGTTCCTGTTGACCCTGGGCAAAAGATCCACCCAGTTCGAGAAAATCGATCTTAGGAGACCGATCTGTGAAGTAGTTCTGCTCCTGTTGTCCAGAGGGTGAACTTTTACTAGTATCTGTGAGGGAACTGCCAAGGAAGGAGAGTGGACAGAAAAGCAGATTTGATACCACCCCCCTTCTTCTTTTGTTTTATTGCCCGTCTCCCTCGTTGTCTCCCTCTCACCTGGGGTCAGTAGCGTCAACGCGGGAGTGCTCCCTCGCAATACAGACTTGGTGGAGGACAGCGAGATTGGGGGAGGAAATTGGTGGCGGTGATCCCAAGAAGCGTGACGGCACTGAGGAGAAAGCGGAGCATGAATTCCCCAGAACTGGGCAGTCGCGGTACTGAGCAAGCCCCGTGAGGCAGACGATAATCCCTGAAAGGGTGTCGTGTTCTAATCTAGGACCCCGATCAATATTGTGACCTTATGCCCCAAAACGGCTATAATCCATCCATACGCCTATAATGGCATAAACGATCAGAGCCATATTTCAGAAACTCGTCTCTGGCATAAACAATCAGAGCCATATTTCAGAACCTCGCCTCTGCAGCTCATTACAGTAGATGACACAGCAGAAGCCACTATCTTAGATTCCTAGATTACACACCGAGTTCTTTCAACAGATAAAAACCCCCAGCAACCAGGGAAAGCCCCGCTTGCTATGATTTGATTAGTAATAGAACTCTAATGAGCACTGTAAGAACGACCGGTTCTTAGTGACATCTTTATTGACGTCTTATATCCAAAAACTTACGTCAAACAAGGTACCTTAAATGTATAAATATTACCAACGTTGCCTTAAGCAAACACAGCGGTGGTGATAGAGAATACAGGAGCAGAACAGCTGTCCCTTGCAGAGCCCAGCAGATGCGAGAAGCCCATGGACGCTGCCCCTCCTCCTCCTTGACGCGCTGAGAAAGACGCTGTCTTTTCTCCTGCCGAGAAAATCCAGCTCCGGCGTTTCCAGCCTACCCTTGCGGGTGACTGGGATATCGAGTCCTGAGAGGAGATACAAGACCTCCAACATTCTATTCCAGAGGTACAGTGTTGACTAAACCCTTAGAGAGAATTCTTGCAGCAAACTCTTGGCAAAACCAACTTAACTTAAACTGCTACTTCCTTACTCCCTCCCACGTAATAGGCTTAGGTCAGGTACACTGGGGTAGGCGTAGTTAGAAGCACCAGTTGAGTACGTTAGCTAAATGTATATATGAATGTATATATTTTATTCATTTTAAACCATTGTATGGCTAAGAAACCATATCAATGCTTTTACAGTATTATTTCGCAATCCTCCTTTTACTGTACGCACTTTTTATAATAACAAGTCTTGCAATTGTGGCAATTCATTTCTCTTGCATGAGAAGAAAGACTGTTCAATAAACAATACCTTTTTATTGAAAACGCCCATCTCTCTATTTCTCTGCATCTTGGTGAAAGTAATCTGCACAACTGACTGAGTGAAATAGCTGTCTATTGTTTCACACGACTCTAGAGATTGACTCTTATTCTAAGGAGCAAAGTTGTCATGTTTATGCGGTTGTTGGAAAACTGAATCCCTTCTTGTCTGAGCCAGGGGAGCCGATCACTCCCTATTCAGTCAAGAAAGTTTCCAGTGACCTCTGAGCTAGTTGGTACAAACCCAATTAAGTTTAGCATAGTCAGTAGAGACCTGGAAGACCGCACTTCTACGTCTACACTGCTGTTTATGTTATTCCAATGCGCAGGGCCTATAGGGAAAATAGGAACTACACTACATGGCGCCCAACGTTTGGTAAGGCGATAAAACTAACGCAAGACGTTAGAGTAACTCAGTCGTGCTTTTTCCCACAGACCCTTTCTACCGTAAATACTCCAATAGACGTCTGGAGTGGGTGAAAGGTTAAAATCCGCCCGAACTTAGTAGGAAGAGATTCCTATGTAAAGCTCTGGTTTATTCAACGTTGAAGGATACAGTGTTCCAAAATATTGTGCACCTAATCGTTGTCTCCTTAGAGACCTGCTCTGAAAAACTTTCATTTATACAATGTCAGTATTAGAGAACGGGACCGCTGAAGCCGCAGTAGATGCGAATCAATGAGACGCCGGTGTTAATGAACCGGGTGCGATAATCATCCCGGTCAACATAAGAAAAACTATAACGTTAAAACTTATAGAAAATGGACTGACCACACAAGGTGGCACAGTCGTCTTCGTGATAGAGGCACACGAATATCGGCAGACAGAGGTATTCTATTCTTGGATAAAATTTCCAGCAGTAAACGCTGCAACACACGTGTTCCACTATTACAAAATAGAGGATCCACCGGAAGAGTACGCTCCTTTCGAGGAGATTGAAATCCCATTAAAATACCAAGAGCATTTTCTCTGGTTTAAAGGCGCCCTAAAACACAATGATCATATTACCAGGCTCGGTCCACTAGGTAGACCAGGAGCAACGTGGCCGGTTCTAGCCAGCTACACACCACATCCGGACATTGATAAAATGTCTAAAGAAGAACTTTTAGCACAGCTAAAAACATTAATTAAAATACATAGACAATTAGTCCAATATGTAATGCGGACTGCAACAGTCCAAACAGCTGTTAATGTTCCACAGCTGACCCCTCATCAGGGGAACACAAATAAAATTACACCACAGAACATACAATCATGTCTTGGTAAAACACCGATAAAACGGGAACAAATTCCTTTCTGGTTAGCGCAGAAAATTTCTCAAATAGAGGCAGTATTTCCGAATACTACCCCTATTGAGAAACACAGAATTCTGACCATCTGCCTTCCAATAGGGGTCGCACCACACGTGGAGGACTGTGACACTTGGGGTACAGTTTTTGCTTCCATTTACACAAAAACACATGGTGTTCCGTCCATGGCGGTAATACCAGATGTGCTAAAACAGATTCAGAATGAATACAGTCCAGAACCTGCTTTAACTCTTGGTATGAAATTACTGAAAGACTTCAAGCAGGTCTCGGCTATATTACTAGCCAATATAAAAGGAAAAGCAGCATCTGTGGCGATCCGCCAGAAGTTGAAGGAAACAGATATAACAGATCAACCAATTGAGCTTGCCAGAATTATAGAAAAATGTTATGAAGAATTAGGTAGAGACAGCTTGGGTGGGAAACCAGTGAAACCCCAACTACTCGAAAATCCTGAAAAAATATTTATTAAAAATAATTCAAACACTCCTAAAAAGAGCTGGGATGGAAATAAACAATCCACTCCCAAGGAAAAGGTTTTCCAGTCCAGAGGAAGGTCTCCTCGACGGAGGGAAAGAACTCCGACTCGAGAACACCAGTCTCCCCAGAGGGAGCCCTCTGAGAAAAGATATAACCCTAGAAATAGGGATAACTTGAAGAAGCCTGATAGATATCAAAGTATTGATACACGTCCCTCTCGATCTTTTTCGCAGAAATCGGAAAGAAGAGGACGGTCAGACCCAGGAGAGCACACCAAGTCCAAAGACAAGGAACATGCTCAAAGTAAAACATCACAATTTCCAAGAAAGAAGGTAGCCAGTATTAGAGTAATCGAACATGCCGAGAATACTGAGGACACAGCTGAAAAATGGGGAGTGGGCACAGACAATGCTAGACAGTGCAGCAGAAATCACCATAGCTCGCAAGATCCTGATGAGTCATCTGGAGACAGTGGACACGAATGAATTCATTCAAGTAGAAACTGCCGACACCAGAGTTAGCGAACCTCATAAGATATACGAAATAACACTGCATATAGAGGGAGATAAGACTAGGAAAATAAGGGGTCTATTCTGGGATAAACTCTCAAAAGGCTATGACATCCTGTTAGCTGAAAAAGATTGGCCCCCGGAGTTTGTCAGGGAGTGCCCTCGTGGCGAAGAAATAATTATGCCTGCCTTCTCGAATCACATTCCGATTCACACTAAATATATATATGCGAGGAAATGGGCAGTAGCCCAGGCACCAGCATTATATAAAAATCATGTAGGATGGGATGAGGACTCTCCTCCTCACAAAATCCAGTTAAAAAGTCAACCGACTGCACAAAGGCAGTATCCAATTAAGCAAGAAGCTAAAAAACAGGTCAGGGAGATTTTAGATCAACTTGAATACCAGGGGGTGATTGAAACATGCACCTCTCAAATGAACAATCCTTTGTTTCCTGTCTCCAAACCGGACGAGTCATATCGTCTAGTCTTGGACTACAGACACCTAAACTCATGTTGCAAAACATTTGCAGTACAAAATTTGCATAGTACTACACTAATGAATAACATAGTTCGCAAAAAATATAAAATGACATTAGACATATCTAATGGTTTCTTTTGTCAAAATATTGCACCAGAAAGCAGATACTTGACCGCTTTCTCAGTAATGGGGTCACAGAAAAATTTTTGTAGGCTCCCACAGGGATTCAAGAACAGCCCAGGACTATTCTCAGCCAGAGTAACAGAGTTACTACAAATATATGATGATGAGGCATTATCTTACGTCGATGACATCTATCTCACAGACGACGACTTGGAGACTCACTTGAAAAGGGTGAATACCATAATACTTGGGTTCGCAGCAGAGGGTTACAAATTCACCTTTAAAAAGTCAAGAATTGCCCATCTGACAGTATTATTTCTAGGATACGAATTATCAAGTGAAGGAAAAAGCCTAGCAGACAACTTCTTAGAGAAGTGCGCTGTACTCCAAGCACCAAAAACGCTGAAGAACTTACAATCGATTCTAGGCTTCCTGAATTTCGGAAGAACTTACATTCTAAATTATGCGGAGAGGGTTAAACCTCTCTACGAACTAATTCAACCTGATTTTAAACAAATCAACTGGACTCAAAAACACACAGAAATTTTGAGATCACCGCAAACAGACATGTTAGCAAAAACAAAATTAGATACACGTGACAATGCAATCGACCTTGTAATCCGAGTCATCCCAGGAAGATGCGGATTCATGTACCTGACCTCTAATGAGGGAGAAAAGGTACCAATAGCTTACAAATCTCACTTGTACACACAAGCAGAAAAAACATTCAGTCTCACAGAAAATACTGTGAAAGCAGTACAAACTGCAATAGCGAATGAACGAGAACTAGCACACGGCAAAAGGATCATTGTCCTGACAGCGGAATCCACCTTCGAGGCGCTATTCTGCTCAGTAAACCTGCCTACAGTGTCACTGGATCCGAAATGGATACAGTATGTAAATTCTCTTGGCGCGGAAGATGTGAAATACTATTTCGCCCCACACATGAAAAAACTGAATGATTTAACCTATGAACAAAAATATCCTCTGCCAATCGAAATTCTTCCTCTACAACAATACTCCTGTATAATCTACACAGACAGATTTGTACAGCATTACAACGTAGAAAATAAATCCTACGATGCAGCCTGCGCGATTGTTAAAGGTCGCTGGCTGTGCGGTAAATTCAGACCGAAAATAACAAAAACTGAATCACTGAGAAACTGTTCGGCTCAGCGAGCTGAAATCAGATCTTTAAAGATGGCGCTTGAAAATGCAGAACGTGAATTCCCGACACTAATCGTGTGCGATTTGCATTTTTGCGTCAACTCTTACAATAATAAGTTGCAGAGCTGGATTCAAAATGATTTCAAAGATGACACAGGTGCCACAATCAAGCATAAAATGCTTTGAAAACAGGTAGTTCTTTTACAGAAAGAACTACAAAAGACTCACGTGATACACACTCTGAGTCATCAACGTGATGGCGTTCACGTTGCAGGGAATTCATTGGCTAATACAGCCATAGCGGAAGCAACTAAACCGGCTTCCGAAGCTACAAAAAAGCGTTCAGAAAAATACATAGAGGGGGAAACCATGCTGGCAGTAAAGACGTCCTTAAAAAACGACTGTGCAGCACTACCCGTGAACTATCCACTCAATTATGCATACGTAATTGATGCAAACTCCGTTCCTTTTGCTCGAATCCCTGGAGAAGGGGGTAGGGTAATTCCAAACATGAACCGGAGAAAGTTATTAATAGCAGACGCCCACATGGGTGAAGGTCCAAGGCACATACAGATGAAGGAATCTCTGACCGAATTACAATCAGTATACTGGTGGCCGGGGATGAGCGTGCAACATCAAATATATGTGAAGAACTGTCCCAACTGTGACAGGGATCGCAGTAATGAACCGGTCCAGCCTGTTGCCCAGTTACCGTTTATAGACAGGGTAATGCTGTCTATATGCAAACCAGCGTCCTATTAATTGTTTAAGACTACATTTACTTAAAAAATGTGGCCCCAGCGCTCGGCTGACGCCAAATCTGTTATAAAAGATCTGCGAGTCTTTATCGGCACATACGCAATTGTCTTGCACACCTGTCTTGCACTACCATCAGCAGTACCAATGGATATCGATACTTTGCTAAGTCCTGTAACGGCTCACGCATCGTGTTGTCCCCAGCGGTTACCAATCCTGATGACGGCATTCGTTGAGACTCCTGTGCTATGACTAGGTGGCGGCAGTGAAGCGATACAAGAAAGCAACATCACCCAGGTACGGCCTTCTGTGAGCATTGCTGATCCAAACATCGATGATAGCAATCATTCTCACACCTGCCAAGTTACAGCATTATCGAACTTGGTCGAACTGTCACCTGAATATGTAGACCTATTCTTTAAGAGCCTGTCTGATATGATGTTCTCCCCTGAACAACAACAATGAATTTTGGAACTACATTCCGGCGCACAGCGTTCCCATGAACTCTGAATTCGGCCTTCAGTTTTGATCAACAAAAACTGCTGAAAAGCGTTTGGAACTCTATTCCCCCGTTCACCATGAAATTTTTTTTTTTTTAATTGAACACTTTTTCAAAATATTTACCTTGTTTCTGGCACAAAAACCTTTGCCTAAAGTAGAACTATTCATAAAGAACAGAACTTCTATTTTTAGGTAGATCTAGAGACATAATAACTTTACCTCAGCCTCTAGGACATTTTACTGCAGTTGCATTTATATGTGATGAAATAATCTCGCCCTTCTTTTCTGTATAAAGAGATATTTCATGTGTAATTTTTCGCAAAATCGTTCAACTGATTACATATGCTATAATTTTTCAATGATTTCTATGCTTAAAGACGTACAGTACCAATATTTTTAGTATTTCAAATACGCCATTTCAAATGCAAATATGTATTTTGGGATGGGAAGTATTACACACGCATCTTATTGCTTTAGTTTTTAGTAATTTGATGGACATAAATTCGTGGAGTGGGTGTCGTGTTCTAATCTAGGACCCCGATCAATAATACGGCTATAATCCATCCATACCCCTATAATGGCATAAACGATCAGAGCCATATTTCAGAAACTCGTCTCTGGCATAAACGATCAGAGCCATATTTCAGAACCTCGCCTCTGCAGCTCATTACAGTAGATGACACAGCAGAAGCCACTATCTTAGATTCCTAGATTACACACAGAGTTCTTTCAACAGATAAAACCCCCAGCAACCTGGGAAAGCCCCGCTTGCTATGTTTTGATTAGTAATAGAACTCTAATGAGCACTGTAAGAACGACCGGTTCTTAGTGACATCTTTATTGACGTCTTATGTCCAAAAACTTACGTCAAACAAGGCACCTTCCAGGTATAAATATTACCAACGTTGCCTTAAGCAAACACAGCGGTGGTGATAGAGAATACAGGAGCAGAACAGCTGTCCCTTGCAGAGCCCAGCAGATGCGAGAAGCCCACGGACGCTGCCCCTCCTCCTCCTTGACGTGCTGAGAAAGACGCTGTCTTTTCTCCTGCCGAGAAAATCCAGCTCCGGCGTTTCCAGCCTACCCTTGCGGGTGACTGGGATATCGAGTCCTGAGAGGAGATACAAGACCTCCAATATTCTATTCCAGAGGTACAGTGTTGACTAAACCCTTAGAGAGAATTCTTGCAGCAAACTCTTGGCAAAACCAACTTAACCTAAACTGCTACTTCCTTACTCCCTCCCACGTATTAGGCTTAGGTCAGGTACACTGGGGTAGGCGTAGTTAGAAGCACCAGTTGAGTATGTTAGCTAAATGTATATATGAATGTATATATTTTATTAATTTTAAACCATTGTATGGCTAAGAAACCATATCAATGCTTTTACAGTATTATTTCGCAATCCTCCTTTTACTGTACGCACTTTTTATAATAACAAGTCTTGCAATTGTGGCAATTCATTTCTCTTGCATGAGAAGAAAGACTGTTCAATAAATAATACCTTTTTATTGAAAACGCCTGTCTCTCTATTTCTCTGCATCTTGGTGAAAGTAATCTGCACAACTGACTGAGTGAAAAAGCTGTCTATTGTTTCACACTACTCTAGAGATTGACTCTTATTCTAAGGAGCAAAGTTGTCATGTTTATGCGGTTGTTGGAAAACTGAATCCCTTCTTGTCTGAGCCAGGGGAGCTGATCACTCTCTATTCAGTCAAGAAAGTTTCCAGTGACCTCTGAGCTAGTTGGTACAAACCCAATTAGGTTTAGCATAGTCAGAAGAGACCTGGAAGACCGCACTTCTACGTCTACACTGCTGTTTATGTTATTCCAATGCGCAGGGCCTATAGGGAAAATAGGAACTACACTACAAGGGAGGGTAGTGTGGCTGAGAGAGAATCGGGCAGCCACGGTACTGCGCAGGCCCGGCAGGCGGAAGCTGATCCTTGTGAGGGGGCGGAGTGGCAACCCGAGACCTGCCGCGTTCGAGCAGGGTCGGAAGGAGAGCCACTAATCCCCTGCGCTTGCGTGCTGGAGCCGCCCCCACCGACGCTGACGGAGTGGAGCGTCGAAGGAGCTGCCGCACAAATCCGGCCCAGTCAGCTGCCTCAAGGCTGCCGCGCTGGGGTCGGAAACATCCCCACTACAGCTGAGCCAAGATCGGAGGTGGTGAGCAGGCCGGGACTGAATTGTTGCACCATCCGGTAAAGACGTGGTGGGAAGTGCGCGGCCCCAGGGGCTAAGAGGGCCTCGTGACTGTCCATAAGGTTGTCCCTGAGGGGAGAGAGTTGTGACTACTTCCCCGGAATAACAGCCAGGGAGTTATTAACTGTTGCTTCCCGTGAGGGGACTGGGAAGTTGCCCGCAGACCTTGGGAAATCTCCTCTCTGATAAACTGCGCCTGGGACAGCGCATCACCAGTGCATGGCTCTAGGATTGAGGCATTTTCCTCTGGTCAATAGAAGCACTCTAATGAAAGTTAACTTTACCATTCATGTAAGCCGAGATAACAGAGTGCCCTTAAAGAAGGTGGGGGCCACCCCTGTTTTGCAGAACAGCTAGAGACAGAGCAGTCTTGTGGAAATCTGACATAATTCTATGAATTTAGAGCATTCTATGTAGCGTCGACAGAATAACAGAAATAACCTGACTGTCTTTATTTAGATTAACAGCTGCTTGAACAATGGAACTAATGTGATAATATTGAAACTGTTGATGGAACCTGTAACTAAATGCCAATAGTAACATTGAGACCCTAAGGGTAATGTATAGTCTTGCCTTATTATAGAGGGGGTTGGGATACTGCTGTGTTCTCCAATTTTAGCTGAATACTCTACACTGCCTAAATACGGGAAACATTGCTGAGCTCCTTCCATTGGTGTGAGAACTGTGTAAACAAAAATTTTTTAAATGTAAATGTGTAAATGGTAACAATCAAATGTAGAGTAATTTTATGAACTGAAACTAAATACTGCTAAGTAACAGAAAGAAAAACAGCAAAGTGATTTTTATAAAACAGCCCGTATTTTTCTAAGACTGGTGTAGTGTCTTTCTTTTCTAGTGGATGAACGCTGTATTACTAAAGGGTGCGACGCAAACTTAACACATGTGCCTTTGGGATAGACCTTGCTACTCTGTGCCAAGCTACCCTATGTAGTCTGGTAACCCCAGGTCCAACACCGTGACATATTTTAAATGCAGGGATGCGCCATATTTACAAAAATACTGCGCACCCCTGCATTTCTGCTGGCACAAAAAAAGCTGCCTAGAGCCAGCACAGGCACCCTTGTACCATGTTAACCCCTTCGATGCTGATGACGAGCTCAGCTCATCATCAGCTACGGCGCTCGTATGCTGATGATGAGCTGAGCTCGTCATGTAACGCGGGTTTTCGAAAAACCCAGCACACAGCGGGAAAACCGCTAGCGCGCAAGGGGTTAAAAGGGTGCCTGCGCAGGAAGGGACACCTCCCTGCACATAAACAAGCATTAATGGTGATTTGTATTCTGCAGCACACATAGAAAGAGCAAAATACGAGGGGAAATTAATAATTTCTCCTCGATTGACATCCCAAGACCAGGTTTTACCTGGCCTTAGTTTTTGGTGCTGCTCTCTCTTTGTAAATATGGGGCAGCATCAAAACGCAAATGGGTGTTGCAGCAAAACTCCCACTGGAACACACATTGCACACCTCTTTCAATGTAAAACCCATTGAAAGCCCATTTCACGCTAAGTGGGCCGTGAAAAGGGGCCTTATTTCCAAGGTGACGTTAAGCTACATTAGGTGGCTTGAAGATGCTTTGAAGAGAAAAGGATAGCGCCGCCAGAGCATGACAAAAAGCGACGTTTTAGTGACGACCTCTTGTAAATATGCCCACAATGTGTTCCATAGTCTCCAGCTGACCCTTAGTTCCTCTCTATAGATACATTGGGGGTTACAAGAAAACCTCAAACAACACATACCTTCTTTCACGATAGTTAGACGTGGTTCTACGACGGACACTGATTGATAAACAAAAGTACTGAAAACAACGAACAATAACACCGCTTGACCTATGCATGACTGGGAAAAGAGTCATATTCTGGAAAGCCGATCACAAACAGGAACAGCTCTGACAACGTCAAAAATACACTCTAAAAAGGCAACATTGTTTGGTTTGTGCAGGGGGCGTGGTTGGCCTCTCAGGGAAACAGTCTTCTTTGGACTTTCCTTCCTTTGTCATTACACTCCTTGCTGTGAGTTACAGGCAATATATTGCTGTCGAGAAAATGTAAGCACGCGAAAGAGTATGTAGGGTTTAACTGCATCCAGGAAACAGCATTTGCTTCAAGAGAAAATAGTAATCATGCATATGAGTCATCGACTCAGCCGCCCCCACATTATTTATGTTAAATTGCTATTTTTAAGTCAGGGTGGGGAGGGGAGGGATTTATGTAACAACCATCAATTATTAATCGCTGCATTTGCTGTTAATTCACTTCAGCCGTGGTTAGCCATCATTGGCTCATAAAGCTCAGAAATTATATTTTTATTGACATTATTCCTTGAAATAAATATATAGGATTGCATTTTTGCTTTATAAATAACTCATTTCTTACGAAGCACATTTATTTATAATTGATTTTTCCATTTTAGGGAAGCACATATTTTATCGGAAAAAGCGCATAAAGGCAGTGAGAGCAAATGGCCGCCATCACAGAAAGGTAAGCTGCAAATAACAATTTCTAGCAACCACCGTGAATTTCCTGCAATCCATGTTATAATTATAGCTTTCAATTGTACCGTGTTTTGCAGGGTCTGTCTGCGTGTTACAGAAAAGCCATGGAACATAATGGAATTCATTCATGGGAGCAAAAGTGGTAGAGTGACTTTATCTTTTTTTGTGCAAAATAGCAGGATGCTGTATTTGTGTACTGTTTCCATTCAGCCGGGAAGGAAATAGGGGGCAGCTACAGTAATGAATTCGATCAGTCTTGGTTGAGAACAGTTATCATATGTCAAGTCATTCAAGTCTCCATAAAGAACAGATGCATTAGAAAGATTAGGCATGTCAGTATTTACTATGTGCTGGGCTCTTGTAATTGAACATCGATCATGCCTCGCGTTTCTCTGCATAGTACTTTATATGTACATACCAACTTGGTCAAAGCCAAGTCAAAAGTGCTTTATTCGAGTAATTACTCATAAAAGCAGACAAACAAACACATAATAAAAATACAATTAGATTACAAAGTCAGCATGACCTTAAGCACAGACACATTAAAAAGGAAGTATGTACATACACAAACAAACAAAAAACAATGAAAAAGGTGTTCCATTATTCTAATATAGTTCTCGGGGCGATACATTAATGCAAAGCACAATCTAGCCCTCTAGAGGCCTGCCATTAAATACATTACATTACAGCAATGCACATGATTTTTACTCTTTCATAAAAAGCACACGTTCTAACGTCTTTGCTTTAAACACACATTGGTGCAAGCGTTTATCAGAAATCACTTAGAAACAACGAACAACCACTGTTTATTATGGACAAATAAAAAGGCTGACTTTTGTGGCCGATGTTGGTGCTAGCCTTAATTCAGATTTTGGGAATATTTGGTTTCATCAAGAGCTCTTGGGTGATAGATTGCTTCAAGCTATTTGAATGTTTGCTTCCTACAGCGTTCACATATTACACGCCCTCCTTTAGTCATTTTGGTCAGTCCGTAGATAAATATCAGTGCTTCAACAGAAGCTGCTAAAAATAATTTACTACTCCTCCATGCACATTTATATGCGTAAACGTCGCTCAATTCTGAGTTTATGTATCCTGAATGCACACAAAAGACTGTTATTAGATCTGGCCTGCAGGCAGCATTCGCTTTTAAATAGCCTCATGCAATCAAAATAGCTCATACATAAAAATTAATATGTGTATACATACATATAATCATGCTCACATCCATTTGTCTGTTTAATTGCTTCTGTGCACCACATCATACATCATGAGCCAATGGGTCAGCCTCAATTCTTGCGTTGTGAGTTACAGCATTTTCCCTGATCACACGTGCACATCCGTTCAACAATAGGTGCACTTCAAAGATGGTGCTGGTGGGCCAGTACTTAAATTTGCCAATACTTTTTTTCTTTTAGCTCGTTAACATTTTCTTATTTTTAAGTCATTCATATGTGTAAAACTAAGTGTTAATGTTGTAGTAATTCAAAACCAAGTGTATGTTTTCTTTGAAACAGTAAGAATCTAATTTTTCTGTGATGTGCTTTAAAGCTAAAAAGGATTTCTGTACTTATTCTAAGTAGACCTACCTGATAGGTAGCAACCGTACAGTAGATTTAATGAACATGTTATGTGATGGTTAAGTTTTTGAAAAAAATGTTTTATTTTTATTACAAACAATAGCTTTTAGGCGGAGGGATATTTTACCCTTTTTTATTTTATGGCACAGCTATGCAATGAGAAATGTAAATGACTGTAGCATCAGCATTTTTGACAAGAGGAGGGACGATAGGGCTTTTATTCCAGGTCCAGCATACGTGCCTAACGAGAGGGGGAAGCCCTTCTTTGGAACGAGGGGCCTCACACATCCAACCAGCTAGGTGTCATGCTTAATCATATGGGCCTGCTCCTCGTCAGGCCGGCGCTGCAATGCCCGACGGGCACCCAATATGGGGCTCTTTTTCGGAGATCTTTTGTTCCTGCCGTTTGGTGCAGTGGGGGAGAGAGGCCTAGTTGGTGTAGATGTTGTGTAAGTAACGAAAAGTGGTGTTTAAAACAGGTGAGTTAGTCCTAGAACTGACTTTATTCTGGAAGGTAAACTGCCTGATTAAAAATATGGAGTGGCAGATATCTAGGAGCTATGTGTCTAGATGTCTACGCCCTACTCTCAATAGGTCAACGTGTTTCTTGCCTTTTTTGTCATGAGGATCATTGGCAATTCATCAGGACCAGAGAAAAATACTATCTACACATATTGGGGAGGGAAACCTACCTCCCACATTGTAGTACAGTGGGTAACAGCCCACAGGCGTCAAGGAACCTAATGGCCTAAGTAACTTCGCTGCAACAGTGTCTGGAGTGTTAAAAGGACAGCAATAGTTAGTGTCCGGCACTTCAGTGAATGCGCGCCGAGTGACCTACCCTCGCGCCGTAACCGGGTTCTTTATAGCATCAGCTTGCCAGGTGAATACTATATATATATATTACCTACTGGCAGTCGCCAGTAGGTAGTTATAGTTAGGACCTATTTTCCATAAGAAATCAGCAACATTCGATTTGGAATAACTTTGGTACCGGTTGACGAATCTCTGCAAAATTTTCAAAACTAATGGCCTGCTCCGGTCCACTCCTATCCTGAAAGTCTTGGGGTAATACGGCAAGCGCGGGCCGAGAAAAAAGGGGGGTTCCAAAACATGTTTTCCCCATGCAATTTTCCACAGGAACCTTTCAACTCGGCTACAGCTTAAACTGCTGAACGAAATTCCACCAAATTTGGCAAAGAGGTAGTCCTTAGTCCAGACTCTTGCCTTTTGCTAAAATGGTGTAAATCTGCTCAGTAGTTCGTGAGAAAATGACATTTAAAAGTACATAAAAAACATCACAGCGCAGGATCCGCGCATCCTGAGCGCACCCTGCTTTGCACGAGCTGTATTCTAATTGGCTGTCAACACTCCAAATCAGGAAGTGTTGGCAGCCATCTTGTGCCTTGGTAGAACCAAGGCACAAGATACCTATAAAAAAAAATGCAAGACGCGAAAAGGGGGCAGGGTAGAAACACCCTGACCCCCTAGGCCTGTTCAGGGTGCGCGGATCTTGCTTGCGCTATATTAGTTATTAGCCCCAGGTGGGGCCAAATCCCAGGGGCATCTTGATAAAAAAAAGTGTGGGGGGGCCCAATCCCCGCCCACACTGCCCCAGGTACCGCCACCCCCAGGGCTTAATACTTTAATGTTGGGCCCCCCAAGCCCCGGGGGTACCGCCACCCCTGGGGCTTTTAAAAAAAATTACATACCCTGTGTGGGGGGATCAGGCCCCCCCACAGGCCCTGGGGGCCACCACCTCCTCAGGGCACTAAATATTTAAATTGGGGGTCTGTGACGAACTCCCCCAGCACTGGGGACCACCACCCCACAGGGCTTTGCAGATGGTGGGAGGGGGACGCGCGCCCCCCCTCCTGGAGCCTTGTGATGGCCCTGGGGACCGCCACCCCCCAGGGCCAGCTCCTGCAATGTCCTGGGCTGCCCACCCCGGTTCACTGTAGTTTTCTTTGGCAGGGCGGGAGCCTTGTAGCTCCCACCCTGTCATCGCAAACTGCTTTGCTATTTGGAAGAGAGAGCAGGAAACAGTCTCTCTCTTCCAAATAGCAAAGCAGATTGCTTTTCCACATGGGGAGCAGCATGTTAGCTGCTCCACATGTGGAAAAGCTATGCCGGCTCCCGCAGGAGACGGGGAGCCGGCGGGACCGTGGGGGGATTGAGGACCCCTCCACTGTCCCCAACGGAGTGGACCAGCCCCGGGGAATGGGATCCCTGGGGCTATTAGTGGCCCAGGAGGGGGGCCACGCGCCCCCCTCCCCAAAATGTCAATTATTAAAAAATAAATAAATAAATAAAGGCCGGCCCCGGGGATGGGGTCCCCAGGGCCATAAATGGCCTAAGCAGGGCGGCAAGGCAGCCCCCTCCTATATGTTAAAAATTAAAAATAAGGGCCATGCCCTGAGGATGGGGTCCCCAGGGCCGATTATGGCCTACACCTACACTGAGCACTTTTCTCATTTGCACATTCCCCTTTGGAGCAACCTCCCTCCTGCTTGCCAGGATACTATTTATTCAATTGATCCTTCACCACAACTCAAGTATAATAAATTGCTTGTTAAATCAGGTGTTGGTTTGTTGCATTGTGTTCATTTGATGTATAAATA
This sequence comes from Lissotriton vulgaris, assembly GCF_964263255.1. NCBI lineage: Eukaryota > Metazoa > Chordata > Amphibia > Caudata > Salamandridae > Lissotriton > Lissotriton vulgaris. The sequence goes on from NC_141700.1 coordinate 403,088,471, forward strand.
TTGAACTCAGATCTGTGAGCTTTTCCAATTATATTCTCTATAGGTCAGATGTGTATTAACAAATTCTACCAATTAGGTAAATTGATTCATTGCTCATAATAAACCAGGTTCTAGGACCACTGTCTTTTGTACCACAAAATACCCAGGTCCAGGACTACCTTTGGGTTAACCCCATTTTTTGAAATGTGCACATGTGTGGGCTGCACGTGTGAGGCTACCATCATGCGCAACTCTGTAACTGCACAGGGAGACTCTTCAAGGTTAGATATTGACCTGGAATAGGCCTTAAAATATTGGTAGAAACGTATAGGTAACGTCAGTGCAATTTACTGTTGTGGCTGCAGTGACAGTTTTTTTAAATCTGCCTTAGACTGCAGTTTCTCTTCTCTTAGGCCTTCAAAGTACATTGAGGTATGAAAATGATGTGGAAAATGTGCACTCAGTTCATATTTGCCAGTCCTAAGGCCATACTTGTTCATCTTATGGGTTATTCAGAATAGTCATATTTCTCGGGCTCAACTCAGAATAAGAGCCCAGGACTTTTGTCACCCTGCTGGTAAACTTAATTACATTTCGCCCAGAAGAGGGGAAAAGGGCTGCTCTGCAAAAAAGTAGTAATTAACAATGCTTCCCTCAGCTCCTGCACAGGAAGGGGTTGGGATGAAAATCTGCATCTGTTAATTACCTGTCACACTGTGCCAGGGCTGGGGACAACCCAGGCCCACTGAACAAAGGAGGAAGCCCAGACAACTGGAGCCAACACAGAAGTGGTTTCCTCTTTGAGATTTAGGTGGGAAAGTCCCTGGCATAGATGTCAGTGAGGGGAGGACCTGAGACCTCCCAGAACTAATGTGAACAGTGACTGTGCAGGAGGGTTGGAAAAGGGGCAGAGAGGTGATGTGGCACCCTAGCACTAGCCATGGGTGCTTGGCTTCTAGAATCTTCCACCTCCCATTTTAAATCTCTTGCACAAGGTAGTGTAAGGGCTATTGGACCCTGAGACTGCAACAGCCATGGACATTTCGAAGTACAAACCCCCTGATGCCTGCAAAGACAAAGGACTCTTCCCCCAGCTGACCCCAGGTCCAGTGGGACTCTCCGAAGGCCAATGAGGCCTGCCCCTTATGCCCCCTGAGGGCCAGTTGGAGGACTGATCTGGACTTCTGCACCAAGGGACAAAGACCAGGAGAAGAGCTGCCCCATGGAGCCAGTGGAACCAGCTCCTTGTGAAGTACACCACATTGGCGGTGAGGATGCCTATTATAATTGCACCTGGTATAAGCCACATCCTAAGATGTGCCTGATAACCAGGTGTAAAGTGATCCTAAGATCATCCAAATCAGTCTAATGGGGTCAGAATTATGGTATTTTTAACATTGGTAATCTTTGACCCTTTTCAAGACATGGAGCACGCCAGGTATGCAGCATCATCTTTCAATATGCCAGGGCTGGAGATTGGTGCAGGGAGCAATTCCCAGTAATAACCCTGGGAGGGGGCATGCGTTTAGTCCCTCCACAGAGCTTGAGAAGCCAGTTTTTCTACTGGGTGCCTGGGATCCCAATACCAGTCCCCGCCAAACAAAGATGCTAGGGAGAGCACCATGGCACCAACACCAAGAAAGAAAGAGAGGGGTCTGGGACTCCAATGTCACTGTGGGTGGAGGAGGAGGGGACTGGGATTCCAACTCTGGGCCTGGGCACCAGATGCTGAAGGGCGTGCACCACTGCCCTCCTCCCAGCAAAGCATGGCTTGCACCCGTGCCCATGTCTGGGGAGAGAAGACACTCACCCCCGAAGTGAACTCCCTGTGTGCAGAAAGGAGCAAGGGAGAAGTATTTTTAAAAAGGAATTTGCATGCAAAGTAGGTAGCCAGGAATGGGAGTTAATAACCAACCTGGAGTATGTTGTTATAAGTTCAGCCTCCACAGATCTTTTGTTTGCTACTGACACACATAAAATGCTGCAGACTTCCTGAAATCCATGACAGAACCAGGACAATATACTCTATTGTTCTCTAAACTAGAATCAAAAGCAGACAGGCCAGTAACAGTAAATTATTCTTCTTCTTGTATTTTCCCTTCCTGTGTTTGGAAATACAGCTGTATAAAACACATGAGGGCAATAGTTATTTCACTTGGGTATTTGAAGTGAAAAGCTTGCTTCGAGTTCCTAAAAAGCATGAACATCTTAAGCAAAGAGAATTGTTGCTGTCATACTCCAAGTACTTATTGTGAAATGATGTGTAGAAAGATTTATGAAGATTTGTCAAACTGCACCAACGTTATTGGCAAAACAAAAAGCACTTTTCATATGGAAGGTCTGACTTAGCTATAACTACAGATATTTTTACCCATTTTTTATATGAAAAATGTGGTTTAAACAAAGATTGCAATACCTGTTGAACAAAACTCTGTTAGATCTGTGCAGCTTTTTAATTCTGATTCTGTACCTGCTGAGACAATAGTAGTTTACTTGAAAAGTGTGGATAGACAGACAGACAGACAGACAGACAGACAGACAGAGAGACAGGCAGATAGATAGATGGATGGATGGATGAATGGAAAGAAGGATGGATAGATGGATGGATTGATGGAAGGACGGACACATAGACAGAGAGATGGATGGATGGACGGACTGAGGGATGAGCGGACAGATAGAGGATGGACAGACAGGCAGACAGAAAGAGAGAGAGATTCTGTCATACTTACTTGACATTTACATTTTCCTGTCCATGTCTATGCTGTAATATAATCTGTCAATGTATGACACTGAAATAATGAGATATTGTATTAATTAACAGCATTGTTTTTTGGTGCGAGAAATGAGATCATTCTTGTTTTTTTTTTTTTTACTCAGGAGGACCTTTCAGAAAATGTTTAGTGAGAAGTCCATTTGTTTTGTACAGGAGAAGTGGCCCAGAGATTAAGACTACTGCACAAACAGTAGGAGCTTCATCTTTCTGGCCTTTCTAGCCTGAAGACTACCCCTGTTTAGTCAGAGGACCATATCACTGGCAAAGCTAATATGCATTCTTCTGGACTTCCTCGGTGTGGGAATTGAAAGGTAAATGTAGACTTTAATAAGTTTGATATGTACACTGGTATCAAACTGGGGGCCCTGCAGATGGGCCATTTTAAAAGACGCCAAAGTCAAAATTTCAGTTTGGAGACGCCAATGCCAACTACTGGGTTAAATAGAAATATTGTGCAGCCATTTATTTTAACCATCTTTTCACTCTAAGACCTTTATCATTTTATTTTTTGGGATTTGTCTGTTTTCCAGTGTTTTGTCCAATATGTTGAAGCTTCCATTCAATCTCCCTTACATAATCTCCCTTATACAGGAGCCTTGGTTTGACAGCTGCTGCAACTGTCTTTTATTGGTTGATTTTGCTGGCACTCAATGGATCCATAACTATGTATGCAAAGAAAACGTAGTAGGTACATTTTGATCTCTACTGTTTGAAAATATTCTTAATGATGCTTTCAGTTATACATTTGTGATTTATATATGTTGTATTAACGACTCTAGTACCATATATACTATTAATACAGATTAGCATAGAGTGAAGTCCACATAACTTTGCTAAACTTGAAGAACATGCTATGAGAAATGTAGATGTTTTAAATTATAAGTATTACTTGGAGTGTTAGAATGCATTATGAACTTATCATGATCCCTGCAATGAACTGAAATGCCAATGCAACATTTTGATTGAGAGCTAAACAAATTAACTTTAAATAATATCCAGTTTGCTTTGGACGTTTATTAACATTTCTCATGTTTTGGTGAGGAATTCTGGGGCCATATGTATCAAGCCTTTATCCCGTTTGCAAATGGGTAGATTCTCAGAATCGACCCGTTTGCGAATTAGAAAACGCCTTTTGGGATGTAATATCCCAAAAGCCCATTGCAAAATAGAGAATTGCTAAATTTGTGATTGTCTATTTTGCGAATGCAATTAGCGAATTGCAAATTGCGATTCCTGAAATGCAATTCTGGAAGCACCAGAAATTTGCTATTTGGCCTTAAGGAATTCCAAATAACCGCCAACTTCAAGTTGGTTGTAATTTGCGATTTTCTTTAAAAAACACACTTTTTAGATTTTTTTAAAGTGCCATATGTGGCACAGACATGCCCTTAGGGCATGTATGTGTACAAAATGTGCACAGATGCATATTTCAGGGGTGCCACAGGGTATCCTTTTGCACAGTTGCAACCTTGAAATTGCATTCTCAATTTGCCATTCTCTAATTGATAATCGCAAATTGAGAATGTCTTCCCATTCATTCCTATGGTCCTCCTAGCCCATAGGAATAAATGGGAAGGTATTCCTTAATTGTGAATCTCAATTTGCGATTCCCAAATAAGGAATATGTAGGATTCGCAAACTTTGTAGCAAATCCTACATACATTGCATTTTGCGATTCTCTAATGGAGATTCGCTAAAAATCGCTATTTGAGAATCGCAAAACTCTTTTTTGAATAACATGGCTCATGGTGTATTTGATTTCAGTTTGGTCAAATCACTGAAAATATTAATTTTCGGCCAAGACTTTAAATTACTTAACTAGTGTCCTTTCGTGCAGTTTGGTAAACTGTGTCTGAATATTTCGAGGCATGATCAAATCAAAGTATTTGTGCCTTCCTTGTGATATTATCTTAACAATGCAAATAATAGATGAAGTTTATGATAATAAAATAATTCACAGTGCTTATTAAATAAAAAAAGAATAAAATCCAATCTTAAACCCATATTCAATTCTTCATTTTTTGGGAATGGCATCACTTAGGGCCAGGTGTACTAAGTATTTTAACATTTACAGATGCTCCAATATGGCGTTTGTGAGCATCAAATTATTTTTCCTAAGTATTAATCCCATTTTAGGAATCAGAAATTATTTTTTTTACTAAAATAATATTCTTAATGGAAACCAAGTCAGTATCTGGAAGGGAGTCTTTTACCAAATCTGTATGCTATGTATCACTATTGTGCTACCGAAATGTGGTTGCAAAACATTGAAAAGACTTCAAAGTAAGTAGTAACCCATTTGCAAAAACAAAAGAGGTCTTTTTAAGACCTCTTTCTTGTTGCGAATTAAAAGAAAGATTGATGGGGAATAGGGAGTGGTCCATGAAGCCACTCCCAACTCTAAAAAAATATCTTTTTAAACACTGCATTAAAAACAAAAGGTCACTTTATTTAAAAGTGATCATAGACATGGTGGTCCACTGACCCCAGCAAGTCACCATCCCAGTAATGGCTTTCAATTGTAGTGAGTTGCAATTTGCAACCTTCCTCAAAAATATTCATGAGAAAGGTTGGATTGTGACTGTTGAAGTGGTCCTTTTTGCAGGGTTTTTCCACCAATGTTTGCCTTCTGTTGCTGAATTAGTTTTTGTTGGCCTTAGGACTCTGTGCATTTTACAACTGCTAACTAGTGCTATAGTGTTAGTGCCCTCTCCCTAAAGTATGATATAATTAACCTTTTGCCAAGCCCAAACTTCCTTTTTTGTACTTATACATCACCCTTAAGGTAGTCCCTAAAAATCCCAACGGCGGGGTCCAATTAATTTTTAAAAATATAGGACATGTGTACCTAAGATTTACATGCCCTGGCAGTGAAAAGCTTCTAAAGTTATTTCTCACTCTTGTAAGGCCTAAATCTTTCTTTGGCTGACACTGGATTACATTAAGACATTCAATAAATGATACATTTAGATTGGGAGATGATAGAAATATGCTGTTTAAGCTCAAATTAATTGTAATTTATACACCTGTATGTCCGATTTTAAGTCATAACTTTGAAAATGCCACTTCTAGAAAGTTGGTGTCCTGGGTCACATGATTGTGAGTGGCTCTGATGGTGAGGCTTGTGCATCCCTCTCAGACAGTTACACAAAGGAGGCTAGGCATGGACAGGATGGCTATGGCCAGAGCTGAACCCTGCCCCACTTACACTTCAAAGGTATGTGCCCCTCCAGCACACAAAGGGCCATTTCTCAACCCAGAGGAGCTTAGAGCCGGGATAGGGGAAGGGAAGAACTTTCCAAAACCAGATGTGGAGTAGGATATGATGTCCCTCCACACACAAAAGCTGCTACTAGATATAAATAGTGATCCCTCTGAACAAAACTCTTCAAAACACTCTTTGAACCGTACACATTACAGGAGAAGGACTGCTCTGAAGCCAGAGGACTGCCCTACTCCTGAGGACTGTCTTGCTATCCGAGAATGAGGATTGGACCTGTTTCCTTCCATCCCAGGCTAACCTGAGTTACTCCAATGGTCATTTGCCTGGCATCCTGTGTAAGCTACAGGTATAAATCGAGCTCCAAAAGCCTCCTTGCAACTGCCCAGCTGACCTGCTGTACTGAGCCCCTCTGCACTGAGATTCTGCCACCAGTGACCACCACCAACAGAAAGCTCAGTTGAGACCTGCTCTTCATACTAAAGTGACCGGCAATGATGACCAGCAACATAAGAACTGCACTCCGTGCTACAGCAATGACAGCCCGGGGTGACCGCAAATGCAAAGTTCCAGCAACAAAAGTCTACAATGCCTGACTGGCTCTTTGCACTACAGCAACAACCGTTCGTGACACAAGGCCTGCTCTTTGCACTATAGCGACAACCATCTGCAGCGTTTTCCCTGTTCCTTGCAGCCCCCTCCACTGCAAGTGGAACTCTTTGCACTGGACTCGGAGAGTAGCTTTTGAGCTGGACTGAACTGGTTCCTATAACCAGGCCACTTGTGACTTTCCCCCATTCTAGCGCAAGCAGATAACTATGAGTGGCCCTTTGTACGTTTAGGCAATTATTTGACTAGAAACGTTAACATTTTACTTCTATAGTTCTACCAATTGGATTTTTTTCATTTGGGTATCATTTTATTCATTAACGTTTATTATTTTCTGCTAAATTATTTTGGGATTTTTATTGTGTTGGGTTTTCACTTTATTGCTGTTTGTGTGCTGCATAAATACTGCACACTATGCCTCTAAGTTAAACATTACTGCTTTGTGCCAAGGTACCAGAGATCTAAGCACAGGTTAATTTATTGACTTTTGTTGTTCACCCTGACAAGAATTGTGGTTGTTACCTGATTGGGGCTTCCGCTCCCCTCACCCAATAATCCAATTTCTTACTGTGACACACAAGAAATAAGAATTTTTCAAACCAACCCATTAGTGCATAGGTTAGTTTGTAAAATTCTTCATTGGCCCCAAAATTCCTGGCTGTTATTTTTGGACAGTGTATTTGTACAAATGACCCCAAGTCCTTAACTTGGAATCACACCAATATTCGATCACCTTAGCCTCATTATTGCTAGAATATTCCAGTCCAGTAAACACCTTAGAAACAGTCTGATACAATGCCCTTCCAATTTGTAGTTTCTCTGCAACATATCACAAAGTAATGTATTGAACAATAGAAATGGTTGCTGTGCCCATATTTCATTCCCCATTTCTAACTCAGTGAGACGGTTTTATGCTGAAGTCAAAACATTATTACATTCTTCAGTAGATAATGCAGATGAAGAATTACTGTTGCAGATCGGTGGTCTTTTGTTAAATCCAGGAGATTTTCCATAGGTCAATGAACGGAATAATGAATCTAAAGCAATAGAACAATGTGCATATTGCTGAAGATTGACTACTTTCCCTAATTTAGTCTTCAAATGAAACGACTAAATTGGTGAATCTGATTTTATAAAAAATAGAATACGAGGAAGCACTGAAGGTATGATGGCAATAATCTTATCAGATTGAAACTATTCCTAAGGGTATCTGTGAAAGAGAGTTCTGAAAATATAATTTAATATGCCTCAAATAGCATCCAGACTTTGAAGTAGTAGGAAATCGGTTTAAAAAGTTAATTATAACCAATGAAGGTTTGAAATAAATGCAAATTAAATGAACACATGAAGGACATATAAAATTAAAACGTTGACACAATTTAATGAGCAGCTATCTGAATAAAGGCAATAAAACATAATCATTCATATGGTGCATAAGTGAAAATCTGATGGTTCGGAGACAATGCAGGCGACATTAAACTTTACCTAACTTTGCACCTTTAGCACCTGACGTCGCATTACTGCAAACGGAAGAAAAGCTTTCAACAATGGACAGCATTTTTTGTTTTTGTCCTTTCAATAAAAATGCATCTTGATCTAATACAGATACAATTTCAGCATGCGATTCACACAGACTTTATTTGTTACAGGAATCCTGAAAGCAGATTCCTAACTTGGATGCTTTTCTAAACGAATTGTCATGCTCAAAAATATTTTTCGTTTTAAATGTTTTATTTAGATGTTGTATTGTTTAATTGCAAACTAAATAAATTTCAACTACAGCGTGGCTCAACAAAGGAAGAGGAAGTGAGCATATCAATATTTACTAATTTAGTTTCTTTTGTTTTTTGAAAGCTTGTATCTACTTATATGTGAAAAGTGCTGACGCCACAACAGAGAGCATAACACACCACGTTACTGGTTAGGGACTTGATGTACTCAGCGGCTGATGTGTACTGAGTACATAGAGAGTCCTAGGAGCCAATCAAATAGGCTTTGACAGAGTCTGCACCAAGCACACTAACCCCCATGCGCCCACAACTCTCTAGCTCTCCAGCTGTCATGTGGTAAAGCAGAATGATTCAATGTGCCATGATCGATCGGAGGCCCCATGCCACACGAGGTATGGTAAAAAATGGCAAACTTAAATGTTTATAAAGTCTCCAATGCCACCACCCTTCTTTTAAAGCCGACAGTTAATTCAAAACTATTAACACTGGGGAGCAAGCAGCCCCACTGGGGTCCCTTTGTCATTTGGCCTTCATTTGACATTTCTCTTCACAAAGATTGCCGTGCTGTGAACAGCACGGCAATCTTTGTGAAGACGTATCCTTTGGGCACGTCGTGGCTGGAGCTTCTACTCTCTTAAAGTAGTAATAGCCCAATACTCCTCCTCTTTGATACCAAAAAAAAAAACTTAATTTGACATTGACATTGAGCTCTGCTGAGTAGTACCTCACCAGGGTGATTAGACATGCCACAAGGCAAGCAGAAAGGTAAAAAAAAAACCCCAAGCAGAGATTGCAGCATTGTGGGAATCTTTGAGATGTGGATAGTCGCAGGCGGCACTTCTGAACGAGAAGCTAGTTTGTGAAATGGAAGTGTAAGAATTATGCCTTTTATGGTCTCAACCTATCGTCTTAGAGCCAATATGTGACACTGGCAGCACTTTGACTACTGCCAGTGGCAGTAGTCAAAGTGCCCAGGATCAGAGAGGAACGACGTGCCGATACTCTTTAATTTTAAGAAAAAGCATTCTCCTACTTTTTGTGAAAAGACAACCGTCCTGGGACAGTTGATTCCGACGGCTGAAATTATTCAGCTGAAGTGTAAGGCAGTGAGCCTCCTAACCTGTGAAACCGAGAGAGGCGCAGACTGTTGAATAAACCTTCTTGCCTCGGTGCTGCAGCCTGAAAAAAATGTAAATGTGCACAACTGTTTAATCTGCAAATGTAGAATGTTCTTGGAAGCCGATATTGGCTTTAATTAACCGAATCAGCTGAGGCTTCCCGAGGACACATATTTAATATTTCAGTGAAGTGTGTGATTTTAAAGGACAGTTCTAAAAAAAGAACTACACACAGTCTGATTATCACTAAAACATATTTTGGAAACACTTTTTTTTATCTTAAATCTGTGTGCATATTTTGTAGCAGCCTATTTTGTAATGTGTGTAATGCAGGTTTAAAATAATGACTTGCATATTAACAATGCTTTCTGTCACAGACTGACCTTGTAGCGCTAAACATCCAAACGTCCCTGTTCTACACTGCACCAACCAGAATTGAATTCTGTGGCTCATTCGTTACACATACAGACCTTCTCAGTGCATTAACTAATAGAGTTCTCATAATGTACGATAATCCATTATTTTATTAACCTCTTAAGTGCTGCGTCGGGGCGTTGGCTGACGGCAGCATTACCTCCCCAGTGCTGCGCACGTCCATTGGACGTCCATTCAGCACTAGTTCCAATGGACAGCGCAGCATTGGGGAGGGATATTTGCGCCGCATCTAAGGTGCTAGAGGAGAAAAAACAGAAAAATAAGTAAATATTTGTTTTTTGTAACCCTGTCTTTGCCCCCGTACCCATTGTGTAAGCCATCACAGTTCCCAAACTTTCTTGAATGCACTTGTAACCCTGGGCACTGACCAATGATCCAGACCAGTCATGCTGGGATTCTGTTTCCAGCAACATTCAGTAAACTTATCAAAGGTAACAACAATGGTGAAAATATCAAAGGTAACAACAATGGTGAAAATACACATAGTGCCCATGAGTAGCCATGTAAAATATGCAAGCAAGCTCGAATGATGAGCTTTTAACCCCTTCGCTGCGGGGGATATTCCCCCGCTGTGCTGGGGGGAGGGGGGCCGTACAGCGCTCACATGCTCATGACGAGTTGAGCTCGTCATGAGGCACGGCGCTCCTGTGCTCATGACGAGCTCAGCTCGTCACGGCCACAAACGTTCCCGTGGAACGCTCAGCACAGCAGGGGAATTTATCCCCGCATGCGAGCGTTCCACGGCTCATGACGAGCTGAGCTCGTCATGAGCACCGGAGCGCCATGGCTCATTACGAGCTCAGCTTGTCATGAGCATTCAAGGGGTTAAAAGACATCAGCTACCTGCTTCCACCCTTGATTTCAGCAAGGAGTGGTGCATAGTGTTGCAACGAGTGCCAGCCTATGTGTTTTGGTGTGAGTTGCAGTGTCCTCATGCTAAAGTTGCTGTTGTGTCACTGCAAATTGTGTTCTCCTCCACCTGCCCTCCATAGGTAGTGAAGCTAGATTAGAGGTTGAGAAAGAGGGAGGGTGCCTGCAGTGGGACTCAAAGTCCCGGAAGACACCATTGAGGACTCATGCTCCTGCTGCTACTCCTGATCCCAACTAGTCAAGTCGAGTCAAGTCATAAAATTTGTATAGCGCACTACATACCCAGAGGGTTTCAAGGCGCTTAGGAAGGGGAGGAGGATTATTTGTCAAATATCCACGTTTTAAGCTGCTTTCTGAACGCTAGGTGGTTCTGGGTGAGGCGAAGGTAAGCGGGGAGTGAGTTCCATGTTTTAGCAGCCAGGTATGAAAAGGATCTGCCTCCCATGGTGGTCTTGTTGATGCGAGGTACAGTGGCGAGGGCTTGGCTGGAAGAACGTAGTTGGCGAGAGGGGGTGTAGAAGGACAGTCGAGAGTTGAGGCAATCTGGTCCGATGTCGTAGAGTGATTTGTGTGCGTGGGTAAGCAGTCGGAAAGTGATTCTCTTATTGACGGGTAGCCAGTGGAGGTCTTTAAGGTGACCAGAGATGTGTTCGTTGCGTGGGATGTCTAATATGAGCCTGGCTGAGGCGTTTTGGATTCGTTGGAGTTTCTTCTGGAGTTTAGCGGTGGTACCTGCGTAGAGGGTGTTTCCGTAGTCCAGTCGGCTCGTGACCAGAGCGTGGGTGACTGTTTTCCTTGTTTCGGAGGGGATCCAGCGAAATGTTTTTCTGAGCATGCGAAGAATGTTGAAGCAGGAAGAGGATACGGCGCTGACTTGTCTGTTCATTGAGAGTGAAGAATCCAGGATGACGCCAAGGTTCCGTGCGTGGTCTGTCGGGATGGGTGCTTTTCCGAGGGCTTCCGGCCACCAGGAGTCGTTTCAAGCAGAGGGGGATGTACCTAAGATGAGGACTTCTGTTTTGTCTGAGTTTAGTTTCAGACGGCTTTGTTTCATCCATTCGGCAACTTCTTTCATTCCTTCGTGTAGGTTAGTTTTGGCGGTGCTGGGGTCATTGGTGAGAGAAAGGATCAGTTGAGTGTCGTCCGCGTAAGAGATGATGTTGAGGTTGTGTTGGCGTGCGATGGCCGCGAGGGGGCTCATGTATACGTTGAAGAGGGTGGGACTGAGTGAGGATCCTTGAGGTACGCGGCAGATGACTTCAGAGGCCTCGGACTTGAATGGAGGAAGGCGGACTCTCTGGGTTCTTCCGGTGAGGAACGAGGTGATCCATTCAAGTGCTTTTCCTTGAATTCCGATGTTATTGAGGCGTTGTAGAAGGGTGCTGTGGCAGACTGTATCGAATGCTGCAGAGAGGTCGAGGAGGATGAGGGCGACTGTGTCTCCATTGTCCAGTAGAGTTCGAATGTCGTCTGTTGCTGCGATGAGGGCGGTCTCAGTGCTGTGTTTTGCTCGGAAGCCAGATTGTGAGGGGTCGAGGGATTTGTTGGCTTCGAGGAAGGCGGCGAGCTGGTTGTTGCATGCACGGCATGCAGCTGGAAAGGGAGATGGACCACAATAGTTGCTACAAACTGTACTTTCTCTTGCTTTCATCCTCTAAATGCTGCTCTCTCACTCGATAATCTCTTCTTCCCGTATGCTAACCTTTTTCCATCTGTGATAGATTATGGGTAGCTCCAGACTCTAGTGGCCTACTGTGTTCTAGAATCCCTGGAATTGCTTCCCTGTATCTGCCATTGATTCCAGCTAGTGGTGAGGCATATAGCTGTAAATATAGACAGGCCATGGGCAGGACATGGGCTCTTTATAGGCTGCCGTTGAATGAAGCTAGGGCAAAAAGTGAAGCAGTAATACAGCACAGGGGTTGGCCAATTGTGCCAGTGAGGAACCAATAGCAGTACAAGAATGTAAACAGAACTAAAGTTCACTGTGAACACCTTTCAAGGCAGCATTCTATAATATGCAGATGCATAATTGATCCATGATTGGAAATAAATCATGAAATTATTATAGACAACCCAACAAATATTAAAGTTTCACAAACACATGTATTTACAGGTGTGCAAAATCTACAGCTACTGCAAATAGAAGAGGCCAATCTACCTTATAGCAGACAGTTATTGATTCCGATTTCTCATTATGGGATAAATTAGCTACCACATTCTAGATTAGGCATGAGCGAATTTTGCGGATCTCGCGTTCGCGAATTTTGCGGATTTGCGGATTCGCAATCCGCAAAATCCGCGAATTCCCGCGAATTTGCGGATTTTTTTTTTTTGTGTTCGCCCGTGTTTCTGCCAGTTCGCAAGGGTTTTGTACACTTTCGCAAATTGCGAACTTACCTGTCGGGTCGCAAGTTTCGCGAACTTGTTGTTTCTACGTGTCCAGCCTGTTTGGGACACTCTTCTTCATCACTGCCACTCTCTGTCACCACTGCCACTCTCTGACTACTCATGCCACCCTCTGGCCCACCCATGCCACCCTCTGTTTCATCACCACACCCTCTGGTTGTCCAGTGTACATTATTTTCGGCAAAGCAAAGCACACCTTCCCTGCCTCAAGTGACCTGAATTAATTTGGGGCTGATTAATGTGTCACAGAATATTTTTTTAGCTGGCACCTGCTTCCTTAGTGCGCCCTGATTAGTGATCTTTTGCACTTGCTAAGTGCTTTCATTGTTGCAAAATTAGTTACAACACCTGCCCTGCCCCAACTGACAATAATGAATTAGGGGCTGATTAATGGATTTTAACTTCCAGCCTGGCTCCTGCTTGTCTCCCTTAGCTGTAATTCAGGACCTTTGTGGCATATGTGTAACTATTCTGAGGTTCAGAGCAGGGTCACATAATAGTTTCAACTGGCAACTGAACTCTGGAGGGGCCCCTCAGGAAGCACTACAGGAAATGGCTACTAATGATGAGCCTGAACTTTTGAACCTGGTAAGTAGTTACTTTCAGTTTTGCTAAGATCGTATTTCTGCAATTTTGCACTTATTCGCGGGGCGCGAACTCACGCGAACTCACGCGAACAGTGCGAGCAGTGCGAGCAAAATCCGCTGCTCGCGGATTTGCGGATTTTGCGGGAGATTTGCAAATCTCGCGGATTGCGGATTTCCCGAAAATCCGCAAAATCCGCGAGCGGAACGGATTTTCCGCCCACCCCTATTCTAGATGCCTTCATTATTTCAGTACAACTTCCATTTATTTCCATGCATATTGAGGTATTAAACTTCTCAGGGTGCTGTTTCTTGACCAGGCACAACCTTTTGGATTCGAACCACCAAGGTGGGCACACACATTTCACTTTAAATGTAAATCTCTGACCTCACAACAATTATTTTTTTAGTGGATCTATATCTGTACCAGATCAGTTCTTTTAACCCCCAGTGTTTCCAATTGGAAGATCCATTAAGTTATTAATCTAATAAACCTCCAAATCGCCCTTAACATTTGTCAGAGTAGTAAAACAAAAGATTGCCAATGGGGATCAGAAACAACTGATTTGAATTGTTCTAGATGTGGACAGTAGTGCACACCAGATTACTGTAAGGTATTGCAAAAACACAAGTCCTTGCTTCACCACTAATCACAAATGTTAGAAATTGGACCTCTTAACCTGTGCTCATCCTCTAGTAGCTTGGCACAGAGCAGTTAATCTTAACGTAAGAGTAAAACAGTATAAACACCACAAAAGGAAATTTAATACCAGGTTAGAAAAATGGAACCTAATTTAATAAACAGGAAAGACTAAAATGATAAAAATCCAATAAGCATAACTTGAAATATTAATTTTTAAAGACGAAACTGTAAAATAGTACTTAGAACCAATAAGCATAAGAATATTTATTTGAGTAACCAATACCAAAATGACAACAATCCAATAAGTAGAATTTGAGGTATGATTTTTTAAAGAATAAAAAGTAATATAGTGTTTAAAAGTAAATAGTTCTTAGGGGTTCATTGAGGTTGCACTAGACCTATGTAAAGCTAAAGTTTCAGGAGGTATAATGGAGGGCAGGCTGGATAACGGTCCCGCAGAAAAAGCACCTTGGATAGAGCAAGTGTCAGAGTTGAATACTCAATGCGTTGGTTCCGTTTCACAAAGTCGGGTGGATGCATCAAGGTCCAGCCCCGCAGTCGGGTCTCACATTATCGTCAAACCCCTCACAGGTGCTGCTTAGGTGATGAGGCCAGCATAATCCTGGGATGTCATTGGCTGTGTTGGCACCAAAGGGCACTGCGTTGGTCCGCATCAGCGCAAAGTCATCACTGTGTCATTTTCAGGATAACAGCTGCTGATCCACCATAAAGTCCATTCCCTGTAGGGAGATGGACCACCTCGACAAAGTGGGATTCTCACCTATCATCTGCATTAACCAACTGTGGGGCCTGTTGTCTGTCTGAATCCGGAAGTGAGTGCCAAACAGATGTGGCCTTAGCTTCTTCAGTGCCCAGACCGCAGCAAAGGTTTCCCTTTCAATTGTGCTCCATCCCTGTTACCTGGGAAGTAGCCTCCTACTCTTCAAGGCTACAGGCTGATCCAGTCCCTCTTCATTTAACTGTGAGAGCACGCCCCCTATGCCATGCCTTAAGGTTTCCATCTGCTCAACAAACCCTTGAGAGAAAGTCCTAGAGCACAGGTACTGTGCACATGGCTTCCTTCAGGGTGATGCACACATGGCTTTCATCAGGCACATCTCTGTCTAGATCACCTGACATGGCTGCTTCTTGGAAGTCAGCTGTCAAGGTGACAACAATAGTGCCATATCCCTTGATGAATCTCCTGTAATGTCAAGTGCGACGGTAGAAGGATCTTACTTCTGTCTGGGTCTTGGGGATTTCCCAAACTGGAATGGTGTCAATTTTCATGTACAAGGACTCCATCTTGCTTTTCCCTAAAAGGTGTCCCAGGTAGACTACAGAACTCTGCACTTACTGTAATTGATAGTCAAGACTGCTCTCCAGAGCCCAAAGCACTTCCTGGAAGTGATTCAACGTGTTCTCTCAACTAGAGCTGAAGACTGCAATGTCACTTAGGTAGGCAACACTGAAGTTCTCCAACCTTGCCAGGACTGGATTTACCAGCTTCTGGAAGATGCCAGGGTCGTTCTTTAAACCAACAGGCATGACCCAGAATTAAAAGTGCTCTTCTGGCCCCATCGGTCAAGGCAATCTGCCAGTATCCAGAGTTTAAGTCAAAATGCTGAGGAGCTTGGCAGCTCCAACCTGATCGATGAGCTCATCAGCTCTGGGGATGGGATGTGCATCTGTTATGGTGTTTGTATTAAGCCCATAGTAGTCCACACAACACCTAAGTTCAGGTGTGACACCTAGATGGGCAGCCTTGGGGACCAGCCCCACTGGGCTGCACCAAGGACTGTATAAAGGACCAATCCACTATTACACCAGCATATTGGTGACTTCTTCCTCATTTTTGGCTCTCACCTTATCAGACAACATGTACATTGTGTGCTTCACTAGTGTGCTGTCCCCATTACCAATATAATGGGCACATAATGTAATGAGCCCTGGTGTAAGGAAGAACAAAGAGGAAAACTGCCCCAGCAACTGGTGCCAGCACCTTTGTTGATCTAGGGTAAATGTAGGGGAAAGGATGAAACCCTCCACTGGCCCATCTTGCTCATTGGAGCATAGGAGATTGGGGAGAGGTTAACCCTCCATTACCACCCATTATCAATAACTAGGACCATGGTAATCTCAGCCCTCTGAAATTGAAGCTTGAGGCGATTCACTTACAGGACCTCAAGGTCCACCAAGAATGTGGCATCACTCTTGCACTCCTCTAGCTCATAAGGCTGAGACCAATGGTCTTGGAGGGTGAGGGGCTCCGCTGCTTCCATTACCCATACCTTTTGACCAGGCTGAACCTCAACCAGAGTGATATTCTGGTCATACCATCATTTCATGTCCTCCTGACAGCTTCCAGGTTCTCCTGTGCGAGCTTCTGGAAGTTAGCTGTAGCTAAATGTAGCTAGCTAAATCCTGGAGTGGCTTCCTAGGATCTTTCTCCCAGCTTTCCTTAACCAATCCGAGAAATACTTTCAAAGGATGACCATATTGAAGTTCAAAAGGACTGAAGTCAACCCTCTTTTGTTGTGCCTTCCTGTAGGTGAACAAAAGACATGACAGAAGGACGTCCCACTTACACCTCATGGGTTCACATTGACCCATAATCATGCCTTTAAGAGGACGGTTGAACCCTGCAAACAACCCATTGGTTTGGGGGTGGTAAGGAGTGGTGAAATTATAGGTCACCCTACACTACTTCCATATGGCCTTCATGTAATTGGATATGAAGTTGGTACCCCGGTCAGATACCACCTCCTTGGGGAAAACCACATGGGTAAAGATCCCCATCAGAGCCCTGGCCATGATGTGTGCAGTCACTGTCTTCATAGGGATAGCTTCCGAGTAGCGGGTTGAATGGTCAACCAAGACCAGAACAAATCTATTGCCCAGGGCTATATTGGGGTCCAGAGGCCCCACGATGCCCCACAATGTTTATGCCAACCGACTCAACAGGAGTGCTAATGACAGTAAAAGGTTGCACTCCTTCCATAAGGCCTTTATGTAATTGGATATGAAGTTGGTACCCGGGTCAGATACCACCTCCTTGGGGAAACCCACATGGGTGAAGATCCCCATCAGAGCCCTGGCGACGCTGTGTGCAGTCAGTGTCCTCAGAGGGATAGCTACCAGGTACCGGGTGGCATGGTCAACCAAAACCAGAACAAATCTATTGCCCAGAGCTGTCTTGGGATTCAGAGGCCCTACGATGCCCCACGATGTTGATGCTAACAGGCTCAACAGGAGTGCTAATGACAGGAAAAGGTTGCAGGGGGCATAGCACTTCCTCCTTGACTTACCACTTGCTTGGCAGGTAAGACAGGACCTATAAAACATATCTGATGCCTTCCTGATTTGAGGCCAATAAAAGTGGGTGACAACAAGCCTATCAAAGGTCTTGTCCTGCCCCAAATTACTTGACAGTGGCACATCAGAGCCAAACCCAATAGGAAGGATCTGAAGCACTGGGAAATCACCTACACATGTGTTGTATCAGGTTCAGGAGCTGTTAGAAATAGGGTTTCTGGTTGGCTAGGGTATGCACCTAAGCCAGGCAGTACCCACCACTCTAGTCAGGGTAAGGGAGTTGCATGTCCAAGATAACCCCTGCTCACCCTTTTGGTAGCTTGACCAGAGCAGGCAGGTTTATCCCTGAGGCAATCTGTAAAGCGTTTTCACAACAAATTCATACTACTGACACAATAAATACACCACAACAGAGAGAGACTCCACACAGAATTATATGAAAATATGACATACCTTGTCCATAAATCATAGACCAAAACAACATTATTCATACATACCGCACATATTATACAGTCACTTATATAGTACATGTTATCCTAAACAATGCACGGCACAAACTCACATATATTAGTGAATCTCTAGGGCATGGAAAGCAAATAGGATTATGAACAATACACATGAGTTATCACATCACCATACATCACCAATATCCTCTGGGGCACAGTACACCTGGTCCCCTATTAACCTTTATGCAGTCATGGTCGCAACAGCATAGGCACAGAGAACCGGGGTACATATTATACTTCTAACTGCAATCGGGTAGGTGTATGCAAGGGTACACACACTTGAAATTCCAAGATAATTGCCAATAATGCACTGGACTCAAAATAATTAAACATATCAAGGCACCAGAGCTCCTGTTCTCTTAATATGCTGCATATGGTAATTAAAAATCACATGTAGGGCCCAGAGGAACCTGTGTACCTACTATATGGGTTACAGTACTTTCAGGGAATTTCCTGAATGCACAAAAAAGGGATCTCTGCAGGATCGCCCATGTAGTTGCCACAGTTGAGTAGCTGCACTCATGGGGCATCCTTCCAGGTACAGGGAGAAAGATATGTGGTCTTTAGCGCGGAGGCCTCACTGGGTCCCCCCACATGCAGGATCACTAAATGCAGCTGCCCGTGTAGGGCAGCTTTTGTCCCACAGTTACGGTAGTGGAGCTAGGGCTGTACCAATGCCCAACAGCAGGAGTACAGCATCCAGCCATTCCCGCTGGTGCCAGGGAGCAGCTGCCTCGGTACCCATAGCTAAGCGCTGGGGAAAGCTCCCAAGATGAAAGCATTGCCTGGCTGTATGGGCGTCCTAATATCTCCACAGCCATCACTGGTGGTGGGTCTCGGAAGGGGGCCTCACATCCTACAGCTTCCGGCAGCTCATTTCCTGAACCCGGTTGGCGGGGCCTGTGGGCCAGATATAATATTTGGCAAACGTAAGGCAGCTTGATGACACCTGCCCGCACTGCTGGTGCAGAGCGAAAAACACACACGACCTCATTTCCACGATATGCAGGGCACAAACAGAGTGAAGTACTCAAACTTCGCCGCTCTCAGAAGGTGCTTTAAATGTAAAGAGTTCACCATGTTCTACCCTGGGAAAGTGTAAGATGCTCACTCTGTGCTGATCCTAGAACATGTGCCTATTGTGATCAATGCCCCCTGCCAGGCACACCAGGTGAAAAGTTCCACGGGCAGGGGCCGAAAGAGGGGGATCTTTGATTGCACACTCTGGATGCAATCTGTAGCACTTCTTGGCAGGGCAAAGATCAGCAGTTGTCAGGGCAGCACAGCAATGCAAGGCAGCAGTTCCTGGGAACAGTCAGTCACAGCAATGGGCAATCCTTTCAGCGCATCACAATTTGCTCCAGCAGAGGTACTTCCAGGTCCAGCAGTGTTCTACCAATGTGGGGTCAGAGTCCCTGTATTTATGCTCAAAATGTCTACAAGGTGACTTCAAAAGTAACCTTAGAAGTGAATAACATCACCTTTCAACGCGCTACTCCTTTCAGATCAGGAATTGCCACTAAAAAACATGTAAGAGGATTCCCAATGTTAGCCTTTTGAAGAATTGGGATATAATAGGGTCTCAAACTGAAGAAGCTGGGTTCCTATACAAGTTTGGGAATCCAAAATTTGACAAGAAAGTTAGGCTGAAAACATTGGTTGCAGCAATAACCATGTGGGTTAGGTTACTACAATTCTGGTCAGTCCCCTATTTTTCTTCTAATGCCCTGATTTGGGATTGGCCTGTCACTCCAAAGTGTTCGCAAGATAGCTTAAGTGCTCTATTGCAAGCTCCAAGGATTCAAAAATGGGGGGACATGCTAGGCAGCAGTACTTTAAAACTTGAGGAGGGTTAAGCTTTAATATGGGTGGTAAACCCTCTAAAATTAAAATACTTGCAATTAGTTTCATGTGCAACGGCACATAAGGATGAATTACGAGTGCCAGAGGACATTGAAGTAGCTTTGCAATTGGCCAGGTCAAGAAATACGTTGCTAAATGGTATGAACTCTTGTGGCAAGTGGATGACTACTTGACACCACCATCCTACAGATCTGAAGTAGATGCTTGCCGAGCAACTATAAGGAAACCTTATGGGAATTATCCTTTTGCACTTTATATAAGGTGGTCAGTGCTGTTGCACTTAAACGGAATCCCTTGTTTATGTTACACAGGGCTTACTGGACTCCACAGAATCTTTCAACAGGTTCTGGTACACCTGAGAGGTGGTGTAAGAAGTGCAGCTAGGCCAGGGCGGATGATCACCTGTTTGTGGAATGCCCAGGTTTTAAGTCTTTATGGGGGAAAGTAAGTTAACCTATGGCGGAAATGACCAACAAAGTGATTGAGGTAAGTGATTGAGAATTATTGTTTGGGATACCTCAAGAGTCAGAGGAAGAGCCCAATAATCAGAAAAGACAGAACCTACTTTTAAAAAAAATAATATTAGCGAGGGATGATATCTGTAGATACTGTCTGCATCTTGACCCACTCCCTAGCTGAAAGACTGGTTAATGTTATGATGGACTCAGGAAATCAAAGACGAAAGACAACGTTGATTTATGGTTTCCGCTGTGCGAATGCTTTCAACAAAGGCACAGTGAGGTCCTATTATTAGGAACACTACTTGAGTGTTCTCCTTCCTCTCAGTGTGGATCAGGGCAATACCCCAAGGCCTGCTGTGAAAAGTGATGACCCTCTTTCCTGAGCCTGGGTGGATGAGGAAGCATGCAATTGGCTATTTCAAAGAAAAGGGTCAAGTGGATTTCCTGATGAGGACTAAAGAGAAAAAAGTGACATCTTCTATGACATCATTTAATATATGAGTGCAACATTTGCACTGAAATTATTAATTAACAAACTGTGCATGGCGGCAAAGTGAGTTATAGTTACCTTAGGGAATTAGATATAGGTTCTTCATATAACTCTAACTATAACTGCTGAATTTCTATGGTTTCATGTGTGTGTAAATTGTGAACCTAACTATACACCTTGTTTTTTAAATTTCCACTTCCTATCTATACCATTCCTTTAACCCTTAGCTTTTCTCAATAAAGAGGTTACAAAATGCACAATAAACTATTTAAACAATAAGTATTTCATCAGAGTGTCGCAGATAACCAGTCCATAACTATGAATGTGGGAGATCATCAACAATTCCCATTTAAATTAAGCGTTTTATCATGGAACATCACAGTTCTAATGAGGAAGGAAGCCAACCTCCTATTATGTAAATTCATTATGAGACAGCAGATTTGTGTTTTCCAGGTAACCTGGTATATTGCCCTATCTGGTATTCAGAGTTTTTTTACTTTCCCCATAGAAGCACCAGCAAGGGAATTCATCACTGATCTGGCCATACCGCTGAGTGTCTTTTAAATTTCAAAGCACACATTGTTGACACTAATTGTAATTTATAGCAGCAAATCTCTCTCACATGTCAGTCAGGTGGTACTGTACATTTTCTGAAATAATAGACATTTTCTGAAAGAATACAATGGATGACCTACATTCAATAGAGAATCATCTTCCTTAGTTGTATCGGATGTCTTGCTATTAATTAAATCTCAGTAGAACCACTCAACATACTCTCACGCCTTTCACAGTGAATGTCATATCACATATGCACCCTTTAGAGAATTTACAGAGATTATGGAAAAGAAGATTTGTTTTACAGATATACTCTCTTCAATACTTTTAAAAATATTCTTCCAGTTTCATGCCAAACAGACGTTTTATCGATAAAGATTGGTTGGCATGTGTGAACTGGTAGAACTACCTTCCTCCACATGCAACTTGGAAATCAGGAAAACACAGTGATCACATTTATTATATATATATATAGCTAAATAATAACATTGCACTACACTAGAAAATATGTTTCAGGAAAAGATAGATTAAAGAACCTGTTGGTCTCTAAGAATTCTAGTGGGGCCCTGTTGTGCTGCAAATTTTTACAAAATGAGGGTATCACAAATATTGTCAGTTTGTCTGATAAACAACAGGAATATTTGAAATTGGAATAATAATATCAATAAGAATACTCTGACTAATTTTTGGTGAACATTTGGATCGAATAATTTTGTGGGTGAAAATGTATATGCCATGCTATTATACATTTTGATCAAAAATCATGATTAAAAAAAGCCCCAATATGATAGGGTGAAGACAGGTGAATTGATGAGGTCTCTATGCAAGGTCTATAAGAAAAGCATACAAGACTAAAAACTTGATTAGGCTCAGTGACAAAGATCGGTCCTGGTAATCAACCAGAGTTAAAAATGTATGCACTCGTTGGCAACCAATTGCACATGGATGTAAGGAATGTATTGTATTACCATAATTGCAAATCATTGAAGACAGCTGGTATTCACACTGTTTATGTTTACGTGCTAGTGATAATCTGAAATCAATCACAATGGATGATGGGCATCATTCATATATGCATAAAATTTCAACCATGTTGCCTTCACCATTTACCCTGGATGAAGTTATTTAAGTCATTAACTAAAAACATCAGTGGGCTCCCATTTTAGATACAATACTCACAGATATATTTAAATCACATGTAGTAATCTGGGGCAGCCATGTTTTATTATTCTCTAACACAATTCTGAAAGACAGCTAAAGCGCCCCTTAGAGTTGGGTGCATAAATAATTTCAATTTTAATTTTTAAAATGCTGTGCTGCTGTGATCCTTCCCTTATCACCTTATTGGTCTAATAGGCAATTGCCAATAAGTATTTGGAAGGGGGATCCTAACAACATTAGATACCTAGGTATGACTGCCAATGGTTTATCTCCTTGTTAGGTGGGGTTTAGAAAAAGAATCATTATAGTTGACCAGGTTTTCAGGTCCCACTTATCAGTGGAAAAATATGGCCTGCTTAGAAATGCATACTTTTACCTGTTTTTTGTGGATTTGAAGTGCACATGTCTTTACGTACCACAGCATATGTTATGGAAGAATGAGGAAACAATAACATTTCCAGTTGATTTGATGTTCTGATACTGCTTTATTGTAAAACATTTCCGAAAAGGAAATGTATTTATTTATTGTGTTTTATAGAGCACGAACATGAACATCAAGGTACCTGAGAGCTGTACAACAAGAGAGCTGATGAGGGTTGCAGTACAATAAAAACATCTGTCACTTAATCTACGATGTAAATAGAATTTGAGGAGCATGTTATAACACAATTGGGTACAGTATCAAATAGGGTGGAAAAGCCAGTTAAAATTGATCTGTTATTCCTTTCCACACACCTTGCCTGCTGAACTGCACCCGAGCGCTGGAGGACTGAAACACAGCGACCTGCGTTTGTGCTGAAGCGCATCTGAAAGCGCTACTTTTCGCCGGACCCGCTCCGCGGGTCCCGCTTCACTGGGACAGCTCTTTGCTGCTATTGTCATCAGAGGATTAAGGGCTTGAGGCACTCAGGGCTGCGAGCGCGCAGACTGCTGGACTCCAACTCCCAAGAGTCCCAGCAGCTGCCTCACCGAGCACACCTGGTGACGCTCTCCCTCAAGGCCACGCCCCCTTCTACTCAGCAAAAGGCGCCAGATTCCTGACTGCAGTGGATTCCTTTCCACACACCTTGCCTGCTGAACTGCACCCGAGCGCTGGAGGACTGAAACACAGCGACCTGCGTTTGTGCTGAAGCGCATCTGAAAGCGCTACTTTTCGCCGGACCCGCTCCGCGGGTCCCGCTTCACTGGGACAGCTCTTTGCTGCTATTGTCATCAGAGGATTAAGGGCTTGAGGCACTCAGGGCTGCGAGCGTGCAGACTGCTGGACTCCAACTCCCAAGAGTCCCAGCAGCTGCCTCACCGAGCACACCTGGTGACGCTCTCCCTCAAGGCCACGCCCCCTTCTACTCAGCAAAAGGCGCCAGATTCCTGACTGCAGTGGATTCCTTTCCACACACCTTGCCTGCTGAACTGCACCCGAGCGCTGGAGGACTGAAACACAGCGACCTGCGTTTGTGCTGAAGCGCATCTGAAAGCGCTACTTTTCGCCGCTTCACTGGGACAGCTCTTTGCTGCTATTGTCATCAGAGGATTAAGGGCTTGAGGCACTCAGGGCTGCGAGCGTGCAGACTGCTGGACTCCAACTCCCAAGAGTCCCAGCAGCTGCCTCACCGAGCACACCTGGTGACGCTCTCCCTCAAGGCCACGCCCCCTTCTACTCAGCAAAAGGCGCCAGATTCCTGACTGCAGTGGATTCCTTTCCACACACCTTGCCTGCTGAACTGCACCCGAGCGCTGGAGGACTGAAACACAGCGACCTGCGTTTGTGCTGAAGCGCATCTGAAAGCGCTACTTTTCGCCGCTTCACTGGGACAGCTCTTTGCTGCTATTGTCATCAGAGGATTAAGGGCTTGAGGCACTCAGGGCTGCGAGCGTGCAGACTGCTGGACTCCAACTCCCAAGAGTCCCAGCAGCTGCCTCACCGAGCACACCTGGTGACGCTCTCCCTCAAGGCCACGCCCCCTTCTAAGGGCAGTTAGCAAAAAGAGTCTTTGTACCCCGCTGCGCGGGAGCGCGCGGGTAGCGCCCGGGAGAAGCCCGGGACAAGGGCGGGCCCTCTGAGGCCCTCAGAGGCACGAGAAGGTTAGGCTAGGCCCACTCCCTTAACCCCGGTATGTTATAATTGTATTCAAACCTCCAGAGTGACTGCCCATTAGCCAGTCTGCAACTGGGTAGGCTTTCTTGCTCTTTTCATTAGATACATTTACTACATCCATATCGATATTGCATACGTGTATAGTGTACACTCGATAGTGCTCTTTGGTCAAGATGACAAAGAAATTAAGATCTGGCAAAATAATAGTAGGAAGATCTAGTTCCAAAACTAAATCAAATCCCCTCCGAAACAAACACAGTCAATCCTCAAATATGAAAAGTACCTGCCAACTGTTTAATTTTTGGGAAAAGGGTAAAAATAAAGCCTTAGGGTCGGACAAAAAAGCAATGGACCCAAAGGACTTTGGAGTCATCCATTCAGATTCTGCCCTAAATGATGCCCCAGAAAACCCTGAAATTAAAAAAGTAAAGGCAGACTCAAGTCCAGCTAGGACGCTTCAACCCTCCCCTAAGAGTGAGTTTTCACCCCCTTTGTTTTCTACTTTGAAACACAATATTGACCTAGCACCAGAGGTAATTATAAAAAGGAAAAAAGACATAGAGCAAGAAAAAATAAACCTTACGACAACCCCCGTCATTGAAGCTATCCAGCCCACAAATAGTTCTTCAATTAAAACGTCTTTTCTTAACGATTTGTCCCCAATGATTTTAGATGAAGCCCTTTGTCAACGGTACTTAGAACCTGATCCCACGATTGTTGAGTTACCTCAGAACACCCCGTCTAGGTTAAATCTCGCTGGCTTACAACTCTACAGCAGTACCCCATCTAAAACCTCACACTCTCTCCTTTCCTCTAGTCCAAATTTAAATTTGACTGGATTAAATTCCTTCCAATGTAAGGGGCCTGGTAAACCGTTCTCTGATTCCCTCCACATCTTAGAACATTTACTGGCCTCTATTTTACATCTATTGGAAAAATTTGTGGGGGGATCTGATTGTGTGTTGGATACAGTTACCCAAATTTTAAAAGTTCTGCTGAAGTCTCAAAAAGAGAGGGAAGTGGAAGGGAAGGATCCCCCCTTCCCCCCCACGGACCCAGTCCAAATTGGTATAAATGAGCAACCTCCAGTAGCTACAACTTCCCCAAAAATTGCACAAGAGAACACTGGTGTCCCCCAACCACCAGCCAATTTAAATGGCTTAGTAAATTACGATTCAGGAAATCAACCTCAGGGGGAATCCCCGCTAAATACTGGAAATAATTTATTTCCAATATTTAAGAAACAGAAGGGGGACGGGGAAATAGCGGAGGAAGTTATTCAGGGGGAAATCGACAATAGAGGGAAAATTGCACCATTAAAAAAGAACGGAAAGCATAAGAGGAAGCTCCTAAGACGGATAGATAAAAATAGGCGGAGGAAAGTTATATTTAGGAAACATGTAAGCTCCCCCCTATTGGTAGCGGCACCTCAAGAACAGACGGTAGTGGGAAATAATGAAAACCCGTCCAATATGTCAGCCAAAGAAATTTCCTCCTTAGCAACTAAGGTTAAATTTTCCTTCTTACCTACTCATACATCCCCCCCGTCAGTAAGTACTAACATATTTACCTTTGGTCAACAAAGTAATAACACTAGGGATAAAAAAGTGGCACACACACCGTCCTCTCCAGGTCAGGTTCCAAAGCTTCTTACTCAAACAACTATGCCTCTAAATCCCTTTGCACCTGTTTATCAGGGTGTAGCTGGCCAGGATGTTCCTCCCCAAGGCTCCACGTATCAAGAAGTAGTTAATCTAATTCCATTAGAGCAAGAGCATAATCACCCTGTACAAAAGATGCATTTTTCAAACCCTTTTGTAACTATTCCTAAGGAAGCCCCTGCAAAGGTTTCCACAGTCAAAGAAAACTTAGAAAATAATATAGATACTGTATGGGTAGATTTTTTCCCCCTCTTTGAAGCCGACTGCATCCTGAATAGATCCCTCTTGTTGAAATATTTCCAAGAATCGGCCAATCTGAAACTTATTCAATCAGCCGATCTA
Source organism: Lissotriton vulgaris (assembly GCF_964263255.1). Lineage (NCBI taxonomy): Eukaryota > Metazoa > Chordata > Amphibia > Caudata > Salamandridae > Lissotriton > Lissotriton vulgaris. The sequence continues at coordinate 403,115,290 of NC_141700.1, forward strand.
GATGTAGTTCTGCAACGAAAGTCGGAAGTGGGGACGGTCACGAGGGTGAAGTTCCTCTCTAAGCTGGTAGCTAACCTCATCCTCCAACGGGCTGAAGACCTCCAGAGTAGGGGAATAGATGTAATCCCTGTATTACCACCCTCCAATCGGAATATTGCCGTTAAAACGGCAAATCAACGGAATCCCACCTCTTCCCTGCTGCTAGCTGCAGCAGGCAACATAAATAGTTTGGGTGAAATAAAAGAATTAAAAATAAGCAAGTCCAGTGACTCTCGAGTGGTATCATATGCCCAACCCTCTTTTTTCACTCATACCACCCTCAGAGAGGAAACGAATCACTGGAACTGGCTGCCCAAAGTATTAGCTGATAAATCCTCAGGAAAATTACCATCTAATCAGTTCCTTTAGCACGGGCTTATCTATAATATCGTGGAACTCAGCAGGTATAAAAAACAACTCTGAGAAATTACATTTTCTCCTATCCCTGGAGTCAAATATTATATGTCTCCAGGAGACATGGTGTAATGAAAATATTCAAATAGGGAAGGACTACTGGGTACTAGAAGGCAATGCTACTGCGAATAAAAAAGGCCACGCCAGCGGGGGCATTGCCTGCCTACTATCCAATCGTATAAACTGGGATTACAACCATTTTCTAGACCCGAGTAAACTTTTTCAAGTAGTTACCCTGTTTGGGTCAGGCATTTCCTCAGTTGGAACTCGCCTGGCCCTGATAAACGCTTATATCCCCCCTGAAGCGGGCTTTGATACAACTTTAAACAAAATCTTCCTCCAAATACAGAGCATTAAGGAGAAAGACCCTGGAACGGTTATCATCTTAACCGGGGACCTGAACTGCAAAATATCCAATTTTAGTTTAAACCTGTTTTCTGACAAAGTGAGAGAAGAAACGCTCCACATTCCCCGGGCAATATTCCCTGAGAATATATTAACAAATAAACGGGGTAAACTATTACTAAATGAGTTGGTGGAAATCGACGGGATAATCGCAAATGGGCGTCTCCCCTCGGACTCCCCGGCAAACTTTACCCATAGATCGTATCAAGGGGAATCGATTTTAGACTATGTTATAATAGGGTCTCATTCGTTCGAGTTATTAAAGGACATTGTTGTAACCGATACCATTTTCAGCGATCATAAAATTATTTCCATTTCAATGAACATACACCCCCCTAATTGTGACCAATGGTCCTTGAACAGTAGCCAAATAAATTTTGGTAACAGTTCGGGAAGGTGTTATTGGAATGCAAAGGCTCACCGCTATCTGGAGGATATGCTAGATATAGCAATCTCCGAGCTCCCCTTTTGGTATGGTCGCGAAAATGAGCTTTTTTCCCTGTTTTTGAGCTCAATAATAGCTGGGGCTAGAAAACAGAACAAGAAAAAATCTATTAAAACAACTCACTGCCCGCTGAAATTACTCAATGTAGAACTGAATAAACTTATAAGGGCCCAATACCTAAACAGAACGGAGGATAAATCCCGAAAAATAACAACATTAAAAAGGAGAAGGAAGCGACTCCTCTACTCCCTCCGAAAAGAAAAAGAAGATTCCATCTGGATAAAAATAAGGGAGGCTGCAATTAATGGTGATTTGAGACAATTTTGGTCCCTTATAGGGGAAGGTTGCGGAACGAGATCCTTTCCGCTGCCTATCCCTATTGAGGAACATATCTGGAGGGACTTCGTCTCAAACCTCTATGCTAGCAACCTCCCAGTTTCTCCCCAAGCTCGGTTTCTAGACATCAGCCAACCGATAGAGTCCTTCTCAGAAAAAGACATAGAACTCGCCATTGGGGAAATGAGACGCTCAGGAGCCATGGGTCCCGATGAAATCCCAATTAATGTGTTAAAACAGAATAGGGTCAAATGGAGCAAGCTTTTACGTCCTATTTTTAATTCCTGCATACTAAGCGGAAAGGTCCTACCCTCCTGGAAGGGAAGTATTCTAGTCCCATTGCACAAAAAGGGTGATCGTCATCTCCCCCAGAATTATCGCCAGATTGCATTGCTGGACGCAATCGGCAAAGTTTTTACTAGATGCCTGCTCAAAAGGATAAATGCTTGGGTTGAATCTGCAAATATCCTACCGCTTGAACAGACAGGCTTTAGAAAAAACCATGGGACCCTGGATAATCTAACCGCCCTCCAGGTAATAGTTGATAAGTATATTAGAGCGAGGAAGGGGAGAGTCTATGTGGCCTTCATAGATTTCTCCACGGCCTTTGATAAGGTCGACCGTCAGGTATTGTGGAGAAAGCTGCACACCTTAGGAATGCCATATAGCCTCCTACGCTTGGTTCAGGATCTGCATGATGGTACATGGTGCAAGGTCCTACTGGGAGGGGAAAGAGGCCTCTCTCAGCTCATTCCTTCTGCAAATGGCCTCAAACAGGGCTGCCTACTAGCGCCCCTCCTATTTTCCCTTTATATTAGTGACCTTCCCTTTACCTTATCAACTTGTGTAGGAATTGCCCCACGCCTAGGCGAAAGACCCATTCCCTGCTTAATGTATGCAGATGACATTTTAATATTAGACCTTTCCCCAAAGGGCCTTAATAACCGTCTGCATGCACTATATAACTTCTCTGAAGAGCACTCTTTGAAAATAAATATTTCTAAAAGTAAGATAATGTGCTTGGAGGGACGAAACAAACTAAAATTGGACCACATTAGCTGGGAATTGGGAGGTCAGAAATTAGAAAGAGTAAAGTCGTACGTCTTTCTGGGTATGGTAGTTACCAGTAATTTAAGTAATAAACTACACATAGAAAGCAGTTCCCGAAAAGCAAAATCACAGGGTAAAGGCCTTAGATCACTATATAAATCAACTGGTCAGAGGCACTTTGCTCACCTGCTGGAGGCCTTCCGGGCAAAAGTTCCCCCGACTCTGCTTTACGGGGTAGAATTAATTGACCTTGCAGAATGGGGGTTTTTAGACGCCGTGGAGGGTTCCTTACTGAGAAATTTAATCTCGGTTAATAACAGCTGTAGCTCGGCAACCCTGCGTCTTGAACTTGGCCTCAGGAGTAGTTGGGCTCAGGGTCTCGCAGGAGTGGTTCGTTGGGTTTTTAGTCTGATTAAAGGAAAGCCTTCTACTCTCAGATCTCTAATTTTAAAAGAGTTGATGGGCCCCTTAAATGCTTACTCGATCCTAATAAAGAACTACAGGAAAGCTATTACTCTTTTTGAGTTGGAGGAAGCATCCATTTTAGAACTTTCCATGTCCCAATTGAAATTACAACTAAAACAAGCTACATGGAAGCTAAGTTTTGAGAGGGATCGGAAATTAATATCACAGAAAAAGGGGGCCACACAAGTGGCTGAGTCCTATTTGATCAGACAGAGACAGCTCTACCTGTCATGGAATATCCCGCACGGTTTACGCCGCTTTTGGCTGCTTCTCAGACAGGACCTGCTCCCCCTGAATAAGTTGTTGGCCAAATGGTACGGGATATCCAATGTATGTAATTTCTGTAACCTAGCAACCCAAGACTCTAAACATGTCCTGCTAGTTTGTCCTGCACTAATGAACTACCGCCGCCTCTGGATAAAACCGGCCTGTATTCAGTTCGGAATTTCTTCTGCAACAGCTCTGTTGGATGCTATTCTTAGCCCCCCAAATGGAATTTTTTGCAACAAAATTTTTAAGTTTTTTAAATGTTTTTTGGAACTCTATTAATAGGATGGTAAATTGCTTTTACATAATTATTGTTTGTATAAATTGTTTTTCATGGTTAAAAATTTTATATTGTGTTCTGTAATTGTATAATATGTGGATCTCCACGGAGTTCCAAAACATATTCAATAAAATAATTGAATTGATCTGTTATGCCACATGTTTTTCTAGTAGTATGGATTTTACTTCCTTTTGAAGAGCATGGCAGAGGTAATTGCTCTCATTGAGGGTGGTAGGGGGATTGGGAAAACATCACAAAACTACTAAGTAAATTGAACAAATTCACTAATCATCGTAACGTGAAGAGGCTTATTTAAAACTCTAGTAATACTAGGGGCATGGCCCTTAATCTGCATATATCATTTCAAAGCAATCTGAGATTGATGACCCACCACATGAAAAAGCGCTGGATATAGCTTTCTCATATATAGGTACAGATTCTAAATGGGACAGGCAGATTTCTAAAGGACTGTCCTATGATCAGATCAGTCAGGAGCCGCAGTGCTTTTTTCAAGAAAATATGATGAAAACCCCTGTCACCAGTGCTAGAAGTCTGTAGAGTCCAATTATCTATTCTGTATGTGTCTGTAATTTGGAGAATCATCAATATTTCCTACTTGCTGTCACTAGAGATTCCATTTTCCGAAGATCTATTGAGACTACTGGGACCTATTATATCATGAGCTCTGTCACAAAAATGCTGATATCCTAATTCCTTTGAAACCCTTACTATAAGCAGTGCATATAGGGAGTACTCTGGAAATTTGGAAATTATACCCTTTAGCGATGCATTTGTTGAAGCACTAAGTACCTATAAAAGACCAGACCAATAACCTCGGGTTCCAGTGCGTGGACATTGCAGCGCAGCATGGATTCAACTATCCCTCCTTTCTGACATGTCCATCATGCACTAGATTCCATGAGTATTAGACTTATCAAGACGGGTAAAAGTGTCTACTGAACATCATATTCTCATGTAATTGGTGTTTGCTCTGGGTAAAACTGGCACTCCCAAAATATATTGCTCTCTAAATAGCCAAAATAATGATGCCACAGGATATTGTGCTGTCAATACTTCAAACCATGACAAAATATTGTGTAACAAAATAACAATCTTATTAATTTTGTCCAAGCCATACCTATGAAGGGATTAAGCAGGGCATGTTTCAAGTAGTATTTCCTAAGTATGTGAGCCTTACTGCAAAGGTTCCCTGTTTGTTGGCTAGTCTCACTTTTTTAGAAGTAGATATACTCCAATATAACAATGACTACATTACTAGGATGGAGCCTTTGTTAGTGTCACAGTGACAAGAGTCATAATATAAATAGTAATTTGGGTTTTTGAGCTGTACACTGAAATGTTTAGTGGAAATACTTACGTTTTTCATTTGGATTCTTTGATTGGGCATCTTAAGCACAAAACAATCACTAACCTTGCTGATTGTTTTCCTTTGTATGATCTCAGATGAAACTAGAAACTCAAGCTTAAACCTGTAACTTGAATCAGGAGTCTGGTAGCAGAATCATTATGAGTCTTGAATGGCCAGAAAATATGCTATGCGATCTTCTGGGTAAATATTTAACTGGAGTTCTGCCAGGACATGACAACTCCTGAAGAAGAACTGTCACCTGGTAGGTCGCCCCTTCAGCTGCCACAGGGTCCCCCGGGGCTGCCGCTGCCCCGCTGCCCGCTGTGCCACCTGTGATTGCCGCAAGCCCTCCTCTCTGCCCAGTCTGTTTTTCAGTTTATTTTCTGTGCCTTTTTCTGCCTTCTTTGTTTTACTGTATTAGTCCCACTACCCGCTCCCCTCCCTCACACTTCCTGCCGCTGCCTCCCTGCGGCCCACCCCCCTGGTGCCCCATTCGCCACCCCGCTCCCGCCTCCCAGCTGCTCCTCCCTCCCTTAGCCCTTCTTATGGAGGCCGCGTGGTGGTGAAGGGAGCGACCTATGACCCAGTCACCAGGTAGGTCGCCCCTCAGCCGTCACACGGTCCCCCTGTGCCGCCCCTGCCCCGCTAACCGCTGTGCCACCTGTGATTGTCGCAAGCCCTCTCCTCTGCCCAGTCTGTTTTTCTGTTTTTTTTTCTGTGCCTTTTTCTGCCTTCTTTGTTTTTCTGTATTGGTCTCCTCTCATTTTCCCCAATGCCCCTAGTGCCCGTGCCCCCCACCCGTTCCCCTCCCTTGCACTTCCCACCACTGCCACCCTGCAGCCCTGCCTCCCCAGTGCCCCATTCACCACCCCGCTTCCGCCTCCCAGCTGCTCCTCCCTCCCTTAGCCCTTCTTATGGATGGAGTCCGTGCGCAGTGGGCGCGCCGCTGGCACACCGAAGGTGCACCAAAGGAAATCCCATCTGCGCCCAGTGCCAGAACTCCTGTCCCCTGCCAAAACCAAGAAACCCGACTGAGATACGACACCACCACCCTCCATGCACACAACACAGGCCGACCAGCCGCCTGCTACCAAGCCACTCCGAAGCGCACCCACGGACTCTTCTCCTGCCAAACCTGCAAATTCACCTGCGCCCCAACCTACATCCCACCACCCAGACCAGGCAACAACAACAACCAACTCAAGTGCATCCTGCTCAAAACCCGCTCTGTCCACAAGCACGCCGTGGAACTCTGGGACCTCCTCGACACAACAGCACCAGACAACGCCTTCCTCACAGAAACCTGGATGAACGCCTCCTCAGCCCCAGACATCGCCATAGCCATCCCGGACGGCTACATAATCACCCGAAAGTACTGCGTCAACCAAACCAGAGGAGGAATCGCCATCATCTACAGGAACATCATTGATGTCACGATCAACTCCGAAGATGCCCTCAACACCACCGAACACCTACACTTCTACATCCACACCGTCCCAAAGACCACCCTCAGAGGAACTCTCATCTACAGACCCCCAGACCCACACACACAATTCAGTGAAGCCATCGCCAACTTCATCAGCCCACAGGCCCTCGCCTCATAAGACTACATCCTCCTAGGGGACCTGAACTTCCACCTGGAATGACAACAACACCACCACCCTGCTCTCCAACCTCGCCAACCTCAGTCTCAAGCAATTGGTGAACACCCCCACCCACTACGCCGGCCAAACACTCAACCTCGTCTTTTCTGCCAGCAGCCACGTTGCCTTCAGCCACTCCACCGGACTACACTGGACCGACCACAGCTGCATCCACTTTACCTTTAAGAAGGCCACATCCTACCACTGCCCACAACAGATACCCCGTAGATGCTGGAGCAAAATCACCACAGACCAGCTAACCACATCACTGAGCCAGAACCCACCCATCACCACCACTGACACCAATGACGCATCCTGCAACCTCACACAGTGGATAGTCAACTGCGCCAACGCCCTTGCACCACTGAAGAACCCTCCAGGCAAGCCCGGCAACAGGAAAAAACAAGATGGTTCACCGACAAACTCACAGATTCAAATAAATCCTGCAGATCCCTCGAGAAAACCTGGCGCCATAAACACACGACAGAAAACATGACAGCCCTCAAGAACGCCACCCGCAAACACCACCAGCTGATCTGCATCGCCAAAAAGACATTGTTCAAAGAACGGCTGGACAACAACACACACAACAGCAAGGAACTCTTCAGCATCGTAAAAGAGCCCTCCAATCCCAACACCAACAGCAACGACATCACACCGTCGCAAGACCTCTGCAACTCCCTCGCCACGTTCTTCCATCCCAAGATCGCCGACATCCACAGCAGCTTTGGTGCCCAGACTCCGCCCCCAGCCACCGAGCTAACGCCCCCTACAACCACCCTGAGCGCTTGGACTCCCATCAGCTCCGAAGACACCGCCACGCTATGAACACCATCCACTCCGGCTCTCCTTCTGACCCATGCCCTCACCACATCTTCAACAAAGCCAACACCATCATCGCTCCCCACCTAAGGAACGTCATAAACAACTCCCTTGGGTCCTCCACCTTCCCAGAGAGCTGGAAGCACGCAGAGATCAACGCCCTACTGAAGAAAGCCACAGCGGACCCTAAAGACCTCAAAAACGTCCGCCCCATCTCTCTTCTTCCCTTCCCTGCGACAGTGATCGAGAAGATCGTCAATAAGCAGCTGACCGCATTCCTCAAAGCCAATGGGACCCTCGATCCATCCCAGTCCGGATTTTGAGCCACCCACAGCACCGATACCGCCCTCATCGCAGCCACCAACAACATCAGGATCCTACTCGACAACGGGGAAACCACTGCCCTTATCCTCCTAGACCTCCCAGCCGCCTTTGATACAGTCTGCCATCGCACCCTAATAACCTGCCTCCACAATGCTGGGATCCAAGGCAAAGCCCTGGACTGGATCACCTCTTTCCTCTCCGACAGAATCTAGTGAGTCCGCCACCCTCCCTTCCGCTCCGTGGTCACCAAGTTCATCTGCGGCGTACCCCAAGGCTCAACGCTCAGCCCAACCTTCTTCAACATCTACATGAGCCCCGTCACCACCATCGCACGCGAACACAACCTCAACATCATCTCATACGGCAACGACACCCAGCAGATACTCTCCGTCACCAAAGACCCAGCCCCACCAAACTCAACCTCCAGGAAGAAATGAAAAACGTCGCGGAATGGATGAAACTCAACCGTCTGAAACTGAACTCAGACAAGATGGAGGTCCTCACCCTCAGACCATCCCCATCCGCCTGAGACGACTCCTGGTGGCCCGAAGAACTGGACACCGCCAAGACACCCACTGACCACGCACGCAACCTGGGATTCGTAAAGACTCATCTCTCACGATGACCAAGCAAGTCAATGCCATCTCATCTTCATGCTTCAACACCCTGCGCATGCTCCATAAGATCTTCCAGTGGATCCCTACCGGAACTAGAAAGACGGTCACCCAGGTCCTCGTCACCATCCGACTTGACTGGAGAAGTGTGACTCAATGATTAGAGCGGCAGACCCTGCTGCAGAGGTCTAGCCCGGGACCAGGGTTCAATTCCCCGCTTCGGCGTGTCTTGGGCTCAAAATGCCACGGACCAGATAATTCTCGCCTCGGTGCCTATTCCAATCATGGAGTCCAACTCTGCAACTCTGGGCAATAGCTTGCTTAATCTCCACAACGGCCCCCACAACGCTAAGGAAGCCTGGCCTCCACCTTGGAGGTGCCCAGGAGTGGACACCTCACAGGGAAATCCAGGATGGGTTCCACAGCGGTATTCGTACAAGCGCCTTGAGACCCTTGCGGGTGAGTATCAATTTACAAGTATCAATTTACAATTTACGGGAACGCCCTATACGCAGGAACCAGAATCAAACTTCAGAAAAGACTCCAACGCATACAGAACGTATCCGCATGACTCATCCTCAACATCCCCCGCCACAGTCACATATCAGCCCACCTGAAAGACCTGCACTGGCTCCCCGTCAGCAAAAGGATCACGTTCAGGCTCCTCACCCACGCAAACAAAGCGCTCCACGACATAGGCCGCTAATACCTCAACAACCGCCTCACGTTCTACACTCCAACATGCAAACTCCGCTCCACCAGCCTCGCCCTCACCACTGTCCCACGGATCTGCAGAACCACCGCCGGAGGAAGATCATTCTCCTACCTAGCGGCCACGACGTGGAACTCTCTCCCCGCCCACCAACATCTGACCCAGGACCACCTCACATTCAGGAAACACCTCAAGACCTGGCTCTTCGAGCAGTAGCAGTGGAAGTATCACAAATACACAAACAAAACACTTAATATCACACCATATAAAAATCACAAGCTAATAATTGGCCACACTGTTATTTATTCACATTGTGCATCAGGACAAAAGGTCCTGGGGGACACTGGTTTCTCTAAAAAATACAAAAAAAGAAGTGTATAATATTTACAGTGAAAATGAATTTGAGTTAAAATAACACAGGCGCACGAGTGCGTCTGGCATGGACTAATAAAAGGGAAATGAAAATTATTCACCATGGAAAGTTGGGCTGAATAGCTCACAATTAAAACAGGAGGACGGGGAGCATCAATCGATCCAATTATAATTATCAGGATCAGTATTCAAGGTGTTCCCATGAATAGAAACACTTTCAAAGGGGCCTTTTGTCCTGATGAAGACCCCACTTTAAGGTGTGACTTATACCTACCAGTATATCTGGGGTCGAAACATCGACAGCTAACACCATCCACCAGTCGATGCAACCACCATCTCACTCATTAATTAGTAGCATCGCTATTATGGTTTCATTTTAAATGATGAGCACTTATAACTCATTCATTGTACTGGCTCAGGGCTCTGAAGCCAGACATATTGGTTGTTCAAGAATCATATATTGCTATTTATGTCACGAATGACCTACATTGCACATTCCCTCCCTACCTATCACTGTCCCTCACCTTCCCTCTCCCGGGGCACTACAACAAATATGTTATAAATTTGTTATAAAGAAATATGAACATGCACAATGTGAATAAATAACAGTGTGGCCAATTATTAGCTTGTGATTTTTATGTGGTGTGATATTAAGTGTTTTGTTTGTGTATTTGTGATACTTTCACTGGGACCCCTTATTCTGTACCATATAGCACCCAGGTTCCTAGTGACTCTATTGGGTAAAACCCCCCTTATTCAATGTCTTCGAGCAGTAGCGGCACACCCCCCCCTCAGCGCCTTGAGACCCTCACGAGTGAGTTGCGCTCTCAACAAGTGTATTGATTGATTGATTGAAGGCACAGCAACATTATGCTTGCTTTGGGCACGACGTCTAAGGAATCATGCCTAAGGTGGCTGCAGTCCTTATAAATGACCATATGGTATCTGTGGTGGAGGAGGATACCTAAAAAGACTTTGGGGCATATTTACAATAATTGTGGTGCAGAGCAGCGCAGCAAGTCAATTGGCTGCTCTGCCCTGAGTCATAGGGAAAGGGTAGGAATGAGCCATATTAATCCAATACAGCACCTTCCTGTCCTTTCCCCCAGCACTGGCACAATTTTGGTAGCCTAGTGCCAATACAGGCACCCTTGCACCATGATGCAAAGGTGTCTTTGTTGCAGGCACAATTGTTTTTGTGCAGGAAGGTGCACAATCCATAGACATGTTTTCCTCTTTCTATATGTGCTGCAGAATAAGGAATCAGGTAAAAAAGAGGCGAATAAAGATATTTCTCCACGTTAAGACTCATCTTGTTATACCTCACCAAGTTTGGTAACTGTGGGAATGTGTCAAAAGCCCTGGAATTTGCATGTGAACACCCACTGTAACACTCATGGAACACCTTCCTTGCGCAGAGTAAGCCAACACAGCGATTTGCACTGTGTTGCATAACTCAAGTTTTGTGTTTTGCATGCAACACATGCGTGGTGCAAGCATGATGCAAAAGCTCTCATAAATATGCCCCTTTGACTATAGTTGTAGCTCCGGTCTGCTGGGAGCCTACTTTGTGGTGCACTAACAAGTTGACCACTATGCAAACCCAGTGGCAATGGTGGATAAGGATGTAATGGTATGAGGTGTTAATCAATGAATAGCCTAGGTGCTCTCTAGAAGGTTACCGGATTCAGCAAAGGTGACCCCTTGTACATGTGTCTGTAGTGTACAATGCTTCCGTAGTTTGTTACAATTGGTGAAAGCATACGCGAAGTTAGACGGTATGGGAAAGCGTGGGAATAAGAAATTCATAAAGCATGTAAGAGCTCAGTTAAGGCTAATTAGTTTTAGATGCATAAGGGCATCCACAGAATTGATCATGGTGTACCAGTTAGGGTGCTATAATCACTTGTATATTTTGAATGAAGACAAAACACTAACAAATCCAAAGAAGGGGCCAGTTTACCAAGTTTCACCTGTTGTCTAAGGGAGTTACTAAATTTGAACAATAGCTAGAGTATGCAGAGCAACAGTTGACAAAGTCAGTGCTCATGAAATGTCAATATCATATGTTTCTACTAGCTTCATTAATACATACATTGGTATCTTTGTAATAGTCTACTAAATCCTGTTACTACTGCAATGTTACCCAATGAATATAAATCCAATAATTCAGTTGAAGAATATACGAACCGCATATTACAAGAATGCTTTAAGGATACAATGGATTAGCTACTGCTATAATGCTGAGGTTTGGTGTCTCAATATGCCTGTTGTAACATTGAATGTTCACTTAAGGCAAAACAGGAACATTTAATTCACTTTCTTAAATAGGATCATCAGCAGCAATATTAATGAATAACTGTGCTATGTGTTGGTGGCTGTTCAGACAAAAATGTCAAATTTCATGAGGCTGCATTTGCCATTTTCCTTGCAGTTCCGACTAACTGTGTTATACAAATTTTATTTTTAATTATTTTTATAATGGTTGTTTAATTGATTGATATTTATCTGACATAAACATGAAATGCTTAATTAAATGAGGACCATATGACTAGGAGAGTGTCCTCTGTACTTTCCAACCTCTGGATCCTGTTATCAGTATTCAGGGATCACAAGAACCATTTAGAAAGTCAGAAGTGGTGTGGGTGTCTTGTCCAAGCGCAGTCACCCTTTAGGGGCAATGGAGGTAATGGTACAGCGTAGTCACTCCTCATGATTTGCACTGTTTACCCCAACAGAGCTCGGTCTGCCGCCAGGTCACCAGCTCAGATAAGTATTCTAGACCCCATTGGAGGAGTAATAAGGTGGGATGCTGTGGCGATGCAGCCATAGCCACTTGGGACCACTGGAAATTGTACCTAGGATAGACAATAAAGGTGCAGAGTGAGTTCAGAGTCCAGCACATAACCCTTGAGTGTCTTGGATGTGAGGCCCTCCGGGCGATCTCAGTATGCCATATGGGGAGCAGGAGCCCATAAGTGAAATTGAACTTTTTCCAGAGGGTGCGTTGGCAGTTGGGACCAGGTAAGTACAGAGAATCCCCCAAAGTGTGGTGTCCTATATCGATTACGGGCCTTCTTTGAAATGTGATTCAGAAATGGGGGTGGTGATGGACAGAGTATCTGAATTAAGCAGAACACTCCTACCCAGTCCAAAGATCAGGGCTTGATCCATCACCGTTTTTTAGCTCACTGCACCATCCCAGCTCAGAACCTGGCTACATGCAAATTAGTCTGTCCCTGGCCCAGTGCATCATGGGAACAGGGCAGACCAAACTACCAAGCCAATTCTTATACTGGGAAGGAAACAAGCTTACGGGGACCGGTTTCTGGCATTTCAGCCGTCTTCGGCCCGGCTTGCTTGAATCCTGATGGTGTGGCAGGGTATACTCAGACATGAGTCCCTTTCTCACTGCACCATCAGGATTCAAGCAAGCCGGGCCGAAGACGGCTGAAATGCCAGAAACCGGTCCCTGGTAGCTTGTCTCCTTTCTGGTGAAGAATTGGCTTGGTAGTTTAGTCTGCCCTGTTCCCATGATGCACTGGGCCAGGGACAGACTGATTTGCATATAGCCAGGTTCTGAGCTGGGATGGTGCAGTGAGATAAATAACGGTGATGGATCAAGCCCTGATCTTTGGACTGGGTAATAGTGGTCTGCTTAATTCAGACACTCTGTTCATCACAACCCCCTTTTCTGAATCTTCTTTGAAATGTGTGCAGCAGTGCAGTGGCCTGATTTGAGGGTACTCCCAAGACCGCACAGGTGCTGACGGAAGGCTAGACTTGGTGCTTACTTCTGCACTACTTGTGTGAGCGTTTAGCATGAATCACATCAGACCCAGCAAGGAGGCAGCATGGGCCCCCATGCATTAACTAAAGAGTACAACTAATATATGTTAAGGCCCATCATTTTTTACCTGAATAGCTGTGCAATTGGCCCAAAGGAAAGATGTACAGGAACTGTCTGGCCCTATCGCGGATGGCGTCCACAAACTGGGGTGGCTTAGAGGGCAAAAGAACAATAGATTTAACCCAGATCTTTTGAATGGGGGAGAATGTTTGCATTGTCAGCATTCCGTCCATCATTTGTTTGCTGTAACACTTTTTGCCCTAAGTGGGATGGGTATGCCCAGACGTGGGTCCCTTGCTCACTGTGCCATTGGATTCAAGCTAGCCAGGCTGAAGAAGAGTTTCTACAAAAACAATGGCTCCTGTGGAAAATTACTCAAATAATATGGTAATATTACTGCACAATGGCAATGTGGGTGACTTGAAAACAGACGAAAGGCAAGTAAGTGGTGTATACACTGAAAGAATATATTTGAATACCAGCCAAATTAAATACTGATTTTACACATATAGACAATATACACATTTATATACACTTATACAAATTGAAAACAGTGAATTTGTGTCCCAAGTGAATATTTTTGAACAAAAAAACACAACTTATTTACAAAATTTCATACAAAGAAAAAGGAGTGACATAGAGTTTCTATTGTGAATTCGTTTTGTGGAAAGAAAAGAAAAGAGGCGACCTATTGGTTAGTTTTAAAATTAATATTCAAGTTGACCAGTAATGCCAACTTAATAAACGGTCTGCTTATTTACAAGTTGTCTTGGCTGAAGAAGAGTGACATACCCTGAGATCGGTCCCAGGATGCTGGTTTCTGGTCCGGGGACGACCTGGCCTGGCAGTTCGGTCTGGAAGGTTCCCATGGAGCACAGGGTCAAGACTGATTTGCATATGGCTGGGTCCAAACTAGGGTGGCATAGTGGGCAAAAGAACAATGGATTTAACCCAGAACTTTTGACTGCAAGGGAATGTTTGCATTGTCAGCATTCCATCCATCATTTGTTTGCTGTAACAGGATTGTACAGCACACAATGGTTAAACAAAAAATGACGTGGTGGTTGCCCAATAAACTGAATTTAGACAAATAGTGTAGTCCTATGTCAACTGGATTGTGCACATTGTATGCTGCTCTATACCTCAAAGCCAGGCCCAAGATCTCTTGTAGGGTGTGCGAAATGTGCACAATTGGGTTTTGCATAATTATGTGAAATTTCGGAAAATGTCCATAAATTTAAAGTAACTACATCAAATACAAATCTTTTATTTCGCACTGTATTACAGCGAGAAATGCATCCTCATTCAATTTTTGACATAAGCATCAAGTTTTCTCTAATAGGGCGGAATTGTATAGGGCTAAATAGTATACACCTACTTTTTCTTTGTTAGCGGCAAACTTGTTCTGCCAATAGCTTGTCCACAGCAAATCTTTACCGCCAATGGTTTGCAATTACAAAAAGTGGCATAATGGAGTAGTTTCAGGATTTTTCTGTAACTCAAAGTTCCCAAAATAACATACCAAAAATGTCAGGGCACCAGATAACTTACAGTGGGGATAACTAAGAGCAGGGGAACACTTATCTGAAACCTCACATTAGGAGGACATTCAATAACTTTCCTCTTCAACCTATGATCTAAAATTAGGTAAAGTTAAAAATAGCTGCATGTGCCGATGACATGCCAATATATTCTCCTAAAGTCCTACAAACTATGGAAATAATTGAAAGTCCAGTGGGACAATTTAGTGGTCTTTCTAGCTACACCCTAAATATTGGGAAAAAAACTAAGGGTTGTTAACTATAAAGAATACAGAAAAGATCACCATAATTTCAAGGAATCTACGCTTTTTGGTGTTAAACTAGGCTCCAGGGTCGAAGATATCATTTAGAAAAAATTACAAACCTCTGCTGCAGGAATGTATCCAGAAATGTCATGTCTGGACGAAATTACCATTAGCAATGATGGAAAGATGGTACATTGTAAATATTGCCACACTACCCAAATTCATATATTTATTTCGTTCCATCCCTGTATCTGTTCCAAATTTATTTTTCAAAAAAATAGATTCTGCAGTAGGACAATTCATGTGGAATTACCATAAACTCTGTGAAGCAAAACGTTTTTTAAAATTACCTTTACTAAATGGTGGTTGGGCACTACCAGAATTTTATATTTGGGCCACTAATATGCTTAAAAAATGGTAATGTTTAATATCTGAGTGCAACATAGGGATGTACCAACCTATGTACCAGATGGGTTTTGGTATTGCCCCTAATGATGCATTGACCCGATATTGTGATCCAGGATACTTCAGAAGGGGGAAATTTAAGGATGCCAGGACTGCTTCTTTAATATAGAGGGCACTCACACATAAATATGACATCCCAGACATCAAAGCTTATACACCAGTATAGGAGTTTTAGCACATTTCCCGAAATATTTAATGATTATTATTGAGAGGTGTGGAGAAGACAAGGGATATCAAGGCTTGACACATAAACAAATATAGTGCTATACAATATTTTCAGAATACGCAAAAAAAGCTCTCAATCCCTAATCAGAATTGTACTAATTATATGCACATAAAATTGAGATATTTAATCACATTATCAGCCCGATACCACTGACTGAGATGTTAGAGGACAAACGAAACACACCAACTCCAAGTCAGATAAAGCAACATTTTCTCTGACTCTATGGAGAATGTGGTAGATAAAAGATCAGAAAAACAGGCTGTTAAATTGGAGCATAGGGTGACGCCGATCGACATTGAAGCAGCTTCAAAAAATGGCATTTCAATGTTCAAACTTGCAACTTCAACAATTTAAAGTGATCAATAGACTTTATTATACACCAGATTGCCTCCATAAGGTTTAATTGTTGTGTCATTCCAGATGCCCAAGCTACAACTGTGAATCAGTCGATGAAATTCACATGATTATGAGCTGCTAGAATTTAAGGAACTATTGGGGCGAAATTGAAAAACGTGTTTTGTCAGTGTTTGGCATTGATATACAATTGATAAATCAATTATGCTGAGTACAGGGGGTGATATACTTGAAAAATATCAGACATTTTTATATATCGGTGTGATTATATCCAGATTATGTATTGCATGGAACTGGAAGGGGGGAAAAACTCACCCAGGGTTAGGCGGTGGGTGGGAAGACGATTGTATTATAATACATTTGGAGACAGATATCATATTAATAATCAGATGGGCAAAAATGGTCAGGACAAATTCGACGAGACGTGGGCACCCCTGGTACTATGGGGAGAAATTGTTGTGGAATCATTCTTTCTCTGAAGATGAAGTAAATACAAAATGATTGAATGTATGAATCTGTATGTATACTCTGGTGATTTATTGTCTTATCTCTTTAAGTGTTTGTTTTTTTGTGATTTTGCTCTTCTATTATATCATTTTTTTTCTAATAATAATGAGAAATACGAGCAAGGGAGCGCATCTGCTTTACCAAGCATGAGAATGTCTCGTCGGAATAGCATTTATAAATGATATAGTTTTTTTTTCTTCAGCTGCGGTGTAAGGAACATGACCTTGTGTTCCATACTCGGGTTTGAGTAGTTTACGCATTGGCAGTCAACAAGAATGCAATGGATTCTCTGGATATCAAGTTATAACTCACAAATGCATACGACCACTCAGCGGATTCACGAGAAACACATTACCTGTTTAATACGCAGGATAATGTGATCACTGTAATTTTATATGTCCTAAACCTGACTGTATAGGTGGCGGGCTGTTCAAAGACGGATCATCACAAAAGGGGAAACCATGGAACAGAGAGACAGGGAGACAGGGTAATAACCATTTTTTAAGAATTCCCTCTTTCGTCCTTTCTTTCCATGCTATTATCAGAGGGAAATTGCAAATGTCACATTGTCTCTTTATAACCAATCTAAGGACTTTGTAGGAGAGAAGGATATTTTTACTCTATACTCTCCCATTATTGCTTAATGGCACTTTATGAAACAAATGATTTAACCTTTCGTATAAACATACACAAGTATGGCATTCTTTATCTTTTTACTTATGAAAAAAATAAACAAAATATTCACTCCTTACTTATGAAATGCCTCGGCTCGTTTACATTCCAAATTCTTTCCAAACACCCATTCATGGGTGTATCATAGAACTTTCAAATAAACAATAAAATGCCCCTTTTCTCTTCTAATAAAAGGGATTGACATCTCATTCATGGTACTTGCTTGAGTAATAGTAACAATCATTGGCTCAATGATCTGGACTACCTGTCATAGCTCAGAATTGGTGTTTACTGTTCTCGTAACTGTTCGCCCAACATTTAAGTTCACCTACCAGTTCTGAGAAACTGTATTTTTTTTACATTAACTGCTTTCTCCGTTTTTAAGGTATGATCACTAGTAATACGTAGAGCAATATGCCTTTAAGCCACTTAGGTTCAACCATTACTGAGAAAAATATATTATTTTAGCATCTGGATGCAAGTGTTTTGGTCCACACATGGTGATTGCTCAAAGTTAGAAAGATGATATTGTTAAACGATTGCAACAAAAAAATACTGCATTTGTTGTAGAAAGAATTGACAAATATTAGCATCCATGTAGGATCCGTTGACTGAAGCCCAGCAAAGTCACTTTTTTATATTCACTATGTTATGGTACATTATTTACTTTATGTTACAGAATGTCATGTTATATAACGTTAAGTTGCATTATATTACATTTGACATAACGTTTTGTTATATTATGCTATGGTATCTTAAGTTACCTCGTATCATGTAAAGTAAGAGGCTTTTTATAGCAGCTTTACACACCAAATGATTTCCTGATTCTGGAAAGCAAACATGGCTAGATTGACAAGAATAACAGACTTTGACAAAAGAACCAAGCTTAGAAGGCCTTGTGAAAAGATAGAAGAGAAGTAAAAGAGACTCGGGGGAACGGTGTTTCTTTTGAAGGGACCAGAACTGAGAAGCTATGGTCAATAAGCTGCTGATGTAAGGACATGGCAAGTAAACAGTCAGAGGAGGATATCAGACTTCTATCAGGTGTATAGGCCTCTATTGTGGTGGCTGTCCAATAAATGCTTGATGAACAGAGTAAGGAACCCAAAAAGTGACTTGGTCCTTATATGAAGGCAATGAAAGGTGTCCGTGTTTGGGCGAATTGGTATGACACACTCAATTTGTGTCCAAAACTATGCCTGGAGTATAGTTTTGGGCCACTCCAAGGAAATGTAAATTGTGTTTTGCGAGAACTAGATCATTTGTATCTGCAAAATTAAATATAGGCCCTACGATGGCTGCAATGCCAGACATATGCTATTCAGTAAGAGGAGCATCTACCTCAAACAACAGAAATTAAAGGTCCCGCTGGAGACTACTGACAAGGGGCCAGATATGCAACCATTCCATTTTGAAAGTCGCAAATTGCAACGTTTTGCAAATTATAATTTGGGACTCACAAAATGGAATGTACAACAGTGTCAAAGGCACTGTTTGTGATTCCTGATGGGGTCATAAATGACCCGCCTCATCAATATTCATGAGGCAGGTCGCAATTGGCGACCCTTTAGAAATGGGCTGCAACCGCAGGGATGAAAGACTTGCACATGATAAGACATCAAGATTCTGGGTGGTATGGGAGAGACTATTAAAGTAGTCCTTGTGTATGGTAAACAGTTTGTCAAATTAGGTTCAACAGTGAGCGAAACAATCAAATAGCAGCAGCTATACGGGTGGTTTTGGAGTGAAAATCGGATCGGAAAAAGTATAAAAATAAATCAAAGCTTTGTAAGATTAGCTGTCAACGTCAGTAATCATTAGCACATTACCTAAGAGTCCAGCATCAGTAGTAAGTAATGAAGAGTACTTTCAGGTGTCATTCCATGGTGGCTAGGCTGATTAATTACCTGCCTGGTAGTCAGACACAATCAGATGAAATGTATGTATGTATATCAATGAGGTTTTTGTAATGTGAGGTTCTTAGTTCCGTAGAATGTAAAAGAAAAATAGGTTCTTCTTCCCTGACTGTTGCCCACCTATATTATGTACTTCTCAGCATCTAACGTAGTAAACAGAGTTTTGAGAACCTTTACTCCAATAGTATTCCCAGGCAGAAATCCACCATATTGGAAAAATTGACTTTATTTCTCATTAAAAAAATTGGAAAATTGATACATTTTAATACATATAAACTATTTTTCTCTTCTGACTGCACAAGCATCCTGAAAAAGATAATACTATTCTCATTGAGTCATTGTTTAGTTGATTAATAACAAATCCAAGAAGCAGCTGGAAGCATATCAACAAAATAATTGCGAAGAGTGGACATTAATTCCTGAACTTTTTTAAACTAGTGCTGATCATCATAGAATTAGTCAACATTTGTAATTCTTCTCAGTTGGTGTGTTTTGGCAACAACTGTGTTGTTTCCAAGTTGATAATTCTAGTCAGAGCTGAGAACACCCTTTAAACAGCTGAAGTCAAGTGCAGAAGGAATATAGAAAAATGATACTTTCTAAGCCTGTGAAATATTGTGATATTTAATTTTGTGAAATTTTGCAAACATGTTGTGAATTTTAGAAAAACAAAGTTTAGCAATACCTGGTGTGAAATTGAAGACGAAAGTATACCCTGCTTTAGATAGGCAAGTGAAAAACCAGCAAGGGAACTAGTTTGAAGAGAAAATGGTTCCTCAAGACATTTTCTGCTTTAGCCAATCTCCATTTTAGCAATTGGGACCTGACCCCTTCCAACTCAGTGAGTGGATATAACAGACTTTATTGCATGATTAGTTAAACCTTTGCAACATGAAAAGGTGGCATCAAATCACAGTTTGCATATTCCTTAAGGATACATCTTTTTTTCAGATACAAGTTTTAAACAAAAAAGGTTAAAAAATCATTGAGTCGCATAAGGTCTACATTACATATTACTCACATGGTGGTACTAAAATGTAACGTGCATACATGTGTATAGTTAAAAGGCAAGGAGTTAGCCTTGTTACTCTAGGAGGAAGAATAGGATATAATTATATGGAAAGTTTGTGCAAATTAAAAAGCACCTAATGTGCATAGCACTTTTGTATGAGCTGTAGCATGTCTATTGATCATTAGGCAGAAGAAAGTGGGGAATGACATTGAGAGGGAGGGGTCAGAGGCGAGGGCTCTGTGGTGGTCAAGCTGTCTATAAGTCCATTGCATGCACAATTCTGAGCCTCTATCTTCTTAGAGAAATGGACCATACATTTGACCAAGGCACAATTTAGGGTGATATTCGAAGGATCAAAGCAGGCCAGAACTGCTCCTCTGCAGGATCTTATATCTTTAGCTATCCAACCCCTTTGTAGCAGGGCCCTTCTATCCTCTAGAAGGGTGGTGCAGAGTCACAGTACATGAGTTTTGTCCTCTTTATGTTGATTACGGAGCCGACACATTGCCTGAACCTACCCCTTTTCCAAGCTGGGAGATGACTAGCAATGGGGATGACTCCCAGTCCCAGTTTCATGAACTTAGCATTGTCCTTCCGTTGTAGGGGTTGTTAAAGTAGCACTGAGGTGTCAATTGTTTATAGGTGCATACAGTCATCCAGCCGTGATTCAGTGAGAGTGAGCGAGTCTGGCCCTCTCTTCTAATGAAGAGAGCGGTTTCATGCTGATTTTTGCTAACCTTTTAAATTCCTGACAGCTGGTGTGTAGGTCCGAGGTGGGTAGAAATCCAAGAGTACTGAGGGCTTGGGTCAGATAATAGTTACCTGACAACCTATGGTTTGTGGCCAAGTCCATCCATAAGTGGTGGGCCAGGGTGCCTTCCTTGGAGGCCCTAAGCTTGTGGCAGCTTATAGCGAAGGCAGGCTTGAGAGGCAGCATCGATCTACAAATTCCAAATTCCAATCCTATTTGCACTGGTAATGTGTAGGGGGAGCTGGAAAAATGATCTGTAGATCTTTGTAAGCGTTTCGTCAAGTGTCATGCTTTCCCACCCTTCCGCCTGAGAAACCTGGAGGTTCGGTATAAAAGTGGGGCCTTTAAGTGTTATGTGTGCAGATCTGAGAGCACATGAAACTGCAGGGCCTTTCTTTTTTATTTCCGTCATCTGGCAGGTAAAGGGACCCCTAGATACTTGTGGCAGTTGGTTGCTTCTAATTTCTCCTCGTCGACAAACCATGTTGGCTTTTCAGTTGTGGCGGCTCGAACCACGAGATTCTTGGATTTCTTTTTGATTATTTGCAGGAAGTTCCTTTTAGAGAATATGGCATTTGAGTCAAGAAGGTGTTGTTTTGCTGATAAGGACCAGGTAATCTGCATAAAGCAGATTTAAGAGTCAGAGGCCACCCAGTTTGAGTGGATGCGTATTTACTGAGTTGAGGATCAGAGACAGATCTGATATAAATCAGTTGAATAGATTGGGCACAAGGAAATAACCTTGCTTGAGGCTCTGCGTGGTGGTTATAGGCCATGACCAGGTATCACGGTGCAGAAGCTGCAGAGCTCTGAACAGGGTTTCAGGACTGATGAGGAGGGCAAGTTTCTGCCAGAGCTTCCCCTATCAACCTTGTTGAATGCAAATTTGTAATCTATGAACCCCATATATACGGGGCAGATGTTGGATTCTGCCTGGTTGAGCAGAAAGGAAAGTGCAGTAAGGTTCCCTGTTGTCCCAGTGTGCCTTGTGAATCCAGTTTGATTTGGGGGTAAGATTTTATTTGTCATTGACTATGATTTTAGAGAGTCCAGCAGCACACCTGCAAAGCACTTTGTTTCGTTATTGATTAGAGCAATTAAACGGTAGCTCCCATGAGATTTTTGTCACCCCCTTTGAAAATTGGAGAGAATATTGAGTAACGCCATGAAGAGGGATGCAGTTCTTTTCCAGTACAGATAAAAAAGTGGGTCTAGTTGGGTATCCCAGAATGCTGGGTTGTCCTTATATAGAGCAGGTGGAATTATGCCTGGGTCTGTAGTCCCGTCCCTGCATCCCTCAGCAATTTGTTTTTGGCTTGGGGCCTCTGAGATGCAGTGCCCAACAGTTGCCTGGTCATGGCTTTCTGTCCAAACTTCTCAGGCACTGCTACCTGCACAGCCTTCCTCCTGCGCGAGGAATTGGTCTGGTGATGGTTGGGGATTGAAATGGTCATGTAGGAAGTGGTACCACACTGGCTCCAAGTTGTTGGAGGAAGCCACCTTAGGGAGAGAGCCCCCTGGTCAGTTTGTGACATGCCAAAACTTTGTGGAATTATTGGTCCTGATATCGTTGCAATAGTTTAGCCCTGACGAATTCCAGATTTCCCTTTGTGTTAGTGATTTGCCGTCTCCAGCTGTCTTTGAGCCTCTCTTAGTTTGCTTATTATTTTTGGGTCCAAAAGTGACCTTTTGAGATTCCTCCACAGCCATTTGATACATTTTTGGCAGACCTCATTAGATGATTTGAACCTCACCCTTGTGAGATGGGTGGCTTTGCTTTGTCAAGTGCCGGTTTTGCATGCTGGTCTGCCACTTTTTCCGAGAACATTGACCACCTGAGGATTGGATCACCCTCTAATTTGTGGGTGTTGGCTAGTAGCAGTTTGGCTTCTGCAGCCAGAGACGGAAGGTAGTTGATGAAGCACTTGATACATTTTTGATTAATTGTGTGGCTTTCAAAGCCTAGGTCAGCGGTCGCATTGTATTGGTTAACGTGGATGTTGACGGTAAGCTCTTGACGGAGATGGTCACTGTCCATGTTTTCACCCAAACCAAACGCAGTGATTTGATTTAGCAAGGTAAGGTTGCTAATGTATAGTCGATCAAGGAGGCCCCAGTCTTGGTCAGGTATGAAATTCCAAGTGGCTTTTCAGGGTGAAAATGGCTATTAAGGGCTCTTAGACCAAGGCGTTCCAGATTAACTTGGAGGACCCGTACTCTTGGGTCATTTTTTCCCCACCCTCTAATTTGTGGGTGCTGGCTATTAGCAGTTTGGCTTCTGCAGCCATAGACGGAAGGTAGTTGATGAAGCACTTGATATATTTTAGATTAATTGTGTGGCTTACAAAGCCTAGGTCAGCTGTCGCAATGTATTGGTTCAGCCGGATGTTGCGGGTAAGCTCTTGACGGAGATGGTCACTGTCCATGTTTTCACCCAAACCAAACGCAGTGATTTGATTTAGCAAGGGAAGGCTGCTAATGTATAGTCGATCAAGGAGGCTACAGTCTTGGTAAGGTATGAAATGCCAAGTGGCTTTTCAGGGTGAAAATGGCTATTAAGGGCTCTTAGACGAAGGTGTTCCAGATTAACTTGGAGGACCCGTACTCTGGGTCATCTTTTCCCCACCCAGGATGATCCTGAGGTGGTATTGCCCAACCACCTTCTTTGAACTGCATTATCTCATTTAAAGGGAGATCAGTCATTATTCCCATGTTGAAGTCTTCTGAGATGATAGTGTCTGAGATGGGGTTTTCTGCTCTGAGGTTTAAAACCATGGAGGTCCGTTTCTTGGAAACTACTGTCCTTGTACTCGACGTTGGACAGATATAAACATTTATCAGAGTTCTCTTTGACTGGCAATTGTCAGTTTTAAGTGAGGCGCCTTCTACTTGCAGCCCTGAGGTATCGCTCACTTGTTCCCAAGAATATATTACGCTTTTAGCCAATATATAGATTGCAATGCCTCCACTTCTGCAGCCAAAATTCTATTGTTTGAAGTATAGACAATACAGCACAAGCTCAGACCCAGGCACAAAATGTACTCAGATATACCGTCAGGTGGATGTCCTCGAATCTTCTGAAAATAAATCCTGAGAAGACAGAAGTTTTAGTGGTCGCATCAACCTGTTCCCCATGGAGTGACCTGTACTGGCCCGAGGAGCTAGGCCCTACTCCTAAACCAGCGGACAAAGTAAAAAGCTTGGGCATTAAGATAGATCGTGAGCTGTCAATGGCAAGCCAGATTGCCTCCGTAGTCGGCACCTGTACGGGGTTGATTAGACAGCTGCGCAAACTAGCCCCCCTTTTGTCCAGGTCCATGCTGCGTATGGTCGTATCCGCGACCATTATATCCAGGCTGGACTACGGAAATGCACTGTATTTAGGCCTTCCGAAAACACTAACTAACAGATTGCAGGTGACTTTGAACGATGCGGCCCGCCTCATTTTTAGGCTACCGAGACGCTCACATGCCTCACCACTGTTACAGAGCCTCCACTGGCTGCCTATAAGACAGCGGTCTGAATTCAAGAGCCTCTGTATAACCCATAAAGCGATCTATGGACAAGCTCCGTCATACATAAAAAAACAACTGGAGCTATATAAACCAGAATGGTGTCTTAGGTCTTCCGATTAACAACTGCTTGTCTGTCCTCGTTATAGACTCGCTACAAAAGGTGGAAGATCTTTCTCGGTCTTGATCCCCAAAATATGGAATAAACTGCCTGAGTCCCTCCGTAAAGAAGGAAACCTCCTTCGCTTCAGGCAGTCCCTGAAAACAGTCCTATTCAGAGAGGCTTGGAGTTCAGCCTAAGTGCCCCCCCCCCTCTGGTCATCCTGCTGAGTAAGATGTTGTGTCCTTTCGGTCAAAAGTGCCTTGAGACCTGCCGGTGAGTTGGCGCTATATAAACCGGAAATAAAAATACAAATACGTGAATATGATAGTTTATATACCATTCTAGCTGATATGCTGTCTGTACCCTAGTTGCTTGTGGTAAAATGATTTAGAAGGAGCGTTAATAAGATATGGGGCCAGGTGTACAACACACCAATTTGTGACTCACAAATTACGTGGCATTTGTGACTCGCAATTTGCGACTCACAAATTGGGATGCACAACAGTGTCTCGGACACAGGTTGCGATTCCTAATTGGGCCACAAAATGCATGCCTCATTAATATTAATGAGGCAGGTGCAATTTGCGGCCCCATTAGGAATGGCTAGCACTCCCTGGAATGGTGGCCTGCTGGGGTCAGCAGACGACCATGTCTGTGACTGCTTTTATAATAAAGCTGTTTTTTAAAAAAATGCAGCGTTATCCTTAAAGGAAAACGGATCGCATTTAAAAAAGGCATAACAAAACTTTTCAGTTTCATTTTTTTAAGGGCAGGCAGTGGTCCCTGGGACCGCTGCCTGCTCTTCACAAATATTTTCTCACATACTCACAAAGGGGAAGGGGTCCACTGGGGACCCCTTCCCATTTGTGAGTGGTTTACCACCTACTTAAAGTGTTTTGTGGCTGCAAATGCTGTTGCAAAACAGTAGTACATGACATGGTGACTCACTTTTAGGAAGGGATGGCCCTTTCTAATAACCAGGGTTGAAAGTGCTATTTTGTGAGGCAGGGGTTGTACATCTGGCCCATGGTACCCTGATTGCCCTGTTTGTTAGTCAGACCGTTGATGTGGCTGTGTTAGTGTATGCATACATGTGTTCCAGGGTGTGACAGTGTATGCGTACATCTGTACCAGTATGTGCTACTGTATGCATGAGTGTGGCCTATGTGTCTCAGTTTAATCATCAGCCTGTACCTGGATGTTAGAGTATGCATAAGTGTCTTCCTGTATGTCTTACTGTATACATCAATTTTACTAGATGTCTTAGTGTACTCATGAGTGTGTGATTTAGTGGGTTAGTGTATGCATCAGTGTGTGCCTGGGAGTGCTACTGTATGTATTAGAGTATCTCTGTGCATCAGTGTGTGCCTACCAATGGCCTACCTTAGTGGTGATGTAGATGTAAAGAATGGGACTTTATGGCTAAGAAGGTGATTTTAAATACATACTCAACCATACCAGTCAAATTTCACACATAGACATTGCAGTATCTGGCCCACAACATCTGCATAGGTGAATATGAGTATCATTACTTCAATACACATCTAAATATTGTATCAGTCTTACTCTGAGTGTGTCAGTGGATGTGTCAATGACTATGTCACTATATGAATAGCTGTCTTAGTATCTCTATGGGTCTTTATATGTGTATGTAACTTGATGTATGGATTACTTACTGGTTGTATTAGTAAGTATTGAGGTTTATAATTTTGGGTGAAACTAGCTCTATCACTGCTGGATACATAACTGCTCTATGGGCATATGACTGTATGTGTAGGTGCCTCTGTCTATGTCTTACGGGCAGTGTATATGGGTGGGACACTGGATGCTTAGATGTGACTCACTCAAACTTCAAAGTACATGTTTTACCTTCTAAAGACATAGCATCCTGCCCTATAGCCTATCTACACCCTATTTTAGGAGTGACACATCTAGTAGAAGGAATTATTTCCATAGGCTTGGTAAGCAGTTTATCAATGCCAAGTCAACCTGGCAGTACAAAAAGAAAAAAGGCCCAGCAGGAGCAGGCCCAACGCATGTTTAAAGGGCTACTTCTCTGGATGGCTGACTAGGAGTACCAGTACTTTTGTACAAATCTAAATAAGTGTCTAATTTCTTTTCTTGTTTTGTTACTGCATGTGATCCCTCTGTGCTTCTGCCCCGAGTGGTCGCTCCCCTGCCTCTCCACCGTGTAGTGGTATCGTTGAACTGCGCTGCTTTGAGCGACTGTAGCATATTTAGAACTGCCATTTAATTAATTGTTTTGACCTCGCTTGCCTGCCGATATCGTTGAACTGAGCTGCATTAATTAACTGTGCCATATTCCGACCTGCGTATCAACTGCATTGACTGCTCCTCGCTTGCTTGCACCATTGTTGTCTTGCCAAAGTTAACTGCCCGATACCCCCCGGCGCCCTGCTCGACTCCCCCCTCCATTTTGTAGCTGTTGTTGTTGTGCTTCGTGTTGACCTGAGCCCGCCCCGCCTCCCAGCTGAGCCGCCCTCCCACTATCTATTTACAGCGCTCCCTGTACCAGAAGCGCTGTGATCCCTCTGTGCTTCTGCCCCGAGTGGTCGCTCCCCTGCCTCTCCACCGTGTAGCGGTATCGTTGAACTGCGCTGCTTTGAGCGACTGTAGCATATTTAGAACTGCCATTTAATTAATTGTTTTGACCTCGCTTGCCTGCCGATATCGTTGAACTGAGCTGCATTAATTAACTGTGCCATATTCCGACCTGCGTATCAACTGCATTGACTGCACCTCGCTTGCTTGCACCATTGTTGTCTTGCCAAAGTTAACTGCGCGATACCCCCCGGCGCCCTGCTCGACTCCCCCCTCCATTTTGTAGCTGTTGTTGTTGTGCTTCGTGTTGACCTGAGCCCGCCCCGCCTCCCAGCTGAGCCGCCCTCGCCCCTCCCCCTTCCCACCATCCATATATGACAGCAGCCCAAGCGTGCAGCGTTCACGCGCAGCGACCGCGCCCAACCCGCGCCGAAGGTGCGCCAAAGGTAAGCCCGTCTACGCCCGTCCGCGCCTGGACCGCGCCCAGCGTCAGACCCCCTGCCCCTCGCGCTGCCCAGCCCTCCCGCATTACCTACGATGCCGCCACCCTCCTAGCCCTTAACCCCGGTCGCGCCCCCAACTGCGTCCAAGCCGCTCCTGGACACACCCATGGACCTTTCTCTTGCTACTCCTGCAAATTCATCGGCACCGACAACATCTCCGCTATGACCACACCACAGATTCCCCACCCCAATCACCTACAATGCATCCTCCTCAACACTCGATCGGTCCACAGACACGCCATTGACCTATGGAATCTACTAGACACCATCTCTCCAGACGTCGCCTTCCTAACTGAAACATGGATGAACGCTTCCTCCGCCCCAGACATCACCATTGCCATCCCAGAAGATTATAAGATCACACGCAAGGACCGTACCGGCCACACAGGAGGAGGAATCGCTATCGTCCATAAAAAATCCATCCACATCTCAACCAGCTCTGACGTCAACCTCGCCAACTCTGAACACCTTCACTTCCAGTTCCACATCGACCCCAAGACCACACTCAGAGGCACCCTCCTCTACAGACCACCAGGACCCCGCGCAAAATTCAGTGAAGACATCACGGACTTCATCACTCCTCACGCGCTCCCCTCCAAAGATTACATCCTTCTGGGAGACCTCAACTTTCACCTTGAAAAGAACAACGACCGCAACACCGCCACCCTCCTGGACAACCTCGCAAACCTCGGACTTAAACAACTGGTCACTTCCCCCACCCACACCGCAGGTCACACACTCGACCCCATCTTCACCTCCAGCAATCATGTCTCCTTCAGCCATACAACGGATCTCCTCTGGACTGACCACAGCTGCGTTCACTTCACCTACAACAAGCCTAAACCCATCATCCACCCTCAACCAACTCTACAAAGAAACTGGAACAAAATCACCATCGACCAGATCTCCTCATCGCTCCTCCTAAACACCCCAGCCCACTCCTCTAACCCAGACCAAGCCACCGCCAACTTCACCCTATGGTTATCCAACACCGCCGACACCTTAGCACCACTGAAAAAACGTCAAAGCAAACCTGGCAGCAAGAAGGCCTCATGGTTCAACGATGATCTTAAGAAGTCCAAGAAACTCTGCCGCTCCCTGGAAAAGACCTGGAAAAAAGACCCAACCACTAGCACCAAGGACGCCTTCAAAAACGCCACCCGCTCACACCACCAACTAATCCGAAAGGCCAAGAAAACAGCATTCAAGGATCAACTAGACAACAACGCCCACAACAGCAAAGAACTTTTCAACATCGTCAAGGAATTTACCAATCCCTCGGCCAACTCCAACGACATCACCCCCTCCCAAGCCCTCTGCGACTCCCTAGCCTCATTCTTCCACAACAAAATTGCAGACATCCACAACAGCTTCGACAACCAACCCGGAGACCAACCCACCCAACCATATGATGAACATTCTCCCCCCTTGAACATCCTTAACGACTGGAACCCAATCTCCACTGAGGACACCATCCGCCTGATGAACTCCATCCACTCAGGATCCCCCACAGACCCATGTCCTCACCACATCTTCAACAAAGCAGACTCCGTCATAGCACCGCACCTCCGAGACGTCATCAACTGCTCCTTCAACTCCGCCACCTTCCCGGAAAGCTGGAAACACGCTGAACTCACCGCCCTTCTGAAAAAACCCACATCGGACCCCACCGAACTCAAAAATTACCGCCCAATATCACTCCTTCCTTTCCCGGCCAAAGTCATCGAGAAAGCTGTCAACAACCAGCTCGCCACCTTCCTCGAAGCCAACAAATCCCTCGACCCCTCACAATCTGGCTTCCGAGCAAAACACAGCACTGAGACCGCCCTCATCGCAGCAACAGACGACATTCGAACTCTACTGGACAATGGAGACACAGTCGCCCTCATCCTCCTCGACCTCTCTGCAGCCTTCGACACAGTCTGCCACAGCACCCTCTTACAACGCCTCAGAAACATCGGAATCCAAGGAAAAGCACTTGAATGGATCACCTCGTTCCTCACCGGAAGAACCCAGAGAGTCCGCCTTCCACCATTCAAGTCCGAGGCCACTGAAGTCATCTGTGGCGTACCACAAGGATCCTCACTCAGTCCCACCCTCTTCAACGTATACATGAGCCCCCTCGCGGCCATCGCACGCCAACACAACCTCAACATCATCTCTTACGCGGATGACACTCAACTTATCCTATCTCTCACCAATGACCCCAGCACCGCCAAAACTAACCTACACGAAGGAATGAAAGAAGTTGCCGAATGGATGAAACACAGCCGTCTGAAACTGAACTCAGATAAAACAGAAGTCCTCATCTTAGGTTCATCCCCCTCTGCATGGGACGACTCTTGGTGGCCGGAAGCCCTTGGAAAAGCACCCATCCCGACAGACCACGCACGGAACCTAGGCGTTATCCTGGATTCTTCACTTTCAATGAACAGACAAGTCAACGCCGTATCCTCATCCTGCTTCAACATTCTTCGCATGCTCAAAAAAACATTTCGCTGGATCCCCACCGAAACCAGAAAAACAGTCACCCATGCTCTGGTCACGAACCGACTGGACTACGGAAACACCCTCTACGCAGGTACTACCGCTAAACTCCAGAAGAAACTCCAACAAATCCAAAACGCCTCAGCCAGAATCATATTAGACATCCCGCGTAACGAACACATATCTGGTCACCTGAAAGACCTCCACTGGCTACCCGTCAACAAGAGGATCACGTTCCGACTGCTAACCCACGCACACAAATCACTCTACGACATCGGACCAGAATGCCTCAACTCACGACTGTCCTTCTACACCCCCTCCCGCCAACTACGTTCTTCCAGCCAAGCCCTCGCCACTGTACCTCGCATCAACAAGTCAACCATGGGAGGCAGATCCTTCTCATACCTGGCTGCTAAAACGTGGAACTCACTCCCCACCTACCTTCGCCTTACCCAGAACCACCTAGCATTCAGAAAGCAACTTAAAACGTGGATATTTGACAAGTAATCCTCCTCCCCTCCCTAAGCGCCTTGAAACCCTCTGGGTATGTAGTGCGCTATATAAATTCTTTGACTTGACTTGACTTGACTAAGTAACTATAATGCTATATAACTAGCTGTCTTAGTTTCTCTATGGGTCTCAATATGTGTATTTAACTGATTGTATATATTGGCTCTATTACTGAGTGTTGGGGTTTATAATTGTGTGTGCAACTGGCTCTGTTACTGCTGAATGACTTATATATAGTAGAAGGATATTTTAAACCTTGTTAAGGAGTTTTAAATGCCAAATCGACCTGGCAGTAAAACTGTACACACAGAGTCTGCAGTAGCACCCAAACCCCATGTTTAAAGGCTTACTAGTCTGTTTGAGTGACTAGGAGTATCACTACTTCAGTACACATTTAAATAAGTGCTTCAGGCCCTCTCATGCTGTGTCACAGGATGTGTAAGTAACTAAGTCACAATCTCTTTTTGTCTATGTAAGTGGAGGTGTATATTACTTACTGACTCTATTACTGAGTGTTGGCTTTTATAAATGTGTATGAAACTGCCTCTGTTACTACTGCATACATAAGTGCTGTATCAGCATGTCACTCAATATCTACATGCGTCTGTCTCTCTCTCAAAGGCTAGGAGAGTACCTTTGCTTTACTAAATATTTGTACAACTTGCACTAGGGGTGAAGGATTGCATATGTTACTATGCCTAGGGATCTTAAAGTATGCATGTGACTCACTGAAGCTTTACAGTGCATGTCCTACCCTGTAGCACAGCACACCATACCCTATGACTTACCTACACACTACCTAAGGAGTAACTAGTACATAGTAAAACAGACATTTTAAGCTCAGCAGGGAATGTTCAATGCCAACTTGGCCATGCAGAAAAACAACACATACAAAGGACAACACATGATGAAAGGACTACTCACACACTTACTCTCAGACCCAGACAGACACTCACATACTCACACACCCACAGAGACACACATACACACCAGTTCATAAACCCACAACATCATTCAAACACCCACACACAGATCCTCTCATACACTCACAATACCTTTGCATACATCACACACACATTTACCAACCTCATGAATACACATACTTTTACAAGCATATTTTTTGAACTACATTGCAATTCACATACCTGTAAATTGAGATGGCTGATCAGGTGTATTCTTTTGATGCTGTCAGTTAGACTGTTGTCTCAGAGAAAATGTAAAAGCTAAGCTTAAGTATGGTATACCACTCTAATACAAAGCAACTATTAATGGCAAGATTTTCAACTTTGCACTCAGAGATACTGTTGACAGTAACAAATCAAAATGTTGCTTTCATATTTTACTCTTCTTAACTCTCTTCTCAATGGTCAGTATTTCTTAACAACATCTTGCCCTTCAGTGAAGAAGCCCAATATAGTAGTGTTTTTTGGGCATATTTTAACACTGGGCACAAACTCCACTCTGCTCCGCTGGTGGAGTTTACGGAATTTGCATACTCTGCGTTCCACAGAGAAAAGGGAGTTCCTGCAAAACTTTCGACTCTGCAGTAGAGCGGAGTTCAGCCCCAGACCATCCTGCAATAAATATCCTCCCCGGCATAATCCCCTATGTCAGACGTACGTCATGGTTAGACTGCGCATGTGCGTGCATGCGCAGTCCTACCATGATGTTCAGGATTACAGCAAGGAGAAGGAGGGCGACCCGGGATGCCGCAGTAACGTAAGTGCACTTTTATTTTCCATTATTTGTAAATTTTATTTAAAAAATATGGAGCGGAGTGGAGATTTTGAGCAACTCCATAGAGCTCCGAATAGAGCAACTCTGCCTGCTCCGCCCGGGGTTAGCATATTTACAAATTCGTTGAGACCCTCAGCAGGCCCTATCCCACGTTACTTTGCAACGTATTTGAAAATATATACAGAAGTTCAAAAACATTTTTATCTATGTACTCTTCATATTTTGCATCTCTTCTAATGTTCATTGCATACATGTGACTAAGAAAATAAAGCTACCATAGTACATTTTTATTGTAAAATACTGTTTATTTATCAAACAGACTGTGTCTGTTTGATGCCCTTTCCCCCAACACTCTCTTAGCAGAGGTTCCATATCAATCCCCTATGAAACACCATCAGGAACCAGTAGGTCACAAGTTCACAACACATTCTAGAAGCAGCACATTACTGTCCAACTCAACTATAGCAGGTGTGTTTGACTGTTTGCAATTAAAAGCCTATCCAAGATCTTGTTACATTTTTTTTTACCATTGACAATAACAGACCTACTTAATTTTCCTTAGAAATCACTACTTAATTTAGGCTATCAGCATATTTGCAAGATCCGACCAAATATGTCCTTTTTTTAAACCAGGACCTGACCTCCATTTTAACTGATTTTCATTTAGGAAACAGACTAATTCTGCTCTAGCCTTCTCCTGTTTACTACTACTCTGTACCTTCAAAATGGTTAGAGTGTGGGGGGCGCTAGAGGGCGCACAGTGGAATGGCTGTAATATTCGCTAATAACAGCGGAAGGCGAGTGCCCCATAACGAACCATCGGCAAATATCGAAATCGGAACGTGCCAGGAAGAACGTGATGAGGCTAAAGTGAGAGGCAGATAGCCGGATGAGAAATAATAAGCCCCGGAGACCTGCGGTGCTGGGATGCGACTCGGCCCAAGATGGCGGATCGGTGAAGCGAACACTTCACAAAACACGGAGGCTGCGGCATATGGGCTGTAGGATTACAGCGAGACTATCCGCGCAACTGCAGAGACATTCAGAGGCATGCTACAGGGTATAAATGACTGGATTAGCAGTGAAAAGCAGTTAACGTAAAAATCGCAGGCAGCGCCATTAGTAATAGAGCGAGGCGTAAGATGGGGGCGATGGGAAAAAGCAGCGAGCAATACCCCCAGCTTCGGCGTGAAGCGGCCCAAACGCCACAGCTCCGAGCCGACTGAGATGAGATGCACGAAGCGATAAATCGATACCGCAACACTGAACAGCTACGCGAAAATGTCCGCAAGATTGGTTAGTAAGTCTCCTGGTCCACAAGATGGCGGCGCCCATAGGGAGTTAGAGCGCGAAGACAGAAACGCAACACAAAACTACCGGCAGGAAGGTGATAGCTGCAATTAGCGTGGAGAGGCGATAAAAGAGACAATAATGCTGTTGAAGTCACACGAGAGAATGCTCAAATAACACCCTATCCCAGGTATGCTCTAGAATACATTGTCTACATATCGCGGTCAATACCATGGAGGGGCACTAGAAGAGAAGGCGAACGCTCATAATACAGAGCCTAAAGCGGGGGTAGTGGTGCAGACAGCATATTGCCACAACCAGCGAGTACGGAACGGCAACAGCGAGGAGGCCAAGACTCGACAAGACTTGGGCGGTGTGACAACGGGGCCCGAAAGAGGCTACCACTAACCAGCTGACTTACAACCAGAGGACAGAGGGCAATCATACGGGAGCAGGTGCCAGCTAATTGTAACCCCTTCGTGGGCTGGACACGCCGATATTCTGAAAGGCAGTGTGTGGTGGCAAAGCACTGAGTGAAAAAGCGCCAGCGACAGCCGGCACGGTACAAAAGGGGGTGGTGATGGACGGAGCATCTGAATCAATCAAACACTCACACCAAGTTAAAAGATCTGGGTTTAATCCATCACCGTTCTTTAGCCCACTCTGCCACCCCAGTTCAGACATGGCTATATGCAAATCAGTCTGACCCTGTGCCTCATGGGAACAGTCCAGCCCGAACTGCCAAGCCATGTTTTCCCTGGGCCGTAAAACAAGCTTCCGAGGACCGGTTTCTGGCATTCCAGCCGTCTTCGGCCCGGCTTGCTTGAATCCAGTGGCAAAGTGAGCAAGGGACTCACGTCTGAGCATACCCTGCCACACTTATGGTGGCCAAAAGCGGTACAAAAGGGGGTGGTGATGGACGGAGCATCTGAATCAATCAAACACTTACACCCAGTCAAAAGATCTGGGTTTAATCCATCACCGTTCTTTAGCCCACTCTGCCACCCCAGTTCAGACATGGCTATATGCAAATCAGTCTGACCCTGTGCCTCATGGGAACAGTCCAGCCCGAACTGCCAAGCCATGTTTTCCCTGGGCCGGAAACAAGCTTCCGAGGACTGGTTTCTGGCATTCCAGCCGTCTTCAGCCCGGCTTGCTTGAATCCAGTGGCAAAGTGAGCAAGGGACTCACGTCTGAGCATACCCTGGCACACTTATGGTGGCCAAAAGTGGTACAAAAGGGGGTGGTGATGGACGGAGCATCTGAATCAATCAAACACTCACACCCAGTCAAAAGATCTGGGTTTAATCCATCACCGTTCTTTAGCCACTCTGCCACCCCAGTTCAGACATGGCTATATGCAAATCAGTCTGACCCTGTGCCTCATGGGAACAGTCCAGCCCGAACTGCCAAGCCATGTCTTCCCTGGGTCGAAACAAGCTTTTGAGGACC
This sequence comes from Lissotriton vulgaris, assembly GCF_964263255.1. Classification (NCBI taxonomy): domain Eukaryota; kingdom Metazoa; phylum Chordata; class Amphibia; order Caudata; family Salamandridae; genus Lissotriton; species Lissotriton vulgaris. Next base: position 403,150,542 of record NC_141700.1, read on the forward strand.
GGTTTCTGACATTTCAGCCATCTTCAGCCCGGCTTGCTTGAATCCAGTGGCAAAGTGAGCAAGGGACTCATGTCTGAGCATACCCTGCAACACTTATGGCGGCCAAAGCGGTACAAAAGGGGGTGGTGATGGACGGAGCATCTGAATCAATCAAACACTCACACCCAGTCAAAAGATCTGGGTTTAATCCATCACCGTTCTTTAGCCCACTCTGCCACCCCAGTTCAGACATGGCTATATGCAAATCAGTTTGACCCTGTGCCTCATGGGAACAGTCCAGCCCGAACTGCCAAGCCATGTCTTCCCTGGGCTGGAAACAAGCTTCCGAGGACCGGTTTCTGGCATTCCAGCCGTCTTCAGCCCGGCTTGCTTGAATCCAGTGGCAAAGTGAGCAAGGGACTCACGTCTGAGCATACCCTGCCACACTTATGGCGGTCAAAAGCGGTACAAAAGGAGGTGGTGATGGACCGAGCATCTGAATCAATCAAACACTCACACCCCGTCAAAAGATCTGGGTTTAATCCATCACCGTTGTTTAGCCCACTCTGCCACCCCAGTTCAGACATGGCTATATGCAAATCAGTCTGACCCTGTGCCTCATGGGAACAGTCCAGACCGAACTGCCAAGCCATGTCTTCCCTGGGCCAGAAACAAGCTTCTGAGGACATGTTTCTGGCATTCCAGCCATCTTCAGCCCGGCTTGCTTGAATCCAGTGGCAAAGTGAGCAAGGGACTCATGTCTGAGCATACCCTGCCACACTTATGGCGGCCAAAAGCGGTACAAAAGGGGGTTGTGATGGACGCAGCATCTGAATCAATCAAACACTCACACCCAGTCAAAAGATCTGGGTTTAATACATCACCGTTCTTTAGCCCACTCTGCCACCCCAGTTCAGACATGGCTATATGCAAATCAGTCTGACCCTGTGCCTCATGGGAACAGTTCAGCCCAAACTGCCAAGCCATGTCTTCCCCTGGCTGGAAACAAGCTTCCGAGGCCCGGTTTCTGGCATTCCAGCCGTCTTCAGCCCGGCTTGCTTGAATCCAGTGGTAAAGTGAGCAAGGGACTCACGTCTGAGCATACCCTGCCACACTTATCTCGGCCAAAAGTGGTACAAAAGGGGGATGGCTTGGACGGAGCATCTGAATCAATCAAACACTCACAGCCCGTCAAAAGATCTGAGTTTCATCCATCACCGTTGTTTAGCCCACTCTGCCACCCCAGTTCAGACATGGCTATATGCAAATAAGTCTGACCCTGTGCCTCATGGGAACAGTCCAGCCGGAACTGTCAAGCCATGTCTTCCCTGGGCCGGAGACAAGCTTCCGAGGACATGTTTCTGGCATTCCAGCCGTCTTCAGCCCGGCTTGCTTGAATCCAGTGGCAAAGTGAGCAAGGAACTCACGTCTGAGCATACCCTGCCACACTTATGGCGGCCAAAAGCGGGACAAAAGGGGGTGGTGATGGACGGAGCATCGGAATCAATCAAACACTCACACCCAGTCAAAAGATCTGGGTTTAATCGATTACTGTTCTTTAGCCCACTCTGCCACCCCAGTTTAGACATGGCTATATGCAAATCAGTCTGACCCTGTGCCTCATGGGAACAGTCTAGCCCGAACTGCCAAGCCATGTCTTCCCTAGGCTGGAAACAAGCTTCCGAAGACCGGTTTCTGGCATTTCAGCCGTCTTCAGCCCGGCTTGCTTGAATCCGGTGGCAAAGTGAGCAAGGGACTCACGTCTGAGCATACCCTGCCACACTTATGGCGGCCAAAAAGGGGTGGTGATGGACGGAGCATCGGAATCAATCAAACACTCACACCCAGTCAAAAGATCTGGGTTTAATCCATTACTGTTCTTTAGCCCACTCTGCCGCCCCAGTTTAGACATGGCTATATGCAAATCAGTGTGACCCTGTGGTTCATGGGAACAGTCTAGCCCGAACTGCCAAGCCATGTCTTCCCTGGGCCGGAAACAAGCTTCCGAGGACCGGTTTCTGGCATTCCAGCCGTCTTCAGCCCGGCTTGCTTGAATCCAGTGGCAAAGTGAGCAAGGGACTCACGTCTGAGCATACCCTGCCACACTTATGGCGGCCAAAAGCGGTACAAAAAGGGGGTGGTGATGGACGGAACATCGGAATCAATCAAACACTCACACCCAGTCAAAAGATCTGGGTTTAATCGATTACTGTTCTTTAGCCCACTCTGCCACCCCAGTTTAGACATGGCTATATGCAAATCAGTCTGACCCTGTGCCTCATGGGAACAGTCTAGCCCGAACTGCCAAGCCATGTCTTCCCTGGGCTGGAAACAAGCTACCGAGGACCGGTTTCTGGCATTCCAGCCGTCTTCAGCCCGGCTTGCTTGAATCCAGTGGCAAAGTGAGCAAGGGACTCACGTCTGAGCATACCCTGCCACACTTATGGCGGCCAAAAGGGGGTGGTGATGGACGGAGCATCGGAATCAATCGAACACTCACACCCAGTCAAAAGATCTGGGTTTAATCCATTACTGTTCTTTAGCCCACTCTGCCACCCCAGTTGAGACATGGCTATATGCAAATCAGTGTGACCCTGTGCCTCATGGGAACAGTCTAGCCCGAACTGCCAAGCCATGTCTTCCCTGGGCTGGAAACAAGCTTCCGGGGACCGGTTTCTGGCATTCCAGCCGTCTTCAGCCCGGCTTGCTTGAATCCAGTGGCAAAGTGAGCAAGGGACTCACGTCTGAGCATACCCTGCCACACTTATGGCGGCCAAAAGGGGGTGGTGATGGACGGAGCATCGGAATCAATCGAACACTCACACCCAGTCAAAAGATCTGGGTTTAATCCATTACTGTTCTTTAGCCCACTCTGCCACCCCAGTTGAGACATGGCTATATGCAAATCAGTGTGACCCTGTGCCTCATGGGAACAGTCTAGCCCGAACTGCCAAGCCATGTCTTCCCTGGGCCGGAAACTAGCTTCCGAGGACCGGTTTCTGGCATTCCAGCCGTCTTCAGCCCGGCTTGCTTGAATCCAGTGGCAAAGTGAGCAAGGGACTCACGTCTGAGCATACCCTGCCACACTTATGGCGGCCAAAAGCGGTACAAAAGGGGGTGGTGATGGACGGAGCATCAGAATCAATCAAACACTCACACCCAGTCAAAAGATCTGGGTTTAATCCATCACCGTTCTTTAGCGCACTCTGCCACCCCAGTTCAGACATGGCTATATGCAAATCAGTCTGACCCTGTGCCTCATGGGAACAGTCCAGCCCGAACTGCCAAGCCATGTCTTCCCTGGGCCGGAAACAAGCTTCCGAGGACCGGTTTCTGGCATTCCAGCCGTCTTCAGCCCGGCTTGTTTGAATCCAGTGGCAAAGTGAGCAAGGGACTCATGTCTGAGCATACCCTGCCACACTTATGGCGGCCAAAAGCAGTACAAAAGGGGGTGGTGATGGAAGGAGCATCTGAATCAATCAAACACTCACACCCAGTCAAAATATCCGGGTTTAATACCGGCACAGCTGGGACCAGCGGCGTGGAGAACGACACCGGTAGACAGCGACCATAAACGGAAAAGCACAATATAGCGTGCAGTGTGAGCCAGTGGGGAAGAAAGTATGGGCAAACCAGAGAAAGTCCAATCCAAGCTGGCCTTTGACACCAGAAAAACAGCAAACAGCGAAAGGATCCAATGCTCCCTCAGACACTGAACCGGATAATGACATCGAGCCGAACAATGTAATGGAGCAAACACTAAAGGCTAGCTAGAAAAGCCTGCAAGACGTCCACAGAAAATTAGACTCCATCACACAGAAGGTTGATAATATGGCTGCAAAATTGGACAAACATGGTGAACGACTTGAAGAGGCAGAGACCTGCCTCTCAACAGTGGAGGATGAATCCCGCACTACCACACAGAAATGCTCAGAAATGGACAGAGTGCTAGAAGTCATCAAAAACAAATCCGAGGAGTTGCATGCGAGGTCCCGGCACAATAACGTCCGAATCACAAGCGTGCCAGAAACGACCAACTCCGGCAAAATGGAAACTTATGTGGAAGATCTGTTGAAAAACATCTTTGGAGCCAAGCACTTGTCCTCAGTATTTTTTGTGGAACGTGCCCACAGAACGCTAGCACCAAGACCAAAACCGGGGGCTCCCCTGCGGCCGATAGTCGCACGTCTCCTGAATTACAGAGACAGAGATGCGGTCCTAAAGATGGCGAGGGAAAAGCAGACAATCGAACATCAGGGAAACAAACTGCAATTTTACCCCAACTTTACGATTAACGTCCAAATGGCTCGTAAAGAATTTGCATCAGCGAAACAGAAACTAAGAGAGATGGGAGTTGAGTATGCAATGCTATACCCTGCCAGATTGAAAATAACAAAAGACGGAAAAACTACGATCTGCCAAACACCAAAAGAGGCGAATGACTACATCAAAAAGATAGGACAGCGGCGTCATGAGCAACGCAGACAGGAGCAAAATCAAGATTCAGAGTAAAGAAGCGAAGATGTGTACAACAAGTAGAAATCACCCCAGTTGCGTCAACAGCAGATTGAGATCATTGTGGGCCAACCACTCTTAGGCCACAGACATGACACGAAGAAACCACTTGACGGAACGCCACACCAAACTTTCCATGAGACCGAAAAAGCGCGGGCCCGACATGTACAGTAGCAGGGAACACATCGGGCGCAAGTTGGCGCTAGTTTGCCTGGTATGACATCTGACCGGAAGAGTGGATGACCAGCAGAGTGCACTGGATTGGTAGACCCAATCGCCCAGACTCGACTAGCAGAGGTGGCGTGATGTGGTAATTTATCTCCATAATACCCTCTGGACCAGGTAACAGTAATTGTTCGATACAATAATGTGTTTTGGAGGGGCTGAGGCAATCACGCAGTTAGACAGACTGCTATGACATTTCGTAAACACGAACATGTGTACCTGACTTGACCGCTTCTTCAAATGTCAGAATCAGAGTGGGTTTAAAAGATTGATATTAGTATAGATGGCACAACGAACTGCTGCACGTGGGGAGAACAGAGATGGGGCGATATAGCCGTAATACCATGAACCTGGCCACATCCACTATGTTGGATGCAGTTGTGTGACCCTGGTGGACCCCCCAACAGGGTGACCCCCTAACATGGTTTTGTCAAGTTTACAGTTGATAGTGGGGAATGTCTTTGGCATGATTGGGATGCTGAATTGGGCGGAGTGAGGTGGGGAGGAGTTGGGACTGTTTGGATCGAAATACTGCATTTGAGAACCACTGCCTCAATCTGAAAAGGGAATGTATTAAGATGCATAACACAGCATATATGGCAAATATATTTTATAAACACTGCTAGTAGTGAAAGAATGAACAGCATAAGATTAGAGAGCATAGATGGCTGAGAATCAAATGTCGGATAGCTAAGACTAATAACCTGGAACGTGCGAGGCCTCAAAAACCCCAAGAAAATTAGGCAAATACTAGCATATTTCACGAGATTACATATCGACATAGCCTTCCTATAGGAGACACATATCGATCCTCATGCACAGACAAATATAGGCAACAGATGGGCGGAGTCGACATGGGGCTGCATATTCCTCATACTCGAGAGGCGTCCTGATACTGTTAAGGAAAGGGTTAAACTTCATAACGGAACACGTACACACAGAGAAGATATGTAGTTGTTACAGGCACCCTAAGAGGACAAAAAGTTAACTTACTGAATATATATGCACCAAACGTTGACGACCCAGCATTTTACAATGCCATCTGGATGAAACTAAATGAACTCCCAGAGGTCCCGCTGGTATGGGGGGGACTTTAACCTAGCATTAAATGACGAAGTTGGCAGATCACATACATCAGCGGAGACACATAGACAAGCATTAAAGAAACTCCATGACATATTGCTGGACAAGAAACTAGTGGACCTCTGGAGGACGAAACATCCAACCAATTTGGAAGCTACGCACACAACAGCGGCGCATAGTAGTTGGTCGAGAATAGATTATTGGCTGGGTTCCCCAGAAGTGTTACAGTGGATGGTAGATGTGGCCCACCTCCCCCAAACTCAGTCGGACTATAAGCCGGTGATGTTGACCTTAGCACTGCCCAACTATATTCCCCCTCCATTTAGCTAGAGATTCAACAGGAGAGCCCTGCTAGACCCGATCTATAAAAGAAATGATTAAAAAAGCCATACCAGAGTACTTTGAGCTCAATGCACCCACCACAGATGACCCTGGGTTTCTATGGGAAGCCTTTAAAGCTACCATAAGGGGTGTATGCATCAGCGCCAATGCAGGTATCTTGAAAGACCTACGGCAGCAACTAACGAAAGGGGAAGGGAAACTGGAGAAGGAATTCGAGCGGACTCGAAATCCGGATATCTTGGGCAAGATCAGAACTGAGATATCCGAATATCAAAAGCGTGCAGATGAGGAGCTTAACTATGTCCATAAAAGAAAGGTTGCGAGAAGCTATGGTGAAGGTGGGAGGCGGGGTGCAATCTTGGCAGTAAAAATAACTGTGCAGAGACCGCCACCAGTGGTGACAGCGGTGAGGGACGCAGAAGGTGAACTACGGCATGACGCAAAGGGGATATTGGAGGCATTTATGCATTCATACAGGAAATTATATACAGCGGGTGAAACGGCATCGGAAGCCGAAATAGCGACATACTGTGATGATGTGGCTCTAGCTTGGTTGTCTGATGCTCAGAGGGAATACCTCTCCCTGCCGGTGACAGTGGAGGAGGTAACTGAAGTCACACAATCACTACCTAATGGAAAAGCGTCCGGACCAGACGGGTATACGGTTGAGTTTTATAAAGCATATGTGGACCTATTGGCTCCACATATCGTAGCCATGCTGGGGGATGCTCACGAGAAATTGACATTACCGCCTTCGCTAAGGGAGGCGATGATACTAGCATTTTTGAAACCGGAAAAAGACCCTGAGACATGCGAATCTTATAGACCACTGTCACTTATAAATGTCAACACTAAAATATTCTCTAAACTCTTGGCAGCTGATGACAGAAATGTACACATACTTATTCTCTTAAATAATCACTTATAGAAACACATACTTATTTATACAGGAACTCGTCAAATCTCTCACTCTCACATATAATCACTTATATACATCAATACTCACATATACTAGATTAAAACATATGTAGTTACTCATAAAGATACTATTGAGACAGTCATTCATTCACTAACACACCCATACACACACTCATCCACCCAGACAGTCCTGCACACATGCTGTCTTCAAAACAGTGAGTCACTCATTCATGCATTAATATGCTAAGTAATATCCCCACCAAACCATACAGACACTCATACTGATACTCAAAAAACAAACTAATAACCCATATACACACTCATGTAGCTACTCACCAACCCATGTAGCTACTTACACACCAACTGAGAGACTAATACATACACTAACCCATGCATTCAGTAAGACACGTTCAATCACCCATTTATATAGTCAGTCACGCACCTACGAAATAATCCCTTCAAGCACTTGTAAATGCACTCATTCTTCAATACACCTTGGCATAGATATATATGCAAAATATTTAAACTTTACAGAAATATACCTTTATTGGATGGTGTCATCAGTGATGTCATCAGTGATGTCATTTGAGATGTCATCAGTGAGTTATGAGTGATGTCACTGACCATGTCATGCGTGATGTAATATGTGATGTCATCAGCAGTGCATTGCGGGCGCGCGAGTTATAGTTAGCTGAACTAACTATAACGGGGAATTTCAAAGGTTTTGTATGAGTGAAATGTCCAGCTAACTATAACATGTGTGAAACCTATGGTTTTTTTCAGTGAATTTCGAAGGTTTTTTAAATGCTATATCCTAACTATAAAGTAGCTGAAACCTATGGTTTTTTCAGTGAATTTCAACGTTTTTTTAAAAGCTAATTCCTGAATTTCAAAGGTTTTCTAAATGATCATTTTTAAAGGTATTCATTATTATATTTCTGTCTTTCTATACTAATTTCCTACTTTTTTATTATATTTATTTATAGTTATTTTATTTTGTAAGTTATATTTCATATTCTTAATGTAAAATATTAACAAAACAAAAGTCTAAAATAATTTTTTTATTAATTTATTTTTCTCCAAATTTATGAAAATTAAATTCAATACATTTCCTTTTTTGTATAATCATACTGTACGCGTACGGTGATCGCACATACCATGTACAAGTAATCATCCACTGCGCGTACCAATGCATACCTTACAAATACGTTTTGACATTAGGCGTTGCGTACGGCGCGAAAGCTTCTAATTGTTTAAAAACATATATTTATGTATTTAATGTACATACTAAGGAAAGACAGTATCTGGGATATTCATGAAAATACTTTTTAACTTTTAATAACCATATATTACTTTTGAAAGCAATTCCGAAAAATGCAACTGTACGTCGTACGTACTCGCAACGTAAATGCACAGTAAATGCACTGTAAGTATATGCAAAACCATGTGAGCATAAAAGGAAAGTTTTGATTCGATCATAATACTTCATATTTAAACTGTTGAAAGACCCTTCCTATTTTGATCATTCTACTTAGACTTTCTCAAGAGAAGCATCTATTCTGTGAAGCTGTACTCCTTTAGAACCAAACTATACAATGGCTGCTCTTTTTGAAACTTCATAAGAACATTCCTGTGAGCAAGAATTTGTTGCTGAGCAACTTCAGAAAAAGAGAAAAGAAACGTTCATTTGGAAGTTTTTTTACATATCCTGAGGGACTAAAAAAAGTCAATGCACCTAAAGTAACTTGCAAGATCTGTGAGGTTACTCTTTCCAGGGTTGATCCCACTAAAAAGTACTCTTTCAATACAACTACCATGGTTCACCATGTCAAAAATTTACATCCAAATAACGATGGCAACACAAACGTTGCAGGAGAATCCTCAACCTGCAGTTCCTACTACCTCATCTCCACCACCACCTCCTCCGAGCAATCCGCATCCTATTATTGTTCCACAGTTTACAGATCTGAAATGTCATTGTAAATATTGCAACAAATTACTTTGTTACAAGCAACACTCTATTGATCTCATTGTGAAGACTAAAGAAGAGCACCGTTGTCCAAAACATAAATTTTATTTTTAACTTTTTGGTCCTGTTCCACACTTTTTTGTTTACAGTTCCATTTTTTGTTTTTTAAAAAAAAGAAACTGTGGAAAAAATACAAAAAAAATAGAAAACTAAAAAGACAAATAAAACAGTTCTTATCAGACCTACCTTCACTGGTCAAGGCAAGAACTATATTTCTATATTAGTCTGTGAAAGTTTGTCAAAATGAAAGTGTAATTCGTATATGAATAAATGAATACATTAGTAGTGTATGGTGAATGTGAAACTGCCAAGTGAGAGTCAAAGTGAGAGTGTCTGGCTGAATGTATAGCAGCTTCACTTTTAGAACAGTATATACATAAGCACATACTGCTAAATGACTCACTAGAACATTGAACCAGTAGTGTGAGAGTGTTTGCTGAAAGTCTAATGATACACACTAGGAAATAGAACTCATAAAACACAAGTTTGCCAGTGCATAAACAAATACGTATGTTGTCTATAAGAGTAAGAAACAGTCCATACCCTAAGGCCCACTTTGCACCATGACTACTTGGGTAGTAGCTAAATTATTACAATTCTGGAAGCAGAGTTTCTCAAACCATTATTTTTATATAATAATACATTTATTCTTGTAACATTTCACAAGTTAATGTAGCTTCCATTATAATTTCATCAGGAATTTCATTTTCCTGGATATCATTTTCAAAAGTCAATAGATGAATCTCAACCTGATCTAATGCTTCCACAAAAGCATCATCCAAGGTTTCTTCAAGAAAATCACACCTGATATCTGCAACATTCATTTCTTCCACTTCAATAATGTTGCTCATAAAAACTATGTTCATCTCTTCTACCACAGTGTTAGTATTTTCAAAATCATCTTCCATATTGTTTTCTGGATTTTCCATTGTAAATTTGTTATGCTGACCGCCTTCTACAATAACATGAACACGTTATTTTATATTTTTTCCTAATACAGAACACAAAACTAGCTTTATCAACTTTATATATTATAAAATTTCCATCTGTTGAAGACACAAAAAAAAACAGTTACAATATATCTTTTACATTACAAAATAATTTGTAAACTATTACATTTGCCTTTTTTGCTGTTCTCAGAATATATTGAATTTCACTAGAAACAGTGACTTCAACACTACTCATCACATAACAGCAGGCAGAAAAAGACAATCAATAAGATTATTTTAAAAAAAAACATTTAACATTCTCAATAACAATCTAAGAAATAGAAATAAAACATATCTTAAGTGTTTTTATCTAAGAGCAATTTGTTCCGTAAATATGAAACATCACAAACAATCATAAAATAACAAAGCATTATCATTAATTTCCATACACTGTAAATAATGTTACTTACAAATATATGCTGACAAAACATACAACAAAAACTCGTTATTGCTTTCACATACTTTTCCGCACAGCCAAATAGTATGCGTCAAATTCTTACTTGTAAAACTCTCCAATAGTAATCCTGAGCATCTGCCTCCCAGCCTTCTTATCCAAAACCACCGAAATCAATTCCTCCATTCGCCAGTCTTCATCCCTCAACCCGACGCTATTCAGCATCTACATGGCCACCCTCACACAAGTAGCCCACCATCACAATTTAACAATATCTCCTATGCCAACAACACCTAGCTCATCCTCTTCCTCACCAAAAAGCAACATACCACCAAAAGCAACCTCCACGACACACTGAAGGGCATCACCAACTACATAAAGAGCAGATCTCTAAACATGAACTCAAACAAAATGAAGGTACTCATCCTCAGACCCACACCCTCAACCTTGGACGACTTCTGCTAGCCAACTACACTGTGGACAGTACCAACACCTACCAACCATGTCCACAGCATAGGATTCATACTCCCCTCCTCCCTCTCCATGTGTAAGCAAGTCTACACCATCTACTCATACTGCTATAACACACTCCACATACTCCGCAACATTTACAGGTGGATCCTAACCAAAAGAAGAAGAACACTGACACAGGCCCTCATCAGCAGCAGACTACACTGTGACAAAACACTCTACACAGCAATTTCATCCAAACACCTGCAACAGCTACAACAAATCCAAAACACCTCCACCTGAGTGATCATCAATGTCCCCTGCTGCAGACACATCACCCACCACCTGATACAACTACATGGCCTCAATATCAACAAGACGATCACCTTCAAGATCCTCACCCTCACTTACAAAATACTCCACAACACCAGACTAATCTACCTTAACAGCAATAATCCAGAAAGGCCAAATTTTGATCTTAAAATGTTGGCTTTAAAAATATTAGGTAAGAATTTGGTAACTCTTTAGGCAAACGTTGCTTAAAAAGGAATTGACTATCATTACAATGTATCCAACCTTTCAGACATCTTAAATATTAGTGTAATATCCAGATGTTGTAGAAAGTCCATCATGAAAAATAATTGCAACAGCTACAAAAGTTCTTCCTGATATTGAAACTTGACCAGCTACTAAATCTTTAATTAAAGTTTCCAATTTTCTTCCATCACATCTACAACATCGCAACATTAAAATTACATACTGTCCATATCTTTGTATAAATAATGTTGATGACATTTCTGATTTACATTGGCCAAACTCCATTTTTGACTTGCTCCTCTAATTAGATTGTTAAAATACACTGATTCACAGTAAGGTAAAGTCAAATATACAAATCTTTTAGTGTCTATGTTAGTACTACATGTAAACAAACAATTTTCACAGTCATGTTGCCATTTATAAGAAAGGCCAAAAAGGTTTTCAATATCTATCCCTTCATCTTCCAGTACAGCAAGCATAAACATTAAAAATTCCTGCCAATCTTGCTAAATATTTGCCGTTAATTGACTAGAACCAGAACATATGTCCAAAACATTTTAAATATCAGAAATACTTTGTATTTTACTTTTATCACTACTACATTTCTCATAAACAGAACACAACAATGAACAGAATCTTTTGTCCCGATTTTCAACAATTTGCTGTTGCAAACTTTCAAGAACAAAAACAACATTAACAACTACATTAGCATAGCAGTTGACACCACAACTATTTTCAAACCGATAACCAACATTCTCTTCAAAACTGTCCTTTTTCTTTCTGCTTGTAGGCGCAACTTCATCTTGTTTTTTTTCTTTCTCTACATTTTCACTACAGATATTCTCAAATCTTCTTTTTCTACCGACCACATGCTTTTCAAATACTGGATATTGACCTAAATTAGGCGCATATTCTCTTCTTAACCTATTATACTTGTTCACACAATTTATATCTGCACTGACCTTTATCTCATCAAAATCAATTAAAAACAATCCAGATAAAGTTCTGACTCGAGACAAAGCAACATATGCCATACCCTCTTTAAACACAGTTCTTCCAATATTCACTAAAGAACTATATGCACTTAAACCTTGAAATTTATGAATGGTCACTGCATACGCCGAAGAAACAGGAAACTGTTTTCTGCGAACATACAAATCTTTTACAAGCAAAAAACGAGCTGAACAACGACTAAGTTGTTGTACTTCTTCAATTTGATCAAATTTGATTTTCAAAAATTTAACACCATCTCTATTCACGTAATTAACGAAATCAACAACTTTACCCATTGCTCCATTTACTAAACTTTTTTCCACATTCAAATTACGTCGTAAAATTACCCTACAGTTTACACATGCATACAAATTATTTTCTAAACCAGCATCGATTTCTCTAAAGAATCCAATTTCCTCTTCAACTTTTCAAACAAAATAATAGTGATTCCTTCATGTTCTATTTTATCAATAGCTTCCAATTTTAAAATGTCTTCATTTTCCAACTTCAACATTTCTTCATTGAATATAGAACATACACGTAGTGTTGGCATTATGCAGATTACAGATTTTTTTCTGAAATTGTCATGTATATTTTCTCTGGTACAATATTTTCATTTGGAAACAAATTGCAAAGTAATCTCCTCTGTAAAGCTTTTTTGCCATGTGCAGTCATTTTTCCAATTCTTATATCTTAAAGAATAGTTCTGTAATCAACATCATTTGCTTGTCGCATATTTCTAATAAGTTCCTTATAATCAAAATATGACCAAATGTTTACATTTCCAATACTCCACAAAGACTTTTTTGTTTCTTCATTCAGCAGTGTTTTAAACACTGGTTGTCCTTTTACAGGAGTAAGTTGTAGAAGATCTCCAAAAACTACGACGTGCTTTCCTCCAAATAATACGCCATACTCTGTTTTAAGACTTTGCTGCATTCTTAAATGCACAAAAGTAAACATTACGTTTGATTCCATGCTTACCTCATCAATAACAAGTTTCATTTTCCTCAAAACACTTGAAACTTCACAACAAGCTTCTCCAGATAGCTTGTGGTATTCTAAAATGTTTTCATGCTCTACTGGTAGCATTAATAAACAATGTAAAGTAATTCCTTTAATATTGTGGGCTGCTAACCCAGTTGGAGCAGTGACAACACAAGACAAATGTGACTCAGTTGTTTTGTGTAGAAAACTTCTGATTACTTTAATTAAAAAACTTTTGCCTGTCCAGCTTGTCAACTCACGTACATTCGGATAGGTTCAAAGGATGAGCAAGAGCACTCTTTCTTCTCATGAAGTAATCCATGGTCAATCTGTTCTCTAACTTGCTCACATATTTCTTTCTTCTCAAGATTTAGTTGTTCTTCCAAATTTCCTAAGTTTCTAACATCTTCTTGACCTTTTCTTTGTTTCCCCAGACATCATTTGGAACCAATCACAGCATATATACCATTATTGATGTTTTCTGTAATATTCCTTTTAAAAATATAGTTTTGTAGCACTTCATAGAGACAAATGTTCTCAAGATGATGACTTTTATTTGGATAATATGTATCCAACAGATATATTTTCACAATATCTGTACCTCAGAAACATGTTCCTTGGACTTTTTTTCTTTTTCTTAATACATGGTTCTTCATGTAAATCTTGTGGATGACTTCTCTTCAAATAAACACCTTTCTTACGTTGTTTCTTCTTTTAACATTTGGAAGGAATGATACAGTTTTTTCAGTATTGATAAACAGAATCTATTGAAAAATATATATATATACCATTACAAATATAAATATATTAAATATTCTATAATATCACTTAAAAGAACAGAGGGAGGATTATGACGAGAAACGTGAGACTATGAAAATAAAAGTACTTACAAGAAGAGAGAAAAATGTATGAAACAAGGGAAAATATAACGAAAGAGGGGAGTATAAACAGACACTGCTATATAACGGGATAAAGAAAGTATGAATAAACTGGAATGTATCAATAGGTATGGGAGACTATGAAGAAAAAGATGGAAATATGAGGAGAGAAGAAAGATTATAAGAAGAAAAAAAGAAACTAAGAAGACAGAGGGAGCACTATAATAAGACAGAGAAAGACTCTGAAGAAAATAGAAGGACTATGTGAAAAGACACACTACTATAAGAACAAAAAACGAATACTAGCAAAGGACAGTGTGTATAAGGACTGACAGAACAGTACCAGAAGAGAGCACGAAGAATGTGGGGAAAAGTGGAGCATAAGGAAAAAAGGGATGTACAAGAACAGATGATACAGTCTGAGGCGAAAAGGAGTACAAACAGATGGAATATTATGAAGAGTGAAAAGTGTATGAGGAAAGAGGCATAAGTATGACAAGAGAAACAAATATAAAGAGAGAGATCAGTATGAAAACACGAAGAATATGAGGAAAGTGCTGCAGAGTGTTTGCAGGGAGTCAAGGATGAGTAAGAGAAGAGCAAACAATATCAACAGATTTTCGGAAGAATAAACAGAGAGGACAGAAAATGAAAAGAAAAAATGAATATGAAGAAAAAGAAGAAAATATGAACACAGAGAGAAGGAGTATAGGACAAAAAGAAATAAAAGAAAAACTCAATACTACAAGGAAACATGCACAAGTACGAGAAAAGAGAGGAGAATATGAAAACAGGGGGGAGTATAAGAAAAGGGGGGAAAAGGATGAGACGAATATGACAAAAAGAAAAGACGGCAATATTAGTAGAGAATGCAAAGTATAAGAAAAGAGATGAGAAATGTGAGTACAGAGAGAAGAGTATTAGAAAAAAAAAAGTGTGAGAAAACAATAGGGAGTACCTACAAAGAACAGCGAGAACAACAAGAAACAGAGAGTATAAGAACAGAAGAGTATATATGAAGAAAGAGGAAAGACTGTAAAAAGACACAGACACAAAAATGTGGACAAAAGACAATTATAAAAGAAGACTGACTGTATAAGGAGAGAGGGAGTACTATGAGAAGACAGTAAGAACTATGACAACAGTGGTGAATATAAAGAGAGAATATAAAGAGGAGGACAAATATGCAAAAAGAGGAGCAAGTATGAAAAAAAGTATAAAAAGAGAGCAGAGTATAAGAAAAACAAGATAGTATAATGATAGAGGAAGGATTAAGACGAGACAGGAGGGAGTATAACAAGAGAGTGTAGAAAATATGCAAACATTTTTGAATATAGGGCCATATTATCAAGCCTGGGCGATAAAATTATCGCTGGTTTATCGGCAGGAAACTGCAGCTAAAGTGGCGATAATGGGCTTGATAATAGGCTCTATGGAATTCCAATTGAAGCTCATGTTAAATATCACTCACATCTAACATGGGCTTCTATTGGAATTCCATAGAGCCTATAATCAAGCCCATTATCGCCACTTTACCGGCAGTTTTCTGCCGATAAAGAGATGATAATTTTATCGCCCAGGCTTGATAATATGGCCCATAATTCCTTACTATACACACATGCACAGTGTGATATTACCCAGAAAATTATAAGACCATACATTTTACCAAAACACATTCACTACTGTAAAATGTTTAAAAAGGTGTGAATATAACTCCTTAATGTACACACATGCACAGTGTGATATTAGACACAAAAAATGAGTCCATGCATTTTACCATTTACTACTGAAAAACGTTTAAATAACTATACATATTCCATATATATACTTACAACATTTCAGTGAACAGCACTGACTCATTTTCCAAATACATTTACAATTTAACACATTTTTTCTGTCACTATTACATCAAAATTATATTATCAAGGACCGGTTTTAAAATTATCGCCATTTTATCGGCAGGAAACTGCCGATAAAATGGCGATAATGGGCTTGATAATAAGCCCTTGTTAATTACCATAAAAGTCCATGTTAACATCAGAACATGGGCTTCTATCGAAATTAACAAGAGCGTATTATCACGCCCATTACCTCCATTTTGTCAGCAGTTTCCTGCCGATAAAACGACGATAATTTTAACACTGGTCCTTGATAATATGTCCCTAACACAATACAACAACAAAGACGCTCAAGAGGCTTGTAAATCAACTCAGACTATATACAGAGGGAAAGAAACAAGAGGGAGGACAGAACCGGGAGTATCAAGAAAAAAATTACATGTGAAGAGAAAGGGAAGAAAATGAGGAGACAGAAAAAATAAGAGAAGAAACAGAAAAATATAAAGACAAACAGGGGTATTATGACCACAGAGGACAATATAAGAAAAACACAGTGGTACAGAGAGAGAAAGAAAACCGTATGAAAAGAGAGAAGGAAGTATAAAAAGAAAGGCTAAAAATTATGGAAAAAGGGACAAATATAGGGCCATATTTTGAAGAAAGGGCAACACATTATCGCCGCTTTTATCGGCAGAAAACGACTGCTAAAGCTGCGAAAATGGGTTTCATAATATGCCCTTGTGAATTCCCGTTGAAGCCCAGGTTAACACCATAACCTGGGCTTCCATCGGAATTCACAATAGCAAATTATCAAACACATTATCGGCGCGTTAGCAGCAGTTTCCTGCCGATAAAAGCGGCGATAATGTATCACCCTTTCTTGATAATATCGCCCATCATTCCATAATGTACACAGACACACAATGTGATATTAAACAAAAAAAAATAACAGCATGCATTATAGCAAAACACATTTACGACTATAAAATGTTTAACAAGGGACGAATATAGGGGCTCATTATCAAGACAGGCGATAAAATTATCGCCGCTTTATCTGCAAAAAACTGCTGATAAAACAGCGATAATGGCCTTGATAATATGCTCCTTGGAATACCAATCGAAGCCCATGTTAGATGTGAAGGACATCTAACATGTACTTCGAATGGAACTCCATAGAGCATATTATCAAGCCCATCATTGCCGCTTTATCAGGAGTTTTCTGCAGATAAAGCTGCGAAAATGTTATCACCTGCCTTGATAATATGCCCGATAATTCCTTAATGTACAAAGATTCACCACACACATTCCAATAAAATGTCTCAACTCACCTTTCAAATTGATTTCCAGATTAAGAAGAATACCACTCACACAGTAGATATTCTTATACAGAATCTCTCTAGTTCAGTGTTTCCATCAAAACCACGAAATGGAACATTTTCCCCCTCATTTTACACATGCATACATATAAACAACCAATGGACCTCTTTCACACATTAATTCAAAACGAAACACACATTTCTATTGCTTTAACATTGCAAACCTTTCCAACTGACATAACTTTCCACCCTACCCCCAATAGATCATGCAAAAGTCAACTGTCAACAGAGGTCAAAAGTTCAGCACTGTATAAAACACTGCTCCTCAACAATTTTAGACTTTGCATAAGCACTTACTTATAAGTACCAATAAACATAAAAGGTCTCATTACAAGCAACCGACATATAAACACATAAACTTTATATATATCTGAAAAATATATATTTTTTATTGATTTTTTCTTGCTTACGTACGATTATGTGACACGACTTTCAGAATTTGCACAGTACACGTACACTAAATATACCCTAAAAAAAAAGTAGCATCTATCACTAATTTTTTTCATTCCTCGGGGACCCCATCCCCCGATGCTCAAATATAACGTTCAGCACCGTGGGGAGAGCCTCAAACCCCCAGGGTCCCCGCCGACTCCCTGCGTCCTTCGGGAGCCAGCATTCCTTTTTGTCAGAGAGACCAGCTTACATGCTGCTCTCTCAGATGAAAAGCAATCTGCTTTCCTACTTGAAAGAGAACTCTCGCCCTACCACAGCAAACAACAGTCTCCCAGGGATAGGCACCCCATAACACCACAGGAGCCGGCCCTATTAGGTGGTGGTCCCCACGGCATTCAAAGGCTCAACAAAGCCCATCCAAAACTTTGACCTTGCAGATCATTCTAAACTCAACATAGCAGTCCTAGGGGGACAGGAAATCCTTTAGCAAATAGCAAACTTTTCCTGTCAATCTACACACTCAATCTACACACATATACAAATAAATAAAATATTCACATGTATTCCCATATTAAATCAAAACGAAACACACGTTTATATTGCTTGAACTTTTACACCTTTTCCAACTGACAAAACTTTCAACCCTTCCCCCATTCCACAATCTGCCAGTTACCATAGAAACACTTCAGAAAACATCTAACTCAGCACACAGGTGGAAAATTCATCATACATTGTTGCAAATTAAAACAGCAAGTGTGCTTGACTTGAGAATATACCAGCTTATCTTATGTACCCTTCTTTTCTATCAGTTTTTCTTAACCAATAAAAATCAGGCTTTTAAAAAACAGAAACGTGCATCCTAGCTTAGTGTAGAATATTGTCGAACAACAAATCATTTCTTTTCTTTTTTCAAAACGACATGTTGTCCACCATTTTAGAAAAATCTTACTTTTCAAACTGCCATTTACAGAGACCTTCAGAATGCACCCAGATCTCTCTTCAAGATGTTTACAGTATGGATTATGGGACACAGCTATATTTTCTGGAGCCAAAGGTACGCACAACAGAAAAGAATTCTCAAAGACCTACGTTTACCAAATGTAGACATTAAATGGATTGGACAGAGAGGATTAAAGTGGCATCAATTGATGCCATTGGTGAAATCCTTTTTACATCTCCAACACCATGACCTCATAATTGTGCACTGTGGTGGCAATGACCTAGGCACTTTGACTGGGGTAGGTCTGGAAATGCTTATGAAGGACACCTTTCAACAATTGATGACACTGTTCCCCAAAACTGCCTTTGTATATTCTAATATATGCCAAAGGCAGAAATGGAAATGGTCCAACCAGTATTGTCCACAGATTGAAAAAGCTAGGAAACATGTGAATAAATCTGTTTCTGCCTTTCTCAGAGACTATAGAATGGGGTCCATCTACCACAAAAATCTATGTTTCAATATGGATGGCATCTATAGGAGAGACGGTGTACATTTTACAAATGAGGGAAACAGAGTATTCCTCTTGAACTTTAGACTCTGCATTGGTACTTGTAGGTACTAAAATCTCCCAATAAACACAAGGGCTCTTTTTTAGAGCCACCCAACATCTAAACACATACACTTCATAAATATCTGAAAAATATTCTTCTTTTTCGTCCTTCAGTACGCTTATGGGATGACTTCCAATCTTCGTGCCGTATGTCTTCCATACGTTCTTGGTACGCGTACCATAAATCAACCATACAACAAAATAGCCTTTATCACTAATTTTTCATAATCCCGATTACCCCATCCCCGGGGCTCAAATGTAACATTCTGGACCGTGGGAAGACCCCAAGGCCTCCTCTGTCCCAGCCGGCTCCCCACTTCCTGCGGGAACCGTCATTGCTTTTCGTCACAAACAGCAGCTTACATGCTTACATTCTACTTTAAAAGATGATTTCAACACTTATCCATTTTATAAAGTAATATAGTACTGCACGCTAAAGGAGAAAAGTCAGCACAATTATAATAGAATAGAAAGAAAAAAAAATACTTCCACACTCAACAAACTCGTAAGCAGACTTCACAGTTTAATTTAAAAGCACGCTACCACAACTAGTTTTTGAAACGCATTATACAATGAAATACGTCACAAAATAGGCTACATACATGGTGCCTGCATTGTAACATCACATACAAAAAAGAAGCCACTCTTACGCTACCAAGAAAACACAAAAACACTATAAAGCCCAAATTTCCATTGTAGTGATTTCTTAGTTGCAGGTCTAGTTGTCGGATAGACACACACACTCCCTCATGACTGGTATACACCCACACCACACCCATTCAGCGTATCCGTCACTACACATGTGACCCTATGTATAAAAAAGATGGCGCGCATGTGTTGTACGCCATTTTAGAGTTGTTCCCAAAGCACCGAACAAGTGGCCCACTACCACATGCGTGGCCTCTTTGGTCACTGAGTTAGTGGTGCCCGAAGCACTGAGCGGGTGAAGGACCTGCGATGATGATGATGGGAGCACGAATATGTTGTTAGCCATAGAGATATCAAGACTCAGCACCATATATGAGACTTCTTTGTTGGAGATCGGAACTACCTCATGAAGAAGGTGTCTTTTCCACGAAAAGGTGAGCAGTGAGGCTTGAGTATGCATCAGAAGGAGTCAAAGGGTTGTAGCTGACTACATACAAAAATGTGACTTAGTATTTTACACGAACGCACTCCTACATAATGTATTAATTTACATGTTTAATTTTTTTTCCCAATAGCAGTAACGTTTTAATAATCGCTGACATTTCCGGAATATATTCACAATACAAACAGTTCGTAGAAATCTGACAATCAACGTCTATAAAAGCGCAATATTATCTAACTCTAAATTAATATAGCAAGAATTACTAATCATAACATCTTTCTTTTAATATCGTTTAGATGTACAGCTTCAGGATGGATTATGTAACACGGACAACGGCAATGCCACAAGGTGAGCAAACAAGCTTGTTTCTGAAACAACAACAAGTTATCTGTCAAAGGAGAGAATATGTAGTATGCAGCAGGCGCAAAAAAAACATTGATTGGGCTAACGGGGCTTCAGCTAGGATGATATAGCTTCCTGAGCCCACACACAGTCGCACCCCAGTACGTCGCAGATCTTTTAAAAACATTGTGCTTGTTAATAAGGCTTTGATAATCCCCCTGCTTACAGCCCCTGCAGCTTCACCCTTCTTTTTGCTTGAACTAAACACCCACCCCAAATTTTTTCCAGCCCCCCCACCCCCGTTATTTTTAACTGGTTGCGCCATTGGCGTGATTGAAACATGGTGCTCTACGTGTGGAAGAAGCCTTCACTGTTATCAAGAGAGGTAATCATTTCAATTCAGATAAGGTTGTATACAGCAGAGTGGAGGTAGCAGCATCCAAATCTTTAAAAAAGAAAGAGAAATGATGTGAGAGAGTAAGAAAGAGAACGGGAAAAAAGGATATTAAAATGTGGGAGAGACACACACGACAGGGGAGGGGTACGTGAAGCCAGAGGCGCAACCAGTCAAAAATAACGGGGGTGGGGGGCTAGAAAAAATTTGGGGTGGGGGCTTTGGTTCAAGCAAAAAGTTCATGGATCAGTTCATGGATCAGTTGTGTGAGTACAGAGGTTAAAAGTTCACCACAATATGTTGGTAATTGAAATACTTACTGTGCTGGAGATTTATATTTATTTTTTTCATCGGAACTGTTAGTCGTAGAAGAAGTTTGTGGTAAAGTTTTCTTAAGGATTCCTTCCTGTTCGGGGAGTATTAGGGTAACGTGCTCCAAGCGGGACTTTACGAAGTTTAATGTTCATTGGCTGTAAAGTATTAAAAGTAGAAGGCTTAACAGTCATTCCTTGCTCGTCTTTGGAGAACATGGACATTTTATTAGCTAAAGCGTTCCGAACACAAGTTTGCCTCTTATTGGATGGGAACGGTTCACTGTTGTCAGTGATATTGTGATGCATTTTCCAAAGGAGTATGGGGAAATAAAGTAGTAGAGAGTAGGTTAGGAAAACTATTAACTGTGTACAGTGCCCATAAGATGGTGGAGAGGAATTATGAGGTAAACTATTTTTTATATATGTTTCAAAGGCCATTAATAAACTTGCCGTGTGGTGTTTAAATGACGGCGGAAAAATTACAGTGTTTTGCGCTGTTTTCTTTTATCAAGTTTGTAGGTGACATACTTCTTAGTACTACTATTTACTTATAATGTGGTGTTTACTTTCATGATGGGGAGGTGTGGTTGCGCAGCAAAAAATTCAGTCTAGGTTTGAAACAGTTTTTATTAAGCAAATACAAATAGACTTTCTTCAGAAACTGTCGCAGTATATATGAAAGGGGTGACAATTAAAAATGGAATTTCATAAAATATCAGTTAAGCGGGCTATATAGTTCATTTTTGTGCTACAGTTTGTACAAGTGTTGCCCCACATTCTTGTTGATGTAAGAGGGCATCAGTTACTTTTAGATAAAGTAGAATAGAAGTGCAACAACAAACACTCCCGCACTACATTATCTCAGGTCAAGAGAACAAGTAAAACATTAAAATCTAAATTGTTTCATGTTACATAGAAATGCAGGCATTATTATTTTTAAAATTTGTATTCTGTACAATTCAGAAACATGCTGTCGTAGTGTTTACAAGTTGCAGACTGTTCGGCTAATAAATCACATACTCACCAAAGAATATATAGAATGTTACTCTTATAATATATAGTACAGGTCCTATATATTCTTTAGGGAGAAGGTGAATAGGAATAGAAAATAAGAATAGAAATTAGAAAATAACATTCAGAAATGTAGGGTTTATTAAATATTTAAAGTAACAAAGTATGCATGATAGCTATATTTTAATATATATAAAAATATCTGATCAAGTTTTTATAAATATTTGATGATTATTTTACAGATGGCGCGGTTGCTTACTTATCGTTACTGTTTGTGACAACGGTTTGTGAATTCCGCTAGGATCACTAAGACTGTTAATGTTATAATATACATATTAACAGTATGAGATCTCTAGGGGAAAACAAAATAACAAGTGTATCATTGTCACGTTGATTGTAAATGTTTAGGGTTTGCTTCGACGGGTTAGCAACACCTCTCCAGCGAATTACAGTATCAATATTATAATATAAAAAGCTAATATATATAAGGTAAAAGGAGCCAGAAAAGGAGTAATATTTGTTATAATATATCTGTTTCTAAGAATAAGCTGCTGATGTTACAGAGAAAAGGGGAAAAACATGCAATAACATTTTGTTCTACATATAAATGTTTAAATATTGACAAATAATCACAATTTATAACTAAGTACTATGCCTATGCCATCTTGAAACAACTTACAACTCCGGAATATGTTTGTTGATGCAAAAAGAGAATCCGATTATGGAGAACGTAACCTGCAACAGAGATTGGCGATGCAGAAATAACTCGGTAAAACGAAACTAATTGCACAGTAAGTGTGGTTTATATAGTTTTTTGGTGTTAAGTAGTCTATGGAAGGAAGACGTGGCTCCGCCTATGTAGATGGCATGTTTTGCAGTTTACATGTGCTCACGTTTTAACCGTTTTTCGTCTGCACTTGTTTGGAAAAGTTTCAAACTGTGAAGCTGTAAAGGTTTCGATTTTGATAATAACACGTATAAGGTATTATTATCTACATACATTGGAGAGTTTAAAAAGTGTTACGCAGTAAAATGTGTTCTTTGCATTTTCATGATTAAAAGCATCTAAATAGAAGACGTATAAAAAAATATTGTTATCATTAGAAAAAGAAAAAAGGTTTAATATTTGTCATTTTTATGGTTCTTAATTTTAAAAATGCTAGCATTTGTAGATCGTAATCCTACCCTCGGAAAGGTGTGCTGGAGCTTGGGGCTTTGGGAAGGGTATTAAATAATAAATGCCCTTTTCAATGCACCTGTATATTTACACTTCCTCCAAACATATTGGTACTGCTATTTTAGTATTGCAGTGAGCCATTCAGCAGTATGTGTTTATGTATACACTGTTCTAAAAGTGAAGCTGCTGTACATTTTGCCAGACACTCTCCTTGCAGAATTGTAATAGTTCAGCCAGTACCCAAGTAGTCATGGTGCAAGTGGGCCTTAGGGCATGGACTGCTTCAAAGTCCTATACACTAAGCATGCAGTCTTGTATGCATGGGAAACTTGTCTTTTATAGCTTTTATTATCCAGTCTATGTTCTTACACTTCCAGCAAACTCTTTGTGATTGCTGATTCAGTATTGTAGTGAAGTATTCAGCAGAATGCCCTTATGTGTGCACTGTGCTAAAAATGAAGCTCTTCCAAATTCAGACAAACACTCTTGTTGCAGAACTATAATTATACAGTCAGTACTCAAGTAATCATGTTGCAAAGTAGGCCTTAGGCCATGTACTGCTTTAAACCTGTATAGAGTATGCATTCACTCTACTATGTAGGTGCACATTTGTTTTTTATACATTCAATTGTTCAGTCTGTATCGTTAGACTTTCACAATCACTCTCACTCTACTGTTTCGATATTGTAGTAAGCCATTCAGCAGTATTTCCTTATATATGTACTGTGGTAAAACTCAAGCTCTTATAAATTCAGTCATGCACTCTCTTTGTAGTACTGTAATCATGCAGTCAGTACCCAAGTAATTATGGAGCAAAGTAGGCCTTAGTATATGGACTGCTTCAAACTCCTATTTACTATGCATGTACTGTTCTATGCACCTGCAAATTTACCTTTTATATTTTGAATTCCCCAGTCTCTATCCTTACACTTCCAGCAAACACTCTGTCATTACTGTTATAGTTTTGTAGTGACTTATTGATCAGTGTGTAGTAATCCATTCTCTACATTGAAACAGTAATCAAGAGATGTACAATAAGTGGTACATACTTAGAGATATGCAGTTATTGTGCACTGTGATATCAGCGCAATGGATGCACCGTATTTGCAATATAGTGTATTATGGAGCAAAAATGGCACAGATAGGTTATGTACTTGTGTTGTGAAGGTGGTGCATTGCTTGACTTGCGTTCCAAGAGCAACGCAGCTCCAGCAATGCTTTTGGGGTTCTATGCTCACAAAGCTGTGTCAATCCTTACACCTGTTTCAAGCAGGTGCAGTGTTTTGATATAGCATAGGACTAAAAGTGACTGAATGAAATATTATAGATTTCACTCAGTCACTTTTAGGAGGTGTTCCTATGCTAGAACACTTGCACTCCCTCCCCCCTCTCTGCACAGGAAAGTCTCTTTCAGGCGCAGGGCTTTAGAATATCATGCACCTTCCATATGCATCACATTGTAAATATCAGGTACTATGGTACATCTTTTGCAACACCGTTGAATCACAAAAGTGACGGAAAAGATGTGTGAAAGAGGTACAAGGGGGTTGTAAATTCGCTCCTAACACATACAAATTCACCCAGGCAGTTTCACTAGCAGTGCAAATTGAAGTATAGACTTCTAACATATTTATATGGATGTGTTACATTGAAGTGCTTCGGAGGTACTACAGTGTAGTATTGGTAAACACCTTATACATTTATGCTGTAGCACTCTCTTATAGTTTTGCACTTTCACATTCACCATACACTACTAATTCATTCGTTCATTTATGCACTACACATTCATTCTGATAATGTTTTACACACTAATATAGAAATATAGTTCTTTTTTAAGCCAGTGGAGGTAGTTCTGAAAATAGGTGTTTTTTTTCTTTTTAGTTTTCTATTTCTTTGTATTTTTTCAGGAAGTTATTAGTTGTTTTTTTTACCCAAAAGAATGAAACTGGAAACAAAAAAACTGTAGAACAAGAAGAAAAAAGAAAAAAAATATTATTGTTTTGGGCAACGGTCCTCTTCTATGCTCTTCACAATGAGGTGCATAGACTGCTCACCGTAATAAAGGAGTTCTCTGCAAAATTTACAATAAAGTTGTAAGATTTGCAAACTGAGGCACAATAACAGGATGTGGACTGTTCAGAGGAGGTGGTGGTGCTTTTGAGGTAGAAGGAACTGCAGGTTGAGGGTTTTCCTGGAACCTTTGTGTTGTCATCCTTCCATAATTATTTGGATGCAAATTTTTGACATGGTGAACCATTGAGGCTGTCCCGAAAGAGTACTTTTTAGTGGGGTCAGCCCTGGAAAGTATAACCTCACAGATCTTGCATGTTACTTTAGGTACATTCACCTTTTTCTGTCCCTCCGGAAATTAAGAAAACTTTCAAATGAAAGCTTCTTTTCTCTTTTTCTGAGGTGGCTTAGTAACAAAATGTTTCTTAGAGGAATGCACTGATGAAGTTTCTAAGAGAGCAGCCATTGTAGAGTTTGGTTGTAAAAGACTACAGCTCCACAGAATAGATGTTTTTCCTGGTAAAGTCGAAGTAGGATAATCAAAATGAAAGGGGTCTTTCAAAGTTGGAATAGGAAGTATTATGAACTAATCAAAACTCTCCTTTTATGGTCAGATGACTTTGCATACGCTTACAGGGCTCTTACGGTGCTCTTAAGATTTGAGTATGTATGACGTACCTTTGCGATTTGCATAATTGCTTTTAAAAGTAATAATCGCTTATCAAAAGTTAAAAGAATTATTTTCATGATTGTCCTAGATACTGTCTTCCCTTAATATGTACATTAAATACATAAATATATGTTTTTAAACAATTAGAAACTTTCGCGCCATATGCTAATAGGGCGCCGTATATGACGTCACGCAGAAGCGTTGATGCGATGCACAAGGTCAAAGCGTATCTGTAACGAGTTTGTGACTATGCGCAGAGGACCATTTGCCTTACAAAGTGTGGTGCGATCACTGTACGCGTATGGTGCGATTACCCACAAAAATATGAAAAAGGAATTATACAGATTCTAATTGTAAAAATGGAGAAATTTTTTTTAATATGAAAAAAACATTGGGATTTAGTTTTGTTATTATTTTACAATAAGAATATGAAATATAATTTAAAAAATAAAATTAATATAATTTTTTTTCATAAAAATTTAAGAAATTAGAATAAAAAGAAAGAAATGTAATAATTTATACATTTAAAAATTATCATTTACTAAACCTTTGAAATTCACCGAAAAAACCATAGGTTTCAGCCACGTTATAGTTAGCTGGAGATTTCACTCATACAAAACCATTGAAATTCCCCCGACTCGCGCGCCCGCAATGCACTATTGGTGACGTCACATATTACATCACTCATGACATGGTCAGTGACATCACTCATGACATCACTCATGATATCTCATTTGACATCACTGATGACATCACTCATGACATCATCCTTGTGAAAGAAAGCAGACCTCCTCTCACCCTAATATACCGTTTGATAGACACATTCAAAAATAGAAACTAACATTTTCAAAGAAAATGGAGATACCAATACCAGTTACAACACCCTATTCAGTAATTCCAACATCTACATACACATCCACTCATTCATCAACAGTTCTATATAGTCACTCATACATGTACTCACTCATCAAATGTACTCATATACCTATACATCCTGTTACACACCGATACTCATCCATAGAGTTACTTACACACATACTCATACATGCAAATAAACTATCAAACATCCATTTACTTGCATATACAGCTATAGACACACCACTACACTTACTTCTTCAGAAACGTACACATACTTACCCTCTTAAACAATCACTTATAGAAACACATACTTATTTATACAGGAACTCTTCCAATCTCTCAATCTCATATATACTCACTTATAAACATTAATACTCACATATACTAGTTTAAAACATATGTACTTACTCATAAAGATACTATTGAGACAGTCATTCACTCACTAACACACCCATACACACACTCATCCACCCATACAGTCCTGCACACATTCTGTCTTCAAAATACATACAAACAGTGAGTCACTCATTCATGCATCTGTGCCCTAAGTAATATTCCCCACCGAACCATACAAACATTCATACTGATAGTTTAAAAAACAACTAATACCCATAACGACAACCCATGCAGCCACCTATACACAAAGTGAGACACTGATACAGATATCTAAATATTTAAAAATTACTCGGTAATACTTGTATTCACTAAGATACACTTAATAAGTCAGTTATACAATCAATTTTACATCCATTTAGACACTTATATACCCATTTCTTCTTCCATCGACCTTGAGATGTACATATATCAAACATATCTAATTTTCCGTAAAACACACATTTACTGGATGATGTCATCAGTGATGTCATTTCATTTTTCATTTCATTTCAAATAACTTTATTTCGATTCTTCAAAGAAATCATAAAAGTATACATCAATATAAAAAACACAAGCTGCAATAAAACCACGGTACATATTTACATAATTCTGGTTTTCAAAAAACATTCAATATCGGTTTCTAATAACAAGAGCTGATCTAATAAAACTCAGTACAGCATTACAAATGTTTGCAGTTGAAAAAGATAATAAATATTCATATCCTTCTTTATAATAGCATGATCCAAAGGATAGTAGTAATGGTCTAATAAAAGTGTTTCTTGGGACCTTCTACAAAGTGCAAAAAAGAATAAGGTGTAGAGTGTTTTGCGAGACCTTATCATTACAGGGGCAACAAGGTAGCTTCTCACACCACCCCCCTGCTTTGGAAAGGCGAAAAGGAAGTGTAGAGTACTAAGGCAAAAGCTTGTCAAGTAGAAACGCCATTGCGTATTCATAATATATGATAAGTAAAAGGGTCGCACTAGTTTGCCCCGGACACTTAATGCAAATTCACTGTTCCTTAAGGAACCCAATTCAGAACTATAGGCGTTTTTAATAGTTAACTTAGCATCCTTATTGATCATGCCAGGGTTTGCAAACATGTTGCCTTACCCAATCTTATAAAGGGTATCTCTGACATATCGAAGCCATGGGATTTCCCTATAGTACTCAAGTTTAAGGCAATCTTGTAAGATATCTTTTGTCAGTTTCAATTCCTCAGATTGCCAAACTTTAGACCATAATACTAGTGGAGCTACGTGTATAATGTCACTTGCAAACTCAATACCAACCTCCCCATGGCAAAAAATGTTTGACGCACCCGATGGGACAGATAAGAGACGGTTTATAAATTTATTCTCCATAATCTGCGGCTTTTCACAATTTTGTGACCCCCAGACTCCAGCGCCAAAAGTCATAGCAGAGACACATTTAGCTTTATACAAAGATATTATTTCTGCTATACGTCGTTGTCCTAATTTACTAGCAAAGCGAAAAAGAGCTTCAATTGATTGTGTAACCTTTTGAACCCGAGCTGATATCAAAGGTTCCCAGTTCAATTTTTTATTAAAAAGGTTGCCCAAGTAATTAAAGTTATCAACTTTCTCTATAATTGAATCCCTCACCATGTACTTGCGGATTTTAACACTTTTCTGACCGCAAGTCATGGCAAAAGATTTAGTAAAATTGACCCCAAGATCTAAATTTCCCATAAACATATCAAAAGCATTCAGGCAAATCTGCATGCTATTGGGAGTAAGGGTCATTAGGACAGTGTCATCTGCATATGACAACATTGGAATTCTTTTGCCATTAATCTGAGGAAAATCAGCACCGGTTTCTAACAAAAAACTTTCTAGGCCGTTAGTATAAACCAGAAATAAAAAGGGAGCTAAAATACATCCCTGGCGGACACCTTTGGTAGATAATATAGGTCTAGTTTTCTCTCCCCCAGGGCCATATCTAATTCTCACCATTGTGGCGGTGTGAAGCCTGCGGAGCAAGGTAACCAAAGGCTCCTCAAACCCCATAGACTCCATCATTCCGCCATAACTTACCCCTACATACCGTGTCAAAGGCACTGGACAAGTCCATGAATGCCAAATGAATAGAACTATTCTTGGCACCCATGTACTTGCCCATAATCAGTGCTAGATTTAAACACTGCTCAGTGGTTCCTTTCCCTCTTCTAAATCCATATTGGGAGTCTACAATAACCCCCGCTGACTCTGCCCATGTTTCAAGGCGAGCCAATATCACCCTACCCATTAGCTTACATGACGCGTCTATTAATGATATTGGTCTATAGCAGCGTGGGTCGGACTTATCACCCTTCTTAAAAATAGGTACCACAACTGCCTCTTTCCATGAAATCAGAATGGGCCCCAACGTTATTGCCTTAAAAACATTCAAAAGTAATGGGGACCAGACCTCCAAATTAAGTTTAAAAATATCCAAGGGTACTGCATCAGGGCCTGGGGCCTTTAAAGCAGCCCCCTTGGTCAAAGCTATCTTTACCTCTGAAAGCGTTAATGAATCACTAAGTGATTTTGCTGACACCATATTAAAATCACCCACTCCCGTGGTAGCAGTCAGCAATACCTCATTTGGGTTAAAGATTTTACTATAGTGAGCTACCCAGGAGTCTTCAGATATGTGCACTCGGATGGTATTCTCTTCCCCTGTTTTTAAAAAAGGCCTGTGTATTATCTCCCAAAAAAGCCTATTATCCCTTAGATCAACCGCTTTTTCCAAGTCTTCCCATGCTTTAGTCCGTAAATCATTTTTCCTTTTACTGACTGCATCACTATATCTTTTCCTAGCTTATCTAACCAAATCTCTATCACGTGGGACTCGTCGTAATGCCTTTGATAAATGTGTTTGAGCAGAAGAACATTCCGCGTCAAACCATTTAGGCCCCCGGTCTTGTTTCCTCCCCCCTGTCTTCACAAGGTGTGAAGCGACGTTTCCCAGTAGCAATTCAAAATTCTTAATTATACGGTCTGGGTCAGATATGGGTGTCAGAAAAATTTCGATCTTATCCTTATTTTCCTTAAAGATGTCCGCCTCCAGTTGCCTCACATCTACTTTATCCCACCTTAAAGTGACACCCTGATTTTGGCTATATACTATAGGTTGTTCCACAAACTGGTTCTTCTCGAGAACCAGATTAAAGCTCAAAATTAGGGGGTTATGGTCACAGGCTGGGTTCGCCTCAATTTTAAAATCATTCAAAAAAATGAGAGAAACCCTTAGATACCATGGCAAAATCAATTATACTCATATTGCCCCCTGTACCTTGGAAGGTGGGTATATTCAATGCACCAGAAAAACTAGACATATCCAGGATACATAAATCATTATTCATGACAATACTATTTAGAGCCTCCCATTGTTTGGAATGGGTAAAATGAGCCATAGGTTGGTCAGTTAAATCCATCAGACCACACACTCTAGATCCGCTGAATTTACATAGCTCACAATTAAAATCACCTAACCATATAATAAGAAGAGGGAAGACCCTGTTTGTCACCTTAACAATCTCCTCCTGTAAGTTATCAATAACTACGGTTACATGGGGATCAAATATATTATAATACCAATTTATAAGAAGAAGGGTTACTGGAAATAGGTCCTTGATCATAAGTAATTGGTACCAAGGTGATTCCACCACTCAGATCACATGTCTTAAGTTATGCTTTACAGAGATAGCTGTCATAAGCCCACCCTTACCTCTCCCTGCTTGCGATGGCGTTGCACAAACATTAAACATTTGAAAACCATCCAAGCTCTGATCCACAGTACTCCATGTCTCCTGGAGGCAGGCAATATCAAAAGATTCAATATAGTCTAGCCAGACAGGATCCTCTAGTCTTCGCCCAAGGCCGGCTATATTCCAAGAAATTAAACGAAAACTGCTAGCCTCCACCCGATTATCTTCTTTTCCCTGTAGTGGTTTCTCTTTAGGATGAGCTAAGTCACACCCATCTACTCTTGTTTCTATACCATTTGTTACCACATCAGCATGGAGGGTATTTATATCTCTAAATGTACAAGGGTTATCTCCACACCAGTGATCTAAGACAGGATTAAAGTTTGATTTATACATAGATCCCATATTCCCATGAATAACATCATCTCCATCTCTACCATAAGCTACAGAATACTAGCCCAAGGGTCCTCTACGTCTTTTATATTATTATTAGTTTGAGTTTGAGTTTTAAAATACTTGTAAAGCGCTCATACACCTGCGGTTTCTTGGCGCTACAGCTAACAAGATCCAGGGCTAAAAGGCGGGGGAGACTGCTGGGGATTTAGTCAAAAGACTTTGTGAACAAGTGGGCCTTGAGGTGTTTACGAAATTGCGGGTACAGAGTGATAGATCGCAGATCAAGGGGAAGGGAGTTCCAGAGGATCGGGGCAAGGGTAGCAAATTTCGAGCCTCCCCACTTCTTTGTCCGGTAGCGTGGGATAGTGAGGAGGGACTGGGAGGACGAGCGGAGTTCCCTAGTGGGTACGTAGGGGGTGATCTCTGAAGAGATGAATGCTGGAGCCAGGTCCAGTCGGGCCAAGAAGGTGATGGAGGCGAGCTTGAATTGGATCCGGGCTCGCACAGGGAGCCAGTGTAGGGATTTCAAGAGGGGGGAGGAACAGTGGAATTTAGGAAGATTGAAGACCAGGCGCCTGGTTTTGTATCTGCTGCAAACGCCGTAAGCTATATGCAAGGATGCCTGCATATAGGGGGTTGCCGTAGTCCAGGCGGGACACCACCATGGCTAAGGTGATGAGTTTGAGAGCTGAGAAGGTGAAGAAACGGGACACCCTGCGTATAGTGCGCAGTGAAAGGAAAGAGGAAGATACCACAGAGCTAACCTGGGAGTGAAGGGTGAGTTGAGAGTTGAGTTTTATGCCGAGGGTTTTGACAGAGGTAGAGGGCTCAGGAGAGGGGCCAAGCGAGGGGGGCCAGAAGAGAGAGGACCAGGGGCTGGATGAACCACCCGTCAACACCAGCTCGGTCTTGTCGGGGTTGAGTTTAAGGTGATTGTGGTTCATCCAGTCCCGGATGTGGAGCATGACAGATTGAAAATTAAGGACAGAAGAGGGGGAAGAGGAGAGGTTAAAGACCAGCTGGAGGTCATCCGCATAATTAAATACGGCGACCTCCATTATTTTATTGTTATAGTTATTGTCTTCATATCATCCCACGGGGTAGATCCATGATGGGACACCGGGGCATGCATAACCTCCTCAACCAAAGAAGAAAATGTAAACATTTTATCCCGGACTGGTATTTTTTGTAGGGGAGTTAGATTCAGTCAGTCATTTAGATCCATAGGAGTTAAAGGATGGAACATATTCGATAAAGGAATATTCCAAAAATCCTTTGGATTTGTAGGAAGGTAGTTATTTGAGCTAGAGTACATATTAGGGTGATTTAGCGGCGGAGAGAGTTAACATTTCTGTTATAATGGGTAGGGATAGACAGGTTCGTACATTGTTTCCGATGATAAGGGAAGTCCAAACCATTTCTCCTCCGAGGTTTAGTCGAGGAGAACATCATGTTTTCCGGGTAAAAGCATGTCAAATTTCGGGCTGACACTCCTCCATTACTTCCACCCGGAAACCAGTCACTAATATAAGTGACCACCCTATGATCCCAGAAATTAACAATAATCAAATCACCCTCTATGTTTTTAGGGCG
The DNA here is from genome assembly GCF_964263255.1 of Lissotriton vulgaris. NCBI lineage: Eukaryota > Metazoa > Chordata > Amphibia > Caudata > Salamandridae > Lissotriton > Lissotriton vulgaris. The sequence goes on from NC_141700.1 coordinate 403,183,963, forward strand.
TATACCCACCCAATAACACCCTCTGACTGAGACAATGTCTCCATTCAAGTGTAAAGGTAATGGTCTATTCAAACGTAACCAGTGGATGACTTTGTTTTTTAAACTAATATTTGATTCCACATTTCCCTCTTGAACAACAGGAACACCTGTTAAGATAATAACAAAATTAGATGAGTCCGGGGGCAGATCTACTGTGTTTTTATAATTAGATTTACCTCTGTTAGAAGAATTTATTTGGGTGGAGGGTAATCTATTGGTATGAACGGGCTTCGGAACCACTGAACGAATCTTATCTTTACTTGTGGCTTTCGTAACTGTAGTATCTGATGTGCCTACTGGTTTGATGGGATTCTTATTAGCAGGCATGTTATTAGGTTTCACAGTGGGAGTGTGTTGCCTAGATTGATTGTTTTCAGATTGTTCAGTTATAGCTTTGTTTTCAATTGGAGTAGCTGGAATAGTTGGATTTGGGTTCTCTGGCGGAGTAAACTCTGGTAGAAGGCGATCCAACTTTTTATCCAGCCTTTTAAGCCTCTCAATGGAAGGGAGAATAAGAGCCTTTAGAAGACTTTCAACAGCCTCAAGAAGCCCTTCATTAAGAGTAGATTTATGGTCCGTGACAAGTTTCCCTGCTATTACTTCTTTCCCCACTACATCTGGTGGAATTTCTTTGGGAACAGCTACCTGTGGCGGCTTCCACGGGTTGCCAGCCCCACTTTTATTTTTCCCTCCCTTCCTCTTTCTTTTCCTAACTGGTGAGCATACTGCTCCTCTGCTCTCTTGACTTATTTGATTGTCACGTGCTCTACTAGTTTTAATAGTAGGTTGAAGATCAAGCAGCGCGACTACCTCAGTTTGGATCTTCAGGGGTGGAGGTAAGATGTTACTAATAGAATGGGCAACAGCATATAAAGGTGAAGGGGTATTAAGATCTATAAGATTATTGGGTGCGACCGTGAACAAGTTACTTTGACCCTCCACAGCTCTATCCAAATCTTCCAATAATGGCGGGCTTTCTTGAAAAATTAAGGGAATGTTATCTGTATGAAACAAATCTGCATCGGCCTCAACATGCGTACTATCATGTACCGAAGTGCTCATAGCAACCTTCTCGTGATTGGGAGGTGCCTGTCTCTTAAGAAGCTCAATTGAAAGGCGACGCTCGGCCCTCCTTTCAGCTAGAGCTAACTCTCTATCAATATCTTTAGTGGCTCTAGCAAAATATTTATCGAGGGGGCCAAGAATGGATACACCCACACAATTTGGAAGAGAGTTGGGAGTAGGGCTAGACATTCCTAAATAATAATACAGTAATAAATAATGCCTAAAGAAAAAAGGGGTCAGCCAAGTTACAACAATCAATAAACAATTAAAAACACACTATTTCATGAATTACTGTCAGAGGTACTCAATAGTAGATGGGAGTACAGGCCGGTTAATAATAAGAGACTAAAGTCAGAACTAATCAGAGGGGGGGCCCAGCCCAGCCTCTTCCAGCCCCTGACGGCCACAGACAGTCACGCCCTTGTCCCGGCCTTCTCCCTGGACGCTCCCGCGTGCTCCCGCGCCGCGGGAAGAACACTTGTCTTAAATACGTGGGCCAGTAGAGTGAAGGCGGGGCGTGGCGAGCAGGGAGAGCGGCCAGGTGACGGGAGGCGCGGGTTACCAGGGCTTCTTGTATCCGAAGTCCGGTCCCACACGCTCGCAGCCCTGCGCTGCACACGATTCCCTCACAAACACAAACCAAGGCTTCCTGTCGGCAGATAAGACGCTGCGGGTCCCGCGGAGCGGGTACCGCGAGTTGTGGCACAAGGAGGGCTAAGTAGGTCCACAGCAGCAACAAGCACTGTCAAGGAATTGTCCAAGTGCGTTTGTAGATCCGAGTCCTTTTAAAAGTGAAGGTGGGGCGTGGCGAGCAGGGAGAGCGGCCAGGTGACGGGAGGCACGGGTTACCAGGGCTTCTAGTATCCGAAGTCCGGTCCCACACGCTCGCAGCCCTGCGCTGCACACGATTCCCTCACAAACACAAACCAAGGCTTCCTGTCGGCAGATAAGACGCTGCGGGTCCCGCGGAGCGGGTACCGCGAGTTGTGGCACAAGGAGGGCTAAGTAGGTCCACAGCAGCAACAAGCACTGTCAAGGAATTGTCCAAGTGCGTTTGTAGATCTGAGTCCTTTTAAAAGTGAAGGTGGGGCGTGGCGAGCAGGGAGAGCGGCCAGGTGACGGGAGGCGCGGGTTACCGGGGCTTCTGGTATCCGAAGTCCAGTCCCACACGCTCGCAGCCCTGCGCTGCACACGATTCTCCCACAAACACAAACCAAGGCTTCCTGTCGGCAGATAAGACGCTGCGGGACCCGCGGAGTGGGTACCGCGAGTTGTGGCACAAGGAGGGCTAAGTAGGCCCACAGCAGCAACCAGCACTGTCAAGGAATTGTCCCCTGATGTCATTTAAGATGTCACCAGTAATGCCATGAGTGATGTCACTGACCATGTCATGAGTGATGTAATATGTGACGTCATCAACAGGGCATTGCGGGCGCGCAAGTTATAGTTAGCTGAACTACCTATAACGGGGGAATTTCAATGGTTTTGTATGAGTGAAAACTCCAGCTAACTATAACATGTGTGAAACCTATGGTTTTTTCAGTGAATATATATATATATACGTATATGAGTGGGTGTATGAGTCTCTGAGTAGGCTGTGAGTGGGTGCATCTGTTTTTTGGGGAGTCTGTGAGTGGGTGCATGAGTCTCTGAGTGGGTGCATTAATGTCCGACTGGATCTCTGAGTGGGTGCATGAATGTCTGAGTGGGTCTCCGAGTGAGTGTGTTAGTGTCTGAGTGGATCTGTGGTAAAAATAGGCTTCTGGGCATTTTCGTCTCCATTACATGCACCTCACTGTATCCTAAATTGCTCCCAGGGTGTCAGGGTACCTCTACTCCACACCCTTCTACTGTATTTCATCTTTATTTTTTCTACCGGGACTTTTTCTCTGACATCTAAAATGGTGGCCACAACTCACTGCTCCTGTTGCGACCAGCAAATCACAGCATTCCTGTTGCACGTGGGTCTGCAAAATGCCAGAAGAATTTGTGATGTGTACACACCTCTAAATACACAAGTTTGGTTTTCCTTTATTATCTGAAAAAACTAACGAAAGGATTTACACCAAATAGCAAAAAGGTCACTTTCTGGACCAAAACCTACCTTTCTGCCAAATTTGGTGTAATTCCGTTCAGCGGTTCAAGTTGTAGTTATGTTTAAAATCTCCATTGGAATTAACATGGGAAACACACTTTTTGTCACCTCCTTGTTCTTGGCCCCTGCCTAACGGATCACCCCAAAACTTTCCTCAGACAACTAGACAGAGTGCAGCATTTTTTCTGGAACATTTAGTGAAAATCCGTCAAACTATGCCAAAGTTACAAGTAAGTCAGTAAATGCTTTTTCTATAGAAACTAAGTCCAAACTATAACTACCTACTGGGGGAACCAGAACGCAACCAACCTGTTTGCCGCCACCGCCACGAGAGTCAGAGGGCAGCCAGCAGCAGCCAGCAGGCGCGAGGGAACGCCGCCATCTCCGCCGCCACCGCCAAGAGTCCCTGGACACCGGACTCCGCGCCGCCGCTCCGGGAGACCACAAATCCCGGCAGGCCTCGCGGCGGCGCGTTTGCAGTGACGCGGGTCGCGCTGCTGAGGGCGCCTGAGCCCTTGAAAGGGAGGAGAGCCCCGGCTGAGCGGGGGGAACCAGAACGCAACCAACCTGTTTGCCGCCACCGCCACGAGAGTCAGAGGGCAGCCAGCAGCAGCCAGCAGGCGCGAGGGAACGCCGCCATCTCCGCCGCCACCGCCAAGAGTCCCTGGACACCGGACTCCGCGCCGCCGCTCCGGGAGACCACAAATCCCGGCAGGCCTCGCGGCGGCGCGTTTGCAGTGACGCGGGTCGCGCTGCTGAGGGCGCCTGAGCCCTTGAAAGGGAGGAGAGCCCCCGCATCGCGGGACGCGAGCGGGACGCCCGGGGCTAAGCCCGGGCAAAGGGCGGGCCCTCTACGGCCCTCATCGGCACGAAGAGGCAGGAGCAGGGCCAAGAACGCTGTCCATTACTATCTAAGTAAGTGCTGATACCCCTTCGCTCCTGTATTCGTCTGGATCTTCACATTGTCAGTCATCCCAAGGACTACCTTTGCAGATACTAATATGTCTAAAACCAAAGCATCATCTGCTCCACTTAATACAATAGAAAATTACATGGTACAGAAAGTTGCCAAAATTAACCAGGATAGGAGGTCATCTTTGGGTCTTAGCTATTCCCCGGACATGCTCATTGATAATACACCTCTACCAGTTTCAGTTCTTGATATTAGTAACGAGGTTTTTCAAACCGCTGATACTAACTCACTGACCCAATTACTAGTCGAAATTAATGAACCAGCTCCTGAGTGTACTATTGATGTTGAAAGTAAAACCTTAGAGGAGGAAGCCCCCACACCGGTGCCAGCCCCTAGAGTAACGAAGAATAAGGGTAAAAATATACCAAAAAGGGGCAGACTCAGATCAGGTAAAAAGTGTCCTGAGGCTTCCCACGAGGACAAAAATGGTGACGACATTGGGAATAATGGGGGAGGTGGAATCCATCTTGACGAAGATCAATTCAAAAAGCTACTGAACGCCATAGATAATAAGATTAAAACGATTACTAAACCACTCTTAAGTAAAATAGATTTGCTCACAGCAGAGGTCACTAGACTGGGATCTCTTCTGCAAAAAACTATAATAGAAACACCTAGGTCCGTCCCAATAAACTTGGCAATGGCAGTCCCTAAAAATACTAAAACCATACTTTGCCCAGATAGTGCCGCAAGCACTTCCCAAAACATCATGCACCAATCTGGTCAAGGAGGAGAAGGGATGGGAACTATAAATCCAGCTCCCAGGGTTGAGGATTCAACAGGGCCTGTTTTCAGAAATATCAACGAGATAGAGAATTTAGACAAGGGTCCTGTAGAATTAATAGTGGAAGCTTCCCCACTAATACTGGTCCTAGCAAACGTTCCTCAATTAGAATCAGGACAAGTGGAGAATACCCCTTCTTTAATAAATAAATCACTTCATTGGTTATCTAAGAATATGGCTTTTAAACCAGGAGGTAGGGACCAGTTGGCACAGGAAGTAGTAAAAGCTAGAAGGGTCGAATGGATTGGGGGTGGCATTAAAAAGTTCAGGGGGGATTGCGTGGTGTTGCACCTCTCAGATCCTGAAGTCCTACCAAACATACTAGCTAACATATACCCCCCTCAGCGAAGATCTACAGAAATAGTGCCATTAACGCTGGATTTCTTTTATACAAAAAAGGGAAATACCATAAATCCAACGTTGTTAAAAACTAAATGGAACCCTGTAATAAGAAAAGCTAAATTCCCGCCAAATAAAAATGACTGGGGAATTACACTAGAAAATAGGTTTTCTGCCATATCAGGACTGAGCCAATGTGATTGACTGGATAACCAGATGGGTGTAGGGCAACTAAAGTTTATAGAGGTCCAGCATGGGAACCCTAGCCCTACTATGATAGAAGTAGTAGATCGTAGGATACTTGACCCTAGAGGCTATACCACTAAACCAGTGGAGAACAGCTCATCTGCTGCCCAATCAGGTACCAAACTGGTCGAAGTAAGGTCCCCACCTGGTGAGCCTTCCTCTAACCTGACTACTCCCTTAAATAAGAGGAGTATGGAAAGAGAAAGTCCCATCAGGATCATCTCTTGGAATATTGCAGGTATCCAACATAAAATTGAGACCCCGGAATGGTGTGACTTTATAGATTCTTATGACATCATACTGTTACAAGAAACATGGTCAGTGTTACCAGTATTTCGCCTGGGATTCTTGAACTTTCATGTGCCCGCGAAGAAGAATGCTAAGGGACGCCCTTCAGGGGGCTTAATTATTTGGATACGGCAAGCTCTGCAATGCACCACTAAGCAGAACCTTATTTCTAATAGTGACCTACTTTCTATACTGCTTACTTGTAACAATGGTTGCAAGCTGGCAATATACAATATCTATGCTAGGGGGACCCTAGGGGGTATACCCTCAGATATAGTAGTAGATCTAGATGCTGACCTAGAGAAGTTATCTACCCAGTACAACATCTTAGTAGGAGGAGACCTAAATACCACTTTTGAACCGTTAGGTTGTGAGGATAATGATCTGACATATGAAGAAGACACCAAATGGGGAATTCCTCAGTTAGACATTCCAGTGGTTAAAAAATGGTCACAAGTAGCTATTCAGGTGAAAAGTGTATGCCTATCCAGAGGATTGAGGGCAGTAAATGGCCGCACTCCTTCTGATGCTCAGGGTAGGCATACCTTTGATAACACAAGATCAAGTAGTAGAATTGATTATATTCTGATAGATGTTAGAGTCTGGAACAAAGTGATTGACATGCAGGTCATATCTAGGCTGGAGAGTGATCACAACCCTTTGTCTTTAATATTCAACCTAGAACAAAAAATAATGACAGATAATTTAGCTAGGAACCTTATGACTTCAGATATTGTTTTATCAAACAACGTTCGTCATGTTAGATGGACAACTTTAGTAGCCAATGCAGAGGATAGGCAGGTCCTTGAGGGGTTAGTTACGGATGAAGTTGCCAGACTGCAGGTTTTAATGAATAATGAAAATTTTAAAATGATAATCGAAGAGTCACAGCCAAAGTTCTTCGCTAGTATTCAGAAGTTATTCTTGAAAGTGGGCAAGAAGAAGAAGGGTAATGGTCAACCGATAAAAAAGGGTTGGTACGACCAATCATGCAGAGCAGCAAGGCATAACCTTAGTAATGCTCTAAGATCCAAAACGGGAGTCTTGAAAGCCAGGGACGAATACAGAAAAACCCAGGCAAAGGCAAAAAAGCAATGGGATGAGAATCTTTGGTTAGATCTGAAGAAGGCATGTGCTGACAAACATCAGAAAGAGTTTTGGGCCATATTAAAATGGGGCTCAGGGGGTGTAGCGGAATGCCCAAAAAATCATGTCCCGAAGGAGTCCTGGATTGACTTTTTCAAATCCCAATATGCTGACAACACAGGCCCTCAGGCAGTCCCTCCTCCAGATAGGGTATTTTTTGCCAATGGACCATTCACATTAAAAGACGTACATGAGGCAATGGATGGAGTGACCAGAGGCAGGGCACCTGGCATTGATGGTATACCGGCTGACGTTTTCTTATTAGACAGAGATAGCTGGTGTAAATATTTCGTATGGCTTGGGAACGCTATCGCACAGGGGGCAAAGATTCCCACAACGTGGAAAGGAGCAGAAATAATACCAGTTTATAAAAAAGGAGATAAGGCTTTAGCAAGCAACTACAGGCCAATCAGCCTCATCGACTGTGCCCAAAAATTGATGGGTAGGCTGGTTCAAAACAAGTTACAAGCCTGGATAGTTGACAAGGACATTCTTTCGCCTTATCAAGCCGGATTTCGCCCTTTAACCAGCTCTGTTGACCAGGTGTTCCATTTTTTAACTTTATATTGGAAAAACGTCACCTTGCTAAATGGTCCCCTGTTCGCTGTTTTTGTTGACCTAAAGGCCGCGTTTGATTTAGTTCCCCGTCAAAAACTTTGGGATGTTCTAAGGGATTTAGGAATAAGCCCGGAATTATTAACTTTGCTTGTAAGACTCCACGAGAACAACTATGCCCGGATTAGGTGGGGTGCCCAGGGGGAGGTCACGGAATCCTTCCCTGTGGAGAGAGGAGTAAGACAGGGCTGTGTCCTGGCCCCCACGCTATTCTCCCTCTACATAAACGGCATTGTGGACTTTCTGAAGCAAGTTCCGACGGATGCTCCATTACTAGATGGGAAGCGAGTTCCAGTTCTTATGTTTGCTGACGACACTTTGCTGGTCTCGCGGACCCCTAGTGGTCTGCAAAAGACAATAAATGCTTTTGGCGAATTCTGCCGGATCCGGGGCCTAGAAATAAATACATCAAAGACAAAATTTATGAATCTGAATCCCTTTAAGAAATTCAAGGGGAAAATGGTTCACAACGGGGCTTTCTTGGAAGAAGTGGATGCCTTTACTTATCTAGGCATCTCTCTGAACGGTAGCATGAACTGGAGATCCCACATGGACTTTGTAGTGCTAAAATACAATCAGTTGGCAGGGGCAATAGCCAAGAAGTATAAAACTTCATTTACAAAACCAATACAGCCAACATTGGAGATCTACGGCATGAAAGTGCTGGGTGCATGCCTTTATGGGTCAGAACTATGGGGTTTCACCAATTTGAATGTTTTATCAGTGGCAGAAAATAAATTCCTGCGGGGCTTAATCGGGGTCCCACAGAGCACTCCCTCCACTCCTCTCCTTTATGATCTGGGGAGGAAAAGGATTGTGGACATGATTAGACTTCGCCCCCTTTTATATTGGAGGCGTATAAAATCTACCCCGGAGTTGAGTCACTATGCTGCTGCCTTATTGGATGTTGATAACTTTGATACCTTCCATAAAGTAGTTTGGCTAAAAGAAGTGAGGAAACTACTTCAAAAATGGCACCTTGAACACTTGTGGTCTGTAACTGACCCAGATGACTTTCCTTCAAAGAACACATTAAAAAAGTTATACTGGGAAATGATAAATAATGCCGCATTGGTCTCTAGCCAATCTTCCGCCTTGACATCCCAGTTCCTAGAGATAAAAACTTTCCCTATGTTTGAACAGTATTGGGATTTGATCTCCAAGCCCCTAGATAGGAAATTGTTTTTCCAGTTCAGAGTAGGCACCCTGCCCCTAAATGCTTTTACTGTCAAATGGTCCCCTGATAATATTAAAGCATGCTCTCATTGTAAATCCCACGTAGAAGATATCTTGCACTTTTTATTCGTATGTCCATTATACGCTGCCCCAAGGAATAGATGGCTGAAACCGGCATGTAGAAATCTGGGCACAAGGAGATGTGTCGAGGCTTTCAGGGTTCTGAAATCAAATTGTGCCCCTCAACTTGCAATTGCAGTGGCCAAATTCCTGGGATGGGCTTGGATAATACGCACGCGCACTTTAAAACCACCATGAACTACATGAACTTCCTTTGGTCTGTGATGATACTTTTTAAAAATAATGTGTAAATTTTAAAGATTCTTATTCGCCAACAATTGCATTAACGCATGTTATTTAATATGTTTTTTATTACTAGATTAGTATTTATTATGTCTAGATAGGGATGAAAGCTTTTATGACAATGTTGTCGAATAAAGTATTTAAACTTGAACTTGATAACTACCTACTGGTGATTGCCAATAGGAATGAACTAGGAAATTGGTGTTTAATGAAAATATATATAGCCTACATACCGCTTCTGTTTATCAAATGTACCGTATTATTATTTAGATAGCTCATATAGGTTGGCTGCAGCCTTCCTGGATAAAATCATCTTTCTGGCATTGCTAAGTGCACCTATCTTTACAATCCTTTAAGCACTGAAATTATGTGATTTAAAATTTCTAAAACGATTTTGACTTTGATGTTTTTTCATATTTAAAATGCACCCTATCTATTATTTGTTATTTTTTTAATATTCCTGTATTTTTATGATGAATTTCATCATTGCCAAGATATCGTGAGCGAAGCGCAAAAAAAATTGAATAGAGAAGACTTACCATTATTAGGTGCAGGTATTGCAATGTAAAATAGAAATGTATGACAGTGATTGAAATGGCCTCATAATGTTTTGAGTGCCAATTTTAGAAACAAACTCTTGGTTTATAAAAAAAATGCCACTTTTTTCAAATTGTTCTGAAAGAAAAAAAACACTCTCCTCAACTCAAATGCTCAAATCTCCAGGGGCCGACAAAGCAAGCAGAATGATTGAGAATGAGAGAACAGACAGAGCTTGATTGAAAGTGTTTCGAAAAGAATTTGTAAACATGTTTCACTTAGAGGTCAGATGAAGCAAAGAGGATCAATGTGTTCAAGGAGGAACAAAATGAGTTTCTCCTGAAAAAAGAAGATTGATAAGAGGAACAGGTTGAAATAGATATGGATGTTAAGATAGAAGAATGCCAATTCAATGACTGCACTGTCTACGACATAATTGGGTCACGAGGCGTTCTGTTTCCACAAGTAAATCATTTTCAGATTCATTTAGTGAAGTTTCTTGTATTTTTGCTAGGCAATTTGTTACTCTAGCCGTATAAAATAATGCTGACATTATTAGTAGTCCTCGTTTCTCTGATTCTTTAATTTTTTCTACAACTTTGGAATAAGAAACAGTATATTTGAGAACATCATCAAACTCCAAAATGTTGAAATGAGTTCATTTATGCTGGGAAATAAATGAAGCGCTTTTAATTATCGAAAACAAGAAGCCATGCCATTCATTCTCTAACGTCAAATGTGTACATGCTTTTCGATCCATAGCAATCGTGAAATGTTTTGCCAATGCATGAAAAGTATGTAAAACGTTGATTGTTAGTGATTGGTCTGAACTTAACTACGAGTCAAAGGAGGGATATAAATATAATTTGTCTGACAATATGAAGTATACACACTGCACACATTACCTTCAAAACAAGCGCATTATCAAGCTTGGCTATGAAACTTTAAGAACTAAAAATATTGATTTTATTAGGTTCTGCACAAAGCAAGAAAACTTATACATACTTCACTTTCAATTGACCAAAAACGTTCCCAGGCCCCAATTCTTTCAGTAGAAAACATTGTTCTACTACAGTATGTGATTTAAAATACTTTTTTTTTAAAGAAAATTAGTGGCTTTTGAAAGTGGACACATTCAAAAATACTTTTGAAAATAGCAATCGTATTTCAAATGGCATTCGACCACCAGTAACATTTAGTTGTGGCTTGAGGATGTAATTACCAGAATATCTCTGTTTTAAAAACTGGTATTTATTTGATTGTGAAATAAACAATGATTTTTTTCAAATTGAGCACAGTTTGATGGCCTTCAATTTAATAGCCTTACTTGACCTTATTAGAAAATGCAAACATTAGATTTGGTTGTTGGAGCCCAGAGCCTTCTTGCTTGTGGCATTAGTTTTACAAACCTCGTTCTGCTTGGTGTTGTGGCAAGTGCATCCACTCTTTAATTCAAGTGTCATTTCATAACCCTAGCGTGAGACAATATTATTATTAGTTCCCAACCAAGCTTTCGTTAGCAAATAAGTATGTTTTTTGATGTTATGTGCAAATATTTGCCCTTCTGAATGCAGATATTGGAGGCAGAAACCGTAGTGCATTCCATCCTAGCCTGAAACGTGTGCAATATTGCAAGCAGCGAATACTAATAGGACTTGTTATGATGTTGAATAGGGAGGCAATTAGCGGTGGGTCTGTCTCACTGGTTTGTTTAGAAATACCTTCTTATCTATCCTATGCACCAATTTGAAAACAGAGAATCATATTCCCTCCCTATTCAACCTTTGCCTTTCCCCCTGCTGTGCCAGAAAATCAGGAACAGCAATGGGAAAAGCAAAAATGTTCCAGCATGGCATGGACAGTGACATCCATGTTGTGCTGGAATTGAGGATGCAAGCATACAGGGGGCACATTTTTAGCCCCCCTGAATGCATTCCCATAGAGGTGGGTGGCATGGTGGCCCTCTAGGGCCCCCTTTGCTCATGAAATACCAGCCTTTTCATGTCGGGCTCCCGCAATGAAATAGCTGGGGGTGCAGAAACTCGTAATATGCTCAGCGGGACTGCATGCTACATTGTGGCGCAGCTCTGCCACCACTGGTACAACATTGAAAGTCATAACCCGGCAGACAGTGGACTGCCACTGCTGCGCCACTGCGAGTGTGGCAGTTAGAAGACTCCTGCATTCATAATCAGGCCCTTAGACTCAATCAAACTACAATTTAATGACGCCATAAAATAATTGCCACCACTCTGTGAGCAGCATTGGCTGAGACAAACAGCGCATAGGGAACCCATGGAGGAATGAACGCTTTGGGATGACTACTCCTTGAATGGTGTTCTTGGAAAAATATTATATCTGGACTCAGAGAGGTAAGCCAGCTCAAGGCTGCATATTTCTGCTCATTATTCATCCCAATGATATTGATGGAAATACTTTCTAACTACTCCTAATACATAAATCAGTGACTGAAAGAAAAGAAAATGAAAAAATTAACATTAATACACTTCTCTACCTGTTTCCTCTACCACTCCTGGTGGCTCTAGATTGGCACATAGATGCGAAGTGAGACTGGCAGCTGTGTGCTGTCATTAACATGGGATATAACAGCCACATCTGCTGCAGAGTCATCCTGCGTGGCTATCTCAAGTAAAGTCTAGGGCTGCTGATCGTTTATAAAAGTGATAGCAGCTATAATATCCACCTTATCCTTTTGAAGTACAAAATGGAGACAGGAGCACTGCCCACAACAGATTAAATCGATCTTTTTGAGCACTCTGCATTGGTCCATCAATCCTGTTTTGATTTTAGAATGTTTGATATGGATACAGTTTACAAAACTCTAGGCTGATCAGAAATAAAGTTTGATTGATAATATCTCTCCTTTGGAGGCATGTTTATTGCTAAAGGAACTGCCTTGGGCTAAAGTTCCAGAGGGAAATGGGATACCCACAGAGGTCTATAAAACATTTTTTCCTGAATAAAAGGAGGTGTTGGCCAATTTACTCAATTAATTGATACAAGGGAAGTACCCTCTAGCCTCATGTTTAGAGGTTGTAGTTATTAGTATATTAAAATGAGTGAACTCTTCCCGTGACCCACACTGGTACTGAAAAGTTAGCTTGTTGAACATGGACTACAAGCTGTTTCTGAAGATTTTAACCAATCGTGTCATGGTAGCTGCATCTTCTCTGATGCATCAAGATCTGAGTGTTTTTTAACTAATAGGTGTATCTCTGCCAATACTTATTTCTTGAAAGAATATATTGAATATGTTCCTCTAAATAATCATTTTTCAGAAATCACAATGCAGGAGTAGGAAAAAGATTTCAATTTAGGAAATTAGGAAGCTCCATTTCGAATTTGTGAAGCTTTTTCTTTCTCCTACCAACTTTTGGGGAGCCTCAAAAACTTTTATAATGAGGCTTTAGCTGCTATCATTACAAATTCTTTAGCTGCTGGTAAGAGTAATATTACCCAGGGGACATGTTAAGGAAATCTTGTTTCTCTGATACTCTTGGTCTTTTTTATTGAGCCTTTGGCAACTAGTATTCGGCGAAACGCAAATATTTGTCTCCCAATTCTTGGAATGTCAAAATGGAAGCTCTACACCGATGATCAGATTCTTTAACTAAGTGTGGAAAACATGAATATACAAAATTCACTAGACACTTCAGGATTTTAAACATGGGGGGGTATTTAAATGAGCAACAGTAAATCAGATATCCTCTTGTTTCTTGCCTCTGAGGAGGATCTTCCCATGGGTTTGAGAAGCAGGTACGAACCCTCATGGAGATATATGTGATGGTCTATTATGTAGACCTTTTTAAGTTGAATATAGTCAATTTGGTCATGGTTCAGGAAATGCTTAATTAATGGAGGCTCTTGCCCCACTCCAATATAGCGAGAACGGCTTTATTTAAAAGATGAATATTACCATTTTATACATTGTATTCTCCAATGTTTCCATTAAAATCTTGAACTCTTTTTTCACCCACATGGAAAAGCTGTTTCATGAGTTTATCTGGATCAGCATTCACGCCTTAAATTTACATATTTACATTTTAGTGAAGATCACAGCCATCTGGCAAGGGAGCATTATCATGCTGTTTGTTTGGTTATGATGTTTTAATGCTGGCCTCTTTTTTTTACAATATTATATTCAATTTAATGATAGAAGAAGCAGAAACAGTCAGTCAAAGCTTTATTTCGATAAAAATATATCATAAAAGCATTTTACAAATTGGGTAATTAAAATAATAATACAGATTATGACATTAAGCAAAAAAATTCCAAATAAAAAATCTTAAGAACTCAGTTGGGGTATTCGAGTTGCTCTACAAAAATAATACTATACTTGTTCTAGCTATTTAATGATTGATAAACAGCATCACCCGCCCTAGACAAAAATCTATTTTACATGAACGTACCGACAATAAATAACATTTTATTAAAAAATACACTAATCAAGTTTAAAAGTGCATTAAACTGCCACAGCTTTGAAGAGGAATAAGAACACAATTTAAAAAATCATCAACCAGGACGCATTGCTTTTATTCTAATTACCCATGCCCAGCTAAGATATTTTTTTTAAAACATTTTATTGGGAAATTAAATGGTTTACACAGCTCTTGCCTACAACCATTTTTGTGGCCGGCAGCGCTTCAAAACTGAATAGAACAACCGTAGCAACTGAGCAGTAGTGTGAAGTATCTAAACACAGCAAGCCGCCTACAACCTCTTAGGGCCGGCCGCGTCTCAGCATTTAAGCATTATTGAAATACACGTGTGCATAGTGGAAACCATAACAAAGTGAAAAAAGGTGCAATAGGTACAGTGGTTATCTTGTGAGCTCGGACCAAAGAGTCAGCAATCCACAAATAATGGCTAACAAATGCATTACACACAAATCCTCATATTAGTGTACAGGTAACCATGATGTAAGGCAAAACATGAGAGTACAAAAAAAGGACGGAAGAGGGTGACTAGAGGCCTTCTGCGCATGTTATGATCACACGGGTGCTAGCTGTGCAGTGAAGGTGTCAGTCAGGAAGCAGCTCATAGGAAGAGCATTCTAATGACTCAGTGTACACAAAGAGAGCACTTATAACGGAGTGTTAGCAAGAGGATGATCATTTACCTCTGTACGGGACAACAGATAAGCTGCAAATGGCGCCCATATGTCTCTGGGTCGCGAATTGGCAGGGAGAAGTTCTGCATAAATAGTGAGGTGTTCTTGACAGTGTATCATATCTGCAAGCCAGTCCTTAAATTTAGGCGCTCTTCCCCTTCCCCATCTGCAGGCGATGCAGCGCTTGGCTACCAGCAGAACTAGGGCTAAGAATTCGCGATGCACTGTGGAGACATGTTGAACATAGCTCAATAATGCGGTCAATGGGTTAGCGTAAAGGTCTGCATTGATTATCTGGGTAAGGGCTGCAAAGATCTGTGTCCAGTACTCGGAGATGGTAGGGCAGTCCGAGGTCAAATGCAAAAAAGTCAGCCTGCGGTGCGTGGCATCTATACCAGTTGTCGTTATCGCGCAGTTGGCGCCTGTGCATGCCAGCCGGGGTACAATATAATCTATGAAGATACTTATAATGTATTATCCTAAAACGACTGCTCGCCGACACTCGTTCAGTTTGTGAGCAGCAGTACTCCCACTGGTCGTCCGTCATGGGCATGCCTATGTCTATCTCCCATTTAGTACGGGATGGCGAGTCCAGAGGCACAGGTCTAGTGTGTACGGCTCTGTAAATGAGCGAGACCAGTCGCTTGGGTGAGGGTTGTAGTAATACAGCATGAAGCGGTGGAAGCAAAGGGGGCTCATTAGGAAAGTCAGTGTGTAGCGCCCTCAAGCCCTGTTTGAGTCTAATGTACAGAAAGCTATCTAGTGGGGTATGTTGTGCATCTTTGAATAAGTCGTTGAAGTCCCTGAACACGCCATCTGTGTAGAGGTTCCCCCATAATGGAATGGACAGCTTGCGCTGCAGCCTATGGAAGATAGTTTCTTGTAGCAGCGGCATATCTGGATGGTAGGCCAGAGGAAGCAGCGGCGAATAGAGCAGGGGGAGATCGAACATGCACGTTATACATTGCCACGCTGTAATTGTGGCATTCACAGTGGTATGTGTGCGTTCTCGAGCGTTCATGGGCATATAGACTGCACCTTCTATCGGAATAGGGTGTAACAACCAATGCTCCACCGCAACTTGTGGCATGTACCTAGGCTGTCTAATCCAGTAATATAGGTAGTGTGCCTGGGCACTAAGAGAGTAAAGTTCGAAATCAGGAATTCCGAAGTTTAGTAAGTGTGGACCACTTCAGTCTAGCTCTTTTCCCTCCCCATACCAATCTGCACAGTTCGGATTTGAAGGTGGAAAAAAAATGTCTCCCAGGATAGTAGGGAATATGCAGGAATAGGTACTATAGTTGCAGCAAAACCACCATTTTGATCAGCGAGGCCCTCCCTGCCATAGAGAGCGGGAGTGTAATCCAACGGTCAATTTTATCCGTAAGGCGTGAGACTGCCACACCATAATTAAGACGCATGAGTTCGTCCCTGTCTCAGGTGATTTTGATGCCCAAGTAGCGTAAGTGTTCGTCACACCATTGCAATAGGTAGTCCAGGGGGAAATGCGTCACTGCATCTGTAATCGGGAAGAAGCAAGACTTGCCCTAGTTTATATGAATACCCGACAGATGACCAAATGTCACAAATTCTCTAAGCAGGGTATTTAAGTTGTGCTGCGCGTCTCTGACATATAAAGTAATATCGTCTGCATACATAGATATTAATATTTGTCTCATGTTACAGCGGAGGGTCAGATCATTGTGGCGCTGCCGTAGACGGGCAGCCAGAGGTTCAGTAGCGATAGCAAATTAGAGTGGGGACAACGGGCACCCTTGCCGCGTGCCCCTGGTAATCATAAAAGCGTTGGAGAGCCGTCCATTAATCATTATTCTCGCTCCTGGTTGGTGAAAAAGTAAGCGTATCCATGATATGAATGTGGGGGGGAAGCCCATGCAGTGCATTATCCCAAAAAGGAATGGCCATTCAAGCGAGTCAAAAGCTTTTGTTGCATCTAAAAAGACCCCTGCAAGTGGTAGCTCAGGGGAAACGTTGTGCAACACTGTGAATAGAGTTCTCAGGTTGTGGGAGGTGGACCTCCCAGGGACAAAGCCGGACTGATCTGGCAATATAAGACATTCCAGCAAGAGGCTAACTCGATTAGCGATGAGTTTGGCCAGAATTTTGGCGTCGCAATTAAGGAGCGACAGAGGTCAATAGGATTCGCACAAATGAGCGGGTTTGTCCACTTTCAACAGGGAGATTATAAGTACCTCCCTCATAGAGGCGGGCAGTGACCCAACTTCCAGTGATTCTTCATATACTTCTCGAAGAATGGGTGCCATTAAGTCTATATAGGTTTTGTAGAATTTCACAGGTATGCCGTCCATACCCGTAGCCTTCCCGGATTGCAGTCCCATTATGGCATCCCATACTTCATCGAGTTCAAATGGAGCACACAGGAAAGCACGATCCGCGTCCTTAACCAACCGAGTGCAATATCTCCCAGGTAAGTTTCAAGGTCCACATCCCCAGCCCCAAAGGTCGTATATAAGGCTACATAATGGTCAGTAAACTCACCAATTATGCTCGCAGTGTCGCAGTGGCGCATCCCGTTCCGATCCTCCACTTCCAATACAAAAGCAGAGTGTCGTGGTCGTCGGATAGCGTCCGCCAGGGCCTTACCGGGGTGCTCTCCTTCGCCATAGCGACGAGCCTGCCAGTGTTTCCCCCTAAAGCGCGCTTCTCTTTGTGCTTCCTCCATGTAGTCATTAAGTAGGGCCCTAAATTTCTCCTGTGTTTCAGTGTCTGGTGTGCATCTAAGCTTATCCTCCAGCGCCCGCAGATCCCGTTCCAGTCTAGACAAGATGTTCAGGATATCTTTAAGGATCCCGGCTCCCTTGGAGATGCAGTAACCCCTTATGGTAACCTTAAAGGCTTCCCAAATTGTCTCCACTGCGTCAACCGATCCCTTATTCCTCTCAAATAAATCACGTACCTCTTCGCGCAATTCTTCCTGAAAGACTATGTCTGAGAGCATGCGTGCATTGAGTCGCCAAGCGCTGCGTGGAGGGATAAAGTCAGCAGACAAAAAGGCTATCCGTACCGGCGCATGGTCCGAATACGATCTGGCTAGATGGTGGGCCTGGCAGAGCGCAGGGCCCAGACCCCGAGTGACAAGCCAAAGATCCAGCTTGGCCCAAGTGGCCGCATGAGCCGTGAAGTGCGTGCCTTCCCTGTCCAGTGGGTGCATGTGTCGCTAGGCGTCTATCAGTTGATTGTCAGCTATAATATCTTTTAGCAATGAGCTAGATTTGGTGCGATGGTGCGGACTAGGGTGGGATCTGTCCAGGGTCGGTGCATATGTAACTTTAAAATCCCCACCCCAAATAATGATGCTTAGAGCCTATGCGCCTAATCCTATCCCAAAGAGAGGAGAAGAAATCAGGGGTATCTACATTAGGGCCGTAACAACATACTAGTGTGACTGATTCCAAACCCAATCGGCCCCAGATCATACAGTATCGACCCTGATCGTCTCCCATCGATCCTGTAATGTGAAAGGGGACGTGTTTCTTGATTAATATTGCAGTACCTCTAGCATAGGAGGAGTACAAGGAAAAGATGCTATGTGCAGCCCAACGAGAGGCAAAGGTCGTAGGTTTGTGTGGTGCCATATGTGTTTCCTGTAGCATTGCTATGTGGATATGATGCCTATCAAGCTATGCCAATATCTGTCGTCATTTACCAGGGTCCCCAAGGCCCCTCACGTTCCAAGTAATAACATTGAATTTTGCATCAGGTTGCTTAGCCATTAGGGTGTAGAAGTCTTGTGACAGCTGATGAGGTGTGTAGTATGTCATTCATATCAAACAGTCCGAGTTGAGCCACGCACCACCATAAAAATAAATCACTCACATAAATAGAGGTAGTAACTGTACCAAAACCATCATTTCCCCCATCCATCCCCCCTCCCACTGAAGCAGCCCCAACTTGCCAGTATCAGAATCCCCCCTACCCCACCCCTCCATCTCAACCCCAAACACCCAAAACACAGTCCTCGCCAACTCTTGTGGCCAGGTAAGTATGGGGGAACACCCAATAAGAGTCATCCAGGTGGCAACACAATTCACCCCTTGCTGCCAGAGCCAGTGGCAAGCACTGCAGCTCCAACTTTCACATGGGGTGCCCAGCGAGTCTATGTCCAGCATCCAGAAGGAGTCCAAATACCCAGTCACTTTAATATCAACAGATCCTAACTAAGTGTGAGTGGATCCTACCTGTAGAGTTGTCATGTGGAGCAGAGCACATAGGGGACATCATCCTTCATTATTCACCAGCACCCTCCTCCTCCATCGGCTCCCTCTCTCCATCCGCCGCCCTCTCCTTGGGCCGCGCCGCCTGCCGAAGATGCTTGAGAAAGTCATATACTTGCTGCGGTTTTGTAAAAAAATGCTGTCGGCCTTGATGAGTCCCTCGTAATCGCGCCGGGTACAGGAGTGCATAATCAATTTGAGCATTACGCAGTTTCCCTTTGGCGTCCAAGAATTTCGGTCGCTCTTCCTGCACCAGAGGGGTGAAGTCGGGAAACACAGTGAAGGAGTTTCCATCCTAGGACAAAGATTTTGTACTGCGGGCACCCGTCAACGCAACATCTCGATCCCGATAGTTAAGGAGTCTGACAATTATGGGCTGCAGGGGCGCTCCGGGGTTGGGTCTAGGCCCCAACGATCTGTGTGCCCTCTCGACAATAAATTGGGAAGAAAAGGCCTCTGAGCCCACCGCAGCCAACAGCAGCTTCTCCACATAGTCCTCCATGCGTACTGTGTTGGTGGACTCCGGAATGCCAAATATGCGTATGTTATTTCTTCGACTCCTGGCTTCCAAATCCTCATTCTTGGAGGCGATGACACGAAGCAGATTCTCCATTCTAGAGAGCTGCGTAGTATGTCCGGCCTGCACGTCGTACGAGTCAGATATACGTCTTTCCGCCTCTGTGATATGTTCTTCGTGAACATCCATTTTATGAACAATCCCATCCATTCGGGAGGACAGTCTGTCTACTTTATCCGCTATGGTGGCAAAGCCCTGGCGCATTTCACGTAGTATGTCCTGCAATTCAGCAGACTGTGCAGTCGCTCCTGCAGCCGAGTCAGCCACGGAGGAGGCAGTGGGCGGACCTTGCACGGTCCGGGCGTTCCGCCTGGAGGCTTCAAAGGTAAGTTTAGGCTGTTTCGGGTCCCCTTTGCCCATGGCGGTGTCTAGGCGAGTCCAGAAAGCAATGCCAGGCGTAGATAGGGCAGGGCGTAGGATATCGGCCCCTCAAAGGTACAGCCTATAGAGGAACAAGGCCCTGGTTTCAGATCGGACAGCCCAAGAAGAAGTCAGGTCACGCGTAAGTTGTACGCAGTTGCAGCCCTCCAGGGAGCCCGCTCCACGCGTGCAACGCAAAGGCCTCAGGGCTCAGCTAGGGGCACCTCCAGGAATGCACATAAGGGCCCAAACAAGGCAACAGCAGTCGATCTTCTCCCGGGGCCCACGCCGAAATGGTACAAGTTGAGGGGGGGACCCCTAGTAGCAGATTGGGGAGGTGTGGGATGTCCGTCCGGCCTCACGCTGAGCGCCGATCAAAGGAAAGCCTGGCACCTCAATCGCGACTCACCGGGTACGGTGCGCAGCAGTGTCACATTCACCCTCGATGGCGGAGGAAGGGGGCCACTCACGCTGCACCCCCAAGGCAGTCCCAGAGCTCTCACAGGTCCGCCCTCACCATGGGCTACAGGCCCAGGGCCCACAACAATCAGCGCCGCCGCAGGGAGCTTCGGGGGGGTGTGGGTGGGGGGCAGCAACCGGAATCCTCCGTCTCACCGCTGCAGCACAATGATGGTCCGCTATCCCTGGCGTCGCCCCAATTCGAGGGGGGGCCGTGGGCAGCCATCCGGAGATCGCAGGAAGC
The DNA here is from genome assembly GCF_964263255.1 of Lissotriton vulgaris. Classification (NCBI taxonomy): domain Eukaryota; kingdom Metazoa; phylum Chordata; class Amphibia; order Caudata; family Salamandridae; genus Lissotriton; species Lissotriton vulgaris. Next base: position 403,204,656 of record NC_141700.1, read on the forward strand.
TGATCCGCCGATGCCAGGCCCTCAAAGGATCACAGGCGTACCCTCGGCCCTCTCGCGGCCTAGCGTCTTCACCTACGCCTCGGATTTGCGTGAGTGGCCAGCCCGGCAACGTAGGCTCCGATAGTCAGCCCCCTTCAGAGCTCCGAGTCGAGATATCGGGTTCCCCAGCTCCGTCACGCCTCAAATTTACCCGGCGGGTTCGCAGGTCCTCCGGGAGCGATGTTGCTGGTTTGGGTCCTCTGGATGCCAATTTGAAGGATTTATTTCGGATATTGTTCGCCGGGCAGCGAGAGCCTCACAATCAGGTGGCCATTCACCCGTGCGCCACCTAGCGCTCCGCCCAGCTAAGATATTTGGTCACACCGCAAGCCAGAGTTGTATTAGTGTCCGCTTTGCATTATTCTAAGTGCTTTGCGGTGGTTCCTGGTACCAAGTTGGCAACAAATAGGTTTTACCCATCTTATTCTCAGTTTGCTGTATGCAAGGCATGCGAACATAAAGTGCGGGACGCTTTCAACCACTCCTTCACAGTGTGGGCAAGTTAGGTGAGTTTGATGGGGAGGCTTCCATTTATTGGTGTGTTCACAAACAGGAAGCGTACCCAATCTAAACTGTATATAGAGGGCCCTATCCCTGGGTTTTTGTATGAAATCTAGATAGGGCTCTAAGCTGGGAACCTGTTTATGCAAACAAAACTCGTCAGTAAGTCTACCTAGACTGGGATTACTGTTTTCCTGGCTGTCAATCCAAGATCAGTAGACCCCCTTAATGTCTGACTTATTCAACGGGGTCCCTAACTCCAAGCTTCTCTAAATCCAAATAGCAGAAGGAACTTTTTTATGTTCGACAGCCAGCTGATCTTCTGAGATCCCTCAAGGTTCATCACTTCTCTCAGGCCATCGGCGTATTTAGATAGCCCGGGTGTACACCAAAGACAGACCCAAAAGAAAAGAGGGTGTAGTGTGGCAAGATCCTTCAATGAGCGACGTCCCAGGACGCTCAATAAAGGCTTGGTAGGTGTTCCCTGTGAGAGTGAAACCAATTCTCAGAAAAATGTATACTCTGCCTATACAATGTCATCAGCTTTCTCAAAGCCCCAAAGTTCAGCACCGTATAGTGCTGTGCCTATGGCCTTCGCAGCATAAATCACAAGGGCGGGAGCAATTGGCCTAGACATTGAAGAGCGATGCTCTTTTCCAATCACACCCACAACCTGCTTATGGTTCAGGGCCATTTTGTCAATATGCTGTTTCCAGCACAATTTGTCTGATATTCTGATTCCCAGGTAATCAAACGTTTTAACTCACTCTAAAGATACCCCATCCAGTGTAAGAGTAGACTTTGCGGACCTACTGGGATTAAAATAGAGGAGTTTGGTCTTAGAGGTGTTGATGACCAAATCCCTCAATTTACAAAAGAGATGGAACCCATTCAACAACTTTTGCAATCCCGCAGGGGGTTTAGATATTAGTAAAGTATCGTCCACAAAGAGTAAGGCTAGCACCTTATCACCCGCCAGGACTGGAACATCAGCGTTAATTTCTAATAAAAAAGATACCACCCATTCACAAAAAGAGAGAAGAGGGTGGGAGACATAGCGCATCCCTGGCGGACGCCCCTGTTAACAGGGATTTTATCTATTTTTTGTTCCTGTGTGCCCCCCTTACTCGGGCATAATTGTCCTCATGCATGCGGACCAGGAGATCGAAAATAGACGGGGGAATCCCCATCTCAAGCAAGACCGACCATAGGCGATCTAGGTCAAAGGCAGTCTTCAAATCGATGAAAGCCAGATAAAGACTGCCTTTGCAATAGTCACCACCTTCCAATGCAAAAGGGCCAGCCTAAAGGCCTGGTTAATCGTGCTTGTACAAGCCCTGAACCATGCCTGATAATGTGACAAGATGTTATTCTCCCCAGCCCAAGAGAGGATTCTCTCCAGTAGGACCCTGCCAACCACCTTCTGACCAGCATCTATGAGGCTGATGGGACGATAGTTGGCAGGTTCCCCCTGGAGCCCTTCTTATAGATTGGAATTACTTCCGCCCCCTTCCACGAAACAGGGACGGGGCCCCTTCAAGAAAGGCATTGGTCAAAAGGGCAAAGTACGTAGCCCATTTTTTGGGATCCGCACTAAATAGATCGCCCGGTAGACCATCTTGACCAGGGGCCTTCGCCGGGACAATCTTATTTATAGCGGCCTCTACCTCATAATTCTCAATGGGGTCATAGGGTTCGAAGGATAAAGAAATCGGGAGGCAGCAAGAGAGCCCTCTGGAATCGGGATCCTCTTCTCCCGCATACAGTTTTTCAAAATGGTCATGCCATTCCTGATTAGTAATATGGTTTGGAACTTGTTTGGGATCCCATCCATTGGATCTCCTAACCAGATTCCCAAAAAGATCACCATTTTTAGACAGGCTAGCAGCCTTTAAATCTATCCAATGGGATTCCTCCCAAGCCCTCCAATACAATAGTTTGGGAAGAACTATCATTTTCAATAAGATAACACAACTCATGACGTTCAATGGGAGCGACCTCCAGAAGGGCACCTGTGCTTGTACCGCCGAAATTGCACTCGTCAAATTACCCTCCAATAAATCATCTGGGGTTCAATATATATGGATCCCTAAGTATCGGAAGGTAGTGGGATATCATGGGAGCCGCAACCGGTAATGAACATATCAGTTTCTGTTGTTGCCGCACTAAAGGGATACACTCCAGACTTGGCCCACTTCTCCCAGAGTCCCGACAGTTCATCAAACACCCTCAGCACATCGGCTATGGATGCGGGTATGTCAATGACATCATGCACATACAGAAGGAGGTTCTCAGCATACAGAGACACAGCATGCATCGCATCCCCAAGGCGTATACCACGCTCCTCACCTCCTCTGCGGAGTGGCATCACCATAGGTTCCATGGCGAGAGAGAAAATGAGCAGGGACCCCCTATCACGTTCCCCTACTCACTCCAATGGTAGTAGACACAATCCTACCAGTGCGGACACGGACATTGGGGCGTTGATACAATAGGCGTACCATGTTGAAAAAGAGATCGCCTAGTTCATGTTTGCACAGCACTGCCGCCAGATAGGGCCATTCCAAGGAGTCGAAAGCCTTCTCCAGATCTAATACCAGGCATCCGGAGCAGGGCCACCTTTGTGTTGCATACTGCTGTATTCTAAAAATTCTACAGAGGTTTAGTGAGGTGTTCCTATTGGGTATGAAACCGTTCTGATCTGGGTGCACCAATGAGCGCACTGAAGGCGAAAGACGCTGATGCAGGAGAGATGCAAAAATGTTATAGTAGGTATTTAGCAGTGCCAGCGGACGGTAGGACTCCAGCAGTTCAGGGTCCTTGTCAGGCTTGAGGAGGGACACAAGCAGAGCCTCGTTTTGTGTGTCAGTGAGCGTGGATTCTTCCATCGCCGACGCATACACCTGCAGTTGCGGCACCAATATGTGTGTATAAGGTTTATAAAATTATGTCAGCAGGCTGTCCAGACCTGGCGACTTCCCATTTGCTGAGGAGAATATGCTTTCCCATATCTCCTCTGCAAGAGGAGGGCCATTCAAGTCCTCACTTTGTGTGCATGTAGACGTCGGTAGGTCGAGCCCATCTAAATAAAGCTGTAACTCCTGAGGCGTGGCCTTTATACGAGACACATACAGTTCCTGAAAATGAGCCACAAATGTATTGTATATGTAAAGCTGCGTGTAAACGAGGCCCTCAGCCTGCTGTACTCAAAAACGTTACCGGAGACTGACTGCACTTCATTCTGATGTATAAGCCAAGTGAGTAATTTTCCAGCCTTGTTCACCATGTGATGCATGCGCGCCGAATGCGATGCATAATTGAGACATCGTAACCGTTCTAGTAGCCTGCATGCTCCTCTGTGTTGCTGTCAAGTTGGCCTTGGGGCCTCCCTAGCGCAACCTGCTCTGCCGTCGCCAGTTTTCTTTTAAAATAGTGAGTTCCTTCTCCAGCTGCACTCTAATGCCTGCCTGTGCGCCCAAACAGTGACTGTTGACTACTACCTTAAGGTTATCCCACTCATCACACTTTCCACCACAAAATACGGGGATAAGGCCCCTTCCGGTAGGAGTGTGCACAGCCATGATTCTGCATAGTCAATAGAATTCCTCCCTTCCTTTCCCTCCGGCAATCCCACCACTTGGACAGTTGTGTCGGGCCTGGCACTCCACGTCTCCCGCCCAGTCCTGAAGGAAATCCACCCTATTGAGGAGCTGTTGTTTGTGCTTGTCAGTGGCCTGCATGCTTGGTGACACCTCCGCCATCTTGGTTTCCAACGCTTCTGTGCGGTCCGCCAGTTTGCGGTGGTCCGCATGGAGAAGCGTGAGATCAATAGCTGCCTTGTCAATTTCGCACTCCAGGGCGGCACGTGTATGGTTCAGGGTTTCCCCCAGTTTCTCTACAGATGCCAGGACTGCGTCCAACTTGCCAGACATAGCAGCTGGGGACTCTGCTTCTGCCATTCTACCTGCTGTGGCTTGCGTCTGTGGAGGGGGGCCTAAGGTTTTGGGCACCCTTGCTTTACCCTGTCTGCCCTGTGACATTGAACCAGGTATTTCTGCGATTCAAGCTGGGCGCGCTAGGACCATCTCCAATGCTGTTAGGTCAGGGGTTGCCACCCATCTGTATTTTCTCACTATTCTCCACTAGCTGCACAGTTCTCTGAAATTGGCTCAGCTCCCGGGGCAGAGTACGGAGTCTTGGCTCAGCGAATCGCTGCAGGAGCCGATACACGGGTAACCCACCTAATGCCCACATGAGCCCTCGGTCCTCACCTTCTGGATTCTTGGCACTTCCACAACCGCAGGACCACTGCAGGGCACCGGGGATTGCCATCCATCACACCCTCAGACAGGATTGAATAGTAGCCACGTATGGCGGACAGCACCCATCCCTTTGCCACAGCCAGTGCAGACGAGGCTCGCGATTTGGGTAATTGTCACAGGGAAGGTCCGGTGTTCATAGCGCCATCCGCCGTCACTCATGCAGCAGTACAAAAAACACAATGGTCCTAGAACCTAATTCACAGAAGCAGCTAATCAAATAACACAGTTAATTATAATTTGTTAATGTAAATCAGAGCTGTGCGTAATATATTTGGGACAAACTCCTTAAACCTGAGTCAATTAGTTAAGCATCTAATGGACAAGAGGTAAACTAGCAACACACCAAAAACTGCATTCACCAAGTAATTTAATGTACTTATTTTCTGGTGAAAGATCAAGCAATATTCAAATAATACAGACGGGCAAAGGTTGCTTCAAGGGGAAGCGTGCATGAAGGAGGGGTGCTCAGTGTTGGTCAGTGAAAAAGAAGGAAAATTCAGTGCCATAGAAGGAAATAGGAACTTCGTATTCTTTTTTAACAATATAAACGGTTGTCAATCACCGTCATGTACAGCCTAGCTACACATATGATACAAAGCATTTAAGTTATTTACACAAGTACAGAAATGAATTCCAATTTTGCACGATAAGGATCACATAAGAAAGGTAAGTCTAGGCCAATCCAAAGGCGTCGACATTTTGATCCGACTTATGGCACAAGGGAGGTTGGGGGCCTCGGCCGTGCGGATCTTCTTTAGGGTGGTGAAGGGCAACCTGGTAGAAGGTGGCTCAGTCACCCTCTGCGAATTGTGTGATGGGGAGTCAAGCATATGTATACATCATGCCATGGTTAATAGGGTGTAATCATCCGATGATTGGATCGGGCACTCAGTGTTTGGCCAAAATGTAGAGTAGGGGAAGATAAGAAACACAGTCGAATTCCGTGTATTAATTACGGTGAAAATGATCGGCAATCTGGAGATAGCAAAGATCAGTTAAACCGTTCTGACTCCCTGCACGCGTTCAAAGCAGCATCAGCGCAGGTCCATCTCAGTACCCCAGGGGTTCGCCGCCATCACTCCAGGCCACCTGCGGGACAGCAGGACAAAAGCAGCAACAGGGTCTGGAATATAGGGCCGCAGGCGGGTGGCTGCGGCAGATTAGGCTACAGCATCCAGCTGCGAGTGCGCCATGCCGCAAGGCCTAGTTGGCCGAACCAATCCCCAGACCAGCGCAATCGGCCTTGCCGGTGCAGCGGCATCTCGCCGGGCCTCAGAGGGCAGCATGTCCCGGTGAAGAGTGTGCCGCCCAATCGCCCCAAAGTTTTCATCGGAGCCTTAGGTGCTATTCAGCAGTCATCGAGGGAGATTTCGCCCCCTGCAGAGCGGCTCTGACGGAGGATAAGGGCCTACTCAGGGAGCCTCCGATGGAGCTCTACACAAAGATGTATAGCCCGCGTAGCCACGCCCCATGTCTTTTTACACCTAATAATTGCAAATGTTTAGATCTAGTACAATCAAGAGATGAGAAATTGAGCTCTGATGGGTTGGAGAATAACACTATAAAAGATTTTAAGTTACATTTTGTTTGGTTAACCTGGGGCCAGCTCAATTTGCCTATTAGAAATGAGTATGCAGGGTTATTGGCTAGCTTCTGAATATGAAGAGTATGCTCAAGAAGCCTTACGTTCGAATTGATTCTAGAGAACTTCTGTTCAAGTTGAAGGTTAGAGGGATTGGGTGCTGGTACAAAACATCTACATTATGACTGCCATATCCTTCATCTTGCTTATCACCTAAACAAGGCATATCGAAAAACAGCATTTAGACTTACATTGCAAAAATGGGGTTCAATTTCGCAATTCAGCTGTCAGCTATTCAGAGCTGCAACTTTTTGATGGAAGTTCTTTTATCCTGGATGGCTGCTTTATTACACCCCAAATTACATTAATAAAGATGTATCCATACTTTCATAATTGCTGAACTCAGTGCCATCAAGTGGGAGGTTAGAAATTGGTGTCATGTTATAGCGACTTGCCCACGTCTCACCTTGTTTTGGAATGAGCTGTTTACATTTTTGGGCATTAGATTGAGCAGTTATTTTGACACATTTTCTTACCATTTGTTTGCATATACAAGCAATATTACCCCTTTGAGGAATTCAGAGAGTATATTTATTTTTGTGCTTATGTCAGTGAAGAAAATTAGGATCTGATTTCATAGTCGCCCCCACTTTTTGTAGGTGTCAGTATGTTTTTAGGCTAGTCTGATTGGGATCAGGACCCCATTCACTGTGCTTTTTCCTCCCTAAATTGACCATGGTAAGTAATTATGTACCTCCACAATTGGCTACTGGTGTACTTGTAAGCCCCCAGTATATGGTACTAAGGTACTCAGGGCATAGGTACACCAGGGGTCTCCCATGGGCTGCAGCATCTATTGTGCCACTCATGGAGGTCCACTCAATCTGTGACTACAGGCCTTACACTTCCCACTGTGTGAGTTGGTGCTTGCACCTCTCACAACTGATAAAAGTTTCCTTATATCTGAGGTACTGCATTAAAAACCTATAAGTCACCCATATGGCAGGCTCTTCAGACCTGAGGGCGGGGTGCTTGGTATAAGTGTGAGGGTGCCCCTGTATGAGCAGGACACCCCTACAAACTCCAGAGTCGATTCTACAGACTGCGTAAGTGCATTCAGCCATTTTAATACATATAGTAGACATCAGTTAATTACAGGATGTCTAACTATATAGTGGCTGTACTGAACCCTGGTCTTGTTTGGTATCAAACATGTTGGAATCATACCCCAAAACCGATTCAAGTGTTGGAAGCATGGTCCCATCTACTGGGGGGCTCCCTTGGGGTATTCTCCTGTACTCCCGGCCACAGCTTTTCAGAGTCTGACAGCAAGCTAGTGCTGTTGTTGACCGCAGACACATTTCTGCCCTCCTAATGCTGAGCCAATCTTGAGCAGGGGAAGGTAGAACAATAGGTTTCCTGTCACAGGGAGGTGTGATTATTATCTCCCAGACAGGACTTAGTGTATTGGGCTGGGGTGGGAGCACTTACCAGCACCACCAAACTGCTTTGAAGGGCACTTTTGGTGCCCTCCTTGCATACTCCAGTTGTAGCCAGTACAGGAAGCCCTTGGCTCCCACTCTAGTGTGATACTGGAAAAAAGGATACTGGAGTATCCTCCACTCTGTCCTGCCCATCCTCTGGGAAGGACACCTGAGCTGTTTCAACCCTTTCTTTAGGGTACTCCTTGGGACAAGACTCAGGACTGAAACTACACCATTCTTCGACCGTCTGGAAACTTGAATTTTGCTTGGAACCGAGACTGCACCAAGGAAGACTCCTACTGCTCCTGGTCTTGCTGTTCTGCAAGTCTTCTTTGTCATTTGTCTCTGTGCTTCTTCCAGAGTCTGGGACAAAATTGTTGGCATCAAGGACACCCAAATGAATCTCGATTGGGGCGAAGGAGTCACTGTCCTGCATGTGCAGGCATTGCAACAAAGCTGACCGATCTGCTGCTCCTGTTGTCCTTCAGACGTCCCAAGGCTCAGCAATCAGGTGGTGGTTCTGCAACTGCCTCAATGAGTCCTCTGTGCAATTTTGAGGCCAGTGTCCCTCGTCTGAACTGCTGGGCCAAAACCTCTGTGTATCGTGTCTACTTGCAGTTGCAAAGACTTGTTGGCTCTGCACTCCAAAGAGCTTCAGTCTACCAGAAGCTCCAGCCTTCATTATCTCTTCCCCGGCCAAGTTCAACATCTCACTGCCTTCTCTGACCATGGGCCTTTCTTCTTGGTAAGCTACTCCTAAGGGTCTTCTACTGCCTCAGTGGGTTCCCCTGCTTCATTGGGTCCTGCTCTGCCTCTCCTAAGATCCTTTGACCTTGCTGGTTCCAATGTTGCTCCTTCTTCCTTGCCCCTACCAGTTGCGGCTACCAAGGCTTGTTGGTGCTCCCTTCAGACACTGACCACCTAGTCACCAACCTGAGACAGCTCTTGCATGGCTCCTGTTCTTCGTCAGTGTCGTCTGGTCCTCTCAACTGCAGCAACAAGGTCACAGTCGACTCTCCTGAACCTACCGACATTGGTGGGCATTGTGTCTACATGCCTCCTGGTCACCTCCTAGTGACATAGACTCTGTCCCCTCTGCTTTCTGGTTCTTCATTTCCAGAATTCACCCTGGATTCCATCAGACTTCTTCACCTTCTTCTCCAGAGGCATTTTCTTCCAAGTCTTCTATTGTCGCCTATGGAGGTTTCTGACTTCTCTTCACCCCATGCACCTGGTTTCCCTGGTCTAGGGAACTTGGTTCTTGGGGCATCCAGAGGTGGGTTGGCTCTCCAACCTTCTGTCTTCCAAGGGAATTCTTCAGGGTCCACTGGGAAGAGTCCTTCTACAAAACTGCATTTGAGACTTCTCCATTGATTCCATCGGTCACACAGCTGTGTTCCCACTCTGTAAACAGCCTCCGTGGGGATGCTGGGTAGTTAACTTGGGTGGCTGTTTGTGTCCCCAGCTCCTCTGGGTCTTCTGGTCCAAGTTATGTTCTCCTTTGCAGTTTGCATTCCACTTTCTTAGTATATGGTTTGTTCTCCCCCTGGTGCCCACTGTATTATGTGCTACTTACCGTATTGCATTTGAAGTATTCTTGTGTATTGTGTTGTGTAATAGATACAATGTGTTAGTGTGTCTTGTGCAATAAATACAAGTATTTTTACATAAACACTGTGTGGTTCTTTTTTGTTTAACCTACACTACAAGATTAAACTTGTAAACTATGCTGCTTAACACTCTTTCGAGATAAGCCTGAAGGATGATCTCCACAGCTACCACTTTAAGAGCTTACTATTGTTATCAAACACCACTAAAATCACCATAAGGGTTGCCTGGATTAGTGCAAGGTGCATCATTCAAACATCTGTGCACCATGTATTAAGCCATCATCCTACATTGGTGTGCAGAGGTTGGGATTTAAGCATGCGCTGTTTTACCATTTAATGTAAGTGTTAGTCACATGAAAAACCATCACGAGCTAAGCACATGCAATATTTCTGTCATGGATTAGGTTCTACTGAATTTTTTGGATTGGTAATTAAGGGTCTAGCACAACCCTTTCTCCCCTTCTGAAAGTTTAGTTTTCACAAGGGTAGGTAGGTGTAACACCACACTACTCCTCGCCACCACGTCTTTGATTGGTGATCTCAGTGGGTCTCAACCCTATAAGTACAGTGGTCTCAAGTTCCAGGCACTCAGGAACTTGGCTGCATCTAGGAAAATAAAAAGACAGATGGCAACACTAACACAGAGCAGCTTTTTGAGATGCTCCTGCAAAATGACATGCAGGCTCCTGAGAGGCCCGAAGAGCACGATAACTCTGGGTTGGGTGAGGCCCAGAAGAAGGGTCAGTGGTGGCTCACTACAGTGACACCAATTCTGAGCCTGACCAGGAGGAGTCTAAAGACCCCTCACTGGTGAACTCTAATCCCCCAGGGATAGCGATAGGTACCCCTTCATTCATCCTGGGTGAGTGCAAGGAGTCCAGGGTAAGTCTACATCCTCCTCTGTAAATTCAACCTCCTCCAATCACTTCATAGGGACCTCAATCTCTAGCCAGAAGGAGGACTCCTTAGTAAGGGAATACCGCTTGCTCAAGCTTGAGAGAGCCAGGCTCAGAATTAAGAAGGCCTAGACCCAAGGCAATAGATTTTTTGTAAGACTTGGGTATCTCGTGTCACACTCTTTTATAACAACCACCCATTTCTTAATGTAGAGGGTTGGGGATACACCAGTCAATAGCCCATCTTAAAAAGCCCGTCTCCTTCTATACAACAGTACAACTACCCACACCAACATGTGCTGAAAAAATGTAAACAAGCACGATAGCACCTCACGGGCGCACCACCAATGGGACCCCTGGTAGGTACTCACCAGTACGGCCCTGTTATCATCAGTGGTGCCATCGCGCTTAACGGAAACGTGTCCAACCAAAAATAACTGTGTTAACAGTGATGGGTGCAGTAGAAACAGTACAAACAACATAAACAATTAGTGACGTAACACCACATATATAACATAAAACCGCATAAAGCACGAACAGACAACTTTATTCTTGTTCTTGTATGCTATATGCTAACAATTAAAAAAGTGAATGTGGCTACTCCTTATAGAGCCACTTTCTACTTGCCAAGAATAAAGTTGTCTGTTCGTGCTTTATGCGGTTTCAGCAAATTACAGTCAACTGGAAGAACTTTTCTAATATTTCTTTTAAAGCATGGTGGTACAACGTTTGCCATAATCACAGATTGGATATTGCTTTTGTTTTTCCGGCACATATGGCAGCAAAACGTATGGACTTATTGCTTCCTGTTATGCTTTATCTTGATGTATGTACTAAGCGCTCTTTCTGCCCGCAACCTTCACAACAAGAAGTTCTCAAACCCCCTTAACTGCCCCCTGCATTCCGTTTCTTCTACATTATCAATTGTATGTACTTCCCTTTGTATAATTTTATTTCTACAATTGCTATTTTTATTTTACTTAGTTTTTGATGCCTATGATTAGTTTTTCATTGTTGTTTATGACCGTATTATGCCCATTACTTACCAATGTATTTGTACTTTCTATTTCCTATTATACTATGTACTGACATCTTATTCCTTTCCCCTTTCCCGAAATAAAATTATTTTTGAACTTAAAAAGAAGAGAAGGATAATGACGAGCCAGTCATCATGGGTGTTAGCCCATCCCCAGTGGAAACTGACGTTATCTTATCCCAACCTGCTCTGAGGGATGTAGCACCACAGATGCCACCACCACCACCAGCTGTCATATTTGGAAATCCCCAGCAGTGACTTACATTCACAACCACCACAGTACAAGTAGGTACTGCAGAGAGGCAAATGTCAAAACAGCCATCTACCACTAGTTCAGCCAACATTGGTAGTGCCAGTTGCACCGGTGTTAGAAAGTGGACCTCCCCAGTTTGGGACTTCTTTACGTTTAGCAAGAAGTAGCTGACAATTTTTGAATGCACTTATTTAAACAAAGGGAAACCGTGTCTGAAATAGAGGGGGTGATATGAAGGCCAAGATATTTAATGTGTGAGGAGCTCCATGTAAAATTGGAGGCAATGAAATCAGGTTTAAATGTGAACTTCGTCAAGGGCAAAATCTCACACTTGTCATTATTAAGCTTGTAACCAGATATCTGGGAATAATCTTTTACTTCAGCAAGAAAGGCAGGAATGGATTCAGTAGGGTTGGAAATAAAAAGTAAGATATCATCCGCATACGCGGCAAGCTTAACTTGAGAATCTAAAGCATGAAAGCCATGAATATTAGGGTTTTGACGAAGTTTGGATAAAAAGGGTTCTAGGGCCAGGTTAAAAAGAAAAGGGGATAGGGGACATCCCTGACAAACTCCTCTCCCTAAATCAAAAAATGAGGAGACTAGACCATTGGCGCAAACCGCCACATGGAGATTGGAGTACAGTAAAGAGACCAGAGAGATAAATGTAGGGCCAAAACCGAACCATTTAAGGGTATGAAACAAATAGGTCCACTCAACCCTATCAAAAGCTTTCTCAGCATCTAGGGCGATTGCTGCAAGGGCATTGGGTGATTTATAAGATTTTGATAAAACATTAAATAAAAGTCTAGTATTATCTGTGACAAATCTGCCCTTGACGAAGCCTGATTGTTCCTCACCTAAGAGATCTGGAAGTAGGAGGTCATGACGTGCTGCGAGTGATTTAGCAAATATCTTGTAGTCGATATTGACCAAGGAAATGGGCCTATAGTTCTTACAGTAGTGGGCATCTTTCCCCTCCTTAGGTATGAGACATATGTGAGCGTCAGAGAAAAAACCTGAGGAAGCACCTAAGGCAAGAAAAGAGTCCAAGAGAGAATGTTGTTTTGGAAGAAGGAGTTTTGAGAAATGAAGAAAAAATTCAACAGTAAGGCCATCTTGTCCAGGGGCCTTGTCTTTTTTGAGAGTCTGGAGTGCTAGAAGTAATTCATGTTCAGAGAAATCTAATTCTAGGGAAGATAAATCAAGAGGGAAGTGGGGAGGTTTATGTATGGTAGAGAAGAAATGATCCAAAGAGTGTATGGAGGGCTGGGTTTCAGAGGAGTATAAAGTTTTGTAGAAGGAGGAGAATTCAGTGAGGATGTCCGCATCTTTATGTTGAAGATTGGAATGAGTGTCGTAGATAGACTCAATGTTCAGTTTGTTGTGCTTGATTTTCAGATAGTTGGCTAAAATGTTCCCCGCTTTATTTCTACCACCATAAAATTTTGCACTAGAATCCAATAAATAGAGAGAGTCATCCTCTGTAGATTTTTTGTTGAAACTCGTTTTGGCATTAACAAGGGCTGTTAAACTGTCTTGTGAGTGAGGTGAAATAGGCGTGCTCCAATTTCTTGATATCTTGAAGAAGATCGCCAGTAAGCTTGCGGGCAAGTTTTCGTTTCTTTGCAACATATCCAATGATAAAATCTCTTGCCGCAGCCTTAAAGGCATCCCAGATAGTATGTTTGGGGATAGAGGAAGTATCATTAAACAAAAAAAATTCATCAAAAAATTCCATGAAGGAAGCAGTAAATTTAGGATCCAACAGAAGGGCGTTATTAAAGCGCCATCTCTTAGGACCGACAGGTTTAGGAAGTACGTCAATGTGGGCTATGGTAGGAGCATGATCCGAAAATAAGATAGGACCAATTTCAGCATTAGTAAGAGTTTGGGAGATATTATGAGTAACAAAAATGTAATCAATCCGGGATTGGGAATGATGGCATGGGGAGTAAAAAGTAAATTCTCTCGCTATCGGATTGCACAAGCGCCAGGCATCAATGAGCTTGTGTTGAGAGATAGCTTGAGTAAATAACTTATGAGATTTATTTGGGACATAGGGAGCCTTGGAATTACGGTCAAGGAAAGGATCAAGGCGTTGATTGCAGTTGCCTGCTAAGATAAAGCTATCATCAGCAAATCTGGTGATATTGTGAGAAAAATTGTGCCAAAAAGCAGGATCACCACCAGTGGGGGCATAAACATTAAGAAGAGAAATTGGAACACCCTTTAGAGATAACTTAACATAAATCCATCGACCTTCATCATCTGTTTCCTGAACAATCAGGGAATGGGAAAGAGTCTTACGACATAGAATAGCTACACTATTTCGTTTACCATCACCCTGTTAATAGTAAACCTCACCTACCCCTCCTCGTTTAAGTTTAGCCGATTCTTCATCAGATAAGTGAGTCTCTTGTAAGAATGCGACATCAACATTCAATCTGGCTAAGTGAGTTCAAATTCTCTGCCTCTCAATCGGGGAGTTAATGCCCTTAACATTCCATGTAATAATTTTTAAATACATAATATAAAAAACAGAAGAAAAAAAGATCAATAACAGCGTGAGAAGAGAAGCCCATGAGAAAAGGTAAGCAGAAGAGAAAAAAGTGAGCATTAATGCTAGAGAGAAAAGAGAAAGGGAATAAGAAAAAAGAAAGAGATATAAAGAAGAAAGAAAAGAAAAGGCAAGAATGAACGGAAAAAGAGGTAACAAGAAGAGATAGGCCAATGATAGAGAGCAAATCAGTGAAGACCGAAAACGCAAGAAAGGAAAGTGTAGAAAAAAGAGAATATAAAGCGAAATATTGAAGAGTGAGAGGAAGAAGCAAGCATGTGAAAAAAGACACCTTTAAGCATAGAAAAAAGTGAAAATCAAGGAGAAGGGGACAGAAGGGACATTAAACATGGTGAACAAGAAGAAGAACTGTACTTACAATAAAGGAGGGGAACACAATCAGGAAGATGATCAAACGAGAAGAAGAGGAGGAGGGGGTAGAGCCAACTAGGGAAGGTCGAGCAAACAGGGTCAGCGAATCACCCAGCCGAGGGGACGGAACGCCATATATAACCTGTGAATAAAGGAGAACATTAGGAAACAAAACCACTGAAGGTAAAAGCCAAACGAAACCATAAAAAAGAAGAATAGAATAAGGAGAGAGAACATGAAGGATAAAAGAAGTGGATACATCAACATATGGGAGTAAGAAACATAACTGCTAGATACGAAGCTTCAAGTGAAGGAAAAAGAACAATAATAGGTTACAACCATCAAAAGAGATAGAAGAGGTAGAAATCACGTAGGAAAAGTTGAAGATGGACCCGAGAGGTCCATGTCAGCAGCCTGGCAAGCATTCAGGAAGCTCTGAAGACGAACTGGATCCTTGTAAGTTGTCGTTTTGTTGTTGTAGGTGACCCTGAAAAAACAGGGGTGGAAGAGACCATATCTAGCATCGATGGAACGAAGAGCGGGTCTCATATCCAGGAAGGTCTTGCGCCGATTCGCCGTGGCTCTTGCATAATCCTGTGTGAAGAACAAGGAGGATCCTGACCAGGTTAAGCGAGGTGAGGCTCTAGCCGCTGAGAGAACCTTTAATAAGTCAGTGAATTCCAGAAAATACATGATGACGCCTCTTGGTTTCGAGGAAGTGGAGGTAGGAGAAGGAGCTCTGCCAAGTCTATGGGCCTGTTGTATGTTAAGCACAGTGCCTACCGGCAAATGCAAGAGGGTAGGAAGAAAGGATTTGAAAAAAGCAACGGGGTCAGTCCCCTCGCAACCCTCCACCAGGCCGTAAATACGTAGGTTATTGCGTCTATTTTGATTTTCCAACTCCTCCACCTGCTTCTGAAGAGACGCAACCTGTGAGTGCAAGTGAGAGACTTTGGACGATGACTCCTGAAGAGAAGAAATGCGCTCCACAGAAGTGACTGTTGCATCCATTTGAGACCAGTTGTCAGTCAAAACCTGTAATTTAGCGTTGGTTTCTTCCATAAAAGGACGTAATGCCCTTATCTCCTCCAATACCAATTCCATAGATATGGTAGAAGCAGGATTAGGAGGAGAAGGGGGTCCTTTTTCAGCCTTTTGGTAGTATCCTTCCCTCCAGCTTGCGCAGACTGCTCCATTGAGGATTGCGGCGAGTGGGCAGAAGTTGACTGAGAAACTTCTAACTGGGCAAGGGCTGAGAATACCTTGGACTTTTTAATGAAAATATGCTGTGTGGGTTTATTAACGCCGTTCAACGTAAGTTTGCCCATGTAAGCAAGCTGTCGGGAGGAAAGGCAACCAGATAGGGAATATGCAAATTTCCGTGGAGTATAAAGCAGCTTGATACGGATATGTATCAGAGGAAAAAGAAAGACAGTCTCTGAAGCATCTAGGAAATTAAGTTGAAGCAGCAGCTGTGGAAGAAGGGTCCAGAGAAATATTACAGTTCATGAAATGGCCGCCATTCACAGAGAGCTGAGGAGACTGAGTCAATGTTGAAACCATAAAAAAAAAAAAAGAGCAATAACAGCCAAAAAGCGTAGCACTTCAAAAGTAGGGAAAATATGGCTAAGCAAATGTCCAAAATGAGGCTGCAGGCAAGAAAAATGGCCATAATGCAAAGCTGCGTGTACCTGGGATGCAGCCACGGCATTTTGCGAGTCCAAAATGGCAGCCGCGGCTGTGTCAGAGCGCGACCGGAACTCCAGCGGCGAAATTGCGGTAATGGCGGTCCTGTCAGCGCCGTCTGAAGTATTCACGGCACGCACGCCATGTTCCGCAATGAAGTCCCGCTTTCAGCAGGTCGGGAGATGGTCGCGGACCGCTGGTGCCCCTCGGCGGGATCGGAGCGCCGACACCTACGCTGCCATCCACTACGGACGCTAGCCACGCCCCCCCTATCCTTCTCTTCTATATCTATAAATCTAAATCTTTCAGTAACCTTCCTTTTCCCTAACCTCTTGTCTCACTCTCAGACTGAGGCAGGGTCCAAGAGGAGTCTTGATCATCAGAAGGGTGGCTTGGAGAAGAAGATGGAGAACTAACCCTCCTTTTTCTTGCTGGAGATCTGGAAGACAATAGATCTTCTGAAAGAGTGGCTTCTATATCCTCAGCATGAAGCTCATTCTCCTGAACTGCTCATAGTTTAGGAGGTAAAACAATTACTGGCTGCGGTTTTTGTTGTACACTTTCTGAGTTTCCTGCAATGATTGGGCACTATTTTGCAAAAGAGATAAGACAACGTCAACGTCATTGCTCATCTGGGTTGCCTTGATTAGACTGGCTGCCTCATTGACAGACATGGGCTTGGGCCTAGGTTAGGGTGGTTCCTCTGATGCAGGGGTTCTGTTCCCAGCTTGCTCCCTGGAGGCCGGTATGGCAGGCACACTTTTTTTCCCATAAAATGTCTGGGTTGTCATACCAATGGTGGTAAGCTCCTTCTTATCACTGGTCAATTTCTTAGTAGCACCTTTCTTTGGGGCTATCTTGAAGCTGTCAGTTGGCATTCACACTTAGCTTCAAATGCGGAAGAGTCTTGCATTACGTAGTGCACAGGCCATCTCTCTGGTAGTAATGTGGGTGATGTTTAGTGCAGCCTAAAAGCAAACAAGTTAGAAGAAGAACATCAGTGAAACAATACATGTTTGCAGTTCAATTAGTAGAACAAACAAACAATATCATTATGTGTGGTCACTTACTGGTTACTTAAGGTATTATAAATAATTAACAATACTGTATATACATTCGTAAAACCACATAAGCATAACCTTTTGTGGTATACACTCATGAAGGATAAGAAAGAGCAACAACATACAGATGTAACTGTTTGCTTTATGTGCATCATGTGGGATGTGGCACTCAGGGAGGTACAGCTGACAAATGACAATAGAATAATCCTTAGACAATGAATGCTCTTCTGCACCTATAGCAGACATGGGGTTGATTGATGCCAGATGTTATGAAAATGGGAGAAAAAAAATACAAATTTAAAAAATACATTTAAAAAGTCAATCATTTTTGTAAGTCCAAATAAAAAAAATGTAAAGGAAAAAAATAAACATTTGAAAAATGAAACTAAGAAAATAAAATGCAAATAATTGCAAAAAACCTACAAAATTAAAAATAAAAAGCAAAAAATAAAAATTAAAAAAAATTAAAATGTAAAATAGTTCAAATAAAAATTATAAATAAGTAAAACTATTCTCGAGCATATCATTTATTAAACTGCTATCTCATTTCTCAACCATTCATGCAAGCCTATGGCGAATAGCCACACTGGCTGGACGCACAAATGTCTGCCACCCAGTGCCAAATGGTCATCAACAACAACACTGAGCTAAAAAGGCACTGGCAACAAAGGGAAGACATGCAGGCCTATGGGAAATGCACACTGGCTGCCTACACAGAATGGCCACCGACAACATGGTGAAACAGCAAGCAAGGAGGCATGGCCACAACACATTGATAAAAGAACCAATCAATCAATCAATCAGTGACATTTATAAAGCGCGCTACATACCCGTAGGGTCTCAAGGCGCTGGGGGGGGGGGGGGGGTGCCGCTACTGCTCGAACAGCCAGGTCTTCAGCTTCTTCCTGAAGGAGAGGTGGTCTTGGGTCAGGCACAGGTCGGGAGGGAGGGAGTTCCAGGTCTTGGCGGCCAGGTAGGAGAAGGACCTTCCTCCTGTGCTCGCTCTTCGGATGCGGGGGACGGCGGCGAGGGCGTGGTTGGCTGATCGAAGGTGGCGTTTGGGAGCGTAGAAGTTGACTCGGCTGTTGAGGTAGCTCGGGCCTTGGTCGTGTAGGGCTTTGTGTGCGTGGGTGAGGAGGCGGAAGGTGATTCTTTTGTTGACGGGGAGCCAGTGAAGGTCTCTCAGATGTCCGGAGATATGGCTGGTTCGTGGGATGTCGAGGATGAGTCTGGCTGAGGCGTTCTGGATCCGCTGGAGTCTCTTCTGGAGCTTGGCGGTGGTACCGGCGTAGAGGGCGTTGCCGTAGTCCAGTCGGCTGGTGACGAGGGCCTGGGTGACGGTCTTCCTGGTCTCGGTGGGGATCCACCAGAAGATCTTCCGTAGCATGCGTAGGATGTTGAAGCTCGCCGAGGAGACGTTGTTGACTTGCCTGGTCATGGAGAGGGAGGAGTCCAGGATGAAGCCCAGGTTTCGTGCGTGGTCTGTCGGTTTGGGTGCGGTGCCCAGGGCGGGAGGCCACCAGGAGTCGTCCCAGGCGGAGGGTGAGGAGCCCAGGATGAGGACCTCTGTCTTGTCCGAGTTCAGTTTCAGGCGGCTGGTCGTCATCCACTCGGCTACCTCTTTCATCCCTTCGTGCAGGTTGGATCTGGCGGCGGCGGGGTCGTTGGTCAGGGAGAGGATCAGCTGGGTGTCGTCGGCGTAGGAGATTATGCTGAGGTTGTGCTTGCGTACGATGGCCGCGGGGGGGCTCATGTAGACGTTGAAGAGGGTGGGGCTCAGAGATGATCCTTGGGGGACGCCGCAGATGACTTCGGAGGCCTCTGACTTGTACGGTGGTAGGCGGACTCTCTGTGTTCTTCCGTCGAGGAAGGAGATGATCCATTTCAGCGCCTTGTCCTGGATTCCGATGTTGCTGAGGTGCCGTACTAGGGTGCGGTGGCAGACCGTGTCGAATGCCGCGGAGAGGTCTAGGAGGATGAGGGCCGCTGTTTCTCCATTGTCCATCAGGGCTCGGATGTCATCGGTGGTGGCGATGAGGGCGGTCTCGGTGCTGTGATTGGCTCGGAAGCCGGACTGTGAGGGGTCGAGGGATCCGTTCGTCTCGAGGAAGGCGGCCATCTGCTTGTTGACGGTCTTCTCGATGACTTTGGCTGGAAACGGGAGGAGCGAGATGGGGCGGTAATTCTTGAGGTCGGTGGGGTCCGCTGTTGGTTTCTTGAGTAGAGCGCTGAGTTCGGCGTGTTTCCAGCTCTCAGGGAAGATGGTGGTGTCGAAGGATGTGTTGATGATGTCTCGCAGGTGGGGTGCGATGACAGCGTTGGCCTTGTTGAAGACGTGGTGAGGGCAGGGGTCGGTCGGTGATCCGGAGTGGATGGAGTTCATCGTGCGGATGGTGTCTTCGGTGCTGATCGGGGTCCAGGCGTGGAGGGTGGTGGTGGGGGGTGGTTGTTCGGTCATGGTGTGCGTTGGTTGGTTGTTGAAGCTGTTGTGTATGTCCGCGATCTTGTTGTGGAAGTATGAAGCGAGGGAGTTGCAGAGGTCTTGCGATGGGGTGATGCCGTTGTTTCCTGCGCTGGGGTTGGAAAGCTCTTTCACGATGTTGAAGAGTTCCTTGCAGTTGTGTGCGTTGTTGTCCAGCCGGTCCTTGAATGCTGTTTTCTTGGCGGCGCGGATCAGCTGGTGGTGTTTCTGGGTGGCAAGTTTGAAGGAGGTCCTGTTGTCCGGTGTCGGTTCCCTTCTCCAGACTTTCTCGAGGGCTCGGCAGTTCTTCTTGGAGCTCTTGAGTTCGTCGGTGAACCATGGGGCCTTCTTGCTGCCGGGTCTGCTAGGCGGGGTCCTCAGTGGGGCGAGCTCGTCCGCGCAGATGCTGATCCACTTCGTGAGGTTGTCGGCGGCCTGGCTGGGGTCCGCTGAGCTGGCAGGAGGGTGCTGGCTCAGGGAGGTGGCGAGCTGGTCTGCTGTGATCTTGTTCCAGCTTCTGCGGGCGGCCTGTTGCTGGTGTTGGTGGGTCGTCGTTCTCTTGAAGGTGAAGTGGACGCAGCTGTGGTCCGTCCATTGAAGCTCTGTGGCGTGGCTGAAGCCGATGTCTGTGCTGGAGGAGAAGACTGCGTCGAGTGTGTGTCCGGCGAGGTGGGTGGGGGTGGACACCAGTTGCTTGAGTCCCAGGTTGGCGAGGTTGTCGAGCAGGGTGCTGGTGTTGCGGTCGTTGTTGTTCTCCAGATGGAAGTTGAGGTCCCCCAGGAGGATGTAGTCAGCGGAGGGGAGGGCATGCGGGCTGATGAAGTCGGCAATGTCCTCGCTGAATTGTGTGGGTGGTCCAGGGGGTCGGTAGATCAGGGTGCCTCTGAGGGTGGTGTTCGGGTTGGTGTGGATCTGGAAATGCAGGTGTTCGGCGCTGGTCAGGGTGTTGTCGGTGCTGGTCGTGAGACGGATGGTGTTCCTGTGGATGATGGCGATGCCTCCTCCCATCTGGTTGGCGTTTCGGTCCCTTCGGACGATCTTGTAGCCCTCTGGGATAGCGATGGCGATGTCGGGAGCTGAAGAGGCGTTCATCCAGGTCTCCGTGAGGAAGGCAACGTCAGGGGCTGTGGCGTCTAGGAGGTTCCAGAGTTCGATGGCGTGTCTGTGGACGGAGCGGGTGTTGAGCAGGATGCACTTGAGGTGGGTGCTGCTGGTGTTCGACTTGGCGGGTGCTGGTGCGAGGCTGGTCCGGATGCAGGTGAACTTGCAGGCGCGGCAGCTGAAAGGTCCGTGGGTGCGTCGAGGAGTGGCTTGATGGCATACTGGGAGTCGGCCGGTGTTGAGTGCGGTGAGGGTGGCGGCGGAGTACGTCAGGCGGGTCGGTCGGGGTCTTCGAGGGCCAGGGGTCCTGGCGCTGGTCGCGATCCGGTCGTGGACGGGCGCAGACGGGCTTACCTTTGGCGCGCCTTCGGCGCACAATCGGCGCGCCCGCTGCGCGTGACCGCTGCGCGTTCGCACGGTCGCCATTTAAGGCGAAGTGCGCGGGTGGGCGGAGCAGCTGGAAGGCGGGAGCAGGGAGGGAACAGAATGAAAAAAGGGGCGGGGTCGGCGGTGGTGGCGGGAAGCGGGGGGCGGCGCAGAAGGCGGGAACACGGGGGAGAGCGGGCAGCGCCTATGAGGGAAACAGGCACAAATGGTGGTCACAACAACACTGAATACGGGCACAAACAGCGAGGGCAAATTAAGCACAAATGACGGCCAAAACAACACTCAGAACGGGCAAAAACAGCGAGGGCAAAACAAGCACAGATGACGGCCAAAACAACACTCAGAACGGGCAAAAACAGCGAGGGCAAAACAAGCACAGATGACGGCAAAAACAACACTCAGAACGGGCAAAAACAGCGAGGGCAAAACAAGCACAAATGATGGTCCAAACAGGCCAGAGCAATGACGGCAGGGTCAGCCGGAGTGCGGCTGGCAGCGAGGCAGAGGGCACAGCAGGGGAGCACACGCAGCAGCTGGCGGCCGTGCGGCGCGGGGGTGTCCCACAAGTGCCGCACAACACTTGAAGGCATAAGGCAAAAGTACACCGGCTGGCTACACAAAATAGACACCAGCCATATGTTCACAACAAGCAGGATGCCGTGAAAACAAAGAACATACGCAGGCCTATGGACAGTGAGTATACAAAATAGCTCCTGGCCTCATGGCAAGGAGAACAAAGGCAAATCTTTGGCCTACGGCAAACACACACACAAACTGGCCAGACAAAGGCGACATGGTAACACAGAGAACAGAACACAACATAAATTCAGCAATGAAAAAAATTAAATTAACAAGGCTTAAAATGATTAAAACAACACACATCCTCCAAAGGCATTACCCCACCTATACACGGTTTGTAGTGGGAAAAATGTGTAATACCACACAAAAGCACATTTTGTACATTACTACAACACAGAAACAGTTTTTTGTATGCACCCATGCCTTATACTGGTACTACTGGCACAAAGGGCCATTGGCAGACTAGGCTACATAATGAATTAAAAGACTACCGCAACCTTTTCCTAGAAAACATGGAGAAAATGTACCAAACTGCAACATTGTTCCTGTACAAAATAAGAAAAATTACATTCAAAACAACAACAACAATAACTAGCAGGGAAGCATGGGCACA
The DNA here is from genome assembly GCF_964263255.1 of Lissotriton vulgaris. Lineage (NCBI taxonomy): Eukaryota > Metazoa > Chordata > Amphibia > Caudata > Salamandridae > Lissotriton > Lissotriton vulgaris. The sequence goes on from NC_141700.1 coordinate 403,227,199, forward strand.
AACAAATAATACATTCAAGGCTATGGCACAAGCACACTGGCTGCCTACACAAAATGGCCCGAGCCAAACAGTCACAACAACAAGCAAGAGGCCTGAAAACCAAAGAACAGATGCAGGCTTATGGCAAAAGCACACTGGCTGCCTACACAAAATGGCCCGAGCCAAACAGTCAAAACAACAAGGAAGAGACCTGAAAAACAAAGAACATATGCAGGGCAACTATGATCAGCAAGGAAGCATGGCCACAAACAAAGAATGAGTTCAAGGCTATGGCAAAAGCAGACTGGCTGCCTACGCAAAATGGTCACCAACCACATGGTCAACAACAAGCAAGAGGCCTAAAAAACTAAGAACAGATGCAGGCCTATGCAGAAGCACACTGGCTGCTTAGACACAATGGCTGCCAGCGACATGGTCACAACAACAATAACCAGCAAGAAGGCATGGCTACAACAACAAAGACATGCAGACCTATGGTAAAGTAGACAGGCTAGCTACACAAATAGTTTACAAACAATTCCCACAAAAATGTCACAAGTACGGAAATTTGGTGCAGGGCATTAAGGAGAAATAGTCACAGAGGATGACTTCAAGGAGCCAAATTTTGGATGCTGCAAGAGATACCAATCAGGGTGGAAGGGAGGAGGTAATTGTTTAAGACCTTTGGGAAATGTTATGATAGAAAGGGATTTAGGGTTCTATTTCATATTTAGGTAGTAGACCACTCATATTTATGTGATAGCCAATTTACGTCATACTATTGATCTTAACATTGTAGTCATAAATGAAACTGGATGAACAGATTTGAATAAAAAAGTGGCCTGTCAGCAGTGCCTACTGTATTTAGCAAAGAACCTCAATGAAGATTAACTCCTTACTTTCCTTATCTTTAGAATCATTGCCAAGCTTTTTTGTCCATAACAAGACTAACGTAATTCCTTACCCATATCTTAGGATGCGTGCAAAAGACGTTGGTCTCTCTGTTGTCCTCTTTATCAGAAGTTGGATTTATCAAGTCAACATCAGCATAGCCAAGGACTGGAGTGGGAATTGTAATTGTTACCCCTCAGCTATCCAGTGCTTTCCCTACTGTTGCACTCACTGGAGTGGGAATAGTAATCTTTACCCCTGCACGATCCAGCGCTTTCTCTACTTTTGCACTCACTGGAGTTGGAATAGTAATTTTTACCCCTACGCTATCCAATGCTTTCCCTACTGTTGCACTCTTTGGAGTAGGAATAGTAACGTTTACCCCTACGCTATCCAATGCTTTCCCTACTGTTGCACTCACTGGAGTGGGAATAGTAATTTGTATCCCTACGCTATCCAACGCTTTCCCTACTGTTGCACTCACTGGAGTGGGAATAGTAATTTTTACTCCTACGCTATCCAACACTTTCCCTACTGTTGCACTCACTGGAGTGGGAATAGTAATTTTTACCCCTACGCTATCCGACGCTTTCCCTACTGATGCACTCTCTGTAGTTGGAATAGTAATGTTTACCCCTACGCTATCCAACGCTTTCCCTACTGTTGCAATCACTGGAGTGGGAATAGTAATTTTTATCCCTACGCTATCCAACGCTTTCCCTACGGTAGCACTCCCTGGAGTGGGAATAGTAATTTTTACTCCTACGCTATCCAACACTTTCCCTACTGTTGCACTGACTGGAGTTGGAATAGTAATTGTTATCACTCTGCTATCCAGCGCTTTCCCTACTGTTGCACTCACTGGAGTGGGAGTAGTAATTTTTACCTCTCTGCTATCCAGTGCTTTCCCTACTGTTGCACTCACTGGAGTGGGGATAGTAATTTTTACCCCCTCGCTATCCAACGTTTCCGCTAATACTGTGTTTATTTTGTTATTAAATTTATGTTTTTTTTTTTTAGTTTAATGTGTTAATTAAATATAGCATACTTTATTTAATTTTAAATTATTTATATATGTGTATATTTTATTTTGATATAATTTTAAAAGTTTATAAAGTAAATAAAGATAATAGTTTATAAAATGTATTTAAGTAAATATATGTGTATGTACACTTTTTTGTGTTTATGTTTATTAAATCAAGTTTATTAGATAAACTATATATTACATTTAATTTATTGTGTTAATAATAATAATATTATTTAATACATTTTATTTAAGATATGTAATTTTTAAAAGTCGATATTTTTACTTCTACATTTTGTACATCGATATTTTTGTGTCGATATTATTGTACTTGTTTATGTATAGGAAGTCAATATTTTTGTTATCGATATTTTAACCGATATTTTTTTCATCGATATTTTTAATATCGATATTTTAACATGTAACCATAGGAGATATAGGCCTTGCTGTAGTGGAAAACAAATGTAAGAGTGTTTCAGTACCTGGACACGTAAAACTTGAAACTACATGTCCAGATTTCTAAATATACTGCACCCTGCACTTGGGTATGTCCAGCGCCTACCTTAGTGTTGGCTTATATGTATTAAAAGGGAAGGAGTGGGCCTGGCAAAAGTGTTAACTTGCCAGGTCTGCATGGCAGTTTAAAACTGCACACAAAGGATCTGCGATGGCAAACCTGACATGTTTAAAGGGCTACTGAAGTGGATGACACAATCCTTGCAGCAGGCTCACTGGTAGCATTTAATTTACAGGCCCTGTGGACCTATAGTGCACTTTTACTAGTAGGGACTTATAAGTAGATTAAATATGCCAATTGTGGATAAGCCAATGTTACCATGTTTTAGAGAAAGAGCACATTCACTTTAGCACTGGTCAAGCAGTGGTAAAGTGCCCAAAATCCTAAAGCCAACACAAATGAAATCAGCAAAACAGGAGGTCAGAAGGCAAAAAGTCAGGGGAAACCACACCAAAGATGCCAGGTTTAACAAACATCACACAGTAGCCTCTCGGCCCTAGGCATCCTATTGAATGCCATATTAGGTTAACAGACTGCAGCTAATACAAAAATGACCTCATAGCTTTCCGTACTTTTCTCCTTTCTTCTCAGATACAGCCACTCATCTTCACCCGCCAAAGTCTTTTTTCTTTTCTCGAACAGAAACTACCTGCTACAAAAAGGTATTGATTTTCCCTGAATGATTGCAACTGCCAACAGTAAACGAAAACACTATTGCTGGGTTAACAACACCATTTTCGCCATCCCTCACCTCGCTTTACTTTATTGCGTTAAAATGTGATCTCAAATCAGTTTAATGGCAACAGTGTCAACACAAGTATAATGTTCCAAGATTTATAAACTGCTCGACAACCCCTGAAAGCAGTCAACTTGTTCCCAAAGATTTTACTAAATATTTGTAACTCGTGACATATATGTTGCTTTGTGTACACCCATCCAGAGCAGTCTGTAGACTGTTTTTTTTTATCTTTTGTATGTTGTACTGAACCCTGCGTGTCACCTGCCTCTTGTTTGTCTATAGATTAGCTGAATAAATGTCATCGCCAACTCTGAATAGGGCACAGAACATGCACCTGCCACTTTTAAAACTCTTTACAGGGCCCCGTTGTTTGTTTTGTGAGCGCCCAGGGGTGCAGTTAAATAACCGCATTCAGGCAAACAATAGTGCTAATGATTAAGGAGGGCCTTTCACATGAACATTCCCTTCGGAAGAAATGTTGTGCAGATGTACCGAAGAAAACTGTTTCGCTAAGAACCACTCAAAATACTTTGGTGGACCAAAACACCTTTATTTCTTCGGCTGGAAGGCTGCCAAGTTCACTGTCAGCTTGAAAAGAATTCTATAGCTGGAGGCGAGAGCAGACACAGCGATGATTTAAAAGAGAAGTGGCAACAGTGAGCACGATAATACACCATATCGTTAAAATGCAACTGGCGTCGCAGCCTCCCTGCAGCCTTGAAAATGTGCTTACTCGTCAGCTATTTTGTGGAGCAACGAGATGAAAGGCCAAATTAAATAACCGGTTATTGGAATTATTTTAAAGGAATGCGAGCTGGGAGTTTTTATTAAACTGTTTTTTTTGGGAAACCCAGAACAGTAATGAGACGTCAATTAATTTCTAAATTAGTACGAAGCTCATGTGGAAATGCACATTACATCTACATTAGTAACATATTAATTCATCTTGATTAAAGAATGTGGAGTGAATTAGTAATGGCTGATGTGCAATTTGAATTAGTTTAGTTACTCCAGTGCTGCAATTAAAAATCACGTGGCGCAGTTGTTGTAAGGATCCCACTTCATCGTTATGGTCTCGGTTGTTTACAAGTGACAAGTGACGGGTAATGAAGCAAGTGACGATGATCAAGCACTTCACCACTGTGGAATGTGTTGGTCATGTGTCTTTTTTGAACAAGAAAGTGACTATCCCCTTTAGTATCCCCTTTGGTATTGCTTTGTTCGCCCTAAGTTGGAAGGGTATGCACAGATGTGGGTCCCTTGCTCACTTTGCAACTAGATTCCAGATAGCCTGGCTGATGACAATCATGAATCCGAAACCAGTCCCAGGATGCTTGTTTCTGGTCCAGGGAAGACATGGCTTGGCAGTTCGGGCTGGGCTGTTCCCATGAAGCACAGGGTCAGACTGATTTGCATATGGCCATGTCTGAACTGGGGTGGTGGAGTGAGCTAAAAAATCAGTTGACTGGGGTGAGTGTTTGATTTGCTCAAACGCTCCGTCCATCATCCCCTTTGGTATCGCTATGATTATGTCACCAGCACATCCCTATTGGAGAAGAGGACAACACAAACCCGCCCATAAACAAGCAACAGAAATATGGTGGATGGGGATGTTTGTCTAAACACTGCACTCCTGCACTAGTAAAAAATACTTGAGGCTGAAATGTACAAACCGCAACAAGTAGCATGGAAATCTAAATAGGATGAGACAACTGTTCAAAGCTTTGACAAACAAGTATTTGCAAAGCCAACAGGTCTTGTTTTAAAATATGCATGCACAGAATATGTGAGCCATGTCTTTTTGCGAGTTGTCTCTTTCTGTGCCTCCTCTGTCTGTGCCCTGTTTCGTATTCCCCATTTTTATCCCCCAATCCATCACTACAAGCACAAAAAACAAAAGGCATAGGCACAGGAGGAGGCGCGCTGCACAGGGACAAAGCACAAAAAATGTGTTCATATGTGTGTATGCTTTGATTTGCATGCATTAGCAAATAAATGCCAGATGTTTTGGTTTTCAGCCAATGTGTATTTGATTATGATAAAATCTCTAGTGAGCAGCAGAGTTTGTCTTCAGACAGATGTAACATGTTATTATTATTATTTAAAATCCAGTTAATTTGACATACTGAGGTTTTGGTATATGGACTAGATAAGCATTTTGTTACGTGCTACATGCATTTTTATTGTAAAAGGAACATCCACATCCTGAATTGCTCTAAACAAAACAATGTGGTCTGGGATCTGGGGTCTGATTGGAGACAGGGTTAGGTCCTGCAGCACATATTTTCAGATGTCGATTCAACAATAATGATTGCATATTTAAATACATTTCACATAAAGAAATCATTCGACTTTATAGAAGTTATTAAAACACCATTTTGTTATAATATGCTGCTCTCTTATTTTGTATTATCTTATATCATGCTATGTCATGTCATGACATTGTAAGTTATTTTTTAGAGCGTACTACTCAACCGGGAAGATATGCTGGCACTGTTGTGGTTTCCATTAGCAGTATTTTAAAGTTACATTGGTGTTTTGCCTGGAATATGTGATAGTATAACTGAAAGACTTGTTGTACAAACTCCAGCTGTTTCATTTTTTACATCCAGTACTCACTACTCACTTCTGGCGAACTTTCATGCAACATTCTCTTTTAGAAAAGAACCCATATAAAACAATCCCAAACTGCCCATCTGAGAACGCCGAAGCAGACATGGTGTGTAATCACTAGAGGGAAGCTGATTTAAAGGGATTTGCATTATACCACAATATGAGATATCAACGTGTACCTGTAGTAAAAGATATAGTACATACATCATCATGTTGCACCACTAACTGACTTTCTATTTTGACAAAAAGGATTTACGAAAAGGAGAGAACAAGATTGACTGTGACAACGGAGCTCTGGTGCATTCTTTGCATAATCATTATTAAACAGCTGGGTACTTCAGGAATCCAATTTACAATTTATGAATTTCATTGTTTCAGCTATCAGCCTTACAATAATTTAAAACAGTGATTTAAGAACACTTAATCATATCAAAATCTACAGGAGATAAATACATATACATAGCAATCAGCTAAATAGTTAAATAGTGTTTAAATAGTACATTCAGTTCCAAAGGAGAATCAGAAAACTCATCAGATATTTAAAAGTACATAATCATGTTTTGTATGTAAATAGCTAGCATTTTTTGATGGACTCTCAAAACAATTAGTGGTCCATTAGGAGGTCGGGTGGTGGCACCACCGCGGTGCTGGCTTTGCGGAAATACGCATTTTTTCCACCTTCGAGCAGCGGTAAACATGTACGCTATATTAGTATTGCCAAACATAGGTAAATTCCTGTCCGCCACGGAGCAACGCATACCGCCATCAAAGTTCACCGCGGCGAGGGAAGTCAATGGAAACTCACCGCCGTGCGGAATGACATTCAACCCGCTCGACAAATTAGGATGCCCCACACAAGCAGATGCACCGCAAAGGAAGCTCGACAGTGGAGCACGAAACCAAAGGCATGGTCCCCTCCACCAGGTCACGACCGCCATGGACCCAGTTCTGCACATGTACCCGGTGCTGTACCTGCTACATCACTATCAACTCATGGCCCGCCGTGGACACCGCCGCAGGTATGCAACTACACGAATACAACACACAGGCTGACAGAGGGTCCAAAGCGACAACAGACACCCTGCTGGGGCAGTAACACATCCACAAGGGCACCCACACATGAGCATTAATCGAACAGAGGTTGTTTGGGTCACAGGGATAATTTTTAATGACCACTCAGCACTATATTCCCCGAGAGTAACTAAGCAAAATACAAATAATAGTGGAGGGTCAAGGGTTTGGATTTTTTCTGAAAAAACGACTATGTGTGAGAGTCAGTGGCAATAGTCCACTAATCTGGGTACATCATTCATGGTTATTGAAAAATACCCATCAGTAGCTCTTCCTTGGCGCCCTTTTCATCATATGGGTTCCTTCCAACCAAGAAGGATAGTATTTTGATATGGTCAATTGGAACAGTATAAGGACCAGTGATGGTATAACCAGGTCACAGGGAGCTTCTGAAAAGCAGTGCGGGGGGGTGTGTGTGTTTCAACGTGCAAAAAGTGCAGGGTAGTGACATTAAAATTAGATAACCATGAGGAAAAATTATTTATTAGAGACCTCAGTGTTTCTAAGATTTTAAAACGTGCGAAATTGGTAGTTTCACCTAATAGCTACCAACAGGTTGGTCGACATGACATGTTTCAGCAGACTTTGGATCACAGAGGTATCCACTGCATTCATCAGGACCTGTATCACTACTGCTAGTAGTGTATTATAAAATAAATAAGAAAAGGAAATCTTTCACCTGGGTGCTAATGAAGGATCATTCTCCCAGCTAGGAAGTCCAGTGTGAGACAAACATAGTCGAAAAAAGAACAGAAAAAAACAACAATAAGTATATCTACAATATCCAGAGCAATTTGCATGGTATATCATATCAGTAAAGAGAACCACATATGTTATCCTCTTCGTAGTACTTTAATTCCTACTATTAACCACCATACCTCAAATGATATGTGGTAGGACTCTCACTTACCATATTGTGCAGGAGAGTACTGCCTCACCTCACCTGGCTCACAGCTCAGGTAATTGAAGCACCGCTCTAAAATGAGAAGAAAAATGGACAAAGACATGTCAGCATACGCCGACTTCACACTTAATCACAACTAATTCCAGCGTGCTTGTGGGTTTAAACGGCCGATTTTACCAGTTTAGGGCCTCGGCAGACTTAAATATCATTGTAGATGCCAAACCTCTATTAGTGGAAAGGAATGTCTCTTGTTAGTTTTTTTGAGAACAAAAGACGGTGAAGTTTAAAAGCGGCAACTAAGTGTATCCAAAATCACCGCTTAGTCGTGACTTATGACGAGTGAGCCAAAGAGATCATGCGTGACGTGTGTTGGCATCTCCTGATCTTTGTGAGCTCGCGTTGGGTTAAACACGCACTAGGTGGGACAGTGTTAGTCGCCACGTATATTCCGCCGCTTTTGGTGGAAAGAAAACACATGCGCCTCCGCTCATTCAGCGTTTTTATGTTACAGATCGAGCGGGTGCAAGCTCTCACCTTCAGCGTAGTCTTGCACTCCTACTCTGTACGGGTCTCGGAGGAGCGTGCGCAAATGATTATGGAAAGCTCGTATAATCGCTAGCAGACAGGCATAGAGCCATCGTCTCTTACCTGTCCGTCGATACTTCCAGCGTCCCTCTGGCTGTAAGGGGAGGTAACGCGCGTTGTTAGGAGCAACAATTATGCTTCCCTCGCTAGGCGTGTACCGTCACGCCCACTGCCCTGAGGATTATGGGGCATGTAGTTCTAAGGCATAGGTGTAAGTTAGCTTGCCTAATCCGAGGCGCTAGCAATGTAGTAGTTAGATGCGCAAGCATACGGACCAATGGACACTACAAAATAGTATTACTATTATAGGAACTAGTTTGCCTAATCCGTGGCGCTAGCAATGTAGTAGTTAGATGCGCAAGCATACGGACCAATGGACACTACAAAATAGTATTACTATTATAGAGTTGGGAGTATTAACTGGCTTTGCCAACAAGGAGATCTGCACAATCGATTGTTGTGGAGTATGTAATGTAATTGTTCATAGGGTGGAAGGCAAAATTATTTGTTACAATAAGATCTCGCACAATGTGAAATATCATGACTAATGTAAATATCATCATAAGGAGAGGACAAACGTAGCCCTTTAACCTGGTCAGAACTAATGCCAAAACCCTGAATGGTTTAGTGTATTCTGAGTGTACCATCACACTAATATAATGGATTGAAAATTAGAGTGACATCCACGGTATGTCATCATTCAGCCCATCTTTGTCTGAGTTCAGGGTATATACCCATTTCTGTTCTTTTCTGAACAAAAACCTGTTTATGTCTGTCACATGATTGGGTATAAGTGGTTGTTCGAGCACAGTCCAACGAAAATCATTTGGGCCATGTCCCACCTCTAAGAAATGGTTGGTCATTTTGGTAGACTGTTTCCGACACCTAATAGTGCTCCTGTGTTCGGAAATGCGTGTCTTCACTTTCCTTGTCGTCATCCCCACATATTTATACTCACAGGGGCAAACTATTAGGTAGATGACATTTAGACTGTTACAGTTGGTAAAACGCCTTTGTTCCCACAGACGCCCACCCCCAATGTCGATGGTTGTCGATTTGGAAGTCAGCGGACATGCAGCACAACTCCCACAGGGATGGTGCCCTGTCACGGCTGGCATATCCCAGAGTGTTCCTATTGCTCTGGGGGTCACTGATCTGGGTCTAGTGTGGACCAGTTGGTCCTTTAGATTTCTACCCCTTTTAAAAGCAAACAGAGGGGGAGGCAGGCTGTCATTGCCCGTATTCAGAATACTCCAATGCTTCTTTATGATCTTTTGGATCTGATTGGAGCGAGTGCCAAAAGTATTGACACAGGTGATCCGGGGTTCTGGCGTTTTGGGTACCGATGGCTCCAGAAGACTTTCACGGTTGTTGTTGAAAGCCCGCTTTTTTGATCTTCGTATCAGATGTTTAGGATACTTTTTTTCAAGTAGATTGTTCTCCAATGTTTTGGCATGGTTGTCGAAACTCTCCTTGGTGGAACAATTCCTCTGTATTCTCAGGAATTGTCCGTAAGGCAAGTTGTCTCTCAGAGCTTTAGGGTGACAACTCTCATAGCTCAGTAGAGAATTTCTTGCCATTGGTTTCCGGTAGAGTTCGGATTGGAGACCTGTTGGGGTCACATTAATCTTAAGGTCCAGAAAGGCCAAGTGTGTTTTACTGTACTCAACTGTGAACCGAAGGAATGCATTTCTGTTATTCAGCCATACGTGGAAGGTTTTCAGGTCATCCACAGTACCGCGCCAAATCACAAAGACATCACCCACACATGACCCACCTGCCACCAAGTCACCTCTCTGCATCCGGGACACATCCGGGACACACAGCGTCCGCGATCATGCACCAATGTCCCAGTCACATCACTGCAGGATGAATACAAGGGAATACATGCACACAATGCTTAATTTCTACAGAGTTTGCAGAGAAATAGTGAGACAGGCGTTTTCAATAAAGGTTTATTGAACAGTCTTCTTTCTCATGCGAGAGAGGTGAACTGCTATAATCGTTATGCAGACTGCAAAGTATAATGTGTACAGCGTAAACTACAAAGCGCTGATCACAAGCGCCTGACAGGCCAGCAGACCACACTCCTGAGGCGGAAGCCGGGAGAGCTTAGAAATTGTTCGTTTTTAAAAACTTGTAAAATTGTCACTATTTGTTTTCTGTGCTAGCTTTTAAAAGCACCTTATCACGCTTTCAGCAACTCACCCAGCACGAGTAGCGGATCCTAACGCTGCCGGCTGGACGAGCATTCAAACCTTGCCTCTGACGCTCCCAGCGCGAGGACTTAGGCCACGCCCCTTTTAGGCCACGCCCACCCGCGTCAACTACAAAGCGCTGATCACAAGCGCCTGACAGGCCAGCAGACCACACTCCTGAGGCGGAAGCCGGGAGAGCTTAGAAATTGTTCGTTTTTAAAAACTTGTAAAATTGTCACTATTTGTTTTCTGTGCTAGCTTTTAAAAGCACCTTATCACGCTTTCAGCAACTCACCCAGCACGAGTAGCGGATCCTAACGCTGCCGGCTGGACGAGCATTCAAACCTTGCCTCTGCCGCTCCCAGCGCGAGGACTTAGGCCACGCCCCTTTTAGGCCACGCCCCCGGACCTCCCTCTTGGCAATCACTTACATAATGTGCCTCGGACGGAAGCGCAGCGGACGAGCGCAGCTGGAGCGCCTAAGGCAAGCCCGTCTGCGCCCGTCATCGCCACGACATCGCCATTCGCCAGTCACCCTGGTCTAACCGTGCCCCACATGCCCCTAAGGTACGACCGTGAAGAACTCCTTGCCGTGAATCACAGTCAAAGATGTCCTGATGCTACAGGTGTCCTTGGCCACTCGCAACTCCAGTGCAACTCCTGCCACTTTACTACCGACAGTCCAACTCGCGTTCGGGAATACCGAGGCACAACCACCACCTCGCCCCTTACGATACTTCAACTTAACATCAGGTCACTCACCAAACACCATCTAGAGGTCAACTCGCTCATATTGGATGAAAACCCAGACATCCTCTTCCTTTGCGAAACATGGTTACGAGATGGCGCATCTGCCATCCCCAACCTCACGCTCCCAGATGAGTATCACTTGGCCACCTTAAATCGCGATACACGAGGCGGTGGCATCGCAGTAATTTATAAGAAGCATTTCACCTGCTCATTTACTAAAGAAGCTCTCCCTGATTGTGAATGCGCCCAATTTAAAATTACCACTAGCCCACAATTCACAATGTCGGGTCTATATATCTACCGCCCACCTGGCCCTGCCTCCAGGTTCATTGACGCCCTCCTCGAGGTGTCTACCGCACTTATAACCAAATCTGCCAACTTTACTATTCTGGGCGACCTCAACCTGCATTTTGACCTATCCAACGATCACACTATTACTAATCTTCTCACCGATCTCTCGGCATTGCAGCTTAACTCCCTCATTCAGGCTCCCACCCACCTAGCCGGCCATACTCTGGACCCAGTCTTTACCAACATCCAAGAGGCAGTCACAGAAGTCCCCACACCTATGGGATGGACGGACCATTACCTCATCAAACTAACCGTCCCAGTTCCAGGACGTCAGTACAAAACTGAATCCAACCGTCGCCTGAAGCCAATCAAGACATTGACACGACCTATACCTCCTTCAATAACTGGATCATAAGTGGACTTGACACTCGCATTCCAGCCAAATTAACCAAAGGACGATCCACACCTTCTAACCCTTGGTATGATGACACACTTAAAGCCATGCACAAGGATTGCAAAAGAGCCGAGCGTCAATGGAGAAAAGACTTTGACTGTCAGGATAAAGCTAACTATCTATCCAAACTTAAAATATATCATAAAGCCATCCGTACTGCCCGCGCAGCTTTCTATGCTGACAAAATCAGTTCCAACCCAAACCCAACTAAAATGATTTTCAAACTTGTCAAAGAACTTCAGAGTCCCAGGTCACCCTCTCCCAAAATTGCATCCAATGAACAATGCGAACAGCTTGCCACATACTTCATAGAGAAAGTCCAGAACATCTACAAAACTTTTTCCCAGAACCCTCTTCACCCTGGTGAACCCAACAACTTAACCTCCATTATCACCCCTCTCACCCAAATCCCTGCTATCACTGCTACCGACCTGATTAAACTCTGCAAAAAAGTGAAATTTGCCTCCCCTGGGGATCCTATGAGCCCTTCTCATTTTCTGGACTCGCTTGACTTCTTCCTACCCCACATGATCGATATTCTCAATCTTTCCTTCACATCTGCCACTGTACCTACAGCCTGGAAACAGGCTTGGGTGTCACCCATTATCAAAAAACCCACCCTGGATCCCTCGAAGCCAGAAAACGTCCGACCTATATCCCTACTCCCCTGGATGTCTAAGATAGCAGAAGCCCACGTCAACGGCATTCTCTCCAAACATGTGGACCTAAATGGCATCCTGGACCCATCCCAAAATGGCTTCAGACCGGGCCACAGCACGGAATCCGCCCTATTGGCCACCATCGAATATCTCCAGACGATTTTAGACTCCGGTCAAAGTGCTGCGCTGATTCTTCTCGATCTCAGCGCAGCCTTTGATACGGTATCACACGACATTCTTCTGAAGCGTCTGGAGATGGCCGGTGTGTCTGGCCTTGCTTTAACCTGGTTCCGCTCCTTTCTTAAGGACAGATCCTTTCGGGTATCAGCTCCCCCTTTCCTCTCAAAACCTTATCCAATAGCACAGGGAGTTCCCAAGGGCTCAGCGCTGAGCCCCTCCCTTTTCAACCTATATGTTCAGCCTCTTGCGGAAGTGGCCAAAGAGTGGGGGCTCACGCTGGTATCATACGCCGACGACACCCAGTTGGTCGTCACCCTCACTGAAAGCCCTTACATCGCGGCGTCCAGGTTCAGAAATGGCCTGGCAGCAGTGGCACAATGGATGACAGACAACTATCTCCAACTGAACGCCGGGAAAACTGAGTTGCTCCTTCTTGGCAGAAACACCAGCCATTGGAACGAGCACTGGTGGCCGTCATCCCTTGGTACCACCCCACCCCCTAAATCCAGCATCAAAAACCTGGGAGTCTGGATGGATGCCACCCTCAGCTTCCAGACACACACCAAAAAGGTGGCAGCCACCTGTATAGGTCTTCTGAGAAATCTTAGGCCCATACTCGGCTTTTTCGATTCGAAGGTTCGCCAGCTGATTGTCCAGGCAACCCTCTTATCACGCCTGGACTATGCGAACGTCCTCCTCCTAGGTGCAAACAAAGCAGAAACTGCTAGGTTTCAACGAGTCCAAAACGCAGCGGCAAGAACGCTGGTCGGTCTTCCCTGCAGATGCTCAGCCAGAGCCACCATCGGCAAACTTCACTGGCTGCCCGTTGAAAACAGAGTAAAATTCAAAGCTCTCATTACGATCTTTAAAATCTTCAAACAGGGAAACCCCCCTCTGCTACAAAACCTCACCTGCCCCTATGCTCCTAGCCGCGAGCTGCGCTCCTCCAACCAACTCCTTCTGAAAGTACCCCGAATAAAGCTCTGTCGCACTGGAGGTCGCTCCTTCAAGGTCCTGGGACCCAAGTTGTGGAACACTCTTCCTCTTCACATACGTTCCATAGACTGCCTTTCTGCCTTCCGTAAGGCAATCAAGACCCTTCTATTTCCTCCCGACTAGTGCAGCTCCCTTCCCCCCCCCCTCCCCCGTTCTCCTCCGGTAGGGTGTGTGACTTCTCTCAGCGCCGGGACGCCCCATTGCTGGGGCAGCTGTTGCGCTTTACCAAACCCAGAATAGAATAGAATAGAATAATATGAAATAATACTGTAAGAGCATTGTATGGTTTCTAAGCCATATAAAAATACATACATAAATAACATAGACTAAAATACTCAACTGGTGCTTCTAAAGTATGCCCACCACAATGTACCTAACCTAGGTCTAGTACGAGGGAAGAAGTAAGAATTGTTTAGCATAGGTTTTGTTTTAGACAAGAATTTACCAAAAGTTTCTCTAAGTTCTTATCAGCCCCCTACCTTTAGAATGAAGGAGGTCTTTTATCTCTGTCTCGGGACTCGATTTCCCCACGCCCCGCAAGGGGAGCCGGAGACACTGGAGCTGGATTCTCGGCAGAGAAGGACATCTTCCTGATCAGTGCATCAGCTGGAGAGTCGGCTTCCTTCGGCACTTGCTGTTGCGAGCTGCGTCGGTCAAGTAGGTCTTCGAACTGCTCCGAACCACAGTATCTTGTTACAGCAAGTGAAGGTATATTTATACCTTGAAGGTGTTTAGGAATGCCATGTTTGACGTAAAGTCAGGCATATGAACATCATGAATGAACTCCTGGGAAATAGTTGTTCATTGTAAAACTAACTGAGATCTTGGAGAAATCAATATTCAAGCAAGGGGAAGTCCCTGACGGCTTAAACTGGTTTTCCAAAAAATCGTTGCGACGTTTGGTGAACGGATGGAAGTAGCCATGCCTGTATTTGGGTAGCATGGGCTATGTCTAAATAAGGGATTGATTTCTATGCCTCTATAAGGGCAACGTGAATTGTACCTATATAGGGGCATGAATTGCGAAAATTCAATCAGAGCTTAAAACGCCACACAACAACAGCAGAGCAACAGGGCCAATGGTCAGGGCAAAGTGCACAGCAAGTACATGAGAAGCTGCACAGGGAAGAGTCCAACACAGCAGACCAACAGGGCCAGTGTCCAGGGCAAAGTGCACAGCAAGTACATGAGAGGCTGCACAGGAAATAGTCGAACACAGCGGAGCATCAGGGCCAGTGTCCAGGGCAAAGTTCACACAAGTACATGAGAGGCTGCACTGGGAATAGTCCAACACAGCAGAGCAACAGGGCCAGTGGGCATGGCAAGGTGCAGAGTAAGTACATGAGAATCTGCACAGGCAAGGGCAGAACAGGAAGCCTAGTGGGCATGGCAAAGTGCAGAGTGAGTACATGAGAATCTACACAGGCAAGGGCAGAAAACAAAGGCCAGTGGGCATGCCAAAGTGCAGAGCACGTACATGAAAATCTGCACAGGCAAGAGCAGAACACGAAAGGCAGTGGGCATGGCAAAGTGCAGAGTGACAACATGTGAATCTGCACAGGGACTGTATACGACTGTACCATTCCATGGGCGGTATTGCAAACAAAACAGGTGATGGACCGAATGTGGATCAATGTCACACATTCATCCCAGTCCAAAGATCTGGGCCCAAATCCATCGTTTTTTTGCACTCCACACCACCCTGGGTTAGACAATGGCGATATGCAAATCAGCTCTGACCCTGTGCCCCATGGGAACAGTCCAGTCCGAACTACAAAAGCCATGTCCTTCCCAGAACGGAATCAAGCATCCGAGGACCGGACCGGTTTCGAGGTAACACCTCTCATCAGCCCGGCTAGCTTGACTCCAGTGGTGTGGAGTGCCTGGGACCCACGTCTGAGCATCCCCAGCGCACTTATGGCGGTATTGCAAACAAAACAGGTGATAGACCGAATGTGGATCAATGTCACACATTCATCCCAGTCCAAAGATCTGGGCCCAAATCCATCATTTTTTTGCACTCCACACCACCCTGGGTTAGACAATGGCGATATGCAAATCAGCTCTGACCCTGTGCCCCATGGGAACAGTCCAGTCCGAACTACAAAAGCCATGTCCTTCCCAGAACGGAATCAAGCATCCGAGGACCGGACCGGTTTCGAGGTAACATCTCTCATCAGCCCGGCTAGCTTGACTCCAGTGGTGTGGAGTGCCTGGGACCCACGTCTGAGCATCCCCAGCGCACTTATGGCAGTATTGCAACCAAAACCCATGGGCAGCAACACAGTCAGGGGGTAACAAAGGGCAGAACAGGCCTACCTGTGAGAGAGACCGGTATGTGAGGGGGATAGCTCTCACACTTGGCTGTCAGGTGGACTGGGAGCTGGCTGTGTGTCGGGGACATCAGGAGCACCTGCTTGGGAGAGAGCGGCCCTGGTGAGGTAGGGCTATCAGTGGCTTGGCAAGCAGGAGGGCTGCTTGGACCAGGTGGTGTAGTGGCATGTGGAGGTGGAGTCATGCAGACCTGAGACACAGTTTGTGTGGGAGTGGTTTGAGGGGTGCCTTGCCACTTCTTGGGAAATCGAAATGTCTTCCCTGTACTGGGGTTATAGGGAACTGGTGTTGACACAACAGGCACACACACTAACAGAGCCGCAACAGGTGCAGACACTGACACTCCCTCTGGTGATGTGCTGGATCCGGCGGGACGCTTCCTCCGGCTACGACTCTGGCCCTCCATCCCCTGTTTGCCAGGGGTAGTCCCTACAGTGCCCTTCTTCACCTGCTTCACTGGGCTTGGAATGGGAGTCGATGTGGTGAGGGAATGTGGCCCTGAGCCCTTTGTGGGTGTACCCTTGCCATACAACACCTCCTCAGTGGGCACAGACACTGCATGCCTTGCTTTGCGTGAAGTTTTAGGGACATGAGAGTCCTTAGCTGGGGATGCCTGGGCCTTGCTTTTCCCTGACGGGCTCTTCTATTTGCATTCTGGGGTGGCTTTGCTCTTTAGTGGGGATGGTGTCTGCGGTAGGCATGGGCAGAATTTGCGAATTTGCGATACGCGAATTCGTGTGAATTTGCGCGAATCCGTAATCACGATTCGCAAAAATCTGCCAAATTCCGCGAGCTTGCGTTTGTTTTGTTTTTTCGAGTTTGCGAGATTTTTTTACCAGTTCCGGAACGAGAACTTGCGCATGCGGTGGCAACGGTCGCGAACATGTTGTTTCCATTTAATCAGCCTGCTCGCGATGCCTTTTTCCTGTTTCGGGTCGCAATGACGTGGACGTGTTCGCGTTCGCAATTTCCTGTTTCGGGTCTCAATGACGTGTTCGCATTCGCAATTTCCTGTTTCGGGTCGTAATGACGTGTTTGCGTTCGCAATTTCCTGTTTCGTGTTGCAATGACATGTTCGCGATTGCGGCGTCTCTCAACCAGCTACCAAAATCTAGCAGCGCACGCGAACAGGGAGGAAAACTCATCAGCAAACGCAGAATCATGGTAAGTCAATGCCGTGCGTGCGAGATTGTATTTTTGAAGCGCGAACAAGAAAAGAAAATCCGCCAACTCGCGAATTGCTGATTTTTGGGCAATTTCGCTCGATTCGCGGATCTCAAAATTGCCAAAAACTCACAAATTCCACGAGCGGAACACATTTTCTGCCCATACTTAGTCTGCAGGTGGGACAACTTGAATTGTTTCTGCTGGGTGCTTCTTATGCTGTATCGTGACTTAGACGCATATGAACCGATGTCACTCTCATCAGATGTGGCTACTAACTGGGGGGTGGACAAAGGCCCTGGAGAAAGATTGTGCCTGTTGAAGGGCAGACGTCACTGTGGAGGACAAAGCCTGGACAGTACGGTGCAGCCCACCCACGTCAGAGTGTATGCCCTCCATTTAGGCAACCACCTGGGCTAATTGTTTGTCATGGTCACTGAAGGCATTGTGGAGGGCTGTCTGGCCCACATAAAGCTGGTGCAGAAGCTCAACAGACTCGATTAGCCCCCTTTTTGCCCACCCAACCCCAATTTCTTACAAATGACATTGACTCTGCAGCTTCTGATCTGCCTAACGCTATTTCAAAAGCGGTGGATAAACTTGCTCCCATTAAACAGACCTACTCCGCTAGGAAACAACCCTCAGCCCCTTGGTACTCCGATTCTCTCAGATCTCTGATGCAGGGATGTAGGAGACGAGAGGCTCTGGAGAGTCAATCTAGACCCAGAAGAAAGGATCAAACACAAACTCCTACTTAAAGATTGTAAAATTGCGATGCTCGCAGAAAAAAAATCACATTTCTCTAAACTGACTGCTTCCCTCACCTCCTCCAGGGAACTATTCAAAATTGTTGACTCTGTCTGTTTTGCAAGCCCCCAGTCCGGTAACAGAATCTCAGGAGCTATGTGATCAGATTTCAGCCTTCTTTCACACAAAGATAGCTGATATTTACACCAGCTTAGAAGCCTGCAACCAGGCACTAGGATGCCCTCCTACCCCTCCTCCCTATCCTCTTACCGAAGACCCGACAGAGTCACCACAGGGTAGCTCTCTTACTTTCCCCGCAATCACATTAGAGCAACTCAACGGGTACTTGGATAGGCTTAAATCAGGCTCCCCTCTTGATCCCTGCCCTCTGAAGGTCTTCAAAGAGTGTAGAGATGTTCTTCTCCCTGTGTTCCTGGAAGTCACCAATCTAGCCATCCATCAAGGTGTTTTCCCGACCCTCTGGAAAATGGCCATAGTTAAGCCCCTCCTTAAAAAGGCTTCACTTGATCCCAGGATCCTTAAAAACTTTTGGCCTATCTCACTACTCCCAGCACCCGCAAAAATGCTAGAGGCCCATTTAAACCACCATCTGAGTGCCTTCCTGGAGAACTCCAGCCTTCTCGATCCCTCCCAGCACGGCTTTCGCAGGTCTGACAGCACTAATCCGCCCTGACTGTCGTCACCAATAACTAAGGTCGATAGTGGCCAGGCTACCCTTCTGGTCCTACTCGACCTTACTGCCGCTTTCGACACCCTATCCCCCTCCATCTTAGTCGAACGGCTCAAGGAGATAGGAGTGGACGGACCTGCACTCAGTCTCTTAAAATCTTTCCTGGATGGCCGTGCACAGAGGGTCAAGCTGGGTGACTTTCTTTCCCCAGCCAAGCCTGTGCAGTGCGGGGTGCCTCAGGGTTCGTCCCTGAGCCCCACGCTTTTTAACATTTATGTTACACCTCTTGCCAGGCTTGTAAGATCGTTTGAGCTGGAAGTTCTCTCCTATGCTGACGACACTCAGATTATGGTCTCCCTTTCTCAAACGGTTGAAACCACATCTCGAAACTTCAGGAATTGCATGGAATCAGTTGCGAACTGGATGGTGAGGAATTCCCTTAAATTGAATGGGGACAAAACGGAGGTGTTGATTTTCGGAGGCAAGGAGGAGATCTCGTCAATGAATTGGTGGCCTTCTTCTTTAGGAACCTGTCCACTGCCCTCTCAATCTGCCAGGAACCTAGGTGTCATCTTTGATACCAAACTCTCCTTTCTAAAACAAGTCAGTAGAACGACCTCCACCTGCTGTGGTGTTCTTAGAACCTTGAGGAGATTAGTTCATTATCTTTCCACCGATGCCCGTAAACTGGTGATGACGGCCCTAATCTCCTCAAGGCTAGACTATTGTAATTCACTGTACCTGGGAATTAACAAATCCCAGATACAGCGTTTGCAAACAGTTCAAAACGCAGCAGCTCGGTTTGTCACTGATGCCCCGAAACTCGCCTCAGCCACTCTTATTAGGAAGGACCTTCACTGGCTTCCTATCCAGGCCAGAATAGAGTTCAAGGTCCTATGTCTCACCCATCGTGCCTTGCCTCTGAAGACATCAAACCCCTGGTAACTCCGTATGTCCCCGGCAGGGCACTTCGGTCAGCCAATAAACACCTTTTGCTTGTCCCTAAAACCAGCAAAGCCAGATGGGGCGATAGAGCCTTCAGCTCTTGTGCTCCTAAAATTTGGAATACCCTTCCGGTTGAGATCAAGGAACTCACTTCCCACTCCCTCTTCCGTAAGGCTCTGAAGACCTGGTTCTTCAGGCAGGCCTACAACTGATCTTTCCTCCCGTCTTTCACCATACAGCTCTTTATTCCATCTCTAGCGCCTTGACGCCCTTAGGCAAAATAGCGCTCTACAAATTCTCTCTCAACTCAACTCTCTCAGCACTGAGGGCAGCATGTCTTACTGACATGGACACGAGCAGCACCAGAGGAAGTGGATGGGAAGGTGGGCACTGGCCGCTGTGTGGTAGAAGATGATGCAGAGTCTCCATTCCCTGTGCCTGCCAACATGGATGCATCCCCGCTGTCATCAGATGATGTGGTACTTCGGATTTCAGGCAGGGATTCTTCCTGCATACTCCGGTCCCCCTCAGAGGTGCTGGTGACCTCTGTGTCACTGGGCTCCTGTGCAGCTGTATTGCTAGTCTCATCACCACTGGTGTCCGACTCCTGTCCCTCCGTGACCACTGGTGAAACTGCATGAGAGAGAGATGCAGGGTCAGGTTAGTGGCATCAACAGGACAAAGCAATGCAATCAATGCAGTACAAAAGATGCCCAAATCTTCCTGTTGCACACTACAGTCTGCAATCACATTGCAGCAACTCACTATATAGACCACAACAGTGCATGTAACCCTGATCACCTGTCATGACTGAGCCATGTTAAGGCCACACAGCACACCACCCTGTCCATGGATGAAGTCTACCAGACACACAACTTGCTCTGCCCACACCTACGGACATGATGTGGGCACACCACTTGTTGCCCTGACAGTCCTTGAGGGAACATGATGGGACAACACAGACACCTATTATGACATGACAGTTCATAATGGCAAATAGCCCATGCAAAACACCATGTTGTACTCTGGGGCCCAAAGACTAGTGCATATTGTTGTCAGATGTCTCGGACTCAACATTCATAGTGCATGCAATGTACGCATAGATGTAGTCACACTCAGATTGGGAACACTGCTGTTCACTCCCAAATCGATTCCCCAGACTACCCCAATGCGGAATAACCATGAAGAGCACAACACATACGGCAATGGGAATGCACAGCAGGGATGATCACCTTTGTAAGTACGGTTTGTGCAAATGCATGACACTGGCACCCATCCCAGCAGCCACTTACGTGACACTGCACGGCACCAGTCCACAAACATCACATAGGCCACCGCTGGCACAGGCCCTGTATACATGCATCCGCTCCCAGCCAAAGTTACCCTACCCAAATACTCACCCCTGCCTTGCTGCTGATGCTTCTTCAGACGTCCAGCTTAGGATAAGTCACTGCCAAGATTCGCCCATCAGTGGTGTCATGCTGCGCTGTGCCAACCACCCAGTGCGAGGAAGCAGCCCCTAGGTCATCTCTGCCACATTCTATGCCAGCCGGCTCATGTCGTCCCACCTCTTGTGGCAGCCGGTGCGCCATCGGTTAGGTACCCCAGAGCTCGCACCTTTGCTGCAATGGCCCTCCACAAGGCCTTACGCTTGGTCAGTATTATCAAAGATCCAAGTCCCTGCAAGAGGGGGTAGTGTAGAAGCAATGTTAGCAAAAAGGGAGGCATATCTGATTCTGAAATACGACTGCGTGAATGATGGACTGAACGAACACGCAGAAAGCCAAAATTAATAACTGGGCCGCAAGTGGTACAGACCACTCCTTAAAAATCAATTTTGAAACTTCAGGACTACATGTCCCAGAAGCACTGAGTGATATAAATAACTCCAAACTCTCGCGTTTTTTTGAGCACTTCCCTTACCTGAGGAACTCTGGAGTAAACAGCAGCGTCTAGCTACTTATCGACAGGTAAAACGAGCATATGCGCTAAATATCCATTAGTTTAAACATGTACCAGAGCGCAACCCTAAATCTTCGCTTTATTAACAGATTACAGCGTTAACTGCATCGACCTAAATTAGAAGTTGAGCAACGCCCCCTCGGACACAAACCCTACGCATACATCGCACAAGTAGGTGTTTCCTCTGTTGTGTTGTGAAAACGAATGCTCACAGAATTGAAACTCTAGAACTATAATATTACATTCGCTTAAATCCACAGCGCTGAGCGTTAAAGAACACCGAGAGGTGGCGTCTCCTTAAAAAAGAAATACGGTGCTCCGCGCCTGCAAAAAAGTAAGTCCCTAATTATCGGCTGTCAATATCACAGCGCACAAATGCTCGCATCAAGAAACTGTATAGTGGCTGATCACTAAAACCGTCCCTGTTAACTTTGTAGCGCCAGCAGTAACTACCGCTTACATCGGAGACCAACAACTTGCTGGATAACACCCTGGCTGTTCAACACGTGAGTGCTTAAAAAGATCGAGTAGAAACCACTAGTAGAAAAATAAGAACCTGGGAACATACCATGTTATTGTTTCCATTCCAGAAATACAAAGAGTCCCCACTAAAAGAAATCAATCGGAAGACTTGATAATAGAGATTACACAACAAAAAGGTAATAACAACGCCAGATGTATTTTTTTGGTGATGCATCATAGAGGGTCAAAAAACTCATTATGCCCTATATTTGTACTTACACAGGTACCCAGCCCTAAAGCCCTGAAGACGAGCCTGCCAAGTACATAGACAGGCTCAGAAACGCGTCACCACCAACAACTTGCTGGATAACACCCTGGCTGTTCAACACAAATACAAAGAGTCCCCACTAAAAGAAATCAATCGGAAGACTTGATAATAGAGATTACACAACAAAAAGGTACCCAGCCCTAAAGCCCTGAAGACGAGCCTGCCAAGTACATAGACAGGCTCAGAAACGCGTCGGCTTACAGGCTCTTGACCTTCATTCGTCTTAAATCCGAATGTTTTTGAGTGCATAAGGCTCGCTTCATGTTTTGATAAACGTATAAAACATTGACTACACTAACAGCCTCTTGCGCTACCAGGCCACAAGAATAAAGTAAAAACATTTGGTTCTAGTGGTCTGACGAAAAGTATATGGACAGGGTACTGTCAATCTCGAAAATGTGTCCAAATGCTTGTTTTGTATATATTATTTAATTGTACAAATTCTGTTTTTTGTGAATTGTGTTTGTAAATATATGTAAATACATGTGTCTATGTGCAGGACAGTAAGTTACTCTTCGGACAATCACAGTATTGTAAAAATCACTGCATTTGACTTTTCTTCAATAGATAAAAAAAACTTAAAGATTGCACAGAAGGATTAAATACCTGAGTGCAAGATTCTGCCCTAAATAAAAATTGAGCAGAACCACCAAACGAGTGACCGGGTTTTCTTTCCTCTTATAATTACAATTGTCCTACCCGGCCACACCCTTTGGACAAAACCCCCCCTTGATAACAGTTGAGCCATGTTAAGGCCACACAGCACACCACCCTGTCCATGGATGAAGTCTACCAGACACACAACTTGCTCTGCCCACACCTACGGACATGATGTGGGCACACCACTTGTTGCCCTGACAGTCCTTGAGGGAACATGATGGGACAACACAGACACCTATTATGACATGACAGTTCATAATGGCAAATAGCCCATGCAAAACACCATGTTGTACTCTGGGGCCCAAAGACTAGTGCATATTGTTGTCAGATGTCTCGGACTCAACATTCATAGTGCATGCAATGTACGCATAGATGTAGTCACACTCAGATTGGGAACACTGCTGTTCACTCCCAAATCGATTCCCCAGACTACCCCAATGCGGAATAACCATGAAGAGCACAACACATACGGCAATGGGAATGCACAGCAGGGATGATCACCTTTGTAAGTACGGTTTGTGCAAATGCATGACACTGGCACCCATCCCAGCAGCCACTTACGTGACACTGCACGGCACCAGTCCACAAACATCACATAGGCCACCGCTGGCACAGGCCCTGTATACATGCATCCGCTCCCAGCCAAAGTTACCCTACCCAAATACTCACCCCTGCCTTGCTGCTGATGCTTCTTCAGACGTCCAGCTTAGGATAAGTCACTGCCAAGATTCGCCCATCAGTGGTGTCATGCTGCGCTGTGCCAACCACCCAGTGCGAGGAAGCAGCCCCTAGGTCATCTCTGCCACATTCTATGCCAGCCGGCTCATGTCGTCCCACCTCTTGTGGCAGCCGGTGCGCCATCGGTTAGGTACCCCAGAGCTCGCACCTTTGCTGCAATGGCCCTCCACAAGGCCTTACGCTGGTGTACCTTGCGCTGCAGGCACGGGAGACAAGAGGGGGAAATGATCAGTGACACAGTGTCATTTACCAACATCTATCAGTTTAGCATCAAGACACAGACTCATTACCAAATCTAATCTC
Source organism: Lissotriton vulgaris (assembly GCF_964263255.1). Classification (NCBI taxonomy): domain Eukaryota; kingdom Metazoa; phylum Chordata; class Amphibia; order Caudata; family Salamandridae; genus Lissotriton; species Lissotriton vulgaris. The sequence continues at coordinate 403,251,384 of NC_141700.1, forward strand.
TGTCCATCCCACCCTGAGGTACATCTCTCATTGGCACTCTGCATGGGCTAAGCTGATGTGATTGCATGCATTTATGAGGGCGTACAGAGTCCCTGCACATCTCACCCCATGCAGGATGACAGCACTGAACCCCCTATTTGGCTTGCACACTTATCCAGTCCTATGCATGTCTGACCACAACATACATCAAATATCAACCTGTGTCTGTGGGTTGACTCACTGTGTGCAAGACTGTGCAGCATTCAATGTGCATGCCCTATGAATATATCAATATGTCATTTGTGTGGCATTGGGGGACATGGACTCTCCAACAATATATAGATCTACACAAGTGTGGTTGTGTGCAATTAAACAGGGCAGAGATGGTGCATAGTTGGATTTCAATGTGAAAAAACAAGAGTAAGTACACATTAAGTGCAGTGATCTGATCTCGTCTTGGTGGGCGGGCACTGTGCAGAGCATCTGGGCTCACACGAAGTTGGACAACAGGGGCACACAGCTATTCAGCAAAGCAATTAGTGTCCTGGCACATGCATGGCAAACATACTGTGTCACTGTATGGCTGACAATGCAAGACACTTCACTCAGACCTACAACTGCAGGCAGATAAACCTGTGACATTGGGACACACACTCCTTCCCCCTGGAGACAGCATGTTTGTCAGTGCATGACACAACCCCACACCCTCAGGCATATACTGCAGCAGTCCAAATACATGTGTGCTCCCCTGCCCTACACCTCCGGTTTTGATTACTTACCACAACATTTGGGGCACCATACAGCCTTGGGTACAGTGCAAGCACCTCGTCCACCAGGATCTCCAGCTCCTTGCTTGTGAATGGACTGGCACGGATCTTCTCTGTCCTTGCCATCCCTGTGGACATGGAACATCAGTGGTATGATTGAGTGGTGAGGGGTATCAGGCAGCACTCCCTGGAGGCAGCAGCAGATGAGGGTCTCAGGCAGCAGTCTCTGGAGGCAGCAGCAGATGAGGGTCTCCGGCAGCAGTCCCTGGAGGCAGCAGCAGGTTAGGAGTCTCAGGCAGCAGTCCCTGGAGGCAGCAGCAGATGAGGGTCTCAGGCAGCAGTCCCTGGAGGCAGCAGCAAGTGAGAGTCTCAGGCAGCAGTCCCTGGAGGCAGCAGCAGGTGAGGGGTCTCTGGCAACAGGCTCTGTGAGCAGTGGAAATGTGATGCTCATTCCCACACACATATAACCCCCTGGGGTCATTTCAAAGGTGCCAAGCTGCAACAATTTGTTGTCCAGGTCTGCCTCATTCAAAAGCATCCAATGACCGCCTCCGCGGCGGCGGTGCACGCCTACCGTGATTTTCAAACTTGCATCATGCCACCGCAATCATAGATCACATTGGCTCTAGGGCATGCTCCATGGCGGTGATGCACCGCAGGGGCTCGGGGTGCGCTACCGCTATGGTGCATCTTTCAAAAGCATCCAATGTCCACCTCTGCTTTAGCGGAGCACGCCTATCGCGATTTTCAAAATTGCATCATGCCACCGCAATCATCGATCCCATTGGCTCTAGGGCATGCTCCATTGCGGTGATGCACCGCTGAGGCAATGCGGTAGCTACAGTGATTTCGATGGCGGAGTATGCCAACTGCCATTTGGGCATATATCCATACCAATGACTACCGCACCTGTGTCAGGGGGGGTGCTGGTGACACACCACCGGGGCCAGGCGGGAGCTTCCACGATTTGGGTGGTGGAGCATACCAGCAGCCATCTTCCCATGTCCCTATGGCTATCACTACCGCACTTGTGTGTATGGTGGGTGCTGATGACACACCACCAGGGTCAGGCGGTAGCTACCGCAATTTGGGCCACATACAATTGCAATATCCATCGGGAACACTCGATTGGAAGTCCATGCAAAATAAAGTTTTATCGCTCATTGGCATGCCTCAGGCATCTTCTCCCATTCAGCCACTAGCCAGTATGTTCCGTCGCACTATCATCTGGTGACAGCTACGGAGCCGCTGTCTATGCAGAGGTGCACCAACGACCGGATTTATTCATATCCACACGTTGCCCCAAAACGGGTGCACTCACTGTCGGCATGTATCGGGTCAGGGAAGATCGTCAGCACACCCTGCGCCTTCAGCACCTGATGCGTTTCTGGCTCCGCCCTTCTTCAGAAGTGCGCTGCTACATTGAAATGCTGACACGCGACTGTCCAATATATTCCCTTTAGTGCTGCACACAATCAAGCTCAGGTGAGTATTAGCACAAAGTATCCTTGGATTGGAAGTCCATATCATACCCAGTGGGTTGGCAGTATTACCATGCAAAATAAAGTTTTGACACTCATGGGCATGCCGCTGGCATCTTCCCCCATTCAGCCACTAGCCAGTATGTTCTGTCACGTTGGGTTTCTGATCTCAAACTGCCTTAGATGCAGCCATGGGCACTTTTTCTGTGTAAACCACCCTCTGCCTGCTATGATTGCACATTGTCTACTCTCACCTTGGTGCAGTTTATTGATGTCTCTGATTGATCAGTTGGTATAAGTTCCAACAAAGGTAGAAGCTGACAATGGCTTTGGATTTTTGATGGAGGGGCATTCTTCTTCTTGAGCACGGCTCCTAATGATTGATGTGATAGTTTGAAACTATTTAAGCAGCTAACTAATGGTCTTCCCACTAGGGGCTGATCCTGAGCTACTCTCTGTGTCTCATCAGTGACCAAAATAGCACCAGTCCTATGCCCTAGTCCTTTGCAGTACCAAGAATGATACTCGAGGAGAGTACTTTGTATTTTTTTTTCTGCCTGTGCCTGATCATTGACAGTGCCATCCAGGACCTAATAACCACATTAGTAAGAGAGCACCCTTCCTGCTTTTCAGGTGCTTTTCTCACCCGTTGACGAATCATACTTTTCTTCAGCCGGGCTCCTCCTGATACCCTGCTATTGTTCAAACTCTTTGGAACTGAAGTTAGTATGGCTGTCAGATAAGGGCACACCAACATTTACTCTGTCTTACCAGCCTATGGAGTAGAAGCAGCCATCAGCTCATTAAATACACTAGTCTGAAGGGCCCCAGCCAAATCTTGAGTGAGTGCTTATTGTGTTAACTGAGTACTATACCCATGTCATTCCTGGGCATTGATTTCTCATTAATACTCATACTATGTGAAGCATTTATATCATTTACAGTGAGAATTACATCAAATGCAAAACAGCAATGTCACTCTCAATATGAACCATTTTTCCTAAGGTCCGCAATACATGTCGGTCTTTGATATCTGGTGAACCAGCTGAGCTGCTTGCATCGAAGAATCTGTTACATCTGATATTTCTTATAATAAAACCAATTATAAAACCACAGGCTTGCCAAGCACAGGCTCTAAATTGCTCACTGTAAAATGATCTTGAGTGGCAGTGGAACTGCTATCTTCTCAAGGCTTGGTTATATTGTGGTGCTGACAATCACCATCCTCACCAGGAGATAAAGCAATGTATTCTGCATAGAGAGATGAGGGCGGGGAGCTGATCAAATCCCTCTCACTGCTTTTCACTTTGTGCAAAATAGGCCCAGCCACCGGTGAAATTGAATGCTAAGTTATACAGAGATCAGTGACCTTGCCTGGTATAACCCAGGTTTCCAACTGTGCAGGCAAGAGTTTCAAGAACGGACAGTCATTCTGGGATGCTGCCCCTGTGCTTGCTGATTTGCCGCAGGCCATAGCTGGTATCTGGCATCCTTCATGGCCAGCTCAATATGTGGTGGTGTAAGTGGTTGGCATTCCAACAAGGCAGGCCATGAGAGCTGCATATATTTTTAGAAGCATTAACTTCGCTGTTGGGGGCCCGGCAATATAGCAACTTCATCGAACACTTGGTCTCTAGTATTCAAGATCCATGCCAGCTTTGCTGTGAGAGTGGTACAGGAGAGTGGGAAGCGTAGGTGGAGCTATGGCAGCCTCAGCCTACCACCAGATTTTTCCCCTTGCACTATCTAGATTCCATATTATAACTGGTACAGGTCGGCAGATATGAAGATCTTGTGCTGGAGCATACTTTGTTTAACAAAGTTGGGAGAATATGCAAACAGCATTTCAATTCTCAAAGTTGCTGACTTGTGGTTTTTATTGTTTGATAGTGAGAATGCACTGTTGCCGACTCAGCAGAGGAGAGACTGCAACGGGGGCACTTTTATGCATTTTCTGCTAGCTGAAACAAAGTGATAATAAATACACATGTTGTGCTTCAAAATCCTTCTACACCTATGTTGTAGTTTAACCCTGGGCCATTGACGCCTTCTAAATCGTTGGATTTGTTCTAAAAATATTTAAAAGTAGGAAGAGGTAATTTAAATATCTCTTCAACCTAGTCCTTAGCTATCTGTCCAGTGGCATTATTATTTTTTGGCATATACTTGTGTTTCACCCAGCTGCCATATAGTTATGTAGGGTACCCCCTGTTTAAATATATAGTCTCTCTTTCCAGGAGCACTAGGTCAACCAGCTGACAACTCCATTTGCATCACAAAGATGTGTTACCCCTGTCAATATCCTGGACAAATAAGGAGCAGGGGTGACAAAATAAGTAAGCTAGAATCAGGATGGAAAATGTCAGTGGGTGGGTGTTAGACTTGGCATCTTTGGCGTGGTTTCACCTGACTTTTTGCCTCTACCTCCTGTATTTTTTTATGCTCCGCTGGATTTCATTTTTGCTGGTTTAGATGCTTTGGGCACTTTGCCACTGAGGATCAATGTTAAAATGCAAGTGCTCCCTGTGTAAATTGTTGTTACAATTGGTTCTCCCTAATTGGCATATTTGATTTACTGGTAATTCCCTAGTAAAGTGCACTGAAGTGTGCCAGGGCCCGTAAATCAAATGCTACTAGTGGGCCTGCAGCACTGATTGTGCCACCCACATGTGTAGCCCTGAAACTGTATCTCAGACCTGCCACTGCAGTGTCTGTGTGCAGTTGTTAACTGCCATGTTGACTTGGCAAGTACACTGACTTGCAAGGCCCTAACCTTCCCTTTCCTTACATGTAAGGCCCCCTTCTGATAGGCCCAAGGTCCCTTCTGGGCAGGGTGCAGTGTATGTGAAGGGTAGGACATGTACTGCTGTGTGTGATATGTCCTGATAGTTAAATACTGCCAATTTTGTTTTTCACTATTGAAAGGCTATCTTGCCCCATAGGATAGAATGAAAAATGCTTTGTAACATCTTACAAGTATAACTTCTCATTGGGGAAAGATAGAGAAATACAGTTTAGGCTCCTGCACTCAGAATGTAATAACCCATATTTTAGTAAAGATGGTTTTTAAATTGTGTGTTTGGAAATACCATTTTTAGAAAATAGAAATTTTCTTGTTTAAGCATTCTGTGGGCCTCTGCCTGTTTGTGTATTGACTGTCTGGTTTTGGAGTGGCAGGAACAGGGGCTGGGGTTGTGCATTCACTGTAGACAGCCTCTGGGAGGGTTGAGGTGTTCCTGGTCCTTCCTGGATGACACAGAGCAGAGCTTAGCTGAGCTGAATAAACCTTGGCTGAATTTAGAGTTGTGGGAGCAGATTTCCTTGCACCTGAATAGGGCCTCTCTCCCTTGCACAATGCTGTCTCCACCCCCTATGGTCATACTGTACCAGTGAGGACAGAACTGTATTGGGCTGGGCTCAGAGACCATTGCACATAGAGAACAAATACATTTTGAGATATACATATTAGACCTAAAACCCCAGAGATTTAGACTACTTCTGGAGTCAAGATGAACGTTTGCCAAAGAGGAGAGCTGGAGAAACTGAAGGAGGAGTACTGCCCCTTTGCTGTGTGCTGTCTGGAGTTGGCCTGCAGTAGCTGTTTCTGCCAATGAAAGGACAAGGACTTTGCTGTGTGTTGTGTCCCCCCTTTCTTGAGAAAGATCTCCAAGGGCTTGAGTAGAGCTTGCCTCCTGTTCTGAAGTCTCAGGGACACAAAAACTTCAGCCCCAGCTCCCCTGAACTTCCATGCTGGGAGTTCTGACCTGCCACGAGGTGCTTGTGACTGTGTTGCGCCTCTGCTGTTGGGAGCTGGAAAAGCAATGCAACTACAAGAAAATCGATACATCGCTCTTCTTGTGGCTGCTTTTTTGAGATGCAGCACTGCTATGTGAGAAGAATCTCCACTCATCGCCACACCACTGCCAAAACTGCTGCAGCGCCTATCGCAGCTGCACGTACCTACACATCGAGGGATGACGGCTGAAGAAAATGATGCAGTGTCGCTTAATGCCACAGCATCAGTCGCCGAAGCATTCCCGATTTCCACGCATCCTACCTGTGCAGCAAGTTTTCCCGACGCATCACCAGCCGACCAGAACCATCTCCGAACCGATGCATCACTTCCCCCTACAGACTGAATTCAACACATCACTTCTCCTGCGTGCAGCAGAGCTGTTGCATTGCCTCCCCATGGCCTCAGGAAGTGATGCATCCCATCTCTGCGGATGTTTTTGTCTTGTGAATTTTGTTGCAACTCCAGGTACATTGAGAGAAACCACGCATCCATAGTTTTCTATGGGCCAAGTTGTTTGAACCCTTTTTAAATTCATATTCTTATTATATGTATGATGGATGTTTGTCTTTTTTGTCTTGTTGTCTTTAATTTTTTAAACTGGTGTGGTTCCATTTGCGGTGTTATCACTGTATTACTGTGTGTGTTGAGTACAAATACTTTACACATTGCCTTTGGGATAAGTTTGTCTGCTCGTGCCAAGTTACCCAGGGGGTGAGCAGACGTTATCTAAAGTGTGTATCCCCCTTACCCTGACCAGAAGCAAGGGTTCCAATTTGGACAAAGGTACCTAGCTCTGCCAACTAGAGACTCCCATTTCTAACAGTGGGCTGCTTGCAGTGTGGCCAGTAAAGGAAAAAGCACCCACCTGGTGATCCCTGCATAGCAGCAATGGCACAAGTTGGAGAGGAAAGAGAGATCACTCCAAGAAGTATCATGTTTGACCCTCACTTTGCACTTCCATTACATTCACTGGCTATGAACTGGTATGGAAGTACTGCAAAGGCAGATTGATACACCTACGGTAATATTACAATTGTTGAAAGCTGGAAAGTAGGAACTACTCTTCTGCACAATCCAAAATATTAATGACATTTTACGGAAGCAATGGCTAATAGGGGGTGCCCTAAAAAAAGCAATATCTGTAGGGGTGGACCAGAATCACCTGTCTATGTCATTTTGTGCTATTGCTAAATAAAAAGATATGGTTGCGACAGAGCTAAAAATGTTTTAAAAATTGTAAGGCTTTTATGCTAAGCTGACCCTAGTGGAGTCATCCTAAATAATTCTAAAGTGATCAAATAACAGGGCATACATTATTTGGCAAAATCAATGAGTTTATGCTAAGAATGGTGAATACAAATACCATCAGACCTTAATAGACCATGCACTTGTCCGTAGAAAGATACAATTTAGTATTTTCAGTGTTTAAGCTTCTGAAGCCGAGTTCCCTTAATGAGAATTGCTTTCAACATCTAAACATTTTAGGCTTGAGGTAAAAAGTGATCTCTGATACTAACCATTGCTCACTTCAAACTTCAGATTACTGGGCTGAGCTCATTTACAAATGTTGCAGAACAGAGAATTATGCACTCCTCCAAAGTTTCTCTTGATATTTTTACTGCTATTTAGAGTTAAGGAGGTAATCTTATATACCAATAGGAAAATATCTCAATATTTATTTGATAAAAAAATAATTTGTAAGGCCATCTGTAGAGGAATAAGATGTGATCAAATAACCATGTTATTCATATGTACAAATATCATGATGTGTCATATTGTTTCTGTTTTGTCGTACCTCTTCACTTTTCAAAGCAGCTTGAAGAGTAACAGCCGTGCCTCAGTGAGCAGGGCAACCCCTTACGACCTTAAATACTGTGATGCCACAGAAAATTATCTTTGACTTACCATGACTGTACAGGAAATGATATCAATGGAAGTGACAGGAGCAAGTTGTCACGTTGATGTAGGATACATTATAAATCAAGACTAAAAATACTATTATTACATTCTACAATAAATGTAAAGAGTATTGTAGGTTCCCACCAAAATACTAAGGTTATGCCCCAATATGCACCACCACAGCCCACCTGCCACCTCCTATGTTCTTGCATAACTAACAAGAAGCATGCCATACACAGGAAAAACACATTTTATTAAAACAAGAAAGTGTTGGTCCTACCACTGGCAGAGGTAGGATAATTGCTAGGTGATCCCAGGATCTTATCCTTATTTTCTGTTGTTTCAATACAATTCATTCAGATGTAATGTACCTGATTTATTCATATGCGATGAGGTAAAACTACATATCAGAGAATGTATTAGGTCTGTGGTTCTCAACCTCTGGTCCGGAGACCACTAAGGGGCCAAGAAGCCAACTCAGGCTGTGTGACATTGTCGAAAATTAAATAATATTAATAGATTAATAAAGTATATATGAAGAAAACGAATGTGTGTTTGAAAATCTTAAAACACTCTGTAAATGTAAAAGAATTTGAAATTGAAAGCTAAAAATTAAGTTAGCATCCTCAGATTGATTTTTGGGAGGAGTCAAAAAGAATACAGTATGGACGATGAGTGACATCAACTTAATTCGGAAATGCTCCCAACTTCCTAGTAAAATAAAAAATTTGATTTATTTGATATTTTTTGGCAATTAAATAAAATGTTTAATCATGTATGGATTTGTTTCATGAATGCTTGTTTCTGTATTGTTTGTGTACTGTTTTGTGGTTGACATCATCGGAATGCCTAGGCCAGGGTCCCTGGCTCCCAGTAATGACTCATTGGGTGTGTGCGGATTCCAACAATGATTCAGGGAGGCCCACGGCTTCCAGTAATGATTAATTGGGGGGTCGTTAGCAAATCAAAAGGTGAAGAACCACTGTATTAGGTTGATGAAGGAAAGCTCAGGCATGGAAAATAGCGCGCCCACTGACCGGGAGTTATCAACCAAGAAACAGTTATAAAACAAAAATAAAACACGGACCTAACAGGGTTCATTTTGTGTTACTCATACCACAGCCTCTTTTTCACTATGCCTGTCATTAAAAAACGGGCTCTGCAGCAAGTGCTGGTCCCCAATAAAACAATGGCATAACTCCAAGTTTCCGTTGAAATGTGGAGAAGTGAAGGAATAATGTAGAGACCATGTATGAAAATTACTATTTCTTTTTATCAAAACAAAATGAATGTAAATTGTTCAAATTACTTAGGGTGCACTTAAAAGCCATACACCAGGAACTATGCCATGTAATCGCTCAATAGGCTTTTTGGCTCTATATAACAAGAATCACACAAGGGTCCATAATAGCACTTACGAAACTGTTCTGATGTTTACAGGGTTCTCTGTTCCATGGGCGAGCAGATCATCTAGTCCCGGTTTTTAATGCTGCAGTCTGTGAAGCAGTTCTCTCGGTCCTAATATAACATCAGGAGTATAAATCACAGACTGGGAACAAAAAAAACAGGTATGGTGTAGAGTAGAACTAGTTGGGCTTTACTTGTTGGTAATATAACTTGTGTTTGCATCATTAAGATGTTTGAGGGCAACTTTGTGTCTGTATGTTTTGAGAGACAAATACATTTTCAATAGAGAAAATATAGAAGAAATACATAATTCCAAAAATGTTTTTTTTATATTACCTTTGAGATTGTTTGAAAAATCTGCAAAACACTTTCACATACGAAAATGAAAGCTTCTTTGTTTCGAGGGTATAGCCCTTTGGTCGTGCCAATTTAAACTCGGCTCCTAAACCTGATGTTCCTTTGTTAATCCTCATATGAAGTTTAAGGCTGAGCGACAGAAAAAAATCTATTGACAGAATGACATCCATTTCGACATGCTCATAGAGACCTCTTTTATTCTGTGCTCTCTCCTAAATTTATTTTAAAGGAAGTTTTGAGATATTTGTAAAAATAACACTTTCTCACAAATGCCTGAATGGGAATAACTGTACACATATGCCACATTTAAGTTCACGAAAAGTTTGCAAACAATGCTCAAAATGGATGCGATTCACCGAGACAGCTTTTTGCCATTGTGCTTAGTAGTGTTTAAAAAATTTTGATGAGTTCATGAACTTGCAATGCCCGATTGGCTATTTTAAAAGGAAAATGATTTACAAGGGTGGAAAACACACTGAAAAACAGTGTTCCAGTCCGCCCAAGTCCTCTGTTATGCTTTATGGTAGATGTAGTTCAAAGAGTTCATTTTATTTACACTTTCCATTAAATGGCATTTTACTCACCCTGTGGTAGAAATCTTCTGTGGTATGTTTCATGTTACCTGTTGTAAGAAATTGGGTTATTAGTTGAGAGGGGTGAAAGCCCCAATCAAATAATAAACACAATCCTTATCGGGGTGAACCACAAAAGTCACTAAATAAACCTGTGCATAACCCTATGGTAGCCTGGCACAAAAGCAGTGATGCTTCACTAAGAGGCAATGTGCAAAGTATCTGTGCAACACTCAAATAGTTATAAAGTGAAAACATAGTACCGATAAAATCCCAAACCAATTTAGAAAACGAGAGTACATTTTAATTAATAATAACACCAAAATAGAAAAGACCACTAAGACGAATCAATTAAGTGTTTTTAAAGTTATTAGTAAAAATAGTGCCAAAATTCACAGCCCCACTCATGGCTATTTGGTTGCGCTGGACCATGGCAAAGTCACAAGTTGAGGCCGGCTGTGATGAAGCTTAGGTCAGATGCAGACACCAGGGGCCTTATTTATGAAAAGTGACGCATCGCTGCGTGAAAACAGCGATGCGTCACTTTTCACTGCGCACTCCTTGCGACACCAATGATGCGTCATATTTAATGTATGACGCATCATGTTGCAAGGAGTTACAGATACGTCAGTATTTCTGACGTATCTGTAAGCGCAAAAGTGACGCATTGCTGGAGTGTGTCACAAAAGTGACGCAACTCCAGCAATGCGTCCTTTCACATGGGGAAAGCCCCATGTGAAAGGGCTTGCGTCAGTCTTACGCCTGCTGTGAGGCAGGCGCAAGATTTTGACGCAACAGCGTCCTAAAAGTGACGCAGTGAAATCTCATAGATTTCACTGCGTCACTATTACGAGGCTTTTTGCGGGAGAACACCCCCTCTGCATACATTATACCTGACGCAGGTATAATATGGCGCAGGGGTTTAAAAAGTGACGCATCTACCTAGATGCGTCACTTTTTAAATATGGCGCAACAAGGTGCATATTTTACGCCGCGGATGCGTCACAAAAAGTGACGCATCAGCAGCGCAAAACTGACGCAAGGCCTCATAAATGAGGCCCCAGGTTCGTCCCGCTTAAGAGTTACCTTCTCAAGTAATTGAGAACAGCTGCAAGGAGGTTGTTACCAGTGTAAGGACCAGGTCAGGTGTCATGGGCAGTCTTCATTGTAGCGTGTAAAGCCATTAATCTGCAGATTCACATTTACAGTTGATGTGGACTGCTACTGTCGCATGAAGTGCAGGTCTTGCTGGAGCCTTACATTGGCAGTCGCAGCACACAGTCACTGCATGAAGAGATGATCCAGCCGGAGCTTTCATTGCTGGATGTTGTAGGCCATTGTTTCTCAGTTCAAAGTGGTCACTTAATTGTCCCAAAGAAACCAAAACATCTGTATCTTAACTAAGCATGAGCGAATTTTGCGGATCTCGCGTTCGCGAATTTTGCGGATTTGCGGATTCGCAATCCGCAAAATCCGCGAATTCCCGCGAATTTGGGGATTTTTTTTTTTTGGTGTTCGCCCGTGTTTCTGCCAGTTCGCGAGGGTTTTGTACACTTTCGCAAATTGCGAACTTACCTGTCGGGTCGCAAGTTTCGCGAACTTGTTGTTTCTACGTGTCCAGCCTGTTTGGGACACTCTTCTTCATCACTGCCACTCTCTGTCACCACTGCCACTCTCTGACTACTCATGCCACCCTCTGGCCCACCCATGCCACCCTCTGTTTCATCACCACACCCTCTGGTTGTCCAGTGTACATTATTTTCGGCAAAGCAAAGCACACCTTCCCTGCCTCAAGTGACCTGAATTAATTTGGGGCTGATTAATGTGTCACAGAATATTTTTTTAGCTGGCACCTGCTTCCTTAGTGCGCCCTGATTAGTGATCTTTTGCACTTGCTAAGTGCTTTCATTGTTGCAAAATTAGTTACAACACCTGCCCTGCCCCAACTGACAATAATGAATTAGGGGCTGATTAATGGATTTTAACTTCCAGCCTGGCTCCTGCTTGTCTCCCTTAGCTGTAATTCAGGACCTTTGTGGCATATGTGTAACTATTCTGAGGTTCAGAGCAGGGTCACATAATAGTTTCAACTGGCAACTGAACTCTGGAGGGGCCCCTCAGGAAGCACTACAGGAAATGGCTACTAATGATGAGCCTGAACTTTTGAACCTGGTAAGTAGTTACTTTCAGTTTTGCTAAGATCGTATTTCTGCAATTTTGCACTTATTCGCGGGGCGCGAACTCACGCGAACTCATGCGAACAGTGCGAGCAGTGCGAGCAAAATCCGCTGCTCGCGGATTTGCGGATTTTGCGGGAGATTCGCGAATCTCGCGGATTGCGGATTTCCCGAAAATCCGCAAAATCCGCGAGCGGAACGGATTTTCCGCCCATGCCTAATCTTAACCTTTTCTTCAGGAAGACTACACTATGGGGATAAGGGCACACTCCAGCAGATGCCAGAAGCAGGGCTCAGGTAGATCCAGACAGGTCCATTTAGGTGTGATCAGTTAGGCAGTTGATGGGATGCCTTTGGAAGCTTGGTGTGTCCTAGTAGCTCAGAAAGGAGGTCACCCAAATGACTCTTGGAGTCACTTCAAGGAAAGCAGTGTTTAAGGCAAGCAGATTGAATCTTTCTTCATCAGAGAGCATGGCAGTCCTTCTTCTGAATCTTCCACACGTTCAGGAGTGTTCTGATATGTGGTTCTGAAGGTGCCCCTTTTATACCTGATGCCAGCTTTTCTGTGTGAGGAATTCTCAAGCCTACCCCCAAAACTGATTCTGGGCAGTTCTTCTGTGGCCCCTCGTCCAGGCTCTAAACTGTGCAGGGTGGCAAAGGCAAGGGCAGGCCTGGTGTGAGGATCCATTGTGTGTGCTGCGGGCAGGGGGGCTCTTTGATTTATACTCAGGGCAGGGCACAACTCTCCCAAAGTCATCCTGTCAGGAAAATCTTCTCCCCTCACACATAGGATTTTTTTGTCTAAATGTCTAGAAGCACTATACAACCCACAACTGAAGAGGCATTCACAGTCATGTGACCTAGGACACTGTCAAAAAGGCAAATTTATTTTAGCAGAAAACATACCAACTTTCTAAAGTATAACTTTCACAATTTCAGCTTAAAATCAACTTTGTTTATTCTCACATTCATTTGAGTGTGAACAGCATTTCCTTTTTTGGTCCCAAACTGAACTTATCACTTAGCACGGAGACAGCTTTTCTTGAGATCACCGATGCCATAAGAGAGACTCTGGATGGTGGGGGTAAAGCCATCTTGGTCATGTTGGATTTGTCGGCGGCTTTCGACACCATTCCCCACGCCGGTCTCCTTTTAAGACTCTGGGAGATCAGTTTTCGTGGGACGGTGTGGAAATGGTTTAAATCTTTTCTTACCAACCGCCAACAAGTGGTCTGGGCACCCCCGTTTTCCGCCGAAATGCCGCCGCTGGAGGTTGGGGTTCCTCAAGCGTCCATTCTGAGCCCCACCCTTTTTAACATCTATATGGCCCCTCTAGCGGCAGTGGCGGAATCTTTCGGTGCCCGTATCATATCCTATGCTGACGACACCCAGCTCCTTTTTACGTGCAACAAGGGTGAGGACTTTGACGGCGGCCGGATTAAGGAATGCTTGGGTGCTGTATTTGACTGGTTTCAGAGGCACAGTCTGAAGTGCAACTCCGATAAATTGGAGCTGCTTTTCTTCGGATGTTCCCCAGATCCCTGCTGGAAGACATGGTGGCCCCGCGATATGTTCCCGCCTGATGCTGCCTCGTCAAAAGCCAAGAATCTGGGTGTCCTGTGTGATGATGATCTCTCCTTTAGACCCCAGATCATAGGGCTGACAGGGAAATGTTTTGGTATCCTGAAAATGTTGCGGAAATTTCTTCCACTGCTGTCTCTGCAAAATAAAAAAATTACTGTCCAGGCCTTGATAGGCTCGTGTCTCGATTACGCGAACATTCTCTTCCTTGGCCTTCCCAAATACCTGATGGCACGCTTGCAGGTCATGCAGAATTCGGCTGCCAGAGCCATCTTTGGATTACAACGATGAGCAGGAGCTTCGGAGTTACTCAAGAGACTGCATTGGCTCCCAGTCTCTAAGAGAATTACTTTTAAGGTCCTGACCCTTGCCTTTAAGGCCCTCCATTCTATTGGCCCAAAATATCTTGGGAAGCGTATGGCCTTCTATGCCCCTAGGAGGACTTTAAGGTCTGCTATGCTGGCTAAAGCCGTTGTCCCTACCATCAAACGTGCTCGCATCGGAGGTCGTTCCTTCCGGTTCCTGGCACCTCGATGCTGGAATGAGCTTCCTCTTTCTTTGAGAATAGCCAACAGTTTGCTCTCCTTTAGAAAGGAACTGAAGACCTGGCTTTTCTCCCAGTAATTTTTCTGTCGGCCCGCGGTTGGTATATGTTGTGCACTTTTCCTTTTAGTTCTCTTTGCCAAAGCGCCGGGACACTCCATGGAGTAGCCGTGCGCTATAGAAGAGACCTTTATAACATAACATAACATAACATAACATATAACATTGCAAAACGTGTATTTTACCAGGTGAAAATGGCAGTTTAAATCTGCCTACAGGTTGCAGTGGCATGCCTGAGACATGCTTTACAGTGCTACTTTAGTGGGTGGCACAATGTGTGCTGCAGCCCATTTATAGCATTTCATTTACAGGCTCTGAGTACAGGTAATACCATTTACCAGGGACCTATAAGTAAATAATTGTGCCAACTTGGTGTATGTCAATTTTACCATGCTTGATGGGGAGAGCACAAGCACTTCCCCCCTGATTAGCAGGGGGAAGTGTGCAGAGTCCTAATGTCAATAAAGTCGAATTCAGCAAAAAATTAGGAAGTGAAGGTAAACAGTCTGTGTTAGTGAAATGCCAAGGATGTCAGGTCTAACACTTGACATTCATTTGAGACGGGAAACAACACTTACAACGCAACTTTTACAACGCACTACCTTTACAATGAAACTTTTACAACGCAACATCCATTACAACGCATGTCACTACAAGGCATACCACTCCAACGCATGTCATTACAACGCAGTCATTACAACGCATACCATTACAACGCATACCTACACTATCCAACACTTACCCTACTGTTGCACCCCCTGGAGTTAGAATAGTAATTTTTACCCCTACACTATCCAATAATTACCATACATGCAATGTAATGGTATGCGTTGTAATGATATGTGTTGTAAATGTAGTATGCGTTGTAGTGGAATGCGTTGTAAAGGTAGTTTCAAAGAATTCATTGTAATGGCATGCGTTGTAATGGAATGCCTTGTAATGGATGTTGCGGTGTAAAAAATGCGTTGTAAAGGTATGCGTTGTAAAAGTATGCTTTGTAACAACATACATCCATTTGTGACACATTGATTGAATGATTATCCATATGTATATAGCACGAACATGGCAGCTTTTCTTATATATTAACAATCCTCAAAACCTTCAACTTCTGTCTGAATGCTAGGAATGAGCAAGAAGTCTAAGTTCAAAGTAGAATGTTTCTTCACCTTGGCCCTTGAAATGAAAGAGAGCAGCTTGCTCAAAAGGTAAAAAGCCTAAGTTTCTGAATAAGAAGCTATTTTCAGGGGAAAAAGGTTTTGGTTACTCTATTAAGGTCTGCCCTGATCCTGCCAGGATGCAATTTGCATCTACGAACATAGCCATCAATGAGAATTGGAGACTTACTTCAGGCTGATTCTTAAATGTGCATATTATTTTGAAACAATTTTAGGGTGAATGCTGTTTATCGTGATTTTGGAATCTGCTCTGGTGATCCATATGGGAGTGTACCTGTCAAGCCTCCAGATTGCTCAACCTATTGATGGTAATTCATATTCACAAACCTACATTCATAACAAATCTGTATCTTGTGTTTAAGCCTTTTTCCTCTGAGGGACAAAAGGTGGTTTCCAGCGCTCTGGAATGTGGCACTCATCTACTCTGAATTTGTGGAGTTTCTATATGGCTCTAAATGTACTAACATTTATTTTTCCACAAAATATTTTCATATACAATGCAGAAGATTCCTGAATCAAATAATGGTAATTATCTGCTCAGCTTCCCTATCAGACAACAGTGAGTTTCAACCAAAGTTTCTGATTTCAAATCATAATAGGCCCTTTGAGATTCACTTCGTCTAAGGGTCATTTAAAAAAAAAAAATGTATCAATCAATCAGTACTTGTTAAGTGTGACTACCCACCTGTGAGGGTCTCAAGGTGCTGGGGGCCGCAGGACCGACTGGGAGCTGTGGTTCAGTCAAAGAGCCAGGTCTTGAGATCCTTCCTGAATTGGGTCAGCGATGGGGATAGGGTGTTCCAGGTCTCGGTGGTTGGGTAGGAAGAGGATCTTCTGCTGGTCCTGGTCTTGTAGATCCGAGGCATGGTGGCAAGGGCCACTTGGGTGGCGTGGAGGCGTCTGGTGGGTACGTGGAAGGAGAGCGGTGCTTCAGATATGCGAGTCCTGTGTTGTGAAGGGATTTTTAGGGGTGTGTGAGGAGCTTGAAGGTGACTCTTTTGTCGACTGGGAGCCAGTGGATTTCTCATAGGTGTTCAGAGATGTGGTTGTGGCGGGGATTGTTGAGGACCAGTCTGACTGTGGTGTTATGAGTGTTCTGTAGTTTCCTAAAGAATTGCTGGGTGATGCCTGATTAAAGTGCATTGATGGCGTTGAGTCTGCTGCTAATGAGTACATGGGTGACTGTCTTTCAGGCTTCAGAGGTGATCTATCTTAAGGTCTTTTGAAGCAGGTGAAGAGTGTAGAAGCATGATGAAGAGACGGTGTTGATCTGCTGTTTCGTGTGAGCGAAGAGTCCAGTATGATGCAGCGGTTTTGTGCATGGTCCATGGGTGAAGGGGGTTCCTAAAGCAGTGGGCCACCAGGAATCTTCCCAAGTGGAGGTGTTAGGCCCCAGGATGAGGACTTTGGTCTTGTCCAAGTTGAGCTTGAGGCAGCTGACTCTCATCCAGGTGCTGATGGCCTTCATTCCGTTGTGGAAGTTGTTTCTGGTGATTGTGGGCTCATTGGTGAGGGAGAGGATCAGCTGGGTGTCATTGGCATAGGAGATGATGTTGAGCCCGTGATCCTGACTATGGCAGCGAGTGGACCACATAGACGTTGAAGAGGGTGCGGCTCAGGAAAGAGCCCTGGGGGACTCTGCAGCTGATCTCCATGGGTTCTGAGAGGACTGTGGCATTCTGACTCGCTATGTTCTACCTGTGAGGTAGGAACAGATCCAGTCCAGGGCCTTGTCGCAGATGCCAGCATCATGGAGTCTCATGCTTGGGGTGCAGTGGGGGACGGTGTCAAAGGCGGTAGAGAGGTCCAGGAGGATGAGGGGTACTGTTTCTCCTCGGTCAAGGAGGAAGCGGATGTCATCATTGGTGGTGAGGAGGGCTGTATTGGTACTGTGGTTGCTTCAAAAGCATTTTGAGAGGAGTCCAGGAAGTCCAGAAATTGTGATCAATCAATCAATCAATAAATCAATCAGGGTTTTACAAAGCACGCTACTCACCCTGAGGGTCTGAAGGCACTGGGGGAAGGAGGGTGGTGCAGCTTCGGTTATGTCGAAGAGCTAGGTCTTGAGGTTCTTCTTGAAGGTGTAACATAATCCTATGCACACGCTTGACGTTTAAATTTTACGTGATGTGGTTCTATCACTATCATTAGAGTTGCAGGTTTAAAACAGTATATTAATACAAGTTATTGTTCCTTTCAATGATTTCACAGTCTTCCGGTGTTCTCATTTTGCTTATTATGAAAAAAACTGCCCAGCTAACACAACACATGTTTCATTGTGGGTAATATCCCAATTGACTTCTTCAGGACTGTTAAGAAGACTGGTGATATTTGTAACGCTTTCCCCGCCGGTTTTACTTCTGTCATGGCAGTAATTGTGGTGACTTCTGGTTTCCTAATCCTCACAACTATAATAAACCTGGATAGCTGTCCTGGTCCCAGTGTCGATCCTGCATGTAGCTCGTCTACTGCTTCGTGCCTCAAAGCGTCTCTAAGTATTGGCCCCAGATCGTGGTTCTGCAATATGGTTCTTAGTGAGTACCCCTCGGTGTCCTGCCGCTCTGTCTGCGTTGTCTGTGGTGAACTGGAAGTGTTTAGGGTAGGGGAGCATCTGATTTTGACAGGGAGCTCATTCCAGGCCTTGGCATCAACAGAAGGCTCTTCCACCTGCTCTATTCCTGCGAATGCGTGAGGTTTCTGCCAGGGCAAGGTCAATGGAGCGGAGGTTCCTTTTGGGTACGTGGAAGGAGACTCTCTCGTTGAGGTATTTGGGTCTGATGTTGTGGAGGGATTTGAAGGTTACTCTGTTCTTATCAGGCTCCGCTTTCCGTCTTCCTCGGGGCAGTGCTAAGAGTCCAATTCCCGCCCCCTCTGAACCGCCTCAGAGTCCGAATACAAGAATACAGACAACTGAGACAATGCAGACGTCACGGGAAAGGAAGGGGACAGCGGGGAGGGAGATCTGAAATGACAAAGAACAGGGAATTAGAACACCCTACCTCCCTAAATCTACAAATGTCACCTTCCTTATGTTCTTTATAAGATAACCCCCAAGGCGCGTAGGCTATACCTGTAAAGGAAAATACAACAGGCCAAATCCAATGGAGACAGTTGTTTGAGGAGGTATCAGGAACTATACCCAACTGTGAACATAAATCAAAACACATTCAAGGTTCTCTGCTAAGTAACCACAAGTCCAAACACTTATATGAAAGCATATGACACATACCATTTACTATGCAACAATTCTCTTAATATGGGTACTTCTCTGTTCCAATACTGCAATACCCCTCATGTCTCCTGAAGAAATGAAATAAGGAAAGAATAATTAACCCTGCATAAAGTACGAGGCCACAAGGAGAATGCAGGCGTGTAATTTCCTTCTTGTTATAGCTTCACACAAAGGTTTACTTCCCCCTATGACACCTGAACACACAATAGTTCTATATGCACATGTGCTGAGTTTTTGATGGACTGCGAGGCTCAGTGTTAATATCCCACATATGAGTCCTATCGCACCACTCTTCTCCTCTGTTTTACACAGGAAATAAATGAATAGTTCTTTAGGGCAAAAAGTAGTTATCACCGGGGGTGGCCGCAATCACAAGGGTCTCTATCCCTGTGGCCGAAGATGGCCCAACAACCCTCTGGTGAACTCAACAAGGCGTCTGGTGAATGTGTCCCTCTCAGCCGAGAGAAGCACCAAGACAAACCAGCAAGTGGGGTGCGCTGTTGGGATCGATGGTACCAACGCCTCGCACACCCAAATCAAACACTGTACTCACAAGTTCGTAGGACTTGGGAAAACAAGTCATAAATCCTACTGCGGCTTCCTTCAGACCAAAAAACGGAATTATCGGCGTTTCCCCGCCTCTCTCAGCATCCCTTTATTTCCTGGTATGCGCGCGCATCCCACGTTGTTACGTGACGTATGCACAGCATGCCGGGAAATGTAGTCTGAAGTACGGAATGCCCGTGTTTGCCGATGGCCCCACGCCACCGATGCTGCAGACCTTGACAGTTCTCGACGGGTTGCAATAGAGGTCTCGTAGGTGTTGGGTCATGTGTTTGTGTAGTGGGGTTCCGAGGACAAGTCTGGCTGCGGTGTTCTGGATTGTTTGGAGTTTGTGTAGGAGAGTTCTATTTATTCCGGCATAGAGGGCGTTGTCATAGTCCAGAGTGATTCTCATATTAACTTATGAATGAAAGGACAACATATATTGGTTTATTGTAAACAAAAACCTCAATGGGAACATGAGTTGAATTTTAGCCCTATATGACTGCAGTGTTTGATGTTTTTCTGTCTAATTGAATTTCTAGTGCACTTTTGGTGCACTTCAACTGTTCCTGGAACCGATCACATTGAACTTGGCAAAAAGCATCAGATATGGGACTATGAGGGAATGAAACCTTTGAAATATCGAGCCAAGAGTATTAGCTTTAAAAAACATTTTCTAATTAAAATACACCTAATAAAAAGTGGTCAATTGATTGGTTGATAACGTTTATGAAAGTATAGGTTCGCTGGAGCTGATAGCAGAGCCTAAAGTTAAGCAGCATGCAAGGAAGCTTGTGTAGGATTTAGCACTTTTTTTATTTTTTGTTAGTTGAAAAAAACGAAAGCATCTTTTGTAATCAAAGTGCATTCAAAGAAAATTACAGAATCCCTATCGACTCAGGTGATAAGGGTAAGTTGCTCTATCCACAGGAAATGGCTTTATTGCCTTAAATATGTTTGTAGCTATGTGTTATCTTTGCATGGAATTGAAAAATTCATTTCTAGATCCAAATTAATTTCTTCATGTCAAATTGTTTGCAGGTAGGACAAAGGAAAAACATGTTTTTGGGAGTGAAGTAAATTTTGTGTCAATAACTAAATCCTATTGGAATATTTGCTCTCCACTACAAACACAACTCAGCAGAACTACATCAAACTTGCCATGAAGAGAGAGCTCCAGTGAATAAAGGTTGTTTCAGTTTGGTGTAACCTTGTTAGTAGTTGTGGAGATATTTGCATTACCAAAATGGTACTAATCTAGCTAAAATGACTTAATTTTATCTTTAGATTGATAGTTACTCCTCAAATTATAATCCATTCTGGATCTAGGGATACGTACAAGAAAAACTATTAAAACAAATATCAAAACTGATTTGATGAGGGAGCACTGTGATTGATAGGTGAGCATGCCTCAGTCCCACGTCTGACAAGAGTTGCATGGTGGGAAATTCCAAAAGAAATTTAGAAAAAATATAATTTTATTGTGATGTCTACAGATGTCATTTGCTGGAAAATGTAACACAAAAGGTAGAAAAAAGAATGTGCACTACACTCTAGCCTTTAAACACTTGATGGTGGAAGCTTGCAATCACTTGTGAGTGACGAACAAAAGTTTTCCCAAGGAATTGGAAAGGATGAAATCTCCCAAGCCTGACCAAAATGGCCTGAAGTGCAGCAGTATTCATTTACATTTAAGTCACACACACACACACAAACACACACACACACAAAGACTCTCTCTCTTCAAAATAGTGAGCAGTAATGCATCCTTAAAAAAGAGTACCCTCCATTCAACGTCACAGCCTGCCCATGACTGGAGGAGAGGTCCTACAATTTCAAGTCTTGTCCAAGGTCTGGAAGCAAAAACATGTCTCAGCCCACAGAGCATTAAAACAATGTTAAAATAAGGCCACTCCAAACTTGGACAACTGCCCCTCAGGCCCAGCTTGGCCTGTAGAATATTTTTAAAACAGAGAATTATTCCACAAAGTGTGAAATAAAAGAAAGTAAATTCTGCATACCTTTTCACCAAACCCATTCCTCAACTTGCAAAGTATGAAATCGCAGCTGCAGACTACACACTGAAGCAATCTCAATTTAGTGGTGTGCAAATCATCTAATGATTGATATGCTTCTGGATGCTTAAATCCAAGAACTACTGGCTGCAGTACTTTCAAAGACAGTAGATTACTCTGCTGAAATATCTTTTTTAAGAAATTTTCAGAATGTCAGTGTCACGTATGACAGTATCTAAAGGCAAATTCCTTATTTGCACAGTTTATCACTTTCCATTTTTTCATATGGGTGATCTATCCCCTTTCTCTCCCAAGTCAATCTGGCTACTGTCATCACCATGATACAAAAGGGGATGATGAACAGAGCGTTTGAGCAAATCAAACACTCACCCCCAGTCAACTGATCTGGGTTTAATACATCACCATTCTTTAGCTCACTCAGCCACCGCAGTTCAGACATGGCCATATGCAAATCAGTCTGACCCTGTTCCTTATGGGAACAGTCCAGCCCAAACTGCCAAGCCATGTCTTTCTTGGACCGGAAACAAGCATCCTGGGACCGGTTTCGGATTCATAATCCTCATCAGCCAGGCTATCTTGAATCCAGTGGCCAAGTGAGCAAGGGACTCATGTCTGAGCATACCCTGCCAACTTAGGGCGAACAAAGCGATACAAAAGGGGATGATGAATGGAGAGTTTGAGCAAATCAAACACTCACCCCCAGTCAATTGATCTGGGTTTAATCCATCACCATTCTTTAGCTCACTCAGCCACCCCAGTTCAGACATGGCCATATGCAAATCAGTCTGACCATGTGACTCATGGGAACAGTCCAGCCCAAACTGCCAAGCCATGTCTTCCTTGGACCGGAAACAAGCATTCTGGGACCGGTTTCGGATTCATAATCCTCATCAGCCAGGCTATCTTGAATCCAGTGGCCAAGTGAGCAAGGGACTCACGTCTGAGCATACCCTGCCAACTTAGGGCGAACAAAGCGATACAAAAGGGGATGATGAATGGAGCGTTTGAGCAAATCAAACACTTACCCCCAGTCAACTGATCCCGGTTTAATCCATCACCATTCTTTAGCTCACTCAGCCACCCCAGTTCAGACATGGCCATATGCAAATCAGTCTGACCCTGTGCCTCATGGGAGCAGTCCAGCCCGTACTGCCAAGCCATGTCTTCCTTGGACCGGAAACAAGCATCCTGGGACTGGTTTGGGATTCATAATCCTCATCAGCCAGGCTATCTTGAATCCAGTGGCCAAGTGAGCAAGGGACTTACGTCTGAGCATACCCGTCCATCACCACCCTCTTTTGTACTACTGTCATCACCATGGCTACCATTGTGGGGGAAATTCTTGCTTCAAAGTTGGATTAATGCAACACCCTGTTTTCTGGTTGTTTGTAAGGTTCTGCATCACAGGTTGCAAGGAATCCAGAGTCAGGTAGAACATAATGTTGCATTGACTTCAGCAAGATCTCTTATGTCTCCTATTTCTAAGCGGATGCACTGGCTGCATGCATCAGTGCAGACCCTGTTCAAACTAATATCCATTATTCACCACACTGTTTAAGACCTGGCTCCAAGTTTCTTGAAGCAGAAGCTAGGAAGCATGTAATCCCTGAATCAAACTATAGTTAGCCCTGATGGCAAATTTAATATTCAGGTCTTATTTGCCTTACATGAAAAAGATTATGATTATTCAAAAGGCAATAGTATTTTGGAGTGGTGATTATCTAAAGACAGTATCATTCTCAGGCACTCATTATCTTGAGGTAAGGTAATTAGACTGGGACTTAGTGCACCATTTATGGTTGAGTCTTTCAGTACAGTTTCCTTATTTAGGATTAAGGAAATATCAGGTTTACACTGATGGAGCCTCAGCAAGCTCTACTGGTATAAACCTCTGCTCTGGTGTCTGGTTCACCACTGGTCCACCATGTATTAGAAATGGTCGCCCATCACTAACTAGGTTTCCCTACTTGGAGCCACCATGCAAGGCAGCAGTTCTGGGCAGGGAAATCATATGAAGTCCCAAATACACATGGGGAAACTCCATAGTTTGTGGCCATTGCTTTTTCCTTATCAAGAAACAAACTACACTTTGGGTTTGCCAAAGATAGAGCCAAAGATGTAACATATGTAGTGCATATGCGGATATGATGATTGTAATATGGTCTTTATGATCAATATTGAATTTGGTGCGTGGTCATGACTCTCAGGAAGCCAAGATTCAAGTGAGTCTATATGTTCCTCCTCTCCTTCAGCTTTGGTAATAAATGGCATATTGTATTCAGCAGGTTAGCATATATAATGTATGCCATGCTTATTTCATATGCATAAACAAAGGTTTTCATCCAGAACTATAATGTACATCCTCGTGAGTAGGGACCGATTGTGTTTTTTTTGTGAAAGATTAAGAGACTGATGGCCTGAATCATAAGGATTATGCAGAAATACATGGGTTTCTCCTTAATTTCCTTAGGAATACAAGAAAAAGTGAGAAGTATTTCTGACTATCCCCCAGATGCATCAAGCACCCACTCTTCAAATTCCGATTTACGAAAAATACCGAATCGCTAATTGGAATTCGCAGAATTGAATGCATCAAAAAAATCGCATAAAAAATGCGATGCGCAATCGGCCGCAATCGCCGTATGCGAATACCAGTCAGTCAGTCAAAGGTCTTTATTTCGATTTACATCATAAAAGACATACTATACATACACAGCACAATCCATAAGTAAAATGTCCTAATATAATCAATAAAATCCATAAATACAATACATGCTAAAAAACCAGAAATAAAAAGTTATTAAATGTATATACAATCAATAAACCATCAGAGAAATAAAAACAGAATTCATGTAAAATAGACAAATATAAAAAAATCACAAAATCGTCTGTTTTCCCAACCCGAAATTGCGATTTCGCAATTAGCAAAATCGTAAATAGCGATCTCGCAAATTGCAAGATCGCAAAAACTGGAAGTCGCATTTTGAGCACAATGATGACATCACAACCAGGCAGTAGGCAATCCTCTTACTCATTTGGAACAAAGAGCTGGAGAGAGGAGGAGGCACAGCACTGAGCTTTGGAGACACACCCTGCAGCCCCACAACAGGACATACATTGAACCCACAATGTCCCAGGATGCATCAGGATCCAGTGAAGCTGGCAGGAAGAGAACAGGAGCGGGAGTACCTGAATGAGGGAGTTAGCAGGGACCATGACAAGCTTTTTGGGAAGCTTTCCAGGAAGGTGCCCGAGGCTGACAAAAGGTGCATTTGGCTGCGCATCAGGGCGAAGGTCAATGCCGTAGGAGTGACACAGCGGTCAATCGATTACCTTAAGAAGAGGTGGTATAACCTCAGAGGCCGTGCCAAGGAGTGCATAGCAGAGAGGATGGGGGAGAGACTGGGCACGGGAGGAGGAGACTCCACAGTTGCCACCAACACACCACTGGAGGACTTGGTTGAGGACACCATCAACCCTGCAGCCTGCGTGGGGGTCACTCAGCTGGACACCTCCAGACCCACACATCAATCACAAGGTAAGAGCCATGCAGCTGCGACCCGATCCCCTAACAATGCCCATGATCCCAGAGCTAGCCATTTGATAACCCCAGTAATGCAGTCCCTGCACATCAGAAACACCCCATTGCATTGTGGGACCTGTAGTGTGACAATGTTACCTGATAGCCACACACAGCCAGAACTGTCAAGTGAAACATATCCCTAAACATATCCCTAAAGCCAGTCAGGGAATGCAAGCCTGCATGCATGTTGCAACATCCCATGTGCAAGATTCATATCATTAATCATGCACCCATTCACATCACAGGTACTGCATATGCTGAGACCTCAGATAGCGAAGCACTCCATATCGAGGAGACTCCATATGAGAAGGAGGGAGAGGTCCATCCAGCCCCACAACCTGGACTGTCACATACACCTGTACCTCCACCAGTACCACCACCTTCCCAAACAGTTCAAAAAGGGGGTGGGGTCGCACACCACTCACTCACCAGCGGGATCGCCCCTAAGGACTATGGTCAGTGTAGTTTTGTATTCCGCGATGTATCTTTCTTCGCCATCCCTGCTGATGAGGGGTAAATACCCCGAAACACGTGTCCAGGGATGGCGAAGAAGGATACATCGCGGAATACTAAACTACACTGACCATAGTCCTTAGTGGCGATCCTGCTGGTGAGTGAGTGGTGTGCGACCCCACCCCCTTTTTGAAATGTTTAAGCGGGCTGACGAGCCTGGGACCCCGCACCCGCGCGCCCGTGTGGTACTAGACCTGGCAATATTTGGCAGCCACCGGCAACCCCAGAAGATAAGAAGATGGCCTATTCCCTGCTGATGAGGGGTAAATACCCCGAAACACGTGTCCAGGGATGGCGAAGAAGGATACATCGCGGAATACTAAACTACACTGACCATAGTCCTTAGGGGCGATCCCGCTGGTGAGTGAGTGGTGTGCGACCCCACCCCCTTTTTGAAATGTTTAAGCGGGCTGACGAGCCTGGGACCCCGCACGCCCGTGTGGTACTAGACCTGGCAATATTTGGCAGCCACCGGCAACCCCAGAAGATAAGAAGATGGCCTATTACCTGCTGATGAGGGGTAAATACCCCGAAACACGTGTCCAGGGATGGCGAAGAAGGATACATCGCGGAATACTAAACTACACTGACCATAGTCCTTAGGGGCGATCCCGCTGGTGAGTGAGTAGTGTGCGACCCCACCCCCTTTTTGAAATGTTTAAGCGGGCTGACGAGCCTGGGACCCCGCACCCGCGCGCCCGTGTGGTACTAGACCTGGCAATATTTGGCAGCCACCGGCAACCCCAGAAGATAAGAAGATGGCCTATTCCCTGCTGATGAGGGGTAAATACCCCGAAACACGTGTCCAGGGATGGCGAAGAAGGATACATCGCGGAATACTAAACTACACTGACCATAGTCCTTAGGGGCGATCCCGCTGGTGAGTGAGTGGTGTGCGACCCCACCCCCTTTTTGAAATGTTTAAGCGGGCTGACGAGCCTGGGACCCCGCACTCGCGCGCCCATGTGGTACTAGACCTGGCAATATTTGGCAGCCACCGGCAACCCCAGAAGATAAGAAGATGGCCTATTCCCTGCTGATGAGGGGTAAATACCCCGAAACACGTGTCCAGGGATGGCGAAGAAGGATACATCGCGGAATACTAAACTACACTGACCATAGTCCTTAGGGGCGATCCCGCTGGTGAGTGAGTGGTGTGCGACCCCACCCCCTTTTTGAAACCTTCCCAAACAGACAGGGTCACCCATGCAGCCACAGGAGGAGTGCAACCACTCCAGGCTTCACGCATGGCAGCGGAACAGACCCCACCACCACCTAGGAGGCAAACACGCAGCACAGCCACTCTGCGGTCGCAGGCAAGCGGCTGGTTGAGGCAGCAGTGCACCGTGGCCACACGAGCAGACAGGGAGCAACTGGCCCAAGAACTAGGGCTAGGAATCAAAGCCCAGATGCTAGCTGTGCACCGCAAGCAGGCACTGCACATGGCAGTCATGCAGCTGCAGCTGTACAAGACTGCACGCAATATAAATCAGCTGACAGGAAGTGTGCACGAGCTAATGGCTGCAGTGAAGAAGAACAACCAACTGATGGTGGCACAGCAGGACATCGCCCGCAGACACTACCGCCAGCTGCTGACCCGCCTATCTACATATACCCGGTCAAACCACCTGATAGCAAACGCAACATCCCAACTGTCACGCAGGTCACTGGCAATGCAAATCCAAATGGTGCAATGCTGCTAAGATATAGCGGGCCCTGGAGCAGGTCACCACCGCAGTTCAAAACCAACAGGTGTGTGGCCATGGCCATGCAAGGGGGGGGTGATGATGCCAGTAAGGGCAAATCAAGCTTGAGCGGCCTTTCTATGCCGGTGCTACCAGAAAGGCGCTGCAGTACCAGGTCCAGTGCAGCATCACGGTCGGACACTCCTAACGTGGAGTTGGAAAGGCGACAGGGTGCGTCCGGCAGGAGGCGCCAGTGACTGACTGAACATTAGCAGCAGTGCCATGCTGAAGTACCAAGCATGCCTGCTCTGCATACAAGAGGCTGTATGACGCAATACAGTTGTTATGTTGTTTGAAAAATCAAAAAACATCTAGATCTTGTTCAACTTAGGAATAAGAATTTATTTTGAACACAAATCTTCCTCATGTCATTATTTCATGTGGCATGCATCAGTGCAGTGTTGTGTGAGGGGTATGGGTGCACTAGAAATAGTTCAGTGTGATGTTTTTCAGTGCCTCTGTCCTTCTGCAGGATTCTCCCCGCGTGCATGATGCACATGTGCAGGTGGCAGGTTGTCACCATCCGACTCACTACCAGACACCTCCACAGGTATCCTCCGCTTGGTGGCAATATTGTGGAGTGTGGCACACACGGCCACAATGCGGCAGCAGACCTCAGGCTGGTATTTGAGGGCCCCACCAGTCTTGTGTAGGATGCGGAATCGGCTCTTTAACATCCCAAATGTCCGCTCAATGACATTTCTTGCATGAATGTGTGCAGCATTGTAACGCCGTTCCTGTGGTGTAGCAAGGTTCAGGTATGGGGTGAGGAGGTACTCCCGGAGGCCGTAGGCGCTGTCACCTGAAGGATAGGAGCAGAGAGTCAGTGCCTGTTATGCACAGCTACATGGTCTTGACATACTGTATGTGGGCATGTGTACTTACCTAGGAGATGTTCTTCGCCAAAGTCACCCCTGGCCAAGCGGGTGTGTATGCAGCTGTCCCAGAAGATTAACGAATCATGAGTGCTCCCCGGGTATTGGGCCACAATGTTGGTGATGATGGTCTTCGCATTGCAGACCATCTGGATGTTGAGTGAGTGGTAGGACTTGCAGTTCCGGTACATGTATTCTGACTCTGCGAGTGGACAGCCAATTACATGGGGGAATTGGGCGGTGTTATAGAAGTCCAGTTTTGTTTGGGTTGCTGGGAAGGTTATGTAGTGGTGTATCCGGCTCAGCATGGCGCTTAGGAAAACTCCGTAGGCAGCGTGACAGTGTGCTCTGGGATATCCCCCCTGCATATGCAACTATCCCCTGGAAGCTTCCGGAGGCCAGGAGGTGCAGGAAGCACAGGACCTGGACATGGGTGGGCACGGCATTGGTCCGCCTTGTTGGGTGCTGCATCATGGGGTCAAGGTCTCTGATGAGCTTAGTTATCATTGCCCCATTCAGCCTGTATTTGGAGTAGATATCTCTTCAGTCTGGGCCAGGATTGTGATCCGCAGCCGGAAGATGCGCTCCTGGATCCTGCGTCGGATACGGGCTGCAGCCTGGAGCCTCAGCCGCCTTGCCATGATGTAGAGACCTGGCATTGTGAATGTCCTCATGCTCCTACTGTGTCTCCTTAAGTGTGCTTTATTTACCCCGCACCTGTTTCTTGTTTGAGATTTCAATTTTTTTCCCCAATTGTACTTCATGGTTACCACCTGGATCCTTAAATTGTGACTCGCATTTTGCGATTTTCGTGTTTTTCGCAATTTGCGATTTTTGATGCATTGGATTTGCGATTTATTTGTGAATTCGCAAAATAATTCACAGAAAATGTGGGTAATCGCTGTTACAGATTCGCAAGGGGGGTTCCACATTGATTCTGCGAATTCGCATTTTGATGGTTTTTTGGTTAAGGATTTGCGGGAGCTGAAATTGCGATCGCAATAGGTGTTTCGCAGCTATTGCAATCGCAATTTCGGTTGACTGATCTATGCCTTAGTTGACTAAACTAATACAAGTGTACTAAAAAAATAAAAAAGTAAATCACACTTACTCATAGACAAATCTTTATGGATTGAGCCGCAGCAGTTGAAGCATATTCTGTGTCTATCTGCATTAGTTCACATTTTCACAGTGAAATGTTTTACTGGCAAACGTATTTTCACTGTTAAGAATATATACATTAACATGAACACGTGCAAGCGTAATCACTGAATCCTTAAAAGAATAACCACTAAATACCCAGAGAGGAATGATGACTGGAAACATTGCTATTTCACAGTTGAAAGCTTTAATATATTCTGATAAGTCCCCTAAAAGACAATTTATGCATGCAAATTGTAAACATACAGGAGAGGGATGAAACATCAAGCATCATTGCTACTGTACATCAAAACCTCTACACATGATTGCATTTTCTAATGGATTGGCTAGATTAAATGCAGATGGCAGCTATGCTGCAGCACATTTGTAGGGAGAACAAACTCTAAGCCCCTTTCACAGAATGAAAGTTAAATTCCAAGTTAGTCTACACAGCTATCTTCTGAAATGCAATAAACATAGTGCACACTAAGTACACATATTATCAATACCTGGCATGACTCAATTTCAACCCAGAATTTTAAATGGGGTACTTGTGGAATTTTAAGAAATACTCCTGTATGTTCTGAAAATGGTTGCCGAAGCAATAAGTTACCAGGACATCAATTCTGGAGGTATAATTCCTCATCACATTTCTACCCTTTAAATCCAGAGCTATGTTCTAAATCAAAAAAATATATGTTTGTTGTGCATTAACACTAATAAATAATATTATTTAGAGTAATGAATAGAGAATTTACCCAATATATATTTGCCCCCAATTCTAGCTATTGCATCTTATTTTTGCAATAAAACGTTAATATTTTATTTGATCAAATTATGGCCCATAAGCAAACAGTAGAGACATCCGAAATCACGCGTATATTTGCTTGAACAATGTCATTACATTCCATTAAAAAATTACCTAAAATTGTATTTCCATAGCAACGTGTGTTTTGAAGGTAAGTAAGCACAGTCTCTCATAATAACATTCCGGTGAGATATTTTCATTGCAAATCAGTCTCCCGCTGCTATATCCTCAGACTTATTTATGCAAGGTGCAAAATATCCAGTGAATATGATCATTTTGGGCTTTCTGGGTCAGTGAGTTTCAATTCCTCCAGGAATCTAGGACAGCTGCTTTCCTTGAAGTCGGTTGAAAAGATACTCAAACATGGTTTCCAAATTTATCCAAATTGTTCCCTTTTTCCTACAATTGACATAGCTATTTCCTCCATTTCAATAAGCTCACACATTTTAAAAAAACATCCTCTAAAACTAGTTTTTTGGCACTGCCCCATCTTCTTAACATGAGCTGCTTGGCTGCACATAACAGCAAAATAATCAAGTGTTCTCCAGGGGACCGTGCCAGGGTTCACATTCTATATGCAGCGCATTACCCTTCATTGCGCTGGGCGCACCTTTTAAAAAGTGAACTGTATTATGATGACGGCACTGCCTCCAGGGAATCCACGAACTCACGCTGCCCTGAGGGTAGCGTATTTATGTGAAAAATAAAGTGGCTGGTTTGAAGCTGCTCCATGTTTTCAATAGGCCTGGGAAGTGACAAAAAAACTCTGCTGAGTTCTGCGAGTGGCAGGGTGCATTACCTCACACCGTTCATGCTGATTTTTAGTGCCAGGTGTTTGTCCCGCACTGTAAAATCAGTGTGAACCACATCACATGCAGTGGAAGAGGGCAAAGCTTCTTTCTGCCCCTCGAGTAGAAGTTCTAGTCGAGCGGCAGCTTCCTCAATGCAAATAGAAGGTTTCTCAATATGAGCGGTAGGAACTGCCCGCAGTGGAAAATCTCACTGGGAAGCAGTCTAGCATTAGATTTTTCTCGCTCTCTTTATGTGGAGTACCAAAAACCCCTGCAAACTCCGCAAACAGAGCGGTTTTAACCCCAAATCCTAGTTTTAACATGCAGGCAGCAGCGGTCTGCGTCTTTTTGCTCTGTTCCTGTGATCTTGCAATTTCCCCCAGTTCTATCTAGACATCTCAGTCAAACAAGGATATCAAGGCCACTGTTAGATCTGCTGATTAACTTGCACACTGAGACATGGATTCAGGTAAAGCTGGGTGACGGTTCCACCTTGTGGATGCTACACAGAGATATTTGGAAGCAAATAAACTGACAATAAATCTGGAAGAAACTCAGACAATGCAAATCAATAAGAAAAAGAAAAATTCATACACCTGGTTTTGGAACCATATCCCTATTGAGGATACGTCAGTGTATAAATACCTTGGAGTCAAAATTGACAATGGCGGCCAGTTTACTATTCAGAAAGCTAGCATTAGAAGTAAAGGCATAGCTGTAGCAATTTCTTTAAAAGCACTAAATAGTAAACTTACCAGCCCATCTCTCCTGCCCCTGTCACAAGTAATACGAGCCAAGCTCCTGCCAACAATTACTTATGGGAGTGAAGTACAGAGAGGTTGAGATGCAATGATTTTGGACAATACAGTTACAGCTGCATATAGGATTATTTTTAGCCTGCCAAAACACACCTCCCTGGCTCAAAATAGGCTTGAGTTTGGTGGCCAGAAACAGCTTCTGGCAAGACAGGGGGCATACATAACCGTTTGGGACAAAGTCCGAAAAGCCAAAAAGGGAACTTTAAACGATTATTTATGGGCGGAACTAGAGCAAAACCCAGCCTCACCATTCCCTAAGTAGCTGAAAGACAGCCTGGCGAATCTCGGCTTACAACAGCTCTGGAATACCCCTACCAACCATATAACGGTTAAAAAATTGGTAGAGAAAACAATTAAACATCTCTCATGGACTGAAGACAAAGCATCTCTTGAGAAAAGGTCTCATGGATAGATGATCTTAAACTCCTATTCTGCACAAGCACAACAGAGCTATCTTAATTTGGGCTACTCAAAAACTACTAAGTTGAAATTCTTTAAGTATAGATTGGGCCTGTTACCTTGTATCTGCCATTTTCCACACTGGCTTAAGGATAAGGCGGGATCCCTCTGTCGCTTATGTGGCATGGCGCCTGAGGATATGTTGCATCTGTTGTGTTCCTGCGACAAATTGCTGGAGGAACGAAAATGTTTGCTAAAATCTCAATTTAACCAGCGAGTAATACGCTCACAAGGACAAGCATTTATTGCCTGTTTTGCACCTGACGAACCGCAGTTGAACTGTAGTTTTGTGAAGTTTATGAGGGTGGTTGAAAAATAATGGCAAAACCTGACTCCTAATTGTCTCTCAGATAACATTATAATATAAGTTATATCTCAAAGTCTATGTTATATTGTTTAGCAGTGCTGCACATTAGGCTTACTTAGAGTTTGGTACTAGGCTTGTGTTATTATAGATATTGTAATGTAATATATATTGTGTGTTTATTATAGCTTTAATGAAATGTTTATGTTGTTTTAAAATTAGTGTTGTGTGAGGGTTAGTGTTGTAAGGGTTTTTCAAAATTACAGATCAGAAGTCATCCTACTCACCTGTGATTTTCTTTAAATGAAAGTTATTTGGTTTCAAGTAAACCCATATTAAAATTTAAATTTCCTTTGTATTTTCAGGGTTTTTTCTCCTTTTATTTTATTGCTTTTTATGGTACCTTATGGCTTATTTTAATGGATTTACCTTGGACGTATTCATTTGTGAATTTTTGGGGGCTTGTAGGACTGTATTTTGACAACACGGGCATGGAGAAAGATCTAATGCTACAAAACTGTATATTTAATTTCGTTTTAATTGTGGATGGGAAATGTTATATTTTATTTTCTATGCATAATTGCTCTTTTTTAAATTTCTATGTGTTTGATTTACTTGCTTCAATGTTGTGTTTATTTCTAATGTTTTCCTGTGCTGATTTTAAATTATTTATTAAATATATTATTTTTATTTACCAGACTTCTTCTCTAGACTACTTATATGTTTTTTGACTGATGTGTAAAAATACATTGTTAAACTTTTACTTAAATATCAATACATTATGGTGGTGTTTACCATTTTAAGCTTTGTTGATTAGTGTGTAGGTAGCTAAGGGCTTTGAATACTACTTTGGCGGTTATGTTTCAGCTTTGCGCCAACACATAACCGCCAAAGCTGTGCATGGTCCACCAACCAGATTACAAGTTCAACTCGTGTCTGGCGGGCCTTTCTTTTTCCATTTTCATTACTGTGCCCTGAAAATGGGCACCGTGATTGGAATGCAAAAGACAATCCAGCACAGCATGGAATGTGCAGCCCATGCAATGCTGGCGCTATGGCTGCAAGCAAACAGGGGGGCACATCTTGTGCCACATGGAATGCATTCCCATGGTGGCTGGGGTATGGGGGCCATGTGGGCCCCTATACCCCAGCCCCTACCACCAGCATTCTCAGGGGTACTCACTGCCATAAAATACTGGCTGTGGGAAAATCGAAATATGCTTGGCAGACAGCGGTGGTCCAGCCTTGCATACTGTATACCCCTGTCCGCTGAGCCGGGGCAGCCGGCTATGTGGTGGATGGTCCAAATGGGTGCATCGGAATACGGCAGCAGCAGGACTGCCTCTGCTGTGCCACCATGAGTATTGTGGTCAAACACCGCTAGACTTACAATCAGCCCCTAGGTATTTTATAGTACAAATTCTTTTAATAATTCTAATTAGTGTACTCCTTTGTTGTTTATAAATATTCTATCTTTACATTGTGGCATGGTGTACGTTCTGCAGATTTGTTTACTTATTTTAGGTTTAATTTGGGTTACTGATTTGATTCTTAGTTGTTGGCAGCTTTGTTCTTTTTGCAGGGGTTCTATCAATTTGCAGAATGTCGATTGGGTTCTCCCACATGTGGCTTAGTAGGCATTATGCCATCCTTCTACTGCATTGTTGTGTTTGGCTTACTTAGCCTTGGTGCTGTTGTACAAATTCCACAATGGTGTTGTGGACATTCCGCCATAGTGTTAGAAATTCGGGTTGGTGTCTGTGTTGAGAGTGGTGTAGCCTGCCAATCCAAGTATCTTCCAAGCCATCAATTAGGTAACTTTGGGGCTCATTATGATGGCGGATATCAATCTGCCCGCCATCATAACAGGAATGGGACTGACTGCCAGACATGCTGCAGTCTCACCGGCCCAATTAGGATGTGCCTGCCATATTAGCGAGCGCATCTTGCCCTTTTACCATTGAGGACGGTGCTGCTGGCTGCAGCACCATCCACATTGGTAAAGGAGCATGCACAGCATTTCCCTGTACCACGTGCCAGACACCATGCAGTGCCTTTTATCTGGTGCAGGGAACAGAAGGGGGGTACCATGGGAACCCCCCAACTGCACCCCCATGCCCCTGGGGGCCCACAACTGGCACCCAAAGCCAATTCCCAATAGCCTTTCCATGGCTTTCATCGCCGCTATGGAATGGCCTTGAAAATACCCACGTCATAATATGGCTGGCAGTGCCTGCTAGGCACCACCACCATATTACTGGCCCAGCTCCGCCCGGCTGGCAATCATAATGATTGCCGACCAGCGGAAATGTGACTTTGCCTCCGCTGTGATACCCACCGCCATCATTATATGGTGGGGGTATTTCTCGTTACGCCATCATAGTGAGCCCTTAGTTTTTCTACATTTGGTTTGTAAAATGTACTTTCTAGTAAGGGCAAACGCAGTGCCACTATGTCGGGTACCACATAGTAGAAAAAACTCAGTGGAACTCCGCTCCAGCCTAATTACAAAAATGGAAAATAATCACTTACCTGCTCTCGTGTCTCCGGGCTGCCCCCCTCCTCACCATGTTCTCCTCGACTGTCGCAAACCACTTGAAAATGTAGAGGTTTGCAACCAGCGAGGACCTGAAGACGGAGAGGAGGAGAGACCACGGCCAACAGTAGGGCAGCCCGGAGACGCCAGAGCAGGTAAGTGATTATTTTCTGTTTTGTTGGGTGTGGGCACAGGGGTTAACTCCGCCACGCCATGGAGTCAGAGTTTTTGCCTGAAGACCACGTTCCCAATGGAGCATGAAGTTAGCAAAACTCCGCAAAGTCCGCTGGCGTTGTAGATTTAGGTGCCAGGGGTTACTTTCTATACATAAGTTGCAGTGGTTAGCTACCTCTGTTACAGGGACATATGCTAGTGCTATTCATGTTTTTAATTAAAAGGCAAACTGGATGTTATTTGCACATTCTATACCTAATGCAGATTGTAAGAGATATCTCCAAATTGTTTGATTAAAATGGTAATAAAAACCTTGAATGGCTGTGTGGGGGAATAGTTCAAGTATTGTTTGTCTCATATTTTTTTCAAAGTCAATTATTATTTTATGTGGGGAGTAGTTTGTTTTATTTTTATGTGGTTTAGTAGTTTGTAGTAAGTGCTACTTTATTTATCAAGTAGTAAGACGTATATGTGGGTTATATTAGTGTTTTGATATTCAACATGCATGTTGTAGATCCAGAAGAGTGGACTAGGGCACATTTTTAATATTCTGTCCTTTATCCATGTTTGACATTAGCCTAAAGAAATGATCTGCTGTTAAACTTTCATTTGTATTGTTATGCATTATGTGTACAGTATAGTTTAACCGACCTTGGTTTTAAAAATTCAAATTTTACTATTACTACTGCTGTAGCAAATAACTTGTTTGCCATTATTAAGGTTGTCATGTAGAAGGAAGTGTTCATAATTATGTGTTGTGGTTAAGTGTTCAATTATTTGGATGTATTCATATCTTCTTGGGGCCGCAAGAGTATCACCGGTTGTTTTCTTTGTTTGTGCTAGTAACTGTTTTAAAGTGCGTATAGCTGATAGTTGTCCTATGAGGTGGTCAGTTGCTTTAAGGAGTATGACTTTCAGAATGTTTGTAGTAGAATATTGGTAACTAATGCTTGCCTCTTTTAAATATTGAGGTACATCTTCTACTTCGATTTCTATGGTGATTTGGGGGTGGTTGTCTTCTCTCACATTAATAACAACATCATTTCTTGTAGTAGTCTTTCCATACCACGCATTTGAGTGGCATATTGCACATTTCAAATTGACATTCACAATGTTTGTGCTTTCCTGGCTGTGAGAATAGCCATTGTGCGAGAGAAATTGTTTCCCTTTCTGTTATGTGATATATCTTACACTTTCAATCAATCTGTCTGTAAATAGTTTAATAAGAGAATTAAAAGAAACTGCAATAATTTAACTTCATGTACATGAAATACTACAACTGTTTCACATTTTATACTTGCATGCGTTTTGTTGATTCACATCTTTTTTTCAGTTTTCCATTGAAGCTGTTGAAATGTGGATCAGGAGGTTTATTTTCTATTGAGGGGACATTGTATTAGTTATATTAAATGTTTATTTTTGTGTAGACTGTAGGGGTTGAGGGCTGTCAGTTTAGGTTTTTAGGTTAAAATGTAGCTAGTGTTTAGAAGTGCTGTGATTTTACTTATTATTATGTACCTTTCTTAAGGTGTTCAATGGTTGAATTTTATTGGTGGCTCTCTACTTTGTAGATTGTCCATACCATGCCAGCCGAACCTTCCTGGACTCTCCTAGGTGCGTAGTTTTAAAAAATGTCTGTGTTTGGCAGGTTACCCTACATGACTGCTGAGCCCGGGACCAAAAATGCAGGTTACTCCCTCTCAAAACCAGGTACTTTTGAAATTGATAACTTTGAAGTCTCCACAGTAGGTTTTGGGCCATTTTCTGTCACAGGCACTAGGCCTACCCACACAATTGAGCTAACATTTTTATCGGAAGACCTGGGGGAATACTGGGTGTGGGAAATAAGCAGAGGCCCGGTGATTTCACAACTTTCCCACATAGAAAACTGAGTAAAATGTTTTTTTTAAGCTAAATGTGAGGTTTGCAGTGGATTGGAAAATCCACGTAAGCCGCATCTTCCTGGACTCCCCTAGATGTCTAGTTTTCAGAAATGTCTGGGATTGATATGTTTCCGTAGATGTCCACTGAGCCGGGACCACCGGGACTAAAAACGCAGGTGACTCCCTAGCAAAACCAGGTAGTTTTCCAATCGATAATTTTGTAGTCTCCACAGAAGATTTTTGGCCATTTCCTCTTAAAGCACTAGACCTACCCTCCTCTGGGGGAGTGCTCGGTGATAGGATATTTGTGGCAGCCCGGGGATTCTATAACTTTCCCACACAGAAAAGCAAGTAAAATGTGCTTTTTATAGCTAAATTTAAGGTTTGCAGGGGATTCTGGGTAGGAAAATGTTGGGGATCAATGCAAGCCACACCTCCCTGTACTCCCTGGGCATCTAGTTTTCAGAAATGTGCACATGAGCACTGTTACGTTGGATGGCTTCTGGCGTCTGACGCATGGAAGTAGTTAAAATAAGTTACTTTCAACTAATATTTTACCTACTTGTGAAAGTAGTTGTATATTTTCTTCCAGTTTTCTTTTTTGGTTTTCTGCTTGCAAAGGAGTATTGTTGTCTTGCAGCCTTACTGTTTTTGGTGTGGTATGTATATACATTTCTGTTTCTTTTTACATTCTAATTTTAATTAATTAAGTTTTGTATTGGATAGTTGTTTTATGTTTGTTTTAACTGGTTAGTGGTCATTTGGTTTAAATTTGTTTTTATCAGTTAATATCTTGTATGGTGGATGTTAGTTAATGTTTCTGTTTTAATTATTTAAACTGTATTTCTATTTTTTGTCTAGTTCTGTATATATATTTTTTATTTGTAATCTTATTTATCAGTGATCATTTAATATACTACATTTGCTGTATTAAGTATTTCTTATTTGTTACTTATTTTATTTATTAGAATGTATTTTAATTTCAGTTTATTTGTGTAAAGTTTTTTTAATGTCATAATATTCAAATACTATAGTTAGTCTATTTTTTTTAAATAAATGTTGAGTTATTATAGTCATTTGTAATAGTTTGCTTTATTTTCTGGGACATTAGTGCTATTTCTATTGTGTTTTTCAATATTTGTGACAGTGTAGGAAATCTTCTTCCTGTCAGAAAAGTACAAAATATACCATGTCACCCATTACACACATTAAACCAACTAACCCTACAAACACCATCAAAACAAAACACACCTGCGGGAACAATTTGCGTTCCGCATAATACTCAAGCATACTAGCTTCATCACACGGAGGCATTTCCTCTTAGTGATACTCACCCAGCTTTGTGTGGGTGACGGCCCCACCTCGCCCGGCAACCGCTCGGGAGAATGAGGCCCCGCTCTGATGTGTAGAAAACATCGTGTGATGAAGCTAGTATGCTTGAGTATTATGCGGAACGCAAATTGTTCCCGCAGGTGTGTTTTGTTTTGATGGTGTTTGTAGGGTTAGTTGACATGGTATATTTTGTACTTTTCTGACAGGAAGAAGATTTCCTTTCTGTCTCCTGTGGACATAGAGGTTCCAAGTTGTGGGGAGATACATGACTTCCTTCAGTAAACTGCATGTATTTTTTCCTTTTTTCCATTTTTTCTATAATTTCTTGTGTATTTCTACACTTCACATACTCTGTTGCAGTAGCTTATTCCCTATTAGGTCCTGATGAAAGCTGGAGCAACACTCCGTCAAGCTGAAACTAGTTGACCATCCTGCACAGCGCCATAATGTAGTCTCATTCATCTACTACTAGGCGTGTTTTTAACCTTGACACCCACGCTAACCTTTACAGGTACTCCCCTTAGCTTGGGTAGTCAATTTTAGCAAGCACTTTTCCTAGAGCACTGCACTCACTTTACTATTCCCTCTTCTTGAGCATGACTGTGGCTCAGCGTGCCGCTCTCCACTGCCGCACCGTCACGTTAAAATATGGGCGGTGCTCGGAGCGACCGCTTATCCCCATATGATGATATTCCGCCACATGGGTGGTCTGATGGGAATTTTCAGCCCAGTGTGACTCAACAAACCCCTCCACACATGTACCTGCGATCCTCGTTCACCACTCAGGGTAACACACCACCACAGACCTGGTCTTCTCTTTTTGTGTATTGATCTTGACTTTAGGGGCATGAGTTGACAGGTCGTTAAATTATTTCCCCTTTGACCCTCCTCATATTTGGTTTTTCACTATGCAGTGCCTGCCATATGGTGCGGGGAAATGTAGGGGGCACCATAGGCACAACCCAACACCCACATCCAACGGCCAGGGGGGAAGAAGGTCCCGCTACAGGCCCCCAATTTCCCGTTCCACCAGCCTTTTCATGGTGGGTAAACCACCATGAAATGGCTGGTGGTGAGGGACATCATAATCCCGACTGCAGCACCATTGTAGGGATTTTGGCTGCCTTCAATGCACTGATGGGCTCCTTGAGCCCATTGAATGTCGGTAAGCCCACCATCCTTCCACCCGCTATTATTATATGGCGTCCGGAAAACCTGAGCACAATGGTGGTGAGACTCTCACTGACATGCTGACAGTGGCGGTCTAACCATCATTGTTATCGGCCCCTAAATTCCGTGATATTATGCTATTGATCCTGTTTTACCCATCTATAAGGGGGGGGGGGTAGACCAGATGCAGCTCAACAATTATTAAATTTGCCCATATCAAACTTTACTGCATATTAGCATTTTCCTGAGTCAAGTCTCCTGTTACTTCACAAGTTGCGGTCAGAAATATTGCTTTTAGTTTTGTAGTCCTTTCGTTTTGCAGTCCTTAAGTTTTGCCTGCATATAGTATGGTAAAACTAGATTGATTATTTTGCACTTTTTTGCATCATAGTTAGTCACTTGCCTTGATTGTTACTTGTTAGTTCTCAACTGGTATGTTGTTATTGCACAGGTCTTGTAGATGTGAGGTTGTGGGACCTGGGCCCCTATGAGTGATTCATATTAACACAGACAAGGCTTATGTGGCAACTAAAACTGGCCACAAGCCTATGACTGGGTCACCTGACCAGTGAGGACTGTATTGGATCGGTGTGGTGTGGGTGTTAGGACTGCCCTAGGCAGGGGCTATTTCTCTTTCACTGGGGTTATATCAGTTATTATAGGTTGAAACATAATTCCCCACAGCCTATTTATAAGGTACAAGCGTGAGGGGCAGCTCTGTACAGGGAGGAATTGTTGGGCTTTTGAAAGCTGGACTCGCTTGATAGAAGTGAAATTTCTTTTAATAAATCTTTGTGGAGGTTTTTCAACAGTACGCCACTACTTTCACTAAGGTTCGACTTAAACGTAAAACCAATTTCAGATATGACAAATTTAAATTATTCTGTAGTCCTCTGTATATTTATCTGCCGATAAATATACAGAGGACTACAAAATAATTTAAATTTGTGATTACAGAGAATAATCTCAATTTTTTCACAAAAATCCAACTTGGCTTCAATAGGATTGGATATCGAATATACACATTAAAGAGTCTTAAGGATCATACAGCCTGATTCATCAATCTCCCGTTTTGTGAGGCCCTAATAGCGAATTATAGCGATTCGCTATTAAGGACTCGCAAAACGGGATTCATGTAGGATTAGCAAAATTTATTGCGATTCCTACTGATTCCTTATTTGCGATTAGCAAATTGCTAATCGCAAATAAGGAAAAACTCCCCATTCATTCCTATGGGCCAAAAGGCCCATAGGAATGAATGGGGAGTATTCCTTATTTGCGATTAGCAATTTGCTAATCGCAAATAAGATTGCGATTTGAAGGGTGCCAGGGGTGTCCAAAGGACACCCTGTAGCACCCCTCAAATGACATTTGACACAGGTGTTGCACACACACATGTCCAAAGGACATGTGTGTGTGTAACATGCAACTCAGAAAAATGCATTTTAATGCATTTTTCTGAGTTTTCGCAATTCACCACGAGGTCTGACCTCGCGGTAAATTGCGGCCAGAAATTGCGAATTCGCAAATTAAAATTGCATGATGAATTGCATTTAAGGAATCTCAAATTGAGATTCCTTAAATGTAAATCCTCGCAAAATTGCGAGATCGCAATTAGCGATTTTTGCATTTGGGATGATGAATCCCAAATGCAAAAATCGCACTCGCAAAGGGCCAGATTCTCAGAATCTGGCCCTTTGCGAGCCGATTTAGGCTTCATGAATTAGGCTGATATTCAAAAGCACATCACCAATAGAGATATGTATTGGATGTGTTTTTGGTTAAAATGTTTTTCATGTGAAAAGTGTTTGTGATATATGATGTACGGCACATTTATATTTATTTAAGTATGTTTGTTAAATTGTTTTGAGAACAAGGATGTATTGATATGACACAATATAAATCTTTTTTCAGATTGAAAGAAACAACTAAGAATACAAATAGTGATAAAAAGGTGAAAATAAATACACTGGTTCAGGCTGAAATCAATGGATTTGGCTAT
Organism: Lissotriton vulgaris; assembly: GCF_964263255.1. NCBI lineage: Eukaryota > Metazoa > Chordata > Amphibia > Caudata > Salamandridae > Lissotriton > Lissotriton vulgaris. The sequence continues at coordinate 403,293,125 of NC_141700.1, forward strand.
TTAGCAAAGACATTCAGCTTTCAAAAAAATGCAAGACACAGGCACATTTTCCTTTAACAAGCTACTTTCTAAAAGTGGCATTGCTAAAATAGTAATGGCAAATCAATCTTTACCAGTAAGGAGGATTTATCATTACCATTTAAAACATATGAAACATGAAAAGCTACTCTTCTCTGATCAAGAATTAAGGCTTAAATGTGTATTAATGAATTCCCAATGCTAACCTATGAGAGGAGTAGGCCTCACAGAGTATTGAAAAACAATAGAGCCTGTTAATCACTACAAGGACATGAAAACATACCATTACATGCCCTCCTTTCATTAAGACGAAGATGAATATAAAGTCCCTTTGGTAAACAAATAGAATAATTGTTCAACGAATCATCTCAAATGTACAACAAAACATTCATATCATACAAAAAAACATATGCCTATGTTTGCAATGCCACAAGACAACCACTGACTAATCATGGAATGTCAACTATACGTTATTAAAAGAATGTTATAACCATTGAACAATTATTATTATACAGAATTCATAAATGTTCATATTATCAAAAACATATAACATTATACAATTTCATGTATTTCATAGACAGCATATCAATTAATCTACCTTTCATTTAGACAGCACCCTGCTAGTAGGGCTATCAACGGCCTACTTGATGAGTGATGTATGTGTAATAAAATAGGAGTTTCATGCTTGGCAAGTAGTTTTAAATGGCAAGTTGAAGTGATAGTAAACAGCACACACAGGCCCTGCAGTGACAGTCCTGAGACAGGTTTAAAAAAAAACTTCTGCAGGTGGCATAATCAGGACATGCAGGCTCGGGAACAGCATTTAAATTACTGGTCCTTGGTATATGGTATACCACTTTACAATGAACTTGCAAGTAAATCAAATATGCCAAACAGGTATAAACCAATTATACCATGTTTAGAGGAGAGACTACATGCGCTTTAGCAACACTCAGCAGTGGTAAAGTGCCTTAAGTCCTAAAGTAAAAAAAAGGTTGGGGAAAGAGGAGGGGGAAGGCAAAAAGTGTGGGCTGATCCTTCAGAAAGGGTAATTTCCCAACACGCATGTTTTCAGAAATCTGTGAAATATTACCTGGCAAAAGTTGTAACTCCATAAATTCAAGAATAGTCTCTTCCTTATATAACCACCATACTCAAACACACAAGTACAGAATATCCTGTGTTTGTAAGCATTTCAGTGGGCTATATGTATGTATCTAAACATGTGCACTTCTTTGTATAAATATGTATAGCAATTATCTTAATAAGTCTACAGATATTCTTTAGGTGTGCTTCACAAATGTACATATTACTTACGGGTATATTATTCTATGCTTATCATGTATATAGGTCACTGTAAAGTTTACATATAAGTTATTTGAATCGATGCTTATGGATTTCCATTTTTTTTCTATCACAGTATGTAAATGTTATCATACCTATTTATCTACAATTGCTTCACTATAGAATTATTGAAAAGAAAAAAGCACAAATAAAATGTCAAAGTCCATATAAACCAACTTAAATATTGATGTATTACTGTCCTACACATATATATCTTCCAAGTACATATATCTATATATTTATTACATTACTCCTAATGTAAAAAACATATTTGAGTCTCTCCAATGCTTCACCCTATACCTCTCTCAGTATATCCTCTACCTCCACTCTCTGACTCATCGCAAACTTCATTCTGCTACTGTGATCTCCAAAATGCCCGTTCTAGACACTTGCCTCCTGTATCCCTTCTTGCATCACCTCAACCTCTTTCTTTACTACTAAGGTCTCCAAAACAACCCTTTCTAAATTCTTCCTTCATGTATCCGTCCTGAGACTCATCTGACACCTAATTTTACAACTATGATCTCCCTAATCCATGTCTAGAGACTCTTCCCTCCTCATCTCTCCTTTACTCATCCCAAACTTCCTACTATTATGATCTCCCAATAAAGACTTTCTAGACTCTTCCCTTTGTATCCCTCGATTCTCCTTTTCAATCCAACTAACAAACTCACATAAAACCATTAAAATGTATTCAAATTTTCCTATACTAATTTACCACCAAACCATTTTTGGCTTCTGGAATAGCATGCAACTTGCTGAAAAGCACTTTGATGCCTTGTTAGGGGAATTAAGCTCTATCTAAATTCAATTACAATAATAATGTGGTAAACACTGAAGCTACAATATTGCGTAAATCCAGTGGCTCTCGCCATTGTCCATTGTTTAATCAACAATTCATTTATGAAAGGTAAAAAGTAGCAACAATGAAAATTCCTCTCTCTTGCCATTCGTTAGCTGCACTTTGAAAAAAACCACGTTTTCTGTTTTGACTTCTTAATTGTTTTTTTAATGCTAAATACTTTACAAATGTTTCCTTACATTAAGGCTGACTTCTCTCTGCCATAGATATTACGTTTGAGACAACTATTGCCTGACAAGATTTTCAAATTATTACTTGGGAAGGACACACATACTCGCCATATAATGACCAATGTTGTTTTCTTACAGACACTCAAAGTTGGTACATACAATGCAATGAAATTCACTTATCTAGCTAACCAAGTAAAGGTTCCAATTATGTTAAGATAGCTCCCTAAAACAAACAAAATAGTTTATTGCACTTAGCAACTACACATCTGATCACCCATTGAATTAACATGGAGGCAGGCCCTTAGGAGACCAGTGCCTCATGCTGTGTGCATTGAGTCCAAATTTGAGGGCAGAATGGAGTTATACACACTTTAGGTACAATTTAAAAATTGAATTGCGCTGATGCGTTTTCACAGTAAAACAAGGGTCTTGATGAACGAATATTGGACAGTGGAGAAGTGTGGCTCAATGGTTAGAGCGGCAGACCCTGATGCAGAGGTCTGGCCCAGACCAGGGTTCAATTCCTGCCTTGGCAGGTCTTGGGCACAATTTCCCCAGACCTGATAATTCTCGCCTCGGTGCCTATTCTAATCATAGGTCCCACTTTGCAACTCTGGGCAATAGCTTGCTTAATCTCCACAACGGCCGCAACAGTGCTAGGATGCCTGGCTTCACCTTGGGGGTGCCCAGGAGTGGGCACTTCACAGGGAAAGGCCCTGAAGGGCTCTACAGCAGTATGTGCACAGCGCCTTGAGACCCCTCTGGGGTGATTTGTGCGCTATATAAAAAAGCACTACATTTACAGAGACACTAACATCTTTGGATGGACTCAGCTTCTCACAATTCATAAACACTAGCATAACTACAATTTAAAGAAAGTATCTAAACCTAGTATGTTGTACTCTAAACTTTAACATAAATGAATACAATTATTTTCTTACCCATTTATGTGACAGAAACATTCTGAATCTATGAAAAATGGCAAATGTTTTACTACTCTAGATTCCCACTCTTCTCTCAATAAAACACTATTTCTCATGTGTGGGTGAATCTAGCACAAATAACAAATAGAGAAGTCAAAGACTACTCATGTGGTTCATATTGGTATTTTATTTCCACCCCCTTACTCTGTACAGCATGTATGCTACCATGTAATCACTTTAGAGCACCTCGAACTTGGGTGGAATATTTTAGCATGCAGAATCATATTTTTGCAGGAATAACAATGTATTGTATTTTTTACCTCTTAAAGTCTTTTGACAGCAATTTGGAAACACTTTTTTCTTTTACATTTGGAACAGTTTGGTATGAAATTTGTGATTTTGTTCCACAAATATAATCATGCCAAATTAGTGACTATGATTTCCGGAATGTTGGGGGCTCATATAAAATGAAGCAAACACAAGGAGTTAATGGATGGAGCACTGAAACTTTTCAGACATTCACCCCCAGTCACAGATCTGGGTTGAAACCATCATCATTCTTCGCTCACTTCGCCTCCTCAGTTCAAACCCAGCCATATGGAAATCAGTCTTGAACCTCCGGGACCTCGCACACAAATCAGTGAAGTCATCGCAGACTTCGTCAGTCCACACGCCCTCACCTCCACAGACTACATCCTCCTAGGGGACCTTAACTTCCACCTGGAGAACAACAAGGACTGCAACACCACTGCCCTGCTGGACAACCTCGCCAACCTCGGACTCAAGCAACGGGTGAACACCCCTACCCACTACGCCGGACACACGCTTGACCCCGTCTTCTCCTCCAGCAAGCACATCTCCTTCAGCCACTCCACTGAACTACACTGGACAGACCACAGCTGCGTCCACTTCAACTTCATGAGAACCACAGCCCACCACCACCCGCATCAGGTTCTTCGCAGAAGCTGGAGTAAGATCACCGCTGACCAGCTCACCACCACCCTCAGCCAGAACCCAGCCACCAACACGACGGACCCCAACAAAGCAGCCTGCAACCTCACACAGTGGCTCACCAACTACGCCGATGAACTCGCACCAGTGAAGAATCCTCCCAGCAGACCCGGCAGCAGGAAAGCCTTGTGGTTTACCATCGACCTCAAACACTCCAGTAAACCTACAGCACCCTCGAGAAAGCCTGACGCCATGACCAGACAGCCGAGAAACATGACTGCCCTCAATAACGCCACCAGCAAACACCACCAACTGATCCGAAGCACCAAGAAGACAGCATTCAAAGAAAGACTGGACAACAACACCCACAACAGCAAGGAGCTCTTCAGCATCGTCAAAGAGCTCTCAAATCCCAGCGCCTGCAACACCGACATCACTCCCTCGCAAGACCTCTGCAACTCCCTCGCCTCGTTCTTCCACCGCAAGATTGCCAACATTCACAACAGCTTCGGCGCACAAACCATGCACCCAACTGCCGAACCAGTGCCCCCAACCACCACCCTCTGCACCTGGACCCCTGTCAGCACCGAAGACACCACCCGCATGATGAACACCATCCACTCCGGCTCCCCCACCGACCCCTGCCCACACCACATCTTCAACAAAGCCGACTCTACCATCGCACCCCATCTCCGGAACATCATCAACAGCTCCTTTGCATCCGCCACCTTCCCGGAAAGCTGAAAACATGCCAATCTGAGCGCCCTCCTCAAGAAACCCACTGTGGACCCCACGGACCAGAAGAACTTCTGCCCCATCTAGCTCCTCCCCTTTCCAGCCAAAGTCATCGAGAAGATCGTCAACAGACAACTCTCCACCTTCCTTGAGACCAACGGATACCTTGACCCCTCACAGTCCGGCTTCAGAGCAAAACCACAGCACCGAGACCGCCCTCATTGCAGCCACCAACGACATCAGGACCCTGCTCAACAACGGGGAAATGGCTGCCCTCTTCCTCCTGGACCTCTCAGCAGCCTTCGACACCGTCTGCCACCGCACCCTGATACATCGCCTCAGCAACACCGGAATCCAAGGAGCGGCCCTGGAGTGGATCATCTAGTTCATGGCCGGATGAACCCAGAGAGTCCGCCTCCCCCGTTCCGATCCCCGGCCACCGAAGTCATCTGCGGCGTCCCGCAAGGATCCTCTCTCAGCCCCACCCTCTTCAATGTTTACATGAGCCCCCTCGTAGCCATCGCCCGCCAACACAACCTCAACATCATCTCCTATGCCGACGACACCCAGCGCATCCTCTCCCTCACCAACGACCCCGCCACCGCCAAAGCCAACCTCCAGGAAGGAATGAAAGACGTTGCGGAATGGATGAAGATCAGCCGTCTGAACCTGAACTCAGACAAGACGGAAGTCCTCATTCTCGGACCATCCCTGTACCCCTGCCCTGGGCAGCGCACCCAAACCAACGGACCACGCAAGCAACCTGGGCGTCATCCTGGACTCCTCCCTCTTGTTGACCAAGCAAGTGAAGTCAGTCTCATCATCCTGCTTCAACACCCTGCGCATGCTCCGAAAGGTCTTCCGATGGATCCCCACCAAAACCAGGAAGACGGTCACCCAGGCCCTCGTCACCAGCCGTCTAGACAATGGGAACACCCTCTACGCTGGAACCACAGCCAAACTCCAGAACAGACTCCAGCGCATCCAGAACGCCTCAGCATGACTAATCCTGCACATCCCGCACCGCAGCCACATCTCTGCTCAGCTGAAAGACCTGCACTGGCTCCCCGTCAACAAGAGGATCACGTTCAGACTCCTCACCCACGCGCACAAGGCTCTCCACGACTTGGGCCCAAAGTACCTCAACAGCCTCCTCACTTTCTACACACCCACCCGCCAGCTCCGATCCGCCAGCCTCGCCCTCGCCTCCATCCCAAGAATTCGGAAATCCACTGTCGGAGGAAGATCCTTCTCTTACCTGGCAGCCAAGACATGGAACTTCCTTCCCACCCATCTACGGCTGACCCAGGATCACCTCTCCTTCAGGAAACAACTCAAGACCTGGCTGTTTGAGTAGTAGCGACCCCCCCCTCAATGCCTTAAGACCCTCCAGGTGAGTAGCGCATTATACAACTTTTGTGATTGATTGATTGATTTATTGATTGATTGATTGATTGAATCTCAGCCTCATGGGAACAGTCCAGACCGAACTGCCAAGCGAGGTCTTCCCTGAACTGGAAGCAAGCATCCTGGAACCGGCTTTGGGGTAACACCCCTCATCGGCCAGACTAGCTTGAAACCAGTGGCAAAGTGAGCGAGAGACCCATATCTGGGCATGCCCTGCCAACTAAGGGCGAACAAAGCAAACACATGGAGATGATGGACAGAGCGTTGACATTTTTCAGACACTCACCCCCAGTCACAGATCTGGGTTCAATCCATCATCATTCTTTAGCTCACTTCGCCACTTCGGTTCAGACCCAGCCATATGCAAATCAGTTGTGACCCTGTGCCTCATGGGAACAGTCCAGACCGAACTGCCAAGCCAGGTCTTCCCTAAACCGGAAACATATAAAATAGCCAAAATCGGATTGTAATGTGATGAAGTTATGTGCTTGAAAATATGTGAATTTGTTTCTAAAAATGGCAGTAACAAAAAGTTTACTTTGTTAAGATCGTCCCGTTCCCAGCTTTCTAAAACAAAAACAGAGGAAATTACATAATTTCTCACCATTATTTTGTATCTCTGCAAGTATTAGTTAATAGCCTTATATTTGCTGTTTCGACCAACTTTCAGTTTGAGGGGAAAATATACGTGGAGGCCAAGAATGATCCTAAAAGGTTGATCATGAATTGAGCAAGAGGCTCTTTAGGTAGATTGCTCACTGTTATCTTAAATAACCATTATGTTATGTTATGTTATGTTGATATGTATGGTGCACTAATCACCTGAGAGGGTATTCAGGCACTTGGACACGTGTGTAGGTGTGTGTTCCCAAGATGCTTACATAAAGAGCCAGCTATTCAGCTTCTTGTAGACCAGAAGAAGTGAGGAGGAGGCTCTGTTGTGTGGAGGGAGGTTGTTCCATGTCTTGTGTGCAATATAGGAGAATGAGCAACCTCCAGGTTTGCATTTGCGAATGCGGGGAGTACATGCGAGTGAGAATGAGACAGCGCACAGATGTCTTGTGGGTAAGTGTATGTGGATGTTCAAGAATTCTGGCCCTTTGTTGTGTAGGGCTTTGTATGCATACATGAGAAGTTTAAATTGGCTGTGCTTGTCAATGCGGAGCCAGTGAAGCTTCCTGAAATGCAGTGTGGTGTGGATGCAGGGAGGTCAAGTATCAGTCGTGTGGCTGTGTTTTGGATGGTTTGGAGTCTGTGCAGGTTTTTTTTCAAAGATTAAAGTGTTTTTATAGTGCTTTCATATTCCAGCATGCTGGTGATGAGTGCTTGCATGATGGTCTGTCTGGTGTTCTAAGGCAATCATTTGAAGATATTTAGCAGTATACAAAGGATGTGGAAGCAGGAAGTGCACACTGCATTGACTTGAGCTGTAATACTGAGTTTGTTTAGATTGTCATCTAGGTTGATCCCTAGATTTCTTGCGTGGTCTGTTGGTGTGGGTATTGTCCTAGCTCCTATGTCCACGTGGTGGACTTCCACGGGGTGGTCAAGTCGAGTTTCAGGCAGTTAGTTCACATCCAGTCTGCTACCATGGTCATGCAGTTGGATCTTGTAGGGTTTCTTTTTTGCGTCAGGGAGATGATGCGTTGGGTGTCGTCAGCATAGGAGATGATGGTAAAGTCTTGTGATTACATGATGTTAGCAGGCGGTGTCATGTATATATTGAAAATGGTGGGGCTGATGGATGATCATTGTGGAATAGCACATATTAGTTACTTGGTCTCTGATATGAAGAGTTGAAGTCTGAAACTTTGGATCTTTCTGTGAAAAAGGAATAGATCCATTTGAGTGCAGATACTTGTATGCCAATAACTTGGAATCTTCTGAGGAAGGTTGTGTGTGAGACGATATTGAAGACTGTGGAGAGGTCGAGCAGGATGAAGGCCACTGTTTCTTCTTAGTCCAGGATTTTTTGTATGTTGTCAGTCGCCATGATAAGTTCTGTTTCAGTGAGGTGGTTCTTTCTAAATCCTGATTGGGTGTTGTCTTGAAGATGGTGAATTTTGAGGCGGATTGTGAATTTCTTTTGTTGCCCTTCTCAATCACTTTTGTTAGGGAGCGGGGAAATGGCCAGAAGTTGGTCAGTTGCTTTGGGATGGCTTTGGGCTTCTTGAGGAAGGAGCTGATTTCTGCAGTTCTCTTTTCATCTGTGAAAGTGGTGGATGTGATGGAGGTGTTGATGATGTGGGTAAAGGTGGTGCTGATTGTTGATGTTCCCAGGTTGTGGATGTGGTGGGTGCATGGGTCCAATGGGGCCTTGAGTGGTTGGTCCGCATGATTGCTGCTGTGTCGTTTCTGGGGAGCGATATACATTCAGTCAGGTGGCCATCTTAGTTGGTGGTGGGTAGGTTAGCAATGAGTTCTCTAGAGTTGGGTTGATATTCCCAAAATAGTAAATAGGAACAAAGAGAAAGCAGCAGCATGTATTACATCTGTCTCTTTTTTCGCTGACTGTTGACCCACACTTTAATGGTCTCAAAGTAAAAATTCTTTCATACATTTTCAAAAATGATGCAACGCCTAATTCATAACACTGTGCTGTTGCTTACAGTGAATTCCATCGAGAACTAAATATACCCATTGTTCTGAATTTCAGGATTGACATTGTTTATATCAATACAAATTAACAAATTATGGAATACTTAAAAAGTCATGTGATTGTAAGGGAGGTTTTACAGAAAGTATTTTAGAGACTCACAAACAATCTAAAAACTTTACAATACTGAACTCATAATAGCAAATTTCCTACCAACTCGCAATAAAATTGATACTCAACATGTATGCCTATAGCAGAAGACAGTAAAGGCTCAAAACCTCATCCAACTCTGGGATGAGCAAAAGTGAGATTACTCTAGAGTTTGGCACCCAGGGTAGATGAGCATGAAGGGAACCTAACTAAACCCAGTGATTCTTTTACTTAGAGTACATCATTGTTAACCAGCAAATACTGTTACCACCATATTTCTCTGCTAGAATACTGAACTTATGTTTGAAAATCCTCTTTGCTCATACTTATGTGACAGAAAAATCCTGAGTTTGTGGAAAACTGCAACTGTTCTACTATCCTGTGTTTTCACATTCTCTCAGCAAAATGTGTATGTGCCATAGGTGAGTGGACCTAGCTCATTAGAATGGGTAAGGCCCAAGGTATAACTGTTCCAAGTTTTAATTATGAGGACAAAATAATTAGAAAATTACCATAGCTACATTATTTGGGCCATGGGTCAGCAGCTACACATTAAACCCCACCAATCTCAAGAATGTCTAATACCCTGAGGTCTAGTGGAATCCAGTGAACTGCATCTTCACAATGGTGAGACTAGTGTAGATACCTCCAGATTCTCTTACCCAGAATGTCCATTAAATATTAAATTATGACTGGAAAAAACTATTCCCTATAATTTCTCATGAGGGAGGGCTACTGTATTTGGGCCCAGGCACAGTGGGCACCAATAAAATCATACCTATACACACGTTTCTAAAAACTAGAGTCTCGGAGGACTCAAGGAAAGTGTGCATTGCATGGATACCACACATCTTTCAATATAAAATGCACTGCAAATCATCAAGTTATTCTCCAAATACCCAATTTTCTTGATATTCTCATAGTGCTTGTGTTTGGCTTGGACTTTTCTGCAAGGTCATTCCCAAACATTTTGCCATTACTCTCTGGTTTTTATAGAGTTTTAGGACTCTCCACAGTTTAATACTACTAAGTAGTACTAAAGTACTCCTGCTTTTTACTTTCAACATGGTGAAATCAGCTCAAACACAATGGGCACATTTAATTTACTTGGACGTACTTAGTAAACAGGTACTATAGGGTCACAGGGCCTGTAAATTAATTGCTACTAATGGGCTGAAGCCCTCATTGTGACAGCTGTCTCAGGCCTCACATTGCAGCCTGTGTTTGAAGATTCAACTGCCATTCCAACCTGACAAGGTTGCCAGACCCAAACTTCCCTTTTTATTACATATAAGTCTCTACTAGGGCAGGCCCTACACAGCTCAGATGAAATGGTGCAGTGTATTTGAAAAGGTAGACATGTACATTTAAGATTTACATGTCCTGCTAATGCAAGCTCTTTCATTTGTTTTCCACTACTGTGAGCCCGACCTCTCCTGTAGGATAACATTGTGTTCCCTTTTTACATTTAATAAGTGGTAAACTGAAATTGGGGGCAGATAGGAATGTAACGTTTGCTGTCTAAAGAATTGTAATGTATAAACCTCTTTAATGGTAAAGTTGCACTTTAAGTGACAATTCTGAAAATGTCACTTTCACAAAGTTTTCATGTCCTAGCCATTTGATGCCGGCAGACTGTGTCCTGGGTTACATGATTATGTGTAACTGAAAGTTAGCCTTTGTGTATTGATCCCAGATAATGAGATTAATCGGAAATACATTTTAGCAGGATGGGCCATCTCTGACTTGATAGGAGCGGAGCTGTCACCTACAACAGTTACATTTCACAAAGACACTACATGAGCATACTCACAAAGGGTTTGACACTAGACTTTTGTGACCCCAGACAAAGCTGGGCCAGGGTGGAAAGGCAGGAAATTCTGAGAGGATGGAAACCTCTAGAAGCTTCTAGTACTTCAAAGTAGGCACCAGGTAAAATATCAGAGCCTCAGATACAACTCTTAAGTACAACTCTGGATCTGTGAAACACTGAGAAGGACTGCTGCTGCCTAAGTGAGAAGGATTGGGCATGCATCCTTAACCCAGGACCACCGTGTGACTTCAAGGTCTAGATGGTCTGCCTCTTGATCAGAGCCACAGTGACAGAAAAGATTTCACCCCTTGAACCCAAGACCTGGACTCTGTCTGCTGTAAGTCTTGCCTGCAAGTGGTGCCATCCAAGTCCTGGACCCTTGAAAGTGGGCCTGAAGGTATTCTGCCAACCCAACCTGTGGCCATGCACAATTGACACAGAACAATGCATTGGCTCGCAGCCTTGCATCTGAAGTGTCACAGAGTGACGCATCCCAGATAGAGGACACCACAGCTTCTATGAACCACCACTTCATGATGCTCTCTTTATGCAGGTCCTCGCATCACAGTCCTGCAGATCTTCAAAACGACTGCTGCGCAATGCTGCCTCAATGCAGGACCTTGCAGCCTCCATTGTGTGATTCATCCTCAATGCGGAATCTTACAACACTCCACAACCAGGATTTCATGTATTTTGGTTAATGGGGCTAACTTGGTCCCTGTATCTGGCCCATGTTCATCATGGTTGGCTTGAGCTTAATACTTTGTCCCGGTTTGGCATGACCAGATAACAACAGTTGGTGATTTGTGCTCTTAATCACTACCTTGACCTAACTCTTTAAAATTGCATATTACCAGTCTACTGATTGAAAATGTGTTGTTTTGCTGCCAAATAACGTATTACATGTTAATCTATTTTTCTAATTTGGTGTGGTACTCCTTTTGTTATGTTTACACTTTGTTATTATTATGTACTGCATTAATACTTCACACATTGCCTCTAAACTAAACCTGACTGTGTTATGCAAAGCTAACAAAGGGGTGAGCACAGGTTACTTTGGGGTTTGCTTGTGATTCACCCTAACAAGTATTATGGTCGCTGTTTGAGCATGATTTTGCTACAGCTTGTCTGAAGAATTTGGCTCTTGTGTAGGTGGGCACTCAGTGAACTCTAACAACTCCAGAATTTAAATCTAAATTCAGTATAGAGACATAAAGTCACAAATGTGGCCCATTTTTTTGTTTTTATGTCATTAGTGTGCCTAGAGTGCAGGAGCCATATTTATCAACTATTCATGCAATGCAACTTCACCTGCTGCACTGCTTGAAAGGGAGATGGCAGCAATGCACATTATTTAACATAATACACCACATTCCTGCTCTCTGCCTGTGCTGGTGCACAAACTGCTGCCTAGTGCCACCGCAGGCACCCTTGCACCAAGAGGCACTTTCCTGCACAATAAACAATCCTTTGAGGCTTTTTCCTCTTTCTGCATATGCTGCTGTATGCAGTACATATAGAAAGAGAAAAAACAGGGAGAGATAAAGATATTTCTTCTCATTACGCCACGCATGGTGAGGCATAGCGTTCTGACGCATTCCCAGGTGTACCAGTATTGGTGAATCTGTGAATTTTTCAGAATTCCTGAGTGTATGCATGGGAAGACTCATACTCCACCAGTGGAACATCTCCTTGGCAGTGGTTTAAATGGAAAAAAAAAGTGCAGGTACTCACAAAAAAAAGTCGTGGATTGGGGGCGGAGATTGGAGCGGGGCTATGTTTTCCAATAAATGGCACACTGACGAATCAGTACTAGTGCTGCAGTTTTTTTTTTTAAAGCATGAATGCATTGATGTAATCTAGAGGGCCGGGATTTTGTTTCATGCAAATACCTCTCATGTAAATTGTTGATGGGCGAAGATTTGTGCGCGATTAAAACAATGGGCATACTAACAAGCTGTGTCCCTGAACAATGTGTCCCACACTCCCGCCAATCAGGTTTTTTGTCACCTTCAGGCCCCCTCTGAATTGGACCCTGCAGCGACACTCGACCTTTCACTCCAGAGATACACACGTAGCTCTGTGTTCTACTGAAGGCGAGCTGCTCTGCTGGCGCTTTTGAACCAGCGCAGACCAGGCTTCAGTTTGGTTTGAAAGGCGCTTTAACCCATTGTAGGCCGTGCAGAAAGACCTGCAAAGGATGGAGCTCAGCACCAACCACATCAAAACAGGGCCGTTATGAGTACCGGTACTCTCCTTTACCGAGGAATATGTCCCGGTACTCAAGGGGAGAAAATATAAAAGTGCCAGTACTCCGTACCGGTGAGTACCGGCCCATTTAAAGTACTGCTCCTTGGGAGAGAGTTATACAAAGCAGTGGCTTGCGCTGCAATGCGTTACTCCAGGTTTACCAAGCCAAGCAGTGCCGGGGGATAAAATACTGTTGCAGCGCAGTCATTACAGGTGACAGATTGATGTGTACTATTCCAGAAAAGGTCACAGATCCATCGAAGAGCACGTGGAGAAGAAACATGGATTTTGGACTGGAGAAAAAATAATACTATGTCTCTCCCGTAGGTCTCCATAGAATCTTCTTTCTTCACCTCCTTTCTTGGCCATATTGCCGAAGAGTAATCCAACATGAAAGTTAGACTGCATTTCCCATCTGATATGTTTTCGGTATTTTTCAGTCCATAACTTCTAGGAAAGAATGTGCACAAGTTGCCCTTTGCTGTGATTTTCCACAGAGAACCTGGGGACAGTGTCTTGGCAAAAAACAAACAAATGGAAAGGTTGAATCCATCCTGGACTTAAAATATTCACTGAGCCGTTATCACTAATTGTCAAAATACATTTACAGTTAAGAATTTGCTATACACTTCATGTTAGCAGGAAAGATATTTAATTCAACAGAATTAAAGATCAGCATTTATGATTAGATTTGTTTCAAAGGCATGGATTTCGGTTATGCATTATTCATTAGCTCTAAATGAATGGTTTACTTATCATGCGTCTGCATGCATACTGTAATTATGAAACTGATTTTTTTAAGTTAATAAGTTAAATTTGTTTGCTGGTTGATATAAATACATGCCAAGTTAAGCACTTTGTAAGTATTTTGACTCTTGAAATTAAATGCAATATAAATAGGATTATCATTTATTAAAAACAGTGATGAATACGCATAACCCCTGTAACACAGGTGTGAATATATTCTGAATGCATTCTACAGCAGCAATCCCTGTGCCTCTGGACCCACCATCACTTTGTTTCTTGACCCACGCTTATATTTTGTGATGAAAGTTAGGCAACTCATAATGCTCTGTAACTGAGCTCTTTGTTCCATTCACTAATTACCAATAATTGCACATTGCTCAAACATGTTGAAATACTACCTATCAACCAGATGCTCAGAATGTTTACAAAGAACTTGGCAAGGAAATGTTTGCTCTGCCTTCCTGGCAGCTGGTGTGCAAATGTGCACGTGACTCAGCGTTAGAAAAAAAAGTCACTTTAGCCCAGCGCAGCACACTTTCAACACATCCTGATGTTTTCATTGCTTTCTCTACTCACCTCCTGTCCCCAAACGACCTTCCGGATCCCTGTCTTTCCTCAGTCAACCTTCAACATTGAGTTCTCTCTATTCTGTGCTCGAGAAGACAGTGCAGCCCAGTCATGTTCATGTTGTCTATGACCCACACTTTTTTCTTGACCCTTTCAATTTCCTCACCACTTGCTCTCTTCCCTCAGCCTGACCCCCCAGCAACCATTCTAAATTCAACCCCTGCTCCCTGCCCTGCTCACTCTTTCCACCCAGGACTATCTACCGGCATTGCAGAGTCTTCTTCACTCTCACCACGCCTTCATTCTGTCAATGGATCACTGACAAAATATCGTGGTAAACAATATCTTTGACAAAAACATTGTCAGAAATATTGTTTTCCATAAAATCATGATCCTATGATTATAATGGTAAGTACAAAAATATCAAAAAATATATTGTTTATACTAATATCGTCCAGAAAAATTGATTTGTTTACCAGAAATAGTTTAAAATTGTATTTTTAATATATTCCACTCATATTTAGTACTATATATGTACTTATATGAATACACAAACATATATGTGTTTATAATTATATGAATACACAAACATATTATATGTGTTTATATATGTATAATTCATTGAAAAAACCATAGGTTTCAGGGGTGTTATAGTTAGCTGGACATTTCACCCATACAAAACCATTGAAATTCCTCTGTTATAGTTAGTTGTACTATAGTAGAGGAGTAGTGGAGAAGTGTGGCTCAATACTTAGAGCGGCAGACCTTGATGCAGAACGCTGGCTAGGAACCAGGGTTCGATTCCTGCCTCGGCGGGTTTCGGGCTTAAATTCCTCTGACCGGATATTCTCGCCTCAGTGCCGATTCTAAGCGTGGGTCCCACGCTGCAACTCTGGGCAATAGCTTGCTTAGTCTCCACAAAGGCCCCCGATACACAAGGGATGCCTGGTTTCACCATGGGATGCCCAGGAGTGGACACTCCACAAGGAAAAGCCAGGAGGGGTTCCCTTGTGGTAGGAGTACAAGCGCCGGGATGCCTCCGGGTCACTGTTCGCGCTATACAAATACGCCACATTTACATTTACTAACTATAACTCTCGCGCCCGCAATCCACTGGTGATGATGTCACATATTACATCATTCATGACATGGTCAGTGACATCTCGAATGACATCACTGATGACATCATCCAGTGAATGTGGTTTGGTTCAATATTTAAATATGTATTATATATATAGCAATCTGCATTAAAGAATGAGTGGATATATAAAAATCTGGTTAGTGGATTTAGTAGCAGTGTGATTGATGATTGATTGTTTAATTGAGTAATTTACAGTGTCTCACTAAATATATTAGATAGTGACTAAACTGTGTGAATATCTGTATTACTTGGTCATTTGTGTAAACTGCTGCACCAGATGGTTACTAGCTACATGAAACTCTATATTAGGTATTGATTAGTTAACTGATTATTTACAATGAAGAGTGAATGTGTGTGTGCTTCGGTGGGGGATCTGTGACTGCCCAAAGATATGTGAATAGTTAATTCAGTACGCATATGAGGTAGGGGTGGCGGAATTTGGGTAATCACGTTACACAGATCTCCGCAAAACGGTACAAAATCACGCGGAATTGCTTGTTCTCGATGCTTTTTTACTGTTCGCAATCTCTGTTTACATGCTCCAGGGGAAATATCTTGCGAACACCCATTTTGAGAAAGTTAACAAGCACACATTTTGCGAAGTTGCGGAACGCAGAATTTTGGTCAATTTCACGTTCTCCGCGGAACGCGAAATTACCCAAATTCTGCAAATTCCGCGAGGGGAACGGAATTTACCACCAAGGCCTAATATGAGGTTAAGACTACGTATTATAATACTTGTTTGGGTGAGTGAATATCTTTATGGGTGTGGTGATGAGCAAAGCATTTCTCAATGGTACATGTCCAACAAAGTAGAAAAAATAAAAGACAGTGTATGTGACAGTTGTTGTATATAAATAAGTGAACATAAAAATCATTGATTCCATGATTGACTGTATAGATAATTCCATACTTGTAATAGTGATTTCATAACACACTAAGTATGAGTTACTATTTATATGAATAAATGAATTGATATTTGCATTAGTGTGTACCTCAGTAAATGTAAATGAGGTATATTGTTTGCAAAGGTGAGTAGGATGACTGCATAACTGAATAGGATGTGTGCTGGCGTATAATGTTAATATAAGTGTATAAGTATATTTGATAGTCTTCCATTGATCATTGACAACATGTATGAGTGAATCTATAGGTAAGTGATTGGATGTGTGTGTAGATCTACAAATTACTGAGTGGGTTTTTAGATAATTGTATTGCTGTGTCAATTGATTCAAATATGGTTCTCTGTATTTTTCAGTGAGTGATGAAAGGTTATAGTAGTGTATGATGAGGTGTATCTGATTGTCATGTGGATGATGTCAACAGTGATGTCATCAGTGATGTCATTTGAGATGTCATCGGTGATGTCATCAGTGATGTCACTGACCATGTCTGTCAGGTTTCAGGGTCCCTTTGCGCCTACCTAATGTCAAAAACTACATTTCCCATGAGCCTTCGCCGAGGGAGGTACTTAATGACCACACGCGCTGAAGCGAATGTGCGTAATTCTGTTTGTTTCCCAGTACGGAGATGAAGTCCGTGAGTCCAGTTCTCTTGTCTATCGTTTGGTTCCTTAGTACATTGTGTTTGGTGAGTGAACATCGAGTGGCTGTGCCTTCATCCCAGTAACGGAACGCTGTGTGTCGGCCGACCACACGTTACCAGCTACGCTTTGTTTTCTCTGGCTGATGCTGTTACTGCAGAGTTCTTTCAGCGCGGCTGCGCCTTGGTGGGTAACGGAACGTGGTGTGTTTGCTGGCCACGCGTTACTGTTATAATCTCTGTCTCATATTTGGATACGTTGCGGAACATAGTGGTGCCACTACATGTTGCTGTGACATTGGATTCTTCTTTTCCGGATTGCGGAACGCAGTGTGTTTCAACCATGCATGATTAATCATTCTACGTTATAAGCGGAGTAAGGTGTGTTTGGGAACCACTTACTGCCGTGTATCCTGTGAATGTTTCTTGCTTGAGTGAAAAAGCGGAGAATTGTGGTGGCTACTACGTTTTGCCGTGTGTGTTATAAGCTGCATTGGAATAAACTACATATCCTTTATCTTAGGTGGAATATGGTTATACAATATTCCAGGAACTAGGAACCGTGATAAGGTCTTATGCTCTTGCTGAACTTTCGATGGTTATAGACTGCCAGTGAAGTCTCAACCTAATGTGGATACTGAGGTTTAAGCTCAAGAGCAGAGTACTGGGCTTATGCGTTATTATTGTTTCCTTTCTTGAACTGCTGAATGCTTGCTGGCTCGTTGTTCAGGTGTGTCCAAGGGTGTTTAGACATTGTCCTCAAAGCGAGAATTTATGAGAGCAGCTAATTGGATTGCATGCATTGTATATAACTTGTATTTTGTTCTTGTGTCATTTAAGAGCCTTTGTCCTAGCAGTTCCTTCCCCTTCCCTTTTATCCCTCGCCTAATGGTTTGAACTTCCTGTATTCTAATATCAGGGTGTTGGTAACATTGGGAGGTGGACCCCTAATAGCAATGACTGGATCCTGTGGAGCGTATTCTTGACAATGTCATGGATGATGTAATATGTGACATCATCACCAGTAGATTGCAGTTGCGAGAGTTACAGTTTGTACAACTAACTATAACGGAGGAATTTAACTGGTTTTGTATGAGTGAAATGTCCAGCTAACTATAACACCCCTGAAACCTATTGTTTTTTCAATGAACTTCTAAGGTTTTGTAAATGATAATTCCTAACTATAACCTGCTTGAAACCTATGTTTTTTTCAGTGAATTTCAAAGGTTTTTTTTAAATGACAATTCCTAAATTATAATGTTGACCACTTCCACATATCTTCAACAGGAAACCAAATCTGCAATGCTACCTAAAAAAACAGGCAATAGTTCCACTTACAACTAACAAATTAACATCAACATTTAACTAGTGTAAGGACGTTGACTATGTGCTGCGTGAATTACATCCAACTTACACCCATATTTAAAGAGCAATATGTGATAGAGGTACTAATTTTACACTTCCGACACCCAACAAAATTACAATACCCAGCACCACTACAACTAAAACCACCCCTCCTGACCCCTCCTCCTCTACTACCTCAGAGGCAGCGCAAAACAGGACAACGAACCTTCCCAAAAGAATATATCTCCTGTACAGCACACTTGCTCAATGTTCAGAGACGTGGCAACCAACTATGTATAAGGGAAGGTATTCGCACACCAACAATAATGTACACAATGCTAACACTACTGGTGATATGTTATTCACAACATACTATACAAACCAAAAACCTTTCAGTGTGTAGATATACCATTGATATGTGTAGTGTACTGCACAGTGGACGCAACCATATTATCTCAGACTCTGGGAAATATCTCGGTCATGTTGCTGTGTTGTCTCCCCCCCTTCAAGCAGAACTGAAGTGGGCTGATCCAACGTACGCAATGTTAGTGTAAGAGTATAAATAGTTAGCCTACGCCTTGGGTGAGGTTCACTTCTGCAAAGAGAAAAGACCTTGCCACAGTGAAGTTCCTCACCCTGTCATGTGGCTGCCACCATGACCATGTGCCTCCTCGATACAGGCCGATAGCGAACTCAGCGCCACAGCACCGCAGACTTATGTCTGTATCGACTACTGCCTTCCATATACACTGCGGACAGTAGGGTTCACAATTTGAATTCAGCTTTGGATCTACACTAAGCACAGCATTGAAGTTATCCTTCATTTATGTAAGGCAGAGACAATTTTCTTAAAGTTTGAACAGTAGGAAATTCAGCCTTCATTTACTTTATGCAGAGACAATTCTACTATATGTCTTCAGATTTTGTTTACATAAGTGATAAAAAGCATTCGTCCATGTCTGTCTCAACAACTGACCTCAATCTACACTGTGCATAACAGGTTTCACAACTTGAATTCAGCTTCAAATCCACACTACCGACAGCATTCAAGTTAGCCTTGATTTATGTAAGGCAGAGACAATTGTGTTAATGGATGCCACAAAAAAACATTCCTCAATGTCTGTACAAAGTACTGTCTTCAAATGTACACTGCAATAAACAGAGTTCACTACTTGATACCAGAAGCGCAGAAGCACTACAAACAACATTTAATTCAGTCTCGATTTTTTAAGGCAGAGACAATTGTACTGTGTCCTCAGATTCTGTTAACTATGACAACATAGCATTCATCGATGTTTGTGTCAACTACTGCCTTCGATCCACACTGTGGACAGCAGGGTTCACAACTTCAATTCAGCTTTCCATCTACACTATGGATAGCATTCAAGGTATCCTTGATTTATGTAAGGCAAGGACTATTTTGTTAAAGGATGTCACAAAAAACATTCCTCAATGACTGTACTGGGTTCTGTTTTTAAATGGACCCTGGAATCAAAAAAGTTTACCACTTGATACCAGTGGCGCATAAGCACTACAGACAACATAAAATTCAGTCTCAATTTATTTAAGGCAGAAAAATAGTACTCTGTCGTCAGATTTGATTAAAGTATGTGACAAAAAAAAGCATTCCTCGATGTCTGTGTCAACTACAGCCTTCGATGTGCTCTGCGGACAGCAGGGTTCACAACTTGAAGTCACCTTTGCATGTATACTACGGACAGTAAGGAATTCAACCTTGATTAATTTAATGCAGACAATTGTACTGTATGTGTTCATATTTTTTCAGATAGAATGACGATTGTACATGAAGCATTCCAGTAGACAAGAGACATTATAACACTGAGACCACCCCGAACCACAAATTATCACAGGGTACGCACACGCTGAGTTATTTCGGTACCACTAACTCACTGCACCACAACTCATTTCTCCGTAGCCTTATTAATTCAGAATTCACTAGGCAAAAAAGTTTGTCCCAGTACAGCCCCACTGCATTACATATTATCGCAGGGTACATACAAGCTCAGCGCCAAATATACTACTAGCTCAGTGCACAATAAATCATCGGAAAGAAGAGTGAACAGTTTTATGTCAGCAATGAGGCATACTATCACTTTAAAGTGGAATTCGTGCAGAATCCAATCAACAAAAGACATTACTCCAATTACTGTGCCCCTTCACCCAGACCACGCATCATCGCAGAATATGTATACACTAACCACCAAAGGTACTAGTAACTCAGTGCACCAAAAATGCTTATCACATGGCCATACTAAGGCACCATTCACAACACAAAAACATTATTATCAGTACGGCCTGCCCGGACCACGCATCATTGCTGGCTCCACAGCACCTTGGGGCATATTACCAAGCAATAGCGATAATTATCGCTATTGCTTGGTTAGAGACAAAAATTTACCGCTGAGCTGCGGCGATTTTTATCGCAGATAAACCTTGGTATTACCAAGGTTTATCGCAAATGCGATAAAAATCGGCTGCAATGCATGAATATCGCTGAAAAGTCCGCGATATTCATGCATTACCGAGCTAATGCTCTTAGCTATGTTATCCACCTCCCATTGAATAACATGGCTAAGAACTGCTCAGGACAGGTGTTAGCTTTTGGAGATATTCGCACTTAGCGCGAATATCTCCAAGAGTTGGTAATAGGAGATAGCAATGTTAGCGACTGTTTCCAGTCACTAACATCTTGGCACGCCCACTTTGCATGTCATTAGTGATAAATATCACTGACATGCAAAGTGGGGCCCAAGATGGTCGCTATCTCCTACTAGCTAGCGACAGCTAGGTAATAGGGAGATAATTTTATCTCCGCTTTCTTGGCTTTTAAAGCCAAAAAAGCAGAGGTAAACCCCCTTGATAAAATGCCCCCTTGTTGTTTTAGATACCACTAATTCAGTGCAAACCAAACTAAGTATAACACCTATCAAACCCTACACAATATCCCTTTATTATGCTTCCTTGAAAAACCTATTTTATATCACTTATAGATTTAGTTGAATCATAACATTACAATGAATATATGTTCCATCTTCTACTTCAATCATGATTGCAGATGATGCAGTCCACCCTAAGATCTACACTGATGACAACAGGGTTTACAACTTCAATTCAGATTTGTATCTACACTACAGACAGTAGAGAATTTAGCCTTGATTTATTTAAGGCACACACGAATAATACTCCTGTGGCATTGCTAGTATTAAGGCAAAATTCGGTTATCAAAAGCCATTCTTACCAGTTCGTTCTGCTAGAACCACGCATCATAGCAGGCTCTACATAAACCGCCCCTACCTCAGTGTACCACAACTCATGAACACATTACAATAGTATCTTCTGTGTATTATTTCAGATACAATGCTCCTACCTTTGTACAGCAGAAGTCATAAACCGTTTATGATTAAATATCTGTATTTGACATCATGATTACTATTCTACTTGTTGCCAACAACAACGTAATAAAATGGAGTCGAGCAGACATGCCCGTACCCACTTCCACTATCTATCTATTTTTTTAGCATTTTTATATAGCGCAGATTCAACCCAAAACTATATCAGTAATTTACATGAGCACCGTATTTACAATACATTTTCAGGCATGTGTACATTACGTCATTACTCCACAATAACAGGATGTGGACGCAACTCTGAGCCTCGAACACTGATTTCCAGCACCAAGTTTTACAGTACCTGAATAACCACATACATATATGTATATATATTAGCTGTCCTTCATGTGCCAAAAACTGCAACTGAAACCTTTGCCAGACCTGTATAACTACAGCTACAACACTCCAATGAATGTACAGAAAACATTCATAATCGCAGAAATGCGTCATGTCCACCATCTTTAATGTGTGCAACTATGAATGAATATAAAGTCAGTGATATCCTGTACCTTCCATGTTGGCCAAGTTGTGGAACTTTACAGATATAATGACACATTTGCTTTTAAGACCCGGGTGACGTAAGCACTACAAAACGGGCACCTGAATCACTTGATATCTCATATAGCTCACGACGGGACCACACCCATAGCTCCGGAATCATGGTTTAGAGGCTCGTTCTGCACTGGCATATGTCAGGCCAGCCCACTCCACTTACACTACCAGGAAAAAAACAAAAACGAAACATGGCCGAGATTTCCATTGTACTGATTTCTTAGTTCCAGGTCTAGTTGTGAGAACGGCACACACACATTCCCTCATGGCTGGTATACACCCACACAACACCCATCCAGCGCATGTGTCACTACACATGTGACCCTACCTAAAAATGACGGAGCACACGTGCTGTACTCCATTTTAGAGTTGCTCCCATTGCAAGCGCTGTTATGACCCGTCCTAGTGGTTCGAATGCCTCATGTAGGCCCAAACCACCGAGTACAAGGGCCCACCACTACGTGCGCGGCCTCTTTGGTCACTGAGTTAGTGGTACCAGAAGGACTGAGTGGATGAGGAACCTGCGATGATGATTGGAGCACGAGTATGTCGTAACCCATACCAAGACTCAGCACCAAATGTGAAACTTATAGGTGCCAGAGCGGGACTGCATGATGTAGACGGTGTCCTCTCCACGAAAAGGTGAGCAGTGAGGCCTGGGTGCGCATCGGAGGGAGTCGATGGGCTGCAGCAGACTGGATACAAAAATACGATGCAGTGATTTAGACGAACGCAGTCCTATATACCGAATCTTTTACCATTAATATTTTTTTTCCCAATAGCAGGAACCTTTCTATAATTGGTCAAACGTCCGGAATATAAACTGTACAAATAGATGCACACAAACAAACTCCATCGGTAGCCCCTGCCGAAGCGGGTAAAAGCGTACCCCCAAACCTGCATGGTGCCTCAGGGACCCCGAGAGGAACTAATCTCCTGGCAAGAACGGCGCCAATGAGTTAAGCCCCAGCGATAGCCACAAAATCAAATAAAGCTAGTAATCCAACAGATCAATCTTCGACCAAAGGGGATAAGGGTCAAACATAACTGTAGCAACTTAGAGAGGCAAAGTAATGATCTATCTCCAAACCTTGACTTAGCTCATAGTAGGGAAATTAACCCTCCACGCATTAATTTGCCTCCAGCCTGTATGCCCTATGTAGCTGTACTGGCAGGAGTCCTCTGTCTAAAGCAGGGAAAAATGGAAACACATACCGAACTTAAGAATAAAACTACATTCTGGCTAAACAATAACAGGCCCCTTCCGAGAGACTTAGATGGTCAGATTATTCTTGTTAGACGAGTCAGCTGGGTGGGAAGAAGGACCAAGGACATCCATGGGGATTGTATCCTAGTTAACTTTAAGGACATCAGAGTGGCAAGGTCCATCTGTAGCCAACAGAACATGCATGCTGAAGGCGGAATCAGCACTCATGACCTGGGGTAATTTTACCCACGGCCAGCAAGCTGGTATCAGAGACAGAGTAATGGTAACCAACCGTGGGGAGGGCAAGTTGGTAACTTTAATTTCTACCCAACCTCTGCTTTCGACAGAGGTGATAATAATCACGGAACCAATTTTGGGTACTGACGTAGAGACAACTTGCCTCTGAATCCCTTGTCAGCCCCAGATGATAGCAGAAGGTTCAATGGGTGCAGGTCCCTAATTACTTCTCCTGGGATCTCTCCTAAACCCCCGAATCTAGTACCACCAGAGATAATCTATAGGGGGGATAGACTTGAGTTAGTATCCTGGGTTGAGACAACTAGTAATTGTATAGCAAATGTGGGGGAATGTGCTAGTAATTCCCTCTCCAGATTTGGCTTATCGTACTGTAACAATATACTCATTACCCCCCGGGACTCCCATCTCCCCAGCAGCTACATCTGCCCAGCAGAGCAAGGCTTCTCCATTCCATGCTCTCTTGCCACTACCTATGGCAATTGATTCTGGAGGTGAATTACCAACACTACATATTGATCACTCTATTTGCTCACAGGATATTGTGGTGGCTGATAGGTCTAATATGAGGATTATGAGCTGGAATACAGCAGGCATTGCCAGGAAAATAGACCTTCCAGACTGGAATAACCTGGTGGAGTCTTACACTATTTGTAGCTTCCAGGAAACATGGAGTCTGGAACCTAACCATAAGGTTGGCTATTCAACGTATTTTTTATTTGCAGTTTTGTCACCATCGGGGAGGGGTCGGCCATCGGGGGGGCTCCTCATATGGGTGAGCACTTCCCTGGGTTGCAGCATCACCCAAAAGCATAGTAACTCGCCAGACATCCTTAGGATCTCACTGAGAGGCCCAGGTAGTGGGAGGTCTCTTGACATATTTAATGTATATGCCAGGGGCACTAAAGGTAGTTCCTTATTCCCCACATTAGCACTGATGGAAAAAGCTCTTGGTAATTGTTGTGATGGCACAAAAGATCGGGGGCGACTTTAATTGCATGTTTGAGCCCCTTGCGGCTGAAGACATCTTAGATGTTACTGAGGATGATTCCAGGAGGGGTATACCACCATTAGCTGTCCCACCAATAACAAGTTGGATGCAGAGGGCCATCCAGTTGAATTATATGACCCTGGAGTTCGTTCTATGAGCATTTAATGGCAGGACTACTTCAGACCCCTTGGGTGCCCACACGTACAATAGGGCGAATCACACGTCCAGGATTGACTACATTCTTCTTGACTTAACCCTTTGGCAATTTGTTCAGGATATGGTAGTAATACCTACTGTAGACAGCGATCACAACTTGCTGTCTTTAACCCTAAAGCATTTGTGGTTAAGACACAATAGCTTAGCTTCACCATGTAAAGTAAAGTCCATCTAATTGTGGAAGGCGCCTTAAACGGTGCAAAGTCGCCCTAGATGAAGCAAAAGTCAAGGCTATAGCGAGATGGAGACGTTCCTCTTAGAACATTCTGACCCCTCCAGAGTTACGTCACTGTTTCAGGAGACCATAAATTCAGTAGGAAACCTATTCCTGGTCCAAACACATGGGGGCAGGGCAATAGGGCACCAAAGGCCCAAGGTGAAGCAGGGTTGGTATACACTTAAATGCAGATGGAAGAAGTCTGCTCTAATTAAGGCTGTCAAGGCGAAGTCACAACCCCTGATCCAGCAAGCCAGAAAAGAGTATAATTGGGTAGTAGCGAATGCCAAAAAGGAGTGGGAGGAAACATATTGGCAAACACTAAGAGAGGCCAGTGCCGGGCGGGACGCAGGTCGCTTTTGGAGCACTATAAGGGCAAGGAATAGGCCCGATAACAAACTCATTACTTGTAATATTACTGGTCAGGCTCGGTTTGACCATTTTTCTAGCCTGTATTCTTGCCTAATACTTTCCGGAGAAAACACTGTATCCCCATTTACAGTTAAGGAGGTTGAATACGCGATTAGCTGTATTGTGCCCCAAAAGGCAGCTAGCCCTGATAGTATCCCTGGGGACCTGCTCCGCTCCAATTTGCCGAAATGGGAGAAGCTTATTCATACCTTACTTACTTCAATTGATAAAGGTGCCGCCATCCCCGAATCTTGGAAGGGGGTCGAGGTCGTCCCTAATTTTAAAAAGGGCCAGAGGCAGGACCCTGCTAACTACCGCCCAATAAGTTTACTGGATTCTACACAGAAGGTTGTGGGAAAGGTGGTACTCGAGAGAATCCTTCAATGGGCTAAAGATAATGAGGTTCTCTCTGATTATCAAGCGGGTTTTAGGGCTGGCACCGGCACAATAGAGCAGGCTTTCAGGCTATTGTTAATTTATTGGAAAGTGGTTGTCATAGGCAAAGGCAGTCTTTATCTTGCATTTATTGATCTTAAGACTGCCTTTGACCTTGTGCCTTGGAGAGTGTTGTCAGATATGGGGATTCCCTCCAATATCTTGTCTATTCTAGTGAGGCTACATGAAGGTAATTTCACGCAAGTAAGGTGGGGCATCGATGGGCAGAAAACTAATATGATACCGGTGGGGAGAGGGGTCCGCCAGGGATGTGTTCTTGCTCCAACCCTTTTCTCACTAAACGTGAACGGGGTTGTTGAGCATCTACTCGAAAAGCCATCAGACGCACCATGCCTGGCAGGGGAGCGAATCCCTACCCACTTATTCGCCGATGACACGCTCCTAATATCTAAGACCCTGATGGGCCTTCAAGACCTCCTAGATAATTTTCAGGCCTTTTGCAGCGAACGCGGCCTAGTAATAAACACAGACAAGACTAAGTACTTGGTGCTAAATCCCCGAAAAAACTTCGGCGACCCCCCCTACTAAACCATGTATCCCTAGAGAGGGTCACTGTATTTGATTATTTAGGTATCCGTATTTCAGATACCATGCAGTGGACCCCACATCTTTGTAAAATGTTGCTTAATCACAAGAGGGTTACAGAGGCGCTTATTAAAGAGCAGTGATCCTCTACGACTGAACCCATCGCCCCTGTTATCGACATTTACAAGGCAAAGGGTGTTAGTTCTGCCCTGTACGGCGCAGAGCTTTGGGGCACTTCTAACATAGATATTATTGACAAGGTCTGAAAATAAGTTCTTAAGGGGCATCATGTCACTTCCACAGAGTACCCCAATGATACCCCTGCTGCTTGACCTAGGATGCCAACCCATTAATGATCTGGCTAAACTCCGGCCGTTGCTTCTATGGGCCAGGCTGTGGCGAGTCCCAGAACTTACTAAGTATGCGAAGGGGCTAGCGGAAGTAATGTCAATGGTGGGATGCCAAAAAATAAAATGGCTTAAAGATGTCAAAATTCTCCTTGGCAAGCTAGGTCTCAGCGAAGCCTGGAATAGCGGGTCTTCTCCTCCTAAAGCGACCATAAAGACCCTCTACTGGAAATGGGCCACCACTAGAATTAGCACTGACCCAACCCTTGGCAGGCTAACGGAAGAGTTCCTAAGACATAAGGATGTACCATCCTGGGAACTCTACCTAGATATGGTATGGAAATCTCATGATAGGGCTCTATACTTTAGGTTTAGGGTAGGGGCCCTTCCAGTGCGCGCCTTAACTGCTCACTGGAAGCCCCACGTCCCAGACAACCCCTTTTTGCCCCTTCTGTCAAACTAGCATAGAGACTTTATTACACATCCTGTTTGTCTGGCCGGCCTATCTATGCCCAAGGCAAAGGTGGCTCAAACCTATATGTCGGGCTATGGGTACCAGGCATTCAAGCAAGGCACTTTGTATCTTAACATCGGACACTCGGCCACTGTATGTTTGTGATCTTTCCAAATTTTTATCATGGACATGGTCCATCAGAGCTAAAAGGCTAGCACTAAATGTTTAATCTGCTTTTTATATGAATGATTAATTTTAATTGCCAAACTTTTAATTCTGTTTTTATTCTCTTTACTAATTAAAAATCTAAACATTTTAAAAATGCTTGGAACTAATGGTTCACTAAAATTTGTTCTTGTGTAAATGTTTTTTATATCAATGTGATGCTTTTATGATATGACCTATCGAAATAAAGCCTTTGAACTAATAACAAATAGTTGTTTTTAAATGCGGGAGGAATGGTGTGTGAAAGGGCATTGTTATTTTTCTTCACATTAAGATAGTAACAAATATCAATCATAACATCTTTCTTTTACTATCTTTTAGAAGTAGAGCTTCAGGGTGCATTATGTCTCGGCACAAAAAGGTGAGCTGCGAATATTCTTTTCAGTCACTCTCTCACTTCCTCTCTCCCTTCATAAAGAAATGACACACAATGTTAACTTCTCTTTTATCTTACAGGTTGTGTTTCACAAATTGGCGTAACCCCCCTAAAACCTACAAAGCTCTACGTTTGTGTATTCCGCGATGATGCGTGGCCATTGTAACAATGTCTGAGAAGCATGCTTTGACACGCAGTGCACCCTCTTTGAATCACGCCAATGGCACAAGGTGAGCAAAGAAACTTGTTTCCGAAACAACAACAAGTTATCTCTGAAAGGAGAGAGTGGGTAGTGTGCAGCAGCTTCACTGCGTAGGAATGTACAATTACCTCCGAGCAGTGAGGATAGATTACAACAGTCTGAGGGGCAGATCTACTAGCCCCTTGTGCCACTTTTGTGTCACTTTTAACATGAGAAAAGTGGCACAAGGAGCTTCTAAATCTGCCTTGGACTTCTCAAGAAAAACACTCACCTCGGGAATCTGCGAGTCAATGGGGTGCAACAGACTTGGTACGCAATATTGAGAACTCACCGCTATGTAGTGGGAGTGCATGGGATATACTACTTTAGAAGAAAACAGCGCGCAGACACCTCCTTACAGTGGAACTTGATGAAATACATTATCCTGAGTGTACAAATAAATAAAGCAAAGATATACATGTGCAGTTGTATGTACTATTCTATTACTAACTCTATATACTATCTTTAAGATCACTTAACTGGAGGGTGCACTATGAACCAGCACGTGCTTGGACACACAACAGAGGCAAAAGGTGAGCTACAAGTATTTTCTCCAGTATTAACTGCTCCATCTATAACTTTCCCTCTCTCACAGTTTTAATGTTGTTTTTTCTCACTTTCTCTCTCTCACTCTGTTTCACGTTGTTTCTCTTTCTCTTTTAAAGTTATGGACGCTGCTGTTCACTCTGCCATATACAACCAAAGCTGAGTTCAAGTTGGGAACTCTGTTGGGCACAGTATTTAAACAACGTAAGCAGAGCGGCCTAGATATACAATGCCTCCGATTAAATGCATTATAAATAAAATAGCTTATTAACAAGCCCCTTGCGCCACTTTTGTGTCACTTTCAACATGGGAAAAGTGACAGAAACGTGGTGCAAGATTCTTTTAAATAAGCCCCAAAGAATATTATCCTGCATAATAACTTGATTTCTCTCCTAATTCTGTCTCATCTCTGAATCATTTTAAAGACCTGTTGGTCCATAGTGTAAATCTGACGCAGTAGGCACTTCAATACAGACACCTCTTGAACGCAGTGCACTTGAGAAACTTTTTGATCAATTTGGGCTTGGATAGACCATCCACCTGGAAGGAAAGGGTCCTCCTACCGCCTGCACACGCCTTGCATTTTCTGCAAGGATAGAAACCCTTAAGATCCCTTAAAGTTCCAGTACTCTTAAGTACAGTATGCAGGTGGCTTTGTACCAGAGTATCCATCAATTATCTGGCTTTCCTGAATGTAATTAAAGGAGCACAAGGGATATCAGATCCAATAACACTGTCAGTTTTCAAGATGTGCCAGTTTTTCTTCATAATCTTTCGTAATTCAATGGCATCACTTGAAAATGTAGTTTTTATTTATTGCATTTCTAAAGTGCACTATCACCTAACAGGCATCTTGGCGCTCATAACTCAGCCTGACAACCTCCGTGGAACCTTACTGTAACCAACCCCTAAATCTTGGGAAATAGCCATGTTTTTAAATTCCTTCTAAATGGCAGGAGGTCACTAATTTGTCTCAGCTGAAAAGGTAAGGTGTTCCAGAGCTTTGCAGCAGCGATCCCAAATGATCTACCCCCTGCTCTGACTTATTTAACTCAGGGATTTTTTTCAATTTTGCCCCAAATGAATGCAGAGTTCGAACAGGGACGTACCACTCAAATTTGTATTGAAGGGAGGTAAGACCCCTTCCATGCAAGGCCTTAAAGACTAGACAAAGTGATTTGAACTTGATTCTTTGTTTCACAGGGAGCCAGTCCAACTCCGCCAGGGCCAATGAAGCAAAGGACTGTCTTGACCAGCCTAGTACTAGCTTTGCTGCGGTTGATTGCAGCCTCTGCATCCTGTCCAATAAAAGTTTGGGAGATTCAAGGAGTAGGGCATTACAGTAGTCGACTCAGCTAAGTATGTTACTCCGTGCTATCAAGGAACGCGCCAGGGGAAGACCAGAGTCAAGATCTTCCTAAGAGAACGAATGATGGCCAAGCAGCAACCCACCACTTTTGTGACATGCGCCTCTTGGGTAAGATTACAATCAAATGTCACGCCCAGCTTGCGAACTGTCTTAACAGGTTGGCCAAGGTTGGGGGACTCTGGAGGCCAAAAGTTACTGGGCAGCACAGAGGGGATCCTTCCCATAGCACAGTAAAGCACCTCTGTTTTAGATACATTAAATTGTAGCAAATTGTCCCTCAACCACTGTGACATGTCTCACAGGCAGCTGTGAAACCCCTCTAAGGAAGTTGACAGAGCTCCCTACAAGGAGAGAATTAATTGCGTATTAACGATCTTAAAGTTATAACGCTTGATGACCACCATCAGGGGTCTCATGTAAATATTAAAAAGAATAGGGCTACTGGTCGAGGTCTGTGGCACGCCTTGTGAGACACAAGTAAAGGCGGATTGATAGGGGGAGAGAGACACTGCCTGCTGCCTACCTGATAAGAAAGAGTGGAACCACCTAAGGGCGCAACCCGTCACTCCCACCTCTCTCAACCGTCTCAGTAGGATTTTGTGGTTAACCGTATCGAAGGCAGCAGACAGGTGAAGCAGAATAACAACAGCTGCCTGACCACTGTCTGCCCGCCCCCGAAGTTCGTCCATCACGGTCACCAAGGCCATCTCTGTGCGGTGTGCCGGCCGAAACCCAAACTGCTCCTCCTCCAGAAGCTTAGCTTGTTCTATGTATGTGGAAAGTATGCCACTGACCACCCGTTCTACTATTTTGGCAGGAAAAGGTAGGAGGGATATAGGTCTGATATTTTTAAGACACTTTGGATCCAGGGAAGGCTTCTTAAGCAGGGGTGTCACCAGTGCCTGCTTCCACTGAGACGGCACCATCCTAAATTGATTTCTAACTGTTTCACTCTGCTGAGTTTTCGTTCTTGTCTCATTTAACAGGGTATCTCTTGGTATGGTCTTGACCTTATTTAAAGTCAAGTCCAAAAGTTCTGTATTGTAGCCTCTGACAGTAAATTTCCTAATGCTATCTTGGGCCGCTTTTTCAAAATCACTCTCCAAGGTACTATTACGCTTTAATCGTAAGAGTTTTCCGTATGGGATACTCCTAACTAACACTGGGAGACGGTTGCTGGCCGTGTGTAGTATAGAGTTGCCCGCCGTAGGCTTGCGATAAAGAGATACGTTCAAACAATTACCACTTGCACTGACCTTAAGATCTAAGAAGTTTGCTGTATCAGAGCTAATACTACCACTGAATTCTAGATTCACAACATTCTTGTTAATAAAGGCGATAACAGATTCAAAAGATCCATCCCAGATTATACCAAAATTGTCTATATAACGATGCCAAGAGATAACCTTACTCATTTCAACGTTGCTGAGCACCCTGGACACCTGCTCCTCCCAACAGCCCACAAACAAGTTCGCGTGACTGGGGGCGAAGCAGGTGCCCATCGCTGCGCCAGACACCTGGTGATAGTAATCCTCCCTAAACACAAAAATGTTATTCTTTAAACAAAATTCAGTGAATTGAAGAATCATGGAGTTATGCTCAGTGTACTTCAAAGATTTCTTTCTCAAAAAGTGTGCCACTGCTTCTAGCCCATGTTCTTGCCTACTTTTTGTATACAGGCTAGTGATGTCTAATACAATCAGTTTATAGCCAGGATCCCAAGGTTGTTTCTCAATGTACTTTAAGAAATCGTGGGAGTCTTTAATGTAAACAGGGAGAGTCTTATCAAGTGGAAAAAGAAAAGAATCAATAAAAATGGACAGATGTTCTGTAAGTCCACCTCGGGTGGAAACAATTGGTCTCCCAGGTGGATTATTCTGATTCTTGTGGATCTTCGGAATATGCTAAAAGGTGGGTACCACGGGGTTAAGGCAATGAAGAAACAGATACTCCTCCATGTCCAGCATAGATCTATCCAACCAAGATTTAATCATGTCATGATATCTTTTAATGCTGTCCATGTATACTTCCTTCGATATTTTACTGTAGGTGCTCTCATCCAATAATTGCCTGATGGCTTCCTTAGTGTAGTTCTCCCTGGTTTGTAAGACCACATTACCCCCTTTATCAGAAGGTTTACAGATAAGCATGTCATCCTTGGCCAAATTTTCAATGGCTTCCTGTTGTTCCTTTGAGATTTTTTGTTTGATACTTGAGTGTGATAGTCGTTCTCTCAGTTTCAAAAGATCTTTATTAACCGCCTCTGCGAACACATCAATAGCGTCCGTGGGTAACTGAAGTAAGAATTGCGAAGTAGGTTTAAATAGGCTTTCGTCCTTAATTTGCTCAAAGCACAGACATCTAGTTCGCAATGCATTATTATCTCCTCGTGTTGTCCTGGGCCAAAGTATCATTGCCCACCCGAAGTGATTCAATAACCTCAAGGGAGGCCAGATCTTTACCTGATAAAGCATCGGTGGCTGTGGTTTTGCTCAGTTGTTTCCTTTGTTTGATGAAGTTAGGTTTCGTCTTAAAGTATTTATGAAGTTTAAATTTGCGAGTCAGTTTGAAAAGATCGATACAAGTTTGTGTGTATTCTAGTCTACTGGAGGGACAAAAAGTTAATCCAAATCTCTACACTTGTTTCACTGCAATGAGGACTTTTGGTGTTAAATTGATATTGGTGAGATTTTCTATTCTATTTCTTTGCCCTCCTGTTGCGGGTAACTCTGCTTGGGGCCTTTGATCCTTCGGTTCCAGCCGGCTCTTGTTTTCCTTGCCCTCCTGTTGCGGGTAACTCTGCTTGGGGCCTTTGAGGCTTCGGTTCCAGCCGGCCCTCCTTGTTTTTCTTTTTCTTCCTTGGGTGGCCTGCTCTTGCCTCCTCTTAGCCACGTTTGCCTCATTATGAGGAATTCCTCTTGAAAAGGGGGTTTCTTAGAGCTCAAATTACCCCCTCCGTCATCAGAGGATTCCGCGCCTGTAACCTCTTATTCAGATATCTCAATTCATGTTAGGTCGGGGTCATTTTCTTTGGCTTTCAACTCCTTCCTGGAACCCTCAAACTTTTTTGCAAACGTTAAGACCCTCCCCAGAGCATGGTCACGCTCATCACGCTCAAACTTTTCCTGTTTTCTCTGTTTGATTTTTGCTTTATACTTCACTAAGCATTTCTTCATCTGTTCCTTAAGGTCCTCAATTTTCTTTTTATCTTCTTCTTTATCAATTTCGGCCTCCATTTTCTCAATTTCAAGTAGGGCTTTTCCTCTATCGCTCCACGCGAATTTGATTAAGATGAACAACATTCCCTTACCAGATTCGGCCGTGTTTGCTGCACACTCATCCAGAAGTTTGGGTCCAAATTCTCATAGGCAGGCATGGTGTATATCCATAAACCCCTTGGTACCCGATCCATATCAATGTAACTTTGCAACGAAGTTGCTTCCCACCACTTTCGTTGCTCCCTCTCATAAAGTCTCTCTAATGCCATGAATTTTGTTACCAAATTGGCATTTGCCGGGGGAGTCTTCATTATTGACTGAATAGTATCAGTGATAGTGCTTTTTTTAAACATGCCCTGTGCCGCCTCCCGAAGTTCATTTACATTAAACTCGCTGGAGCGAGTGGCAAAGGGCTCCCTTTGATTTAACCACTTCTGCTCAGCAGACCCTGCTCTCTTTCACTTTTCACCAGCTTACTTTGCTTTTCAATCACACAAGCGCTCACCTTCTCAATCTCCCCCTTCCCTGGTCCACCGCTGATGTAGTCAGATTGCTGTGGAGGGAAGGCGGGACTGGAAGTGATTACTACATCCCCTTTCTTGCGGTGCAGGTTAGCAGGCTAGTTGTTATGCCCATTCTTAATTACAAAAACAGAGCATTCACACGTGCAGGCAGACTCGCCTTTCAGGTAACAGAGACCGAATTGCCACATCGCTGGAGCGAGTGGCAAAGGGCTCCCTTTGATTTTAACCACTTCTGCTCAGCAGACCCTGTGCTCTTTCACTTTTCACCAGCTAAATTTGCTTTTTAATCACACAAGCGCTCACCTTCTCAATCTCCCCCTTCCCCGGTCCACCACTGATGTAGTCAGATTGCTGTGGAGGGAAGGCGGGACTGGAAGTGATTACTACATCCCCTTTCTTGCGGTGCAGGTTAGCAGGCTAGTTGTTATGCCCATCCTTAATTACAAAAACAGAGCATTCACACGTGCCGGCAGACTCGCCTTTCAGGTAACAGAGACCGAATTGCCACATCGCTGGAGCGGTCCACCACTGACGTAGTCAGATTGCTGTGGAGGGAAAGCGGGAACAGAAGTGATTACTACTTCCCCTCGCTTGCGGTGCAGGTTAGCAGGCTAGTTGACCTACCCTGTTCAACCATAAGAGCACAATGCCATTCTGTTCGTGCAGTGGGCGCGCCAAAGACGCGCCAAAGGCAAGCCCGTCTGCGCCCGTCCATGCCAGAATGGGCCCAGGGACAGGAATCGCTGCCCCCTCTCCCTCAGCCCCTAGATTTTACACTCAGGAGACACTACTACAACTCAGACAGGCCACAAATATACCATGCAGCAACTCTATTTCCCTGGATGAATGACAAAGCAACTGCACTCACTGCTCCTACACCCTATTCCCAAAGATAATCTCACCTCCCATCGGGCACTCAACCAGCATGGCCCTGCTGTACTGCCGGTCCTTACCCAAACACTCCTTGGAAATCAATATGCTTCACCGTGACACAGAGCTGGATGTTGTGTTTCTGATAGAAACTTGGCTATCCCCAAGCTCAGAGCCAGACATCGTTCATGCCCTTCCCCCAGGATACATCATCCAATGCCTCAACAGAGCCATTGGGAAAGGCGGTGGAATCGCAATCATTTACAAAAATAACCTCTCCTTCCGAATACTAGACAGGCCGATTCTTGATTGTGAAAACGTTCATTTTGTCATCCAACTCTCCCCTTTAAAAGCACTGTCGGGCATCCTTCTGTGCCACCCACCAGGAGCACATGGACAGTTCTGTAGCTCCCTGATGGAAGCCACCATCTCAAGAGCCTGCTCCTCCTCGAACTTCACAATACTGGGAGATCTAAACCTCCACTTTGATGACCCTTCGGACAAAGTGGCAGGGGACCTAACACTCAACCTGGCTTCCTACCACCTCCTCTTGAAAAGCCAGCTAGCCACACACGTAAAAGGCCATTTACTAGATCCCATCCTCTCAAACATCACCAAACTAAAAACGAGTAAGCCCCTTCCCATCCCCTAGTCAGACCACTTCCTAGTACCATTCCACTGGCAAACGAACACTGAACCCCCTTGCAGGCCTCCACCTCGCCACCCAGAACGCCCATGGTCAAAACTAGTCCCTGAGGACTTTAAACACAAACTCAAAACTACCACCCCTTCACTCGAAACTGATCCAATCTTAGCAGACAAGCAATTCTCCGCGTGGATTGAACACTCATTAGATCTAGTACTACCAAGAACAATCTTACCAAAATAAAAGGGAACCTTCAAATCCCCTTGGTTCACTCCAAAACTCTGCGACCTCATAAAACAATGCAAAAAACTGGAAAGCACATGGAGGAAAGACTGGGCCAATAACAAAAAAATAGAATACAAAGCAGCCATCAGGTCCTACAAAGCTAACCTAAAAAAAAACCCAGGCGGCCTTCTTTGAAGAAAAAATCCAAGCCTCTGCCAGCTCCTCTAGGGAAACTTTTCATATCATCAAAAAACTCCTGAAAGTTGCAGACCCACCGCCCGTCACCGACCCCTCAGGTAACAGATGCAACAAACTGGCAGAGTTTTTCTCCACTAAAATTCTAAATATCCTAAAAACACTGCCCGCCCCAGATTATCCACCAGATCTCCCCCCCAGCCCCAGAAATCAATGCCCCCCTCTTGGACTCCTTCTACCCTCTGACAAGGGAGTTGCTCCTCCACATCTTAAACTCTATCAAAAGCAGCTCCCCACTCAGCCCTGCACCTTTCAACATCTTGAAACTCGTGACACCCACCATCACCCCTGCCATCACTAACCTAATCAACTCCTCTCTAGTACAAGGCACCGTCCTCCCCAATTGGAAAAGGGCTACAGTTAGAGTACTGTTAAAGAAATCCCATCTGGACCCCCTAGAGCTGCGCAACTACCGGCTCATATCCCTACTACCTGGAATCAGCAAGGTGGCAGAGAAATTCGTTAACCAACAGCTCTCCGCCTTCCTTGAATCCAACACACTCCTACACCACTCACAGACAGGCTTCCGGCCTGGCCAGGGCACAGACACCGCCCTGATGGCAGTGGTTGAAGAGGCGCGAATGATCCTGGACACAGGTGGATCTGCAGCAGTGATCCTCTTAGACCTAAGCGCTGCCTTCGACACAGTGGACCACTCTATCCTTGTCTAAACAAGATAGGAGTCACAGGCTCAGCCCTATCCTGGCTCAAATCTTTCATAGAACATAGAACCTTTCAGGCCGCCGAAGGCAACATCCGATCCAAAGCTATGCCACTCCAATGTGGGGTGCCCCGGGGCTCATCCCTAATCCCAACACTTTTCAACATGTACATGTCCCCTCTTGAGGAAATGGTAGCCCCTTTCGGCATCACCCAGGTCACATACGCCGACAACACCCAACTCGTAGCCTCTCTAAACCAGACGGACCACTGCCAGGAAAATCTTTGTTCCTGCCTTAAAGAAATCTCCAGATGGATGAATAAATCTCTCCTCAAACTAAACTGAGACAAATCAGAGATCCTAGTGTTAGGTAATCAATCTAAACTTACCATTAATGTTCTGTATCCATGGTGCATGGGACCAGCCCCGCCCCAAAAAAAGAAAGAAAACACCTGGGTGTCTGGCTCGATCAAGAACTCAACTTTAAAGCTCAAGCTAGGAAAAAACGTGGGAACCTGCTTTGGTCTCCTACGCACCACACGTAAAATCCTTCCCCTTTTACCCCCCCACTCCAGAAAACTCCTCATTCAGGGTCTCATCCTGTCCAGACTGGATTACGGAAACGCCCTATAACTTGGCGCCCCGAAATCAGCCACAAATAAAATTCAACTTGTCCAGAACGCGGCAGCTAGGCTGCTAACAGGCACAAAAAACTCCTCCCCTGCTAAGCCGGCCCTAAGCTCCCTACACTGGCTCCCAATCCATGAAAGAATCAATTTCAAGTCCCATTGCATCAGCCACAAAATCCTACAGGACAAGGGCCCCCCCAATCTTGAGATCCCTGATCAAACCATACAAAGCCAACAGGCTGCTAAGTTCCGACCATCTCTTTCTGGCAAACATCCCCAGAATCAGGAAGGCCCGGTCAGGAGGACGCCTATTTTCATACAACTCCTCCAAACTCTGGAATTCCCTGCCCCTCAACATTCGCAGGGAAACCAACCTACTAAAATTTCGAAAGCTCCTGAAAACTTGGCTTTTCCCTTAGGTCTCCTCACTTCACTATTAAGAAAGTTTTCCTGCTGTGTCCCTCGTCCTGTCTAAATTAATGAAAGAATTCCAGCGAGTAAAATGTTGGTGTCTCGCTTACCAGCAACTTGTTGTCTTGCTATCTGTATTGGTTGACACTTCAGCTGGTTGTTATCTAGCCGATACATGGCATTATAATGCAGCAAGATATATCCCCCCAGTCATCGATGACATGATATATTATTGGAGGGACTAATTTACATTTTGCATTTTTCACATTATGCATACATTCAAGAATGTGTAAATGTTGCATGATTGGAGCCGTATCTGATGGAATCTATAATGCATTTACAATCTAATGTTGATATGTGGTCTCCATATCTGCCCTTTCAATATACCAAAAGCATTGGTTATGATAATATACGAACTTACACTGGAATAGACAAATGTTGAATAGATTGAATGTGCTTGATAAAGTTGTATTAACACTTTGTCGGATGGCGTTTAACGCCTGCACAATTCAGTCCGTTTTTGACCTCTACAGATCGACTGGTCATGTGATTCATATTATCATATTTTAAAATGACCGCTTTGCGGCATCTGAAATGTAAACATCAGACTAAGGCATCGCCGAAATGCGTCATGTTATACATGTCCCTGCTAATCATGGATTAAAGTAATTTATGACTTTTGCAGTCCCTCTAATGCCGTGAATTTTGTTACCAAATTGGCATTTGCCGGGGGAGTCTTCGTCTTTGACTGAATAGACGACAAACAAACTTTCTATCAGGCCTTCACTTTCTTCACAGGCCTTGCATTGCTAGAGTGGTGCTTTGACTCCACATACACCAATCACTTATTTTCACTTTGACTGAGTCACACGTGATACGCACAAGCAGTTTTCTGGACCATGCCAAACTCTCCGGGAGAGCACTCTCGGTACTTTGGGTCGCGGGGTTTATCCAATCCCCTATCTCATTGCCAGTTGTAGTGTCCTTCCCAGCCCGACTACATACAAATGATCATACCACACGGACCTTGGTATTATATGTCTTTATTCCTCAGAGTGTTACCCTTAACAGATCAATCTACAGCATGAATTCTATTGCCCACGCACCTATGTCACTGTGCTACAGAGTCGGTCAAGAACAAAAAGGGTTCCGTCATCTCTAACTCACGAGACACTACAGTTGTGAGGTTCATTTTTCCAGTGAGCATTCACATTCCCACGGGAGCGAAAGACTGCTGCAAGGCCCATGGGAATGAGCACAGTGATTGGCTGGCTGTTTGAGGTTTAGAACTAAAATGGCAGTCATTACTGTTTACTGTGAAAACCTGCACGTGTTGTGGAAATTAAGTAACATAGCTATATAAGGGAGAAGGAGAAAGTAAATCTGTCCTTCGAGATTTTCACAGGAGGTCTTTAAGATTTAGGTACTGTGATGAAAGAAAATGTATATTGTTTTTTCAACAAATATGTTCTCACTGGACTCTTTCGAGATCTTGAAAAGTAGAAAGGAAAGGTGATCTCTGAACCCACTAGGGTATTGTCATTGTAGCAAGGAGTCTTACTGCAGATGGTATTTATCAGAGCCAACTATTTACCCTGATCAGCTTGGAAAGACATTTTAGTAAAGAGTTAAGTCTCCCCCCCACACCCTACTGCATACACCCGTCATTCAAGAAAGGGGTCTCAGTGGAGAGGTCAGTGCCTCCATACACACTAATTTGCACACCTACCATCTGAGAGAAAGGTCTGAAAGGAGAGGCCAGTCCCTCCTCACATCCTACTGTGCACACCCGTCATCTGATAGAGGGGTCTGAGTGGAGAGACCAGTCACTCCCCATTCTGTACTATGAGAGAGGAATCCCAGTGGAGAGGCTAATCCCTCCAGACACCCTAGAGATGTAATGCTTGACCATCTCTAAGATAAACAACAGAATGTACCAAAGTACCCTATACAAAGCAAGATAACAACACAATACATAACAGTCAAACACAACAAATGGTAAACAGAGCAAAACAGTCAAAATGTTCAGCACAAAAAACATAGAAAAACACAACAACACATTGCAATAGAGCAACACCAATGTACAACACAACAAAATTAATACATCGTGAAAGGCACTTCCGCCGAAACGTGTCTGTTGCTGTTGCTGTAAATAAAAGAAACTTGCATTTCAAGCTGCCCGGAGTGCGGTTTTCCTTGGGTACGTCAGTACAGATAGGATTTGAGCTGAATATAATATTTAAGATATATGTTTACATATATCTACTTAAAAACAATCATTAAACTAATAATTTTAATGTATATTATAATTTCAAAATAATATAAAAATATAACAAATAAATATCTATGGATATATTTACCCAATACCATACTATCTTCAAAAATCAAACCGTCCTAATTAACATTTACATTTCATTACAGATTATTTTACACATTAAAAACATTATTAATTACAAAAAGTATAATTTTAAATAAGCAAAACAAAATAATCTAAATGATAATTATATTAATAAAAGTATAACATATTCAATTTAATAAATATACTATTCCCACTGCAATTCATACTAAACTATGCAAACTATTATAGTAAATATATAAACAAATAAGCCAGTACTCGAAACATTGCATTTTGAAGGCTTGTGAATAAAATTAACTTGCCTGGATATCGTCGGGTCCGCCTCTTCTTTCGCCGCTCAAGTGGAGGTCTGAAGATTTCTTGTGATATAAACAAATATACTACTCCCACTTCATGCAATGCAAATTAATAAACTGGGTAAAATTTTCAAATCTCACTCCAATAAATGCAACACTACTAGAAGTGTTGGATTGGGAATAGGTAATATTTATTTACCCATTCCAGCCAGTACAACATGAAGGGAACTGTTGAACTGCAGAGGGCTAAAATTTATAATTCACACTCCAATCAGTGCAGTAGTAGGGAAAGTGTTGGATTATGGCGGTGTAAAATGTATTATTCCCACTCCAGTCAATACAAAAGAAGGGAAAGTGTTGGATTGCGGAGGGGAAAAATTGAGCATTGCCACTCGAGTCAATACAACAGTCAGGAAAATGTTAGATTAAAAACTAAATATTAATTCATTAAAAGTGAAGAACTTCTCACCCTTTACCCCTATAAACCCCACCACACGCACCTAACATTTTAATTAAAAAAGTTAATTACACAATTAAATTAACTACTTAGCAATTAAATGATAAATAGTATTTAACAACTAATTAATTAAAATTAATTTAATCCCTACCCTTTACCCCTGTAAACCACACAACCTGCACCTGAAAAAATGCATTAAATGATTAAAATACGTAATTATTAATTTATTAATTAATTAATATTAATTAACAACTTATTATTAATTAATGAAAAATAAACTACTCCCCACCCTTTACCCCTATAAACACCAAAACACGCAGATAAAAATGACATTAAAATAATCATAAAACAATTAGCATAATTAAATATCAATTAAATAAATAAGATTAAATTAAAAATAATCATTTATTTAGTCAATTAAATTACTTCCCACCGTATACCCCTATAAACCCACAACCCACTACAGAACTAAAACACACAAAATGTGAAGAAATAAATTTAATAACTACTAAAAACGTAACAAATATATTAAAAAACATAAACTATAATTATACAAAAGAAGATATCATGTAAATTTAAAATATAGCCTAAAATATATAACAACGATATTTTATACAACTATAGTTTTGCAAATTATATTAATGACTTCAATGTATATAATCGATATTACTTACCTTCAAATCGATATTCTTAACATTCCTGCCAACGATATTTCCATGGCAAACACAAGGAGATGAAGGACGGAGCGCTGAAACTTTAAAGACCCTCACCCCCAGTCACAGATCTGAGTGGAATCCATTATTGTTCTTTAGCTCACTTTGCCACCCCAGTTCAGACCCAGCCATTTGCAAATCAGTCTTGACCCTGTGCCTCATGGGAACAATTCAGCATGAATGGCCAAGCCAGGTTTTCCTTGGGCTGAAAATAAGCACCCTGGGACTGGATTTGCTGTGAAGTTCCTTGGCCTGCCACTCCCAGAGGCAGAGCTGACACAGCTGACGACCTGCAGAGTGGCTCTGCTGCCTGCAGCATGGACCAAGGGCCACCAGAGGCACAGGGCCAGCAAACTAGACAGTAAAGTGATTGAGGACAGCAGAGAGAGGCTCCTCTCATACCTGTGGCAGATTACTGTAAAGAGCTTAGAGCCATCGCATGATGAGGCATCAACAGCCCCGTGACATCATCCCACTGCTAACTTCAGACTAACCTGGGCAAGCAGCCCTGGAGGTCTTCCTTTTTGTCTAGTGCTATGGGAGGCAGTGGTTCTAGGGGAGTGCCAGAGGCACTGACACCAGGCCGATAACCCATATAGGCTCACTTAAATTGCACGCTTCATTGAAATGCAGATTATGAAGGTTGATCCCATATCAGCTCTCCCTACACATTGCTGTTATCTTTTAGCCTTCTTGGCCTGTTAGCTTTGTTTATATTAGTTGATTGGGCTTCACAGGAGTGGGATCACCACCTGTTCTACCCAGACACCCGTGGTCCCCATAATGACCAGGTGACAGACAACACTGGGCAGACACGCACCATACACTATTCGCAGTGCAGTCTCCACACACACTACAGGTCCTCACATATATTGTGAGGGGTTTGAACAACCCCACAAAGTGACTTGGTATTCTGGGTGAACTATAGCAGACTGGAGATGACATTTGCCTCCTTCAAGGGCCACTCCTGCTCCAGAGCGACAAGCCTTGGTTCCAATCTAGGTCATTCCCTCTCCAGTATCATGCTTCAGTTCCTTCTAAAACATCAGGGGTCACAATCCACATTAGGGATTCTCTGAAATTTTATGAGCAACAGTCTTTATAGACAACCAGGGGAGGTGGATCTTGGTGACAGGAAATTGGCAGGGCATGCCCATCATGATTGG
Organism: Lissotriton vulgaris; assembly: GCF_964263255.1. NCBI lineage: Eukaryota > Metazoa > Chordata > Amphibia > Caudata > Salamandridae > Lissotriton > Lissotriton vulgaris. The sequence goes on from NC_141700.1 coordinate 403,335,910, forward strand.
CACCATTCCCTGCCCCAACATGGGGCAGAAGGCTTTCCTAATCCCAGTGGCCCAAAGACATGTCGGCATCACTCACTACCCCTTTTTGCTCAGTGGTGACCTTAACTGGGTGATACACGCCACATTCATCAAGTCTTAGTTTCAGATATACATAGAGGGTAACTTACTCCGCCCCTGCTAGGATACATAATTATTTTATTACTGATACTGCAAAATACCCGCGTTGTAATTTAGAAGGGGCGGAGTTTAAGCATATGATGTGGGACTTTCCACAATTAGGGACATTCTGGGTGGAGGTGGTATCACTGTTATGCCTAGTCACAGAGCGACAGATAACATCTGACATGGGTACTTGTTTATTTCAATGGTTTCCCCACATGCTCAAGACAAGAGTAACAAGAACATTTCTGGTTTTGGGATTATTACTGGCAAAGAGGGATATTACAGCGCACTGGAAGGCCGTAAGGCAGGGGTCTCCAAACTGGTCCTGGAGGGCCGGATCCATGCAAGATTTTTAAAATTACTTCATGTATCTCAATGGGGATATCCAAAAAATCTGGCATGGAACCGGCCCTCCAGGACCGGTTTGGAGACCCCTGCCGTAAGGGATCCCAGTGTCCTGAGATGGAACATGGAATTGATAAAAGTGGCCACGAGTGAAAGCACACTTAGGTTCCAGCTAGCTAGATGAGCACTGGGAGATAAAGCCATGGAGGCCGCAAGGGCCTGGGAAGCATTTGTAGTGTCGCTGCAGACACCGGAGATAGAGGCGGGTGACAACTCAACAGCGGGTACACCAATGGCTTCACCTTAAAGCACAGTGGATATTGCTTGATTGCTTGAGTAGGCTGTGATATTCCAAGTAACCTTGGCTGGAGGACTGCTGCTCTTCACAGCTTCCTACAATGGTGGGGTTTGCAGTTTTCTTTTTTTTATTGTGGATGATGAAATGTTGCAGAGTCACTTCCTGGATATTGATCGGTGCTGAAGCAACTTTCACTCAAATAGCCTCAGTATTGCACATGTATGTTGATGTATCAGACAGGAGATGTATATTCATGGTTTTGCTATTTCACTTGATGTAAAGAGGCGGAGCACCACTGTGTGGCTATTGTTGATCAAGAGATTACTGTGACTCATTGCTATCAATTTTAGTTAATGTTTTGTTTGGGACAAATCTAATAAAAATATATTTTTTTTTAACATCAAATATCAGCAGCAGTTGGAAGACATACCGGCTCTGTCAGTGGCAGGTTTGGGTCTCCTGACCGACTTAGGCCTCACAGACACATGGCGACATTGCCGCCCGTTACTGATAGACTTTTCCCACTTTTCAGCAGTCTTTAACCCATATGCCACAACTACCTCCTTGTCAATCAGCTGGCGCTCTCTCGGGTGAATGACATCTACCAGGGGCCAATGACTAACTCAGATCATTGCCTTGTGCAGATTGCCCTTGCCTGGCCAGCCACGGACCAGGAGCACAAGTGAGGGTCTTGGGAGGCGAGCAACACCCCCCTGTGAGATCTCATATTTATTTATTTATTTGCGTGCTTATATAGCGCTATGAATAAACCCCCGAAGGAGTATCTCCGCGCTTTTGACACCTGGGATAAGAGACTTAAAGGAAGCCACATGGAAGATGATTTATAATCGAGGGCCTCATATGAACCAGCAGATAATTGTTTAGCATGAACTGAACAAAAAAGTTTTCAGGCATTTTCTGAACTTAAGGTGATTCCTACACTGTTTTAAGGAAAGCGGGAGGGAGTTCCATAAACTGGGGCCTACCACAGACAACGCCCTACCTCCTTGCCTGGATTTGGTAATTCTGGGAATTTTTAGCATAAGTTGTTCGCCAGACCTAAGGGTGCGGGTAGGAGCGTATGGAGCAAATTTTGTAGCTAAATACTCTGGTCCCAATTCATTAAGGCCTTTGTGAATAATACAGCAGGTTTTAAACTTTACTCGTTGCCGTATGGGCAACCAGTGTAGTTTATGCATTAAAGGTCTGGAGGGAGACCTCGGAGGTGCATTAAGCACCAACCTCGCTGCTGTATTTTGTACCACCTGTAGGCGGTTAAGAACCTCTTCATTAGCTCCTGCCAGGAGACCATTGCAGTAATCAAGACGGCTGATAATCAGAGCCTGAACCAGGGTTCTCCTATAAGAATCAGGGAGGAAAGGAAAAATCCTCCGAAGGAGACCTATTATGTGAAAGCATGTTCCTACAGTAATGGTGACGTGATGTTTCATAGTCAACTCTGGTTCCAATCTGACTCCTAGATTCTTGATCACTGTTTTGGGCTCAGGAACCGGGCCTAGATCGGGAGGCCACCAGTCAGGAGACCATTGGACCTTTACATCGCCGAAAAGCATCACCTCCGTTTTTCCAACGTTGCATTGAAGGAAATTGGAGGACATCCACCTTGCAACTGCCTTCATTCCATCGGAGAAAGATTGTATTATCTCCGGTGTAAGATGTTTAAAAGGGAAGAGCAGCTGCGTATCATCAGCATATGATACTGGGTGGAATCCATAAGCTCTGGTTACAGCTGCCAAGGGGGCCACATAGGTGTTAAACAAAGTCGGGCTCAAACATGAGCCCTGTGGAACCCCCTTGGTGATGTTAACCTCCTCCGACCTAAAGTCACCCATGGTGACAGATTGGGTGCGGTTGGAGAGAAAGCTTCTGATCCATTCCAGTGCAGTACCACCGATTCCACTCTCAGACAGGCGTTTGATAAGGATGTTATGGGAAATAGTATCAAACGCTGCCGATAAATCTAGCAGTACCAGGATTACAGAATAACCTTTATCCTGGTACAGCCGGAGATCGTCTGTTATCGACAGCAAGGCCGTTTCCGTGCTGAATTTTGGCCTAAAGCCTGACTGGGATGGATCGAGGCAGCCTGATTGTTCCAAATAGGTGGAAAGATGTTTATTAGAATGTTTTTCGGTGATTTTCCCCAAGAAAGGTAAAAGGAAGATAGGTCTAAGATTAGACAAATTGGTCCAAGGAATAGATGAATTCTTCCTGATCGGTCTGACAAGAGCTTTTTTCCAACACTGTGGAACTACTCCAGATGTTAATGAGAGGTTTACTAGACTCTGAACGTCAGGGCCCAGAGTGCTCCCTAGTGGACCCATGAGTCTGGCTGGAAGCCGGTCTGCCGGACTTCCACTTTTAATATCCGTAAGTAGTCTTTGGACCTCACTCAGTGAGATTTCCGGAAAGTCATTAAATGAATGAGATTTTGTAGCTTTAATGGATGGCATGTACACCAGAGCAGAAAGATCCTGGTTACTGCTATCTGTATTTGTCATCTCTATTCTCCTATATATAGCGTCAATTTTGTCAGAGAAGAAGCTCGATATACTGTCACAAAGATGTTGTGAGGCCATGTCTGCGCTCTCGCACGCTACAGGTTTCAGAAAAGTGTTGACAATCTGGTACAAGGTCTTTGAATCATTACCAGCTGCCTCTAACTGGACGGTAATATGATGCTTGCGAGCAGATCGTATGGCTTTATGATAAGTATTAAGAGCCATCTTATAATTAACTTTATCTCCTTCCAAGTGAGAAGTTCTCCATGTCTTTTCAAATTTCCTGGCTATACGTTTAAGACTACGCAAATCCTCTGAATACCAAACTTCATGTTTCTTAGTAAGGCTCGTTTTGAAGGTCTTTATTGGGGCAAGTTGTTCTACTGTATCACCAACAGCTAAATCCCACTTTAGAAGAGCACTATCAATGTCGTCTGTACATACGACTAGGGGGGAAGATATTTTTGTTCGAAGGTGATGTTGGTGATTTTGTGCCACTGCCTTCGTTTAGATGGAATGTGGGCATGTACAGTGGATCGCGGAACATTTATTGGCATGAAAATTTCAAGCATAAAATGATCTGTCCAGGGATATTGTTTGGGTACATTACATTCAATACCGGAAAAGTTGGTTATAATCATGTCCAAAGTATGTCCCGCTTGATGTGTAGGTCCACTATTAAGTTGTTTTAGTCCCAGAAGAGAGATATCGGTCCTGAAAGATTGTACCTCATTGTTATTATCCTCCTCACTATGAATATTAAAATCCCCAAGTAATAAAAAGTCTTTATCAGGGCTTATATGTGGTGCTATAGTTTCTACTGGCAATTTTGACATATTTTTCAAAGGGCCAGGCGGGCGGAAAACCAGGGCTCCTTTCCTACTGCATTTAGTGGAAGAATCAATCCTAAATATAATCATCTCAAAATCAGATGTGCAACATTGATCTAAGACTGCGACCGAAATCTCGTCCTTAAATACAATTGCTATCCCTCCACCAGTCTTTTTCGGTCTGTCCTGTCTAACAATCTTATAGCCCACCGGTATGCCAAGGGTAATGGCAGGGGTGGTATGAGGCTTAAGCCAAGTTTCGGTTAAGAAGCACATATCTGGCTTGTAGGTAGAGATAAGGTCCCAAACCTCGGTTGAATGCTTCACTAAAGATCTCACGTTACACAATAGGTTGCTACCCCCAAAAGGCTGAGTAATCGTAAGGTACATCCTTTGGGGGTGTGGGATGCCCTAAAGGCAGTCATTCGAGGAGTCTACATCAAAGAGGCAACCTCAGGTGAACAAGAGAATTTGATATGCTCTGCTTAAAAGATTACCCAACCCAAGTGGAAAGCAAACATAAGGTCGCCCCTTCTAGAAACTATGGAGGAGCCTTACAGCACTCCACAGCCAAATCCATACTCTGGAATATGATAAAGCCAAATATACACTGATTCACATGGGGGCTGATTCTATGAGGGGTGTGACAAAGCTGGCTTCCCCCTCATCAATAAACTCTGGGCACAACGCACCAGGGCATACATTCATGAGGTAAAGAACTCAGCGGGGCACGTGTGCACCTGTGAGACCTAGACCGCGAGGCCGAGGCAGTCCATGAGTTCTACTGTGCCTTGTACAAGGTGGACATGCTGAAGGTGGGGGATCAGCATACATATATACAGGCACTTCTCCTTCTCAGCTTTCATAGGAGTACAGAGACATCCTTGACTAACTCATCATGAAGTCAGAGATACTTTACACAATTAAACATCTCAAATTGGAAATTGAACCAGGGCCAGACAGCGTTACAGCTGTATTCTAAAATATGCCACATCTCTAATAACCCCCTTGTTGACTGAAGTTTTTAATTAGCTGACACAGTTTTATCCACCATCTATCTGATAGCTAAGCCAGAAAAAGATCTGACTCTTTGTCAGCCCTACCACCCCAACTCCCATCTGAACCTTGCTACTAAACTTATGGATAAAATCCTGGTGACCAACAACAAGAGTTAGATGACTTGCGGCCCCCACTGGGGTTGTAGTAGATTGGTGCAGGCCCCGCTGCCTTGAGTCGTGCCACCCCCGGTCTGTCGGGTGATGGCCTTAATGGCGGCACGGCAGCTGCGTGGGGTTTTGTCTCAATCAGGGTAGCCAAATCCTCACTGGTATCAGTGGAACTGGGCAGCGGCAACAACCGCCATCTTAGGCAGCTTCGCACGGTAACTGCAGGAGTAGAATTTGAGGCGAGTGGTTCATTTTCGGCAGCACTTTCTGCAAAGATGGGCAGCAGATGAATTTCACTGTCCAGGCAGCATTGTTTCAAGCAACCTGGGGCATCTGATGAGGAGGATACTAAGTGGATTATGACCCGTGCTCACGTAAGTGAGGCCATCTTGCTTGGTGCCCTCTAGCGCCCCCGTAGTGGACTCACTGTTAAGTTCAATTTACTTTAGTTGAGTTTTTATTTGCAGGTAGGTATACCAGCCTTATGTTGGTAAGAGAACAACAATAAAAATGATTTTAATTGAAAAGCATTTTTGCTGTTTAGGGGTGAAACTTACCTTTCTCCTCTTTCACGTTAGCTGCCACAAGGAGAATCACAGAGAAACACTAGTGATTTTAAGCTTTCGACAATAAAAAGTAGGGTTGAGTTTTCACGTAATTATTTTCACATTTTAAACATAACAATCTGTGTGAAGTTTTGTGATCGTTGCACACGGATATCTGTGGCAAATAATCCCTCCAAAATACTTTTCTTGTTTTTTTGTGTGACAGATGTTGTTCACAAACCAATAAGTGTTTGTAAAGTTAACAACTTTTACAATCTTCTGCTGTTCCCAATCTTGTAACTTCTCCTAATAATATTAATGAAACTTTGGGCACCGCCAATTGAAGAAACCTCAAGAGGTACTGTGGATCTTCAAATCATGAAGTAATTACATTTGCTGTATGATTTAGACGCCCCTCCTTTATTTTTGCTTGAAAAGAGCCTTTGTAGTTTCAGAGCCTTAGAACACCACTGTTAAAATGATGTAAAAGGCTCAACTTAAACATGTTTCACTAATTGCAAAATTTGCATTTGATAAAGAGAATCCTATGGTCTTAAAAAGGAAAGCGATATTCTGTAGTTGTACACATCTTATCCTTGAAACTAAATATATCACTCAGCCAAAACGCCCGAAAACATTCCGTTAAATCCAAAATGTGGAACATGTGATGGCTCCCAACAGGACAAACCCACTGAGTAAATGAAAATGTTGTCCCAAAGACTCCATCCAAAAAAGGCACAAAACAAGCACAAAGTCAATATACGTGACTGGTAAATAGATGAGCCAGAACCAGATCCAAAAATAGGACTATGCAGGTATTGGCATCGTACTAATAGCAGCACTGCAAGTAGTGGATATATTAATCAAAAACAATTAAACATCACTCTTGATTTAGTCTAAGGAACATAGGGCCAGATGTATGACCCTTTAGCGCTCAAAAACTGGAAATCTGCCAGTTTGGGACCGCTAAGAAATGTAGTGGTATTTGCAAACCCTATTTTGAGAGTCGGTAACCAATTACTGACTTGCAAATTAGGGTTTCTGAGTAGCTATTAGAAAGGGGCGTGCGAAGGTCAGCGCTTCCTAATAGCGAGAAGTACCAGTATGTTTAATTGTTTGGCGACCACAATTGTGGTCGGAAAAACACTGGCAGTTTACCACCTATTTCAAGTAGGTGGTAAGCCACTAACATGAAGGGGTTCCCAAGGGACCCCTTCCCATTTGTGAATGGATGTGAAAATATTTTTTAAAACCAGTCAGTGGTCCCATGGACCACTGCCTACTCCTAAAAAATTAAACAGAAAGTTTAATTTTTCATTTTTAAATGCGTCCTGTTTTCCTTTAAGGAAAAAGGGCTGCATTAAAAAAATGCTTTATTGAAAAAGCAGTCACAAACATGGTGGTCTGCTGACGCCAGCCGGCCATTATCCCTATGCTGGCTGGTCATTCCCAATGGGTTGCAAATTGCGACCTGCCGCATAAACATGGATGAGGCAGGTCATTTGCGACCCCATTAGGAATCGCAAACAGTGTCTGAGACACTTTTGTACATTCCATTCCATTTATAGCAGTTATAGCAGTTCGCAAATTTCGAGTCGCAAAATGTCGCAATTTGCTATTCACAAAATGAAATGGTGGTACATCTGGCTTATATTGATTAATATGACTAAAGTTAAGCATTTTAATAAACTTGAAATGCAAGATTTGAACCTAGAACAGGCCTTATGACCAAACAATAATTCTGGCAGTTTACACAAAGGTAGCGGTAATTACTGGTGCACTTCTTTAGAACTTAGTGAAAAATGTAAAGATAGTTAGGAATGTTATAAATAGTTCAGATCTCAACCATTTTCGGTGACTCATTCAGAGTTATGGAAGCATAGCAATTATAATAGCTCAAAGGGAAAAAACATTATGTTATTCAGAAATTTACTCCGGGATTTGACAAAATGGGGATAATATGTGCAGAATTGTTTCGATTTACTGATAGACCATATAAAACTGCATAGACATACTTGCAATAAATGATGTCCCGATCCCTTTTGTGAACAAACCACAATGACAGTCACCAATGTCCATGCTAGAGATGTACATGCTACAGTGTCCTTCTGCACTAGAAAACCTTTGCAATACACACACAGTGCCCCAGTGATCATCTCCTTTCTGTTGTCTTGATGCCATCTCTATAGCCCAATCCATTTGGGATCTGTGACTCTGCCACTGTTCCCTGTTGCAGTCGAACTGCAAAGCAGTTCTAAATATAAAAAAGGCCATGCAAGCACTGTCCCCTTCTACAAACAAGAAACACCCTGCATCAATAGGCAATTTCTAAAGGTGGTTAAAGCTGCAGATCTTTAATATATTTCAAACGAAAGAGGTCAGGACATTTGGTCAAAATACAGTGAAGGCATCTCTGTAGACACAGGCCTGGCTCTGATTGACTATATTTTTTTTTAACATCTACAACATGGGAATGAGAAACAACACCCTACTGAAAACTAGATCCCCAAAGCCTAACCCCTCAGCACCTTGGTATGAGCTTATCAAAAGCAATCATGGTAGGCAAAGAGAAGAGAACAAATAGAGAAAGACAAATAAACTCATTCTACTCAAATTACACTTTTCTGCTCACGGACTCCTCATACTGTGCATAAACGACATCATCTACAAGACAACCATCAACCAATCAACCATCAGAAGCAAAGCTTTAAGGTTCTCATACATTTCATAAGTCCTCCTCCAGTTCTTTCAGTCCTTCCACGAGTCACCCAATGCAACCATATTAACTTCTTCAGTTAGAAGATGAAGAAAATCAGATACCACAGCGATAGTACAACACCAGCCTCCATCCTAAAACCCATTCCCATCACTTGCCAAACACATTTTATTTAACCCTATTTCACAAATGGAACTCTCCATCTTCTTGAATGCTTTCAAGGTTACCTCTTATAACGACAACATTATGTCATCAGTCCTCAAGTGTCTTTAAAGAAATGCTCTGACATCCCTAGCCCATACCTTCAATACTTCCCTCAGCCCACGGACCCTTGGATCCAGACAGTCTTGACTAGTTCCACCCAATTACCCATTTTCTATTAATAGCAAAACGCATTAACAAAAACTGTCACTACCAGCTACATGAGTACATCAGCAAGAACAATGTTTTAGAGCACAACTGACTAGGCATCAGGCCACATGGAAGCACAGAGATAGCCACTCTTCAACTAATCAACAATACCCTCACAGGGATAACAGAGATGACTGCTGCCTATTACCAAATTGACCCTATTTGACCTCATCTAATCCTTTCATACAGTCAGTCATCGAACTATGATCTACACAGTGTAAACAATCATGGTCTTATCTGACACAATTTTGCATTAGTTCATATTCCACCTCACCACCCACAACCAGTATGTACAGATAAGATCTGCAAGAGCTCAGGATTTCTCACACACACAAGGAGTCCTTAAGGCTCCATCCACTCTCCCATTAACCTCAACATGTACAGTGAACTATTTGAATTCATATTTGTAGATAGCAACATCAAGAGCCACCAATATGCCATTGACACCCTACTCCATACAAACAGTAACTCAGATCCTACCTCAAACCTGTTCAGAAATGAATATCAAACAACTACTTAGAAATCAACCTGGCAAATTCATTTTGTTTGGCAATAATACAAAACAAACACAATCTGAATCTATTAGGCTTCATTCCCCACTGACAGTCTGGTCACTGAGCTCACATTCAAAGCACACATCACTAGGAACACCGTATTGTACGAACTCTCATTCCTCAACGAAATTAAACCATGTATCTCACAACACAGCTTCATTACAATAGTGCAAGGCTTGTTCCTCGCTGACCACAATGGAGGGAATGCTCTGTTCAGTGGTCTCCCGGACACCAGGCTAGCACTCCAAAAAGCCATCATACACACTCATACTTTGAAAGAACACCCCACCAAGCATGTATCATCTTCAGGCCCAAGCATCACCTGCCAGGCCCTCATACATGATACCTCAACATGTTTGACCAAGAAACTGAAGAGTTCTTCAAAACATGCAGCAGTGCCACTCAAGAAGCTAGGATATTGCCCGCCAGAGAACAAAAATGCAAAAAGAAAAAAAAAACTGAAGCTAGCTCTCCTCCGTCCAAACACTCTGAATATGTAATAGTGCCTATTCATATCAGAGCAGCCCCCTACAATTCAGGAAGAAGCTGAAGACATAGCTCTTCAAGGAGGAACGCCCTATTACTCAAGTACCCAACCCCTCCTACTCCCCTCCATTTTGGTGTTAATCACCTGGAATATGTCTTCGCTTCAGTGCTCTGTTGATTTTCTGCTAGATCTGAACTGTACAAATTATTTTACATACATTCCTAAATGCTCCGGAAATATTTTGTGTCTAACAAAAATAAAATTAATTGTCACTGTCTTTGGTGGCTTACATCACATAAAGCGGCATCTATCTATCTATCTATCTATCTATCTATCTATCTATCTATCTATCTATCTATCTATCTATCTATCTATCTATCTATCTATCTATCTATGATCAGTCTGAGGAACTATCTTTTTTTTGTTCTTAATCATTTATTTTTTCACAGACAAAACACAGATTAATTTGTTTGTAATCCTCACTGTTAATTAGGATTGCAATAACTCCAACACATATATATCTATCTTTGTAAAGTGATATTTTTAATTGTGGTTTTACTTTAGAAGTAGACTTCCTTTTTATTTGCGGTTTATATCTTCCAAAGAATAGCAATCTTCAGTAGTTCACATTCATACCATGGACCCGGTGCCTTAAAAACATCCCCATCGATCGATGGAACATATTATTTTTCTTTTTTAAATATTCGCTGTGTGCATTTTATAAAAAAAACTCATTCTGTACTGTTGCTTTTATCATGCCGCTTCAGCAGTGCAATTTACATTTAAATGCGTTTATGGTATTGTTAATTTGTACTTTGCGAGAATGTATTCATGTGGCGTCGCACTGTTTGACCTTACAATATAAATTATACATGGCATTCTGTTTACAAACACTTGGGCATATGAACAGAAATATAAAGAGCAGCTGAGAAAGGAAGTATTGGCGCTTTTTTCATTTTTATTCCGAGCTATTTTGCATTTGGTTTGTTCGCCAGGAAGAAAAAGAAACGCTTGCTCTGGAGCATGGCTGGGGAAATTCACATTCGATTTGACAATTGCAATACAAGAAAAGTGTTCTCATTACATTAAGGAAAACTCGTACACACCTACTGATAGCAGCTGGGATGAAAATGGCTGAGAGCAATAAAATCCATTTTACCATTTAGTACAGTTTGTCAGTCTGGAGAAATGGGATTGGATTTCAAAGCCACAGGCATGCTGGCAGCAATCTGTGGTTACACAGTTGATGTTTTTTTTCCCTTCCCTTTATTTACCACTCTTTTGATAAGCCTTCAGCAAGTAACACAGGTTGTTCTAGTTGTATCTCGTTTAACTGGATTAGAATACTTGATGACAGTTTGGATAAGTTTGAAGCAGATGGTTGCTGACATTTCTCATTGCATCAGTTCCAAGCAGTGCAAGGGAGCTCTTTCATCTTTTGTTTATCCTTCACTTAGAAGCCACTATAGAAGATCGTTAAACTTTCATTTTTCACAATGCTGATTAAGGCATACTGCAAGGCAGCTGTTATGCAGAAACATTTTTAGCGATTTACATTTATCACTAAATCTGCCTTTGTACTCTTTCCAGTGGATCAATTCACATGTAAAAAAAAAACACAACCAAGGTCACCCTTTCAGCAGTTTTCCTCTATTGAAATGCCCAGGGCCCTATTTCTCAAGGACCAAAATGCCTGGCAAAATTTAAGAGCACTGGAATTGGCTGAACTCCAGTTTCTTTTGATTTTTTTATTACACGACCAAACAGTAGAAGCTGAACATCACGCTGCACAGGTTGACATGGTGCAATTAATAATATTTACGATACATAAGAACAATTTCCAATTTTTTTATTGAATTATCAGATGATGTAAGATGTACATTTTAAATCAACACTGTTCTCGTTTGCACACATATGCATACAAATGCATGGTTAAAGACATATGCACTACATTGAGATGGAAATTATATATTGTTTTCATTTTGGCTCCATAAACTTCTTATAAATTATTTTTTTGCAAGCACTGCATCAGACCTATAGTACAATCGGTGCCCCCGTTATAAACCGCTTGATATGACATCGGGGAAAAAATCTTGTCTTTTTGAAGAATGAGGTAAAGCAGTATTTACTTCAGAATGCAAATCCAATCAAAGCCATTGAATGTCAGATTAGTTGTAATGACCGTTTGATTTTCTTTCATTTTCTGTCACGAGGCCTGAACGCTTAGGGAATAGTAAGGGAGACTGATTTCTGCTTGTGGGGTGATTGCACATTAGACGGGATAATGTCATGTGGGTTGCTTTATTCCTAATGGTCTTTAAGATATTCAAGCGTACCTGCATATTTCATATAATAATCAGATAAAGTCTGCTGTGTGGCAAAAATGAATACTGTCTATCGAGTCTGCCAAATTTAGCTCAGACTCAAACTACAAGAAACTACATTTAATCAAAGCCAGGTGCAAGTGAATCTTTTGTTTCAAACAATAACCTCCCGAGGTCTCCTGGGTGCGCAAAATAAATGATCTACAGGCAGATATTCCCTGCTTCTGGTTACAAAAATAAAGATCGTCAGGCATTTGGGCCCACAGAGGAGACTTACTCCAGCAGACAATCAGCCATATTTGTTAGTAACCCTATGAACAATGTTAGGACTGAGGATGATCCTGGGTTGTTCTTCCACAGTGAGTTCGCAAACACCCACAAACTCCGACGTTTGTTGCTAAACAAAACCGTTTTGTGAGACCTTCAGTCCCAAGAAACGTACTCATGCAAAAAGCCTGCATAGGTCCATTTCTAGAATGCGCAATGCATGATGGGTCTGTCCTGTGCGGCTGTATTTCTCTGTGGTGTTGAAGCAGAATTTCCCACCTGGGACACCATTTTTCCAAGTGAAGATTTATGTACACTTCCATACCACTGTCTCACCATACATTTTCAACATATTTCCATCAGGATGCCGGTCCACAGCAATATACCCACAGGACAATGAGTAAAGCTGTTAGATTTGCAGGGCACAGTCATTAAATATATCAGTTAACTATCTTTATTGGTACGTAGACTTGAGAATCTGTGTGCTATGATGGACTAGTTTGAACCCACCTTGCATCGCTATATATGGGGTGATAATTCACTATTATTTTTGTTTTCTCATCATTTAAATTATTTCCTGCTGCCAGCCGAAACCTCTTAAGGCACTATTATGAGTTTGGCACTTCGACCGCCCAAGAACCGCGTCAGCAGCGTTCACACCACATTTGTGCCGGTGATCCACCGCCCAATGTATTGCAAGTTGTGCTGTCTGAAACGCCAGACACAGCGGTCTACCCGAAGGGACCGCAGCGCTCTGAAATGTCAGCGGTGCATCCAACGATGCTGTTAAGTCCATGGTCCCCCCACTGAGCATATTACGACTACACAGTCATGCCTGTGGTCTCAAAGCGGTGCTCAACAAACAGCAGTTACCCAACAGCATTTGACTTCCATGGTACACGCCAAAAATAAACCAAAAGCAGTGACCATTGAATGGATTTAAAAGCTGCACACCTGATGTTCTTTGGCAAGTGGACACAACCGTAATTCACACTGTAAAACACACCCAACCTGCAGCACAGCAAGACAAGCCATTTACTGCACTTTTTAGCTGTCACCCCTTATCCATCTTCCCATTCAGCACTCTCATCCACCTGTAAATTTTATTTTTGCACTTTTTTATAGCTATCACTTGTTTGTTTTAAAAAATAAATATTTGTAATATATATTCCAGATAAGACAGCGGTTACAAAAATAGAAAAGATACAAATGACTAATCCACACAATATAAATAACAATATGCTCAGTATAAAACATGGTACTTCTAATGGGTAAGGCCAAAGAATCAGAAATAGGAGCGAGAGAAGGAAAAATAACCAAAAAGGACAGGGCACCAGTTATACATTTCATGATACATTATTACAAAATTCCAAACCAAAAAAACAAAACCAACAAATCTACTCAATCATAGGGCCCCAGACCTTTCTGCCCCGCTTCCCTGCTCTCAACCCCTTGCATCCATATAGTGCAATCTCCAAGTTGCACATGTGAATCATATGGGCTACCCGAGCATAAAATGAAGGAGGGTCAGCATTCTTCAACTTTGATGCCATTAGCAGTAGGACTACTGCCATTGAAATGAAGCAAAAATATACCTGTGTCGATTCTAACAGCGATTTCTCATCAAAACCTAATAGCATCACAGTTGGAGCGATTGATACATCTTGTCTTAACCCGTTAGCCAACGCAGCCCCACCCGCGCAATAGAACGCGCGCACCACGTCGTATTTTGCGCCGCGGTTAACGGGTTAACAACTTATGTAGGAAAGTTTTGATCCCTTTTATTAAGGGGTCTAAATTACAGCAATCAAAAAACATATGTATCAAATCTGTGGGACCTTTCCCACATCTCGGACAGTGATCATTTTCCCTTTTTCCCCATCCCAAACGTTTTGCCTGGGTAAAGTACAAATTAAAGGCTGTTTTATAATGTTGTGCCTTCAAACTGGCAGAAAGAAATAATTTCTTTGAGAGAGCCATTGACCTACATAAATCCACATTCTGTTTATCTAGTTTCACAGCCGAAGTAGATTCAGTTTGTTCTAGCTCGTCCAGAGCGGCTTTTGTAAAAAAGCCATATATATCCTTCATTTGAGGGTTCTTATAAAGGATGGTTTCTAACAAAGGTCTCTTATCTGTAGATACAATATCTGATATAAATGGTCTAATGGTTTCCTTAATTTGGACATACTTAAAATAAGTCCTAGCATCAATATCCTACTGCTCCTGTAACTCTACAAAAGAATTCATACCCTTCCTCACGATATACCCTATTTTACTAACACTGGCCTGCTTCCAATATTTCCCAATTCCATCATAAAGATGGTCTGGAAAAAATGGTGAACACCAAAGGGGTAAGTATCACTGGAGTCTAGGTATTTCTAACAGCGTGCAGATTTTATGCCAAAAATTCCATGCCGCTCTAAGGGGCTTTAATCGTTTTTAGTATAGTAGCTGGCCTCCAGCTGCCTCAGTAATACCCCCCATGCTGCTCCACCAATAGCCAATTCATAAATTGAGGGGGGACTTCACCTTGCTCTGTGCCCAAACGTGTTTCAACCCCAATGTTTGATTTAAACAAAATACCCATCTGGTGCAGCATTGTGGCCCAGTAATAATGAAGTAGATTGGGAACCGCCACCCCCGAGCTTGAGGAAGGGAAGAGAATTTCAATGAGCGCCTAAACTTCTGATAGTGCCAGATAAATTTGGCAAATATTCCATCCAGCTTTTTGAAGAAAACAATCTCCAGCTCAAGCGGGATACAGCAAAATAAGTAGAGTGCATTTGGGAACATAGTCATTTTAAGCATGTTGCACCTTCCAATTATTGAGATGTATAGTGTGTCTATTCTTTTTAGGTCTCTGCTAATTTCATCTATAAGAGGAGCTGAATTAATCACCCAAATAGAGCCCACATCTGCTGAGATGTCAGTTCTGAGATATGTTGTCCCTCGGTCCTGCGAGAATCTCGAAAGGTAATATTTTTGGTGCAGTCAATCCTGGTCTTGTCAGCGTTTAGGATATATCCCAACTGCCTACCGAATTTCTTGGCCAAAACTTCAATCCTTGTAATTGCATTCTGTGGGTCAGGGGTTACAACAGTTATGTTATCAGCATATGCTAAGACCTTGGTATTATAGCCCCTGACCACTACTGGTTTGATCTTCTGGTCTAGCAGGATTGTTCTGATGAACGGATCTATATATAAAGCAAAAAGGATCGTGAGCAAGGACATCCCTGTCTCATCCCTCGAGCTACTACAATTCTTTCCGATTCCTTGCTCATAATCTGTATCCTAGCGTACGGATGCGAAAACATAGCTCTAACAGCCATGTGGATTCCTGGTCCAAACCCAGTGCATGTTAAATTATCCCATAAATGTGCTCACTCAACCTCAGCAAAGCTTTCAGGGCGTCAAGAAGGATCAAAGCCATCTGTCCTCAAGAGATGTCCACTATATTGAATAGAGAGATTACCTGACAAATATTATCCATGGTCTCTCTCCCAGGTATGAAGCCATGTTGCCATGGGCTCACCAGTGAATCAATAACCTTATCAAGGCAGAGCGCGATGATCTTAGAATACAGTTTCTGATCTGCATTAATAAGGGAGATGGGGACATATGAGGGAGGTACCTCAGAAGGTTTTCTTTCCTTCAAAAACACCACTATATCGGTGCCTTGCCACGAATGGGATGGCTGCCCCTTGTGCTGTACAGCCAAAAATAGATCCAAGAGCAGGGGGATTAGCTCTGTCTGGAATACCTTATATATTCCAATCAGAATTTTGCAGGGTCTGCCGCTTCTCTGAGGCCATCGCATGAAGGGCATCAGTAACTTTGCTAAGTGAAATGTCAGCCTTTAGCTCTTGTAGTACATGAGGAGTCATGCCAACCCCGAGCCCACCTGTCTCTGGGGCAATATTCTCAGCATGATAAAGGTCCCCGTAAAATTATGCAAACACGTTGAGGATTTCTTGAGAGTCCGTTGCGAATGGCTCATCTTTTCTTTTTGTCCTAACAATGTTATTTCTAACTGCCTTCTGTCTTAGAAGTTGAGCTAAGTGTTTGCCTGAGGTCTCTATGTATTCATAATTATCCCTGGTGAAGGTTTGATATTCTTTTGCCACTTTCTCATTATAGACACTATTATTGTCTGCCTTTATCCTTATGACCTCCAACTGAAGCTGGGTTTGTAGGTCTTCCTGTTTTGGGCAATTGCAGATGTATGCTCCTCTTCACACTTCATCAACTGGTCTGTCAATCAGAGCAGTTCCTCTCACTGACTCTTCCTGCATGATCCGACAAAGCTAGCAACCTCCCCCCTTAAGCCTGCCTTAAATGTGCCCCATAACATTTCTCCAGAGGCACTGAACCTATTGATTTTGAAAAACTGTCGGGTCCATCCCCTAATGTGCTCAATGAATGCTTCAGCGACCAATAATTTCCTGTTGAGGGTCCACTTCATTTGACATCTTTGATGCCCCTGGACCGTGATTTCCAGCATCAAGGGGATATGATCCAACAGTATTCTAGGTGGCTTCCTCATGCTGACATCATCAAGAAGGGTATCAGTAGTGAAGAAATAGTCAAGCCTCATGAACCTTTTATGAGTACAAGAAAAATAGGTGTAGCTTAAGTCCCTTGGTCTCCTGGAGGCCCAGATATCAGTTAGCCCATGACCAGAGGTTAGAGAGGCTAGTGCCTTATAAACTTGTTTCTTTCTCCCCTGATATTTCTCAGTGGAGGAGCCACTAGTGTCCAAATGAATATTAAAATCCCAGCACATGCTGAGGGGGCCCGGCCATGAGGCTAGCTCTAGCTGCAATTCCTCTAGCATCCCAGGGTCATCTAAATTAGGTCCATAAATTGTGCATGTAGGGCCATATGTATCATAGTTCCGTTTTGCGATTCCTAAATAGCGATTTTTAAGGGATCACTATTTAGGAATCGCAAAATGGTATGTATGAAGAAATTCGCTTTTAATTAGCAATTCCTTAATCTTCCTTAATTGCGAATTCACATTTTGCGAATTCGCAATTAAGGAATAAATTCCAATGCATTCCTATGGGCCAGGAGTCCCATAGGAATGATTTCCAAATAATTCTCAAATTGCGATTTCGCAATTTGCTAATCGCAATTTGAGAATTATTGCAAGGGTGCAGGGGTGTCTCAAGGACACCCTGCTGCACCCTTGTAAATGACATGTGTGTCCATATGGCGCACATACATGCCCTATGGGCATGTATGTGCGTCACATGCCACAATCAAAAATACAAATTATTGTATTTTGAACAGAAATCGCAATTTACCACCAACTGGACGTTGGTGGTAAATTGCGATTCCTTAAGCTGAATTGGCTACAGTAAAATGCTTCATACATAGCATTTAAGGAATCGCAAAATTGCGATTCCTTAAATGCTATGGCAAATTTAGGAATCGCAAGTACTTGCGATTCCTTAAGATGCGATTGTTTGATACATTTCAATTCATGCTAATTAGCCTTTTGCGATTCGCAAAGGCCGAAATTCGGCGAATTTCGGCCTTTGCGAATCAAAAAAGGCTTGATACATATGGCCCATAGTGAGCCCAACTGGTAATGTGAATATTGCCCATCGCCCCCATTTATCAACTAGAATTCGCTTTGCTGGGGTCAGCCTATTTGAAACATGGATTACAACCCCTCTAGTCATAGTATTCTGGGATGAACAGGACACCTGTGTATATCCAGGGATTATATTGAGCCCTCTCTTCTGCCATCGGATGTGTGTTTCTTGTTGGCAGATTATTTCCGCCCCAGTGATCTGAGTGCCTCACTCACCCTTGCTCGCTTCCCCGTATCATTTAGCCCCCCAATATTTATTGAACAAATAGATAGCCTACCCATTGTTAAAACATTTAAGGCATCCAAATTGATTGTCATTCATATTTGAGTTTGTTTTTAAAATATCCTTACATAGGTTGCAAAGATCCTGCTTCTTCTCTGGGTTTTTTCTTCCACTGCAACACCTCCCATCCACCACCCTCCACCATCCCTCCCTCCTACCCCTTCTCCCCCCACAACCCACCTCCACCCACACGTCCTGACCAACCTTGCACCCCCATATGGCGGCGCCCCTCCCGACCGGTAGCTCTTCATATTAATGCATTCCAATCCTAGTGTTGCTATACCCCTACAGCAATAGCTTATGTTATATATATATTTTTTCTTTTTTTTCCATTCAGTAAGGTTTTACGGTTACAGTAGCTCTTTCTTTTTTTTAAATACAACAAAGGGCTTACCCCCTTTTTTTCTCCATATTTCTACCACCCTATGAAAAAGCATGTAATTTGCCCAATTATTGACCTACTCCGACTGATACAATGAGCCATTTAGCCACACCCTGACGTATAAGCCTTGCAGTTATATCCTGCCTGTTGTCAAAAACTCTTTAGCTTTGATTTTGGAGGCAAAAAATCTGGTTCGATCACCTACGATTACTTTCAAGCAGGTCAGGTTCATTAGAAAAGCCTGTGCACCTTTCTCCTGAAATGGCTTGATCATTGGGCGTAAACTCCATTGCCGTTCAACAGTAACATGGCAAAAATCTGTCCTGGTAAAAAATGAAAAGTAATCTGCGGCTTGTTGAGCTGCTGGCCTAGCCTTCTCAAAGATGTTCTGTTGCAGCAGAAAGTTCCCTAACACCACTTGCAAAGTGTGTGGTTTAGCATCTGTCTTTACTGGTTACCGAAGAGAGAAGGGGACTCAATGTGTCCTATGAACTTCATGCAGCTGGTTCCATCCTTGTAGATCTAGAGAAGACTTTCGCAGCAGCTCGGCCATGTACATTCGAGCATCCGATCCCTTCTTCTTTTCAGGAATTCCTCGGAATCGAAGATTATTCCGTCTTTGGCAGTTTTCGTTGTCCTTGAGTTTCCACTGGATGTCGATCATCAGTTGTGTCTCAATTGCTTCTGCTTGACCCCTAGTGCCAGCAATGTCTGTCTCAAGGGCAGTTGTTCTTGACTCTAGGTCCGTCAGCTGATCACTGATGGCATTGCATGTTTTGGCTACTTTCCCCACTGCTCCCTGCAGCTTACGGGCTGCTGCTTGTCGAACCTCTTCGCGATGAGCGATAACACATTGCAAAATAGAATCAATGGGGGGAGGCAGTGTTGGCTGGCCTTCGAGGGGGGCCTTACTGTTACCTCTGACCAGTTAATCACTCGGGGAGTATCCCACTTTAGATCTTTGTACCTCTGATTGTCTGTTCTACCCAGTTTGTTGTGCGTTTTCCTTGTGGTGGCTGTCGAGTCCACATGGCTATTGCCTGGTAAGCTCTCTGTCTCACTTGAATCCATGCTAGACCCTGAGCCTGAACCCACATCTGACCAGGTACCATCTGATAGGGAGAAAAATAAGTTATTTGCCTCAGAGTCTAGCTCCCAGTCACTGCGTGCTCCACTTTCTTGCGGCAGCGTACTGAGTGGCAGTTTTGCTTCGTGTTCAAATCTGAATGGAACTCATTGAAAAACAGGGTGATTCATTGGTTTACGACGAACACGACTTATAGCATTGGGTGTCGCATGAAATTATTATGGTTAGAAGAGTTAGTTGGGTGGGCAAATCTGTAAAAAAATGTGATGAGGACTGTGTAATTGTAAACTTACACGGCCCGAGTGGTAGGCTTATTATTAGAGGAGTAACAAAGGTTGCACCTACACAACTTGTGTGAGAGTCTCCTGGGGACAGCAGTGTGCTAAGATTCTGCTAACGAAAGTTCTTCGAAATTAATAGATAAACTCTTAGAGGGTATGTCTTCAAAGTATTTTAATCATACTTCTTTTTTATTTCCATAAAAGGGAGTATACCTGAGGAGCACGCACTATCTGAACTATATGCATCATAAAACCCTGTAGTGCGCAGTCACATCAAAGAATTTAATATTAGAGGAGGCCACAGCCAGCCAGGACCGGCACTTTAATTGTAATGAACAATATATTGTTGCATTACCCCTGGGATATATTTACAGATCTAGAATGGATTCACCCCTTGGTCGACCCCCAAGCTAACACTAGTAATCAAATTCATTACATGATACCATCTATGCCAATTAGGGTTGAATTACTTAGAAGGTGCAGTGAAGTGGATTGACTGGAACAATATATAGCATGCCCAAAAACTTTTGTACAAAATGACAACAATGTAAAAACCTATGTAGTTACATTGAAAGAAATAGTCCTTAGGGACCAGGCACTAATTTGTGAAGGTAC
This sequence comes from Lissotriton vulgaris, assembly GCF_964263255.1. NCBI lineage: Eukaryota > Metazoa > Chordata > Amphibia > Caudata > Salamandridae > Lissotriton > Lissotriton vulgaris. The sequence continues at coordinate 403,356,789 of NC_141700.1, forward strand.
TGTTAACATCACCGATAATACTGCGATAATGCAACTTTTTTAGAAATTGAGACACAAATAGGCATGGGCGAATTTTGCGGATCTCGCGTTCGCGAATTTTGCGGATTTGCGAACTCGCAATCCGCAAAATCCGCGAATTCCCGCGAATTTGCGGATTTTTTTTTTTTTGTGTTCGCCCGTGTTTCTGCCAGTTCGCGAGGGTTTTTACAATTTCGCAATTTGCGAACTTACCTGTCGGGTCGCAAGTTTTGCGAACTTGTTGTTTCTACGTGTCCAGCCTGTTTGGGACACTCTTCTTCATCACTGCCACTCTCTGTCACCACTGCCACTCTCTGACTACTCATGCCACCCTCTGGCCCACCCATGCCACCCTCTGTTTCATCACCACACCCTCTGGTTGTCCAGTGTACATTATTTTCGGCAAAGCAAAGCACACCTTCCCTGCCTCAAGTGACCTGAATTAATTTGGGGCTGATTAATGTGTCACAGAATATTTTTTTAGCTGGCACCTGCTTCCTTAGTGCGCCCTGATTAGTGATCTTTTGCACTTGCTAAGTGCTTTCATTGTTGCAAAATTAGTTACAACACCTGCCCTGCCCCAACTGACAATAATGAATTAGGGGCTGATTAATGGATTTTAACTTCCAGCCTGGCTCCTGCTTGTCTCCCTTAGCTGTAATTCAGGACCTTTGTGGCATATGTGTAACTATTCTGAGGTTCAGAGCAGGGTCACATAATAGTTGCAACTGGCAACTGAACTCTGGAGGGGCCCCTCAGGAAGCACTACAGGAAATGGCTACTAATGATGAGCCTGAACTTTTGAACCTGGCAAGTAGTTTCAGTTTTGCTAAGATCGTATTTCTGCAATTTAGCACTTATTCGCGGGGTGCGAAGTTGTACTGGGAAGCCGCGAACTCACGCGAACAGTGCGAGCAGTGCGAGCAAAATCCGCTGCTCGCGGATTTGCGGATTTTGCGGGAGATTCGCGAATCTCGCGGATTGCGAATTTCCCGAAAATCCGCAAAATCCGCGAGCGAAACGGATTTTCCGCCCATACCTAGACACAAAGCCCTAGAAATTAAATTGCCCCACCTACTAGTGTGGCTGACCTCAACTCCTCCAGCCAGTCACAGCAGGAATTATTACATATTATGACATGGAATATTGCAGGGATAAAGAGCAAAATGTGTGATACCTCTTGGCTCAAAAGTATACAACAGTGTGACTTGGTCTTAATTCAAGAAACATGGCTTACAGAAAAACATTTCATCAATGGGTTTAAGACAATTTCCACCAATGTAATTCCTTCAAAGGCGGGTAGAGCAAGCGGAGGTTTGGCAGTACTAATATCATTATCTTCTATCCTGATTTTTTTTAAAAGTACACAAAACCACAACATTTTTGGCGGAGGAAACATGGCGGCCGCAGGCTAGAGCGGTTCGCACGCTCAGAGCAGTCTCCCGAGATCCCCACTGCTACTGCTGCTGCCGATGATCGGTTCGGCTGATATTTGAGTTTACCTGTTTCCTGAGCTTTCGGAGAGGCTTGGAGCGGTGATTTGGAGGATTCCATGGTGATTTTGTGGCAGACCGAAATCGCGGGTTGGGCGACGGGCTTCCGCGAATGTGCCCACCGACGGCGTCTCCCTTGCCTGTCTCCGCCTCTCTCCTGTGCTGGGGGCGGGCAGCCGTGGAGATCAGGCGCGGCCGAGTGGCCGCCGCCCGGAGGACTCACACAGCGGTTTCGTTCAGCAGAGGAAGAGGAGAGGAATCCCAGAGAGTCGTGGCATCAAACAGCTCAGCCGTAGAGGAAACAAACGGCACGGTAACAGTCGCTGCAAAGGCTGGTTCTGAGGAACTTGGAGATCGGGGTATTTTCTCTCTGAAATCAAGTAAGGTCTTTGAATTATTTAAGGAGGGGTCAAAAGCAGGTTGTGATACAAACAAAGATCTGCAAGTGAGAGTAACAAGGAGCAAAACAAGAAATCGAGGTAAGGAGCTTGGGCTGGAGGAGAACGTACTACAGCTCCCAGGGTGCACCTTGGGGGAGGTTCAAAGGAAAGCTCAGGAGCAAAAAAAAAGTCAGAGATAGTGAAAGAGAGACACACTACTCAAAAACAGCCTAAAAATAAAAATAAGATTAAAAAATTAAAAACAAAACAGGTGATGGACCGTATGTGGATCAATGTCACACATTCAACCCAGTCAAAAGATCTGGGCCCAAATCCATCGTTATTTTGCACTCCACACCACCCTGGGTTAGACAATGGCAATATGCAAATCAGCTCTGACCCTGTGCCCCATGGGAACAGTCCAGTCCGAACTACAAAGGCCATGTCCTTCCCAGAACGGAATCAAGCATCCGAGGACCGGACCGGTTTCGAGGTAACACCTCTCATCAGCCCGGCTAGCTTGACTCCAGTGGTGTGGAGTGCCTGGGACCCACGTCTGAGCATCCCCAGCACACTTATGGCGGCAATTGCAAACAAAACAGGTGATGGACCGAATGTGGATCAATGTCACACATTCAACCCAGTCAAAAGATCTGGGCCCAAATCCATCGTTTTTTTGCACTCCACACCACCCTGGGTTAGACAATGGCAATATGCAAATCAGCTCTGACCCTGTGCCCCATGGGAACAGTCCAGTCCGAACTACAAAAGCCATGTCCTTCCCAGAATGGAATCAAGCAAATTAAAAGCTCCAGGTGGCATAACCCCGTCGCTGCGCTCTTATTTTAGAGCTCTGCCCCAAGTATTGCAGATCACGCAGGATATGGCCGCTGCTATGGAAAATAAAAACTTACAGCAGGACAAGCAGGATAAGCAAGTAGGGCACGGCATACTTATTGCCTCCTCCAGGTCAGACTTCTCCTCGGCTTCATCCCTTGAGGGGGCAGTGTCTGAAACCCCTGTAGTGCCTGCCCCGCCTGACTCAGAAACACGCACAGAGAGTGTTACTGACAACGTAACAGATGCCCAACAAAAGGGAATGTCAGAAGAAGAGATACCAGCAACCGGAAAGGAGAAGAAGAAAAATGCAGTTGACCAGAGATTAGACCCAGGTTTCGGAAATGCACTCGAGGCCATAGTCTGCTCTATTGCGGCAATGAGGGAGGAGATAAGACAAGATTTTGCAGTCTCTAAAACTAACCAGAGTGAAATTAGAGCAACATGTGAGGAACTAGGACAAAAGGTTGATGGCCTATGTGAGAGAACTGAAATACTAGAAAGTTCGGTAGGTCTTCTGACCACAAACTTGGAGACTGCTAGATCAAAAACACATACCCTCCAAAGAGATGGTGCGAATATGAGAGAGAGAATTGAAGTGCTATAAAATTATTCTAGACGCAATAACATTCGACTCCTAAAAATTCCAGAAGGCAAGGAAGGTGGGGATCTTAAAGGCTTTATAATACTATTAATAAAAGGATCACTTAATCTGGAAAAAACAGCTGAAGAGCTAGATAAAGACATTCAGCGAATACACAGGGATCCGTTTCGTATGAATCCGGCAAGAACCAAACCTAGGAAAGTGCTAATCAATTTCTTGACCTATGCTCTTAAAGAAAAAATGTTAAATCTTGCTTTGAAAGCTGGTACAATAAAAGGCCTTGACTTCTCCTCTGAGATGCGTTCTGATCTTTCAAAAACTACACTGGATAGACAGTGGGAGTTGGGGCAGCGCATGGACAAATTTAGGTCACTTGGAGCCACGGTGCAGATGAGATTTCCTGCATTTCTGCGAATTATGTATAATAATAAGGTGCATAACGTCGTTTCTATACATGACGCCGATGACCTATTAGAATCCATCCGAGAACATGCCCAAGCCCAGGCCCATAAAACAATTTAACCTAGGTATCACTAGAGGTACACAGATCTCTTTAGAATCCTTATAGGTTTCTACATGTTCTTAAAGAGAAGGTGTTTCAAGGTGTTTAAAAAAAAGGATTTTTCAGACTCCTCAACCTCAACCAGAGCTTAAATTTAAAGGGGAGGACATCACAAAAAAAAGAGGTAGGAAAGAAAAAAAAAGGAGTAAAAAATAAATAAATAATAAATAAAAATAAATAATGAACAATGTATTAAAATTGAACTTTGTACTCATTTAAAATACAACAGTGATACATATACATATACAAAACAAAGAAGGGTTTACACAAAAAAAAGATAAATCCCAAATATCCCTTCCTGATACGATAGTAAATGGTGGTCTTTCGTCTATACTTGCTCAGCAATAGCTACTTCTTTTTACCCGAAGACTATGTAGCAGTAGGGGGGTCAAAGGGTAGGCTGCAGGTGGGTGTAAATCTGGCTAAACACCAAGCCAGAGTAAATAAGGGGGGTTTCCTAAGGGGAGGGAGAGGGGGGTGGTGGTAAAATAGCAAAAAATCCTCATTTGTCAGTCCGTTTTAGTGTTCCAGCCTTCTACTTTTCTCAAAATCAAACTTTCAACATGCTAGAATCAAAAAGTCATCAAATAAAAAGTAAAAGAGTGAGGGTGTTAGGGATTCAAGCCATAACATGACATTTATTAATTATATGTCCTGGAACGTGAATGGTCTGCCCGTGAGAGGTAGACGTGATCATATTTTACAATACCTGAGAGACTCACAGGCGCAGATCATCGCGTTACAAACAGAGGCTACCACCATACTAAATAAACAGAGGTGGATAGATAAATTCTGCTCCACAGACCATAATGCTAATATAAGAGGGTTAATATTTATTTTAAAAAAACTGCAAAACCACAAATACTGGAATGTAAAGAAGATCATACAGGGAGATGGTTAATAGTGAGAGTCTCGCTCAATGGTCAGATCAGGACATTAGTAGGCTACTACGGTCTGAACTCAGATGACCCATCGCACCTGTCCGCCGGAAGGAATCAATTAATATCAGTCCAGGATCCAGCAATCTGGATGGGAGACTTCAACATTGTTCTTGACCCCGGATTAGATAAATCAACAAAATCTAGAATCTGTAGCTCTGCTAAATCCAGAGAAACCCTTAAAACAACCATGACACAACTGGGTTTGGCGGATTTCTGGAGAGAAAGAGTCGGCGATAAGCTAGGGGTGTCCTTTAGGAATAGTCGCTTTAAACATAAATCAGGAATTGACTATGCTCTTTTCAGCTACTGTCTAAAGTATACTCTGGTTACGATATATTATTTATCATCACACCTATCAGACCACTCCGCGTTAAAATTTACTTTGAAATCTGATAATTTCATTAAACATCCATCCTGGTCCTTTGACCGGACACTTTTGCTCTAAGATGAAGAGGTCAAATTCCTGTTAGATGAATCTTTAGCCTTTTTTGATATTATTAGCAATTCTGCAGGCCCAACAGTTGTTTGGGAGACATTTAAGGCCTTCTTAAGAGGGCAGATCACTAACAGAGCCTCTTATAGGCGGAAAATATATATTGAAAAGGTAACAAGACTAGAACAAGACATGAAACTTCAAGAGTCAAAGATGGACTCGTCTTTAGTAACACCAGAAGAACAGGAAAAATTGGCCGAGTTAACGTCCCAATTGTAAAATATTTTACAGGAGAGAATAAATAAAATGTGGGAAGTGAGCAAATCTTCTAAATTTGAATTCAGAGAAGCTGCAGGGAAAGTACTTGCATGGAAAATAAAATCTGACCAAGCCCTTAACTACATCAGGGAAATCAGGATAGAGGGTGAGGCCGAGACAAGATCTACCAACCTAGAAAAAGGGAGAGCCTTCTTTGAATTTTTTTAGGCGATTTATAGAGAAGATCTTCCCAATGACCAGCAAGCAAGGGATAGATGGCTGGATGCCATTACACTTCCAACCCTCTCAATAACTCCAAGTAAATCCTTAGAGACTGAGATTACAGAGGCTGAGGTGAAAAAAGCAATTCGTCAATCAAAAAAAGGAAAAGCGGCAGGTCCAGATGGTCTGCCGGGAGAAATTTATAGATCTCTCGAGAATAACATCGCCCCTGTGCTTACGGCATTATTTAACGGTATCTTAATAGAAGGAGATCCGCCGCCTAAATCCTGGGGGGAGGCCACAGTTGTACTTATCCAGAAACCAGGGAAATCCCCACTAGAGTGCGGGTCACATAGACCAATATCACTACTCAATAATGATTATAAAATATTTACAACAATTATTTACACAAGATTGGATAGTGTTATTGGTACTATAGTCCATTCAGACCAAAAAGGATTTATCAAGGGTCGACAACTAGCGGATTTAACAAATGAACTAGTAGGTGCTATAGACATTGCCACTGCCTTCTCTCTACCTTTAGCTACTTTGACTCTAGATGCAATAAAGCGTTTGATAGAGTGAATTGGCTCTATCTAAATGACGTATTAAAAAAATTCAACTGTGGGGAAGGTTTTCGTAGAACTATAAAACAACTTTACAGTGCTCCTTCAGCCAGGCTGCTGGTTAACGGGGCCTTGGCGGAAGCTTTTAATATATCCAGAGGTACAAGGCAGGGCTGCCCGCTTTCCCCTCTCCTATTCAACTTATATATCGAACCGTTTGCCCAGCTTTTGCGGTAGGAGGCTAATATTCCATCTTTTAGCTTTGGAGAGTGGGAAAGGCGGGTAGCACTATATGCAGACGATATCCTGGTCTTTACATCTGACCCAGTTAAGGCATTTCCAGTCGTTATTCAACGGGCTGAAGAATTTGGTCATATTTCAGGTTATGACATCAACTTGAGTAAAAGCGAGATAATGGCATGGAATTTACCAAATATACAGCTTGGGGTAAATATCTCAACGTCAATGCGCTACTTAGGAATTAGAATTACCCAAGAAGTGGGCAGCATTGGACAAACTAATTTGGATAGAATATATACAGTGAGAGCAAAAGACTTCTAAAATCTTGGACACACCTGCCACTCTCTATAACGGGCAGGGTAAATTTAGTCAAAATGTGTATTCTTCCAAAATTCACCTTTATTTTTAATGCTAAACCTATTGCATTTGAACTAAAAATGATCGAAAAATGTCAAAGAGAAGTCAATTCCTTCATCTGGAACTATAGAACCACAAGAATAGCATGGACAAAGCTGAAAAGAAGAAGAGGGAAGGGGGGCCTTGCACTGCCGGATATATTGTACTGTTCATGGGCCTTTCAGATGTCACACTCTAGAATGCTTCTAAAAATGCCATCTAATCTTCCTACTGAATCTATGTACAGGGCTATGTTAATGGGGCGAATCTAGCAGTAGATGGTTGCATGTTTAAATTTGGAAGTCAGAAATTCTTTGAAAATATCAAACTTAAAATTGTACAATCATGGGCCAAAATTTGGCTCAACATTAGGAAAAAACTTGGTTTGTCATACTATTCCAACTAATCTCCAATTTGGGACTCACCCGGTTTACCACCATGTTTGAGAGATAGCCTGTTTACCATAATAGAACAAGTTGGTATTATAAGATGGGGCCAATTACTTAAAGAGGGATCACTAATAGCATGGGATGAGATATATGATCTAGTTGGCCCTGGGCTTTCCAGATTCAAATACATTCAACTGGAGAGCTGGTAGAGATCCCAGAGCCGCATAGATGCCCATATTGGAAAAATTAGCATAATGGAGCAACGATTGGTAGAACGATCAAAAGGAGGGAAAGAAGTAGCTACATGGGATTGGCAGTTGTTGGAAGAAAATGATGGGGAGTTTCACCTTCCAGATGAGTTATGGGGAGTAGTGACTGGTCTTCCTTGTGAGGAGAGGTGGCTAAACTCCTTTGGGCTACTTTATAAAATCGTAAAGCCTTCGTGGTTAAGACGAAATCACCTCTTCTCAGCTCATCATGCATACATAACACAGTTGAAACTCTCTAAATTTCTACCAGACAAAAAGTGTAACAAATGCAACTTTGTAGGTGCCTGTGATGTTCACATGTTTCTGGATTGTCCTGACATTGCAAGATTTTGGGAAGAAGTGAAGAATACTTTAAACTCTATTTTAAATACATCCTTGTCAATAACCCTCCCACTTGTCATCTTTGGGCTGGAAGATAACATCACAGGCAAAGCGAAATCATTTCTCTTCTATGCAATCTTATTGGCGAGAAGGAAAATTTGTATACACTGGGTAGAGAAGACACCCCCATTATACTCTCAGTGGCTTTCATCTTTATCTGAAACATCCAAAGTTGACCTTAAAAGAACATCTAGTATGGGTAACTTGGCTTTCTGGGACCTCTTAATAATTTGGAGATGATTCCGTTTTTTTTTTTTCCCGGGTCCTATGATTATGCCATGAACACTCCTTGGACCGGGGCCAGTCTAGTTACGATAAAGGTCCTGCAGGTTGGAATATACCTAGATGGAGTTAAAAGAAAGCCCCTCTGTATTTTTGGGACATCTCTGCCACCAATATAACAAATCACGCCTTTAAGTCGTGCAAGGTGGTTGGTATCGCCCTTTTTGAAGGGAAGGCAAATGAGGACAAAAAAAAAGCACAACATTTTCAGTTCTTACTTTTTTCTGTTGTGGAAATATAGGACATCATAGTGAATAATTTCTACTATATTATTTGTAATGGCTCTAGACACGAGATTATTACACTATTAGATGAAGAGTTGACTAATTTTAGAAAGCGTGCAGGGGCCGATTGTGTTTTAATTTTGGGCGGGAGATTTCAATATTGAACTTTGTAAACTTATATCAGGGATTCAATGTGTTTATGAGGATGAAATAGGTGATAACCCCTCACATTTCCCACATAACAATTATGGGGAAAGCATAAATTATGTTATGCATAAGTTTAACCTGGATATTATGGATAAGGAAGCGCAAGAGAGTGCCCAAGAAGAAAGGAGTATTTCCTACACATTTGAGGGAGCTAGGTCATCCTCATGTATTGATCATTTTATTATCTCAAAGAACTGCAGGTCCCTTGTACACAAATGTAGTGTATACCCAAGCCTACTAAGTAACCATCATCCTTTGTTTTTAACCCTGAAATCTCCAATTTTTAAAATATTTGTACCATGTGTTTATGCCGCTGATGGAAAGACACAGGGTGAAAATGGGATTTCCATTAAATGGGCAGGAGTTGATCCAAACGTCTTTTCAGAAAGGATAGTTAAAAAAAATAATCAGCAGATAGTAACCTATTTAGATAACTCCTCTAGTAGCACAGACATAGTTATGAGCTTTTTAAAAATGTTGGTTGTAATTGCCAGTAACTTGAAACGTAACCCTAGGACAAACGGTATATTGCCCAAGATGGTTTAACCAGCAGTGCTCCAGACTAAACAGAGATTTAAAGTTAGCTTTAAAAGCTACACCCTGGAATAGGGAAGACATTAGTACCCTGAGGAAATTATATAAACAAGCCTTAAATCAAAGAAAAATTGAGATTAGAGACAACGCATGGGCCAATTTGATTAAAGCTGCCGGGATTAAAGACTTAACACTTTTCTGGGGAACCTTGGATCAGCCCCTCTTTAAGGAGGCCCAATCTGTCAAAGTCGATACAGAAGTGACTCCGGAAGAGTGGTTAACCCATTTCGAAGCTATTTTTAATGAGACACACCAGTGTACCACAATAGTCGAAAAGAATAGTACTATTGCATTAAATAATATTAAACTAGAAAGTAAAAGTCATGAGGAGATCAGAACAGCTCTTATGAACAGTGCTAGTGGGAAAGCGGCAGGCGCGGACAGTGTCCCAATTGATGTTTTTAAATTCAACATGCATTTTTGGGTGTCTATCCTATATAAATTTTTTAATGCAAAAATTAATGGGGTGATACCTGCAACTTGGGCCGAGAGCGTGATAGTCCCCATCTTCAAAAAGGGTGATAGGAGTAGCGCGAGCTGCTACCGCCCAATATCACTTCTTGACTCAACATCCAAGGTAATGGGCAGAATGATATTGGCCAGACTGGAACAATGGGTAAAAGATAAAAACATCTGAACTGTAGCCCAGTAAGGCTTCAGAAGGGGCAACAGAATGACTGAACAGTGCCTGAACCTTGAGTTAATAATAAGAAAGTATACCCTTGCAAGGGAAAGCTACCTTCATCTTTGTTTCGTAGATTTGTAAAGCACATTTGATTTGGTAAATCACTCAAAGTTATGGCTGACGCTTGAAGGGATGGGCACCCCACAGGATATTATTAGTTTTCTATCACAAATTTCTGCACGTTTGACCTCCAAGATACGCTTCGGAAAAAATGGAGAATGCACAAAGCACTTTAGCATTGCACGCGGGATAAGACAGGGCTGCACTCTCCTATTTTCGCTTTATACAAATGGGGTCGACTCTTTACTACGAACTTAAGAGTCAATGCCCCTAAAGTCGGTAAGCAGGTTACCCCATTACTATTGTATGCCGATGATGCTGTCCTAAATTTAAGGACAGCTAAAGGCCTACAATTATTGATGGATAATTTTACAAATTTTATTACGGAAAAGCACTTGCGGGAAAAGGAATATTAAGAATAAATCACACGATATTGATGGCATATTAATAGAGAGGACATTTTCCTTTTTCGTGCTTAGGGATTCTTTTTAACAGTAAGGGTATGTGGAATGCACACATACATTTATGTAATTTAAATTTGTGAAATTAGCTGAGGCCATTTTTAGATCTTCCCCCAAAATTGGTAAAAAGCCAGTACAGGAAATTTTAAAGGTATATGGGGAAAAATTCATCACCAGGGTCTGTTACGGGGGAGCTTTTTGGGGCTTGGGAGATACCATACCATTGCAACCCCTGGAGAAAAAAAATTGGGAGAAGATTGCTAGCCGTACCGGCCTCGACAGCCAATATTATATTGCATATGGAGACTGGCACACCATATATTCTAGATTTGATTAGCATAGCCGCCCTAACTTTGTGGCATTGAATTTGGACTAGGGAAGAGACACATTTTACAAGGGATATTATATTGGATTGTCTGTCCCAAGACCACTGTAAGAAAATAACATGGATAAGCTATATCTTTGGCCTTTTAAATAATGTGATTTGGTGGTGAACCTGACGAAACCCGAAGATATACAACATTTTTGTAAATTAGAACTAAAAAAGAGGCTCCTAAATACAAGGCCTTGTCAAGGGACACTGCAACGAGTATTAAATCGAGCGTATCCTATTATCTAGAAGGGCCAATATCAATGGGTATTCAGCCATATCTCATTCTTACAAATGATGTTCAGCACAGATTTTACCTAACCAGATTACGGATCAATACGCTCCACTACCTCTTTGCATTCCCCACCTGGACAGGGGGTGTCAGGCAGTCCTCCACTGTGGATGCATTAGCACCATTCCCGGTGCCTCAGAACAGCTCTAGCACTGACGCGCCGATCTGCTGCTGCTGGGACTGTGTGACCCTGCTCCTCCCTTTTCTATCAGCGGTGGTCTCTGTCCAGGTCATTTTCTACCAACATTCTGACTGAGCCGTCCCTACGGGTGCAGTGGTTGAATCCTTTTTTTTTTTAAACATTTCTTTATTCAGTAAATTTTTTACATTAGTCCCTTCCCCATTTTAATCCCTCCCTACCCATGCCCAACCAGCTTATACACTTTTTTGGTCAAGAATTTCATTACGAAAACGTAGATATATACACTTTTTTACATTAGTTCTTGCTAATTATGGTAACATATCGTGAGTAACATACTAGCGCATTATTAAAGAAAAAGGGAGAGGAGAAGAAAAGAAAAGTAGCTAGAATATTAAATCCATAAGTTATGAAAGTAAGGGATATTTATTTTCTATTTCCATATTCATTCGTCAATTCGTTTGCTTGTTATTAAGTCATGTTATTTTCACATGACTTATAAGTTAATTGTTGCCTATCATTATTCGTTATTTTGCAGCCAATTAATTAGGGGGCCCCAAATCTCGAGGCCCTTTTTTTCTTATCTATCCCTTTCCTCCTATATATAGCTATTTCAAGGCTATAGCTAGCTAGAAGTCTTGATCGCCACTGTTGGAATACCGGAGGCATTAGATCCAGCCATCCAGTTGCTAAACAGATCCTAAAGATGGCCATGGATATGGATATCAAGCCCTGTGTTTCCCTGGATTTTAAACCTTGTTCTAATCCCAACATTATTTCTGTTGTCGTGATAACGATTGGACTTTGAAAAATTTCTGAAAGAAATTTAGAAATTTCTGATCTGATAATAGTTAATGAATGGCATGTGGCAAATATGTGTACTATATCGGCAGCATGTGTAGCGCATTTTGGACAATTCGTACCTTTACCCATGCTCCATTTGGCAATCTGAGACGGTGTGTAATATAATTGAAATAAAGTCTTATAATATTGAGCCTGTAATTTCGTAGATATTAATGATGGTGGAGCAAATCATTAGAGTAGAGCCACATATTTATGGGTCCCAAGTCCAGTATACTCCTCTCAGTAGGAAAATAGAAATGTACCACAGGATAGTCACCAGAGTGTCTTCCATGTTACAACTGATGTTAACTTATCATGCAGGTTACAGTTGTCAAGTGTTGCTTAAGTGACATTGATGAGTTACCACTACCACCATGAGGCTCTGTGACTGGAACTCCAACCAAGATGCTACACTCCTCTAGCCCCTTCTCCCTTGTCTCCCATGTTACAACTGATGTTCACAGATCATGCAGGTTACCACTTTTTAAGTGTTTCCAAAGTGAGACTGAAGTGATTACAACTACCATGAGCCTTGTCAATCAAACTCTAACCAAGATGATACACTCATTTTATCCCTTCTTACTTGTATGCCATGTTACAAGTGATGTTAACTTATCATGCAGGTTAACATTTGTCAAATGTTGCTAAAGTGAGACTGAAGTGACTACAACTGCCATGAGACCTTGTCACTTCAACTCTAACCAAGATACAACAACCCTATTGCCCCATCTCACTTGCCTCCCATGTTATAACTAATTGTAAATTATCATGCAGGTTACCATTTGTCAAGTTCTGCTAATGTGACATTGAAAAGCTACCATAACTACCATGAGACCCCATGACTGGAACCCTAACCAAGATTCTACTATCCTTTTGCACCTTCTCACTTGTGCGCTATGTTACTACTAATGTTAACTTATCATGCTATCATGCAGGTTACCGTTTGTCATGTGTTGCTTCAGTGACATTGAATAGCTATCACCATTGCCAATGGGCCCTGTGACTGGAACTCTAACCAAGACTCTACACTCCTTTGACCCCTTCTCACTTGTCTCCCATGTTACAACTGAGCTTCACTCAACATGGACTGTGCAATGTATAGACAATGTTCCACTCAGATATATGTCTGAATACTTTGCTTGTAGGTGTCCTGGATCCATCAACTCAAACTAATGATGGCATCAGTGACACCATAACAATGATGTGCCCCTAATATGTGTGAGTCATGAAGGAAATTCAGCTGATTACGATTAGCAGTGCCAGGTGACCCGTGCACTTCTCACATGATAAAAAATGCTAAATATTTCCTTGTTTGCCTGTATTAGACAGGACTAGGTCTTGGAATGGACAAATACACATTTTAAGACCACATTGTGTTTGTAGCACAGTTTTGGAGATGCCATGTCTATCCCTAAAGCCAAAATGCCACATATCTGCACAGCTAATGAGTTGAACAAAACAATGGTCAGTAGCAGTGGTTTCAAATATCACACATCATATTATACATTTATAGTGGGTAAGGTATGTCAAATACAAAACATACAGATAGTTTGGTGGTGCTATAATGGTTTTGGCACCTTACTACCAAATGTGTCTAATGATAGACTGAAAAGATCCAGTCAGTCGAATCATATAATATTTATAAACCAAAGTACTCAAAATAGTATTGCATTAACAATACATTGTCCAAGCAGGGAGGACTGGTAAGGAGCACTGTTCCTGTTTATTAGAATGTATGAACCAACAGATACTCTTCTGATACAGATGATGAACAACGTCATATTCTTTGTGGATGAACAGTCAACACATGTTTCATCACTTTGTCATTTTTCAAGGCTGCAAAATATTTAACAAGGGAGAACAAAATAAGACAGTAATGAACCCTTTCATTAAAGCAATGAGAAGAGAGAACAAATGATGAAAAGGGACAGCAATAGATGAGTCTAAGAAGGTGCTTAGTTTAGTACGACAGAAAAAGGGGTGACCAAAAAGGCATTATATTGAAACACCCATGCCGAATCCAAAAAGTGATTAGATTCTTTGGTTGCAAGATGTTGCCAAGTGAGGTATGCTAGAAAGACCTGCAAAAATCCCAGTAGGTAGTATTGTGACAAATCCTACTGTAGTCAATTAAAAGAAACGTATTTCTAACAATAAAGTACAGAAGATGTCAAACCAGCATGGCACTATATTTTTTAATGGCCTCAGGGAGGTAGCGGTCCCATGGGCTGTGGAGGTTTTTTTTGCTGCCCCCTGCATAGCTTATAAGTATTACCCCAGGGAGGTGGTGGTCCCCAGGGTTTTTATAGACTCTAGGAGGGGGCCCCATGTGCCCCTCTTTTATTTTTTACAAGTTACCGGGATTTGGCCCTCCTGGGGGCTTCCTAAAAAAGACACAAGGTTGACCATGCAGCATTTTTTTCTGATTTTGCCGCAGATCCACCTATAAATTTGCAGCAAAATGTAATCTTAAAAATGCTTTTACCCCCCAACAGGGTCCCTATGGAGCTCTCCCAGCATATCTGGGGGGTTATAGTATTCCTACCATGCCCCCATTTCTTTTTTTTGCATTTTGTGTGTGACTCAGCTTCAAAGCGAGTCCCAAGATGGCTGCAAAACACTTCCTGGTTGAAGTGTTGGTAGCCAATCAAATTTCAGCATGGGTACTGTGGATCTATATTAATCAAGTTATCACTGTTGCATGCAGGTATCTGTAGTTCAAACTTCTGCACCATTCACACCCGAACTTTGAACTACAGATAACGGCATGCAACAGTGATAACTTGATTAATGTGGCACACCTGAGGCCAGGACTATAAATTGAAAGCATGCAGGGTAATGTTTGAAAAGCACGCAATATGCGGTTTGAAAGAACAGCTTCTGAAGAGAGGAACAAAATCCTTGAAACGCGTCAAGCCTAGAAGACACACTAACGGAATGAAAAGCTGCCTGTTACTCAGAAAATAAAGGTTGTTTACCTTCACCTGCGGCTGTGTGCAGCCTTATCTTGCTGGTGCAATTTCGGAGTTATATATTTATATATATATATATTTATATATATTTATATATATATTTATATTACCTACTGGCGGTCGCCAGTAGGTATATATAGTTAGGATTTTTTTCCTATGGGATTTCTGAAAATTCTATGTTGAATAACTTTGGCGTTTGTGAACGGAATTGGCTGACATTTTCAGGAAAATGGCACATTTTGTTCCTGAGCAGCCCTTAAAAATTTGGGGGGTTTCGTCAAGGGGGGCTGAGAAAAAATGGGGGTCCCAAAACGCGTTTTTCCCATTCATTTTTCCATTGGGCGGTTGGAATCACTTTTAACTCGAACGGCTGAATGGATTTACACGAAACTTGGCAAAATTGTAGATATGGTTTGCCCGACGTGCCTTTGCTATGTCTCAATATATGTGCTCCAGTGGATTTTGAGAAATTAACGTTTTAAAAAACAGATATATCTGTGACAGCCCTCCGGTTAGCGCCCCGGTTCGCGTACCTTACGCGTAACGGAATTCGCGAAGCGAAGCTGATTGGCTCTCCGGTGTCTGTCAACATTCTAAACATTCCGGAGGGCCGCCATCTTGTCTCTCGGTAAGATCGAGAGACAAGATGTGGTGAAAAACAAAGGGGGAAATGAAGGAAAGGGGGCAAGGTAGACCCCTCCTGTCCCCCAGGATTGATGAGGGGGATATTAAAGTGCCCAGCGGGGCAAAAAATAAAAAATACATTTTTTTGCGATTTTTCGCCATAGAGGCGCGTCCCGGTACGCGAACCGGGCAGCTAACCGGGCAGCTAACCGGCAGCGTAACGAAAGTCAGAGGAGAAGCTGATTGGCTGTGAACATTGTAAACAGTCCATAGCGGCCGCCATCTTGTCTCTCGGTAGGATCGAGAGACAAGATGTAGTGAAAAACGATGGGGGAAATGAAGGAAAGGGGCCAAGGTAGACCCCTCCTGACCCCCTAGGATTGATGAGGGGATATTAAAGTGCCCCGCGGGGCAAAAAATAAAAAAAAATTTGTTTGCGATTTTTTGCCGTAGAGGCGCGAACCGGGCAGCTAACTGGGCAGCTAACCGGGCAGCTAACCGGCAGCGTAACGGGAGTCTGAGGAGAAGCTTATTGGCTGTGAACATTGTAAACAGTCCGTAGCGGCCGCCATCTTGTCTCTCGGTAGGATCGAGAGACAAGATGTGGTGAAAAACGAAGGGGGAAATGAAGGAAAGGGGGCAAGGTAGACCCCTCCTGACCCCCTAGGATTGATGAGGGGGATATTAAAGTGCCCTGCGGGGAAAAACAAAAAAAAGATTTTTTGCGATTTTTCGCAAAAGAGGCACTTCCCGGTACGCGAACCGGGCAGCTAACCGGCAGCGTAATGGAATTCCGCCATCTTGTGTTTGTGGAGCGTCCGGTTCGCGTACCGGGTAGCGTTCCGGTAAGCGTAACAAGGGAATAGATTTCCACCAAACTTGGCAAAATTGTAGGGACTGTTTGTTTGATGTGCCTTTGCAAGGCCTCAAGATATGTGCACGTGTGGATTTTGTCTAATTAAGGTTAAAAAAATATATATATCTGTAAGCGTGCTCCGGCGCGCTCACGTTACAGGTTTTGTTTGCGCTGCAGAGCCGATACTTTACGGTTATGAGAAGCGTCATGAGGCGTCTCACGTGGCTATGTGAAACATCGCGTAATAAAGAATATATTTTACAGCTATACATATTAGCTTTTAAAAAACCAATGAAATTCACTGAAAAAACCATAGGTTATAGACCATATATAGTTAGGAATTTGCATTTACAAAACCTTGAAAATTCACTGAAAATACCATAGGTTAGAGACCATATATAGTTAGCTGGACATTTTATTGACATAAAACCAATGAAATTCCATATATAGTTAGTTGCAGTAACTATATATCGCGCACCCGCAATCCACTGCTGATGATGCCACATATTACATCATTCATGACATGGTCAGCGACATCACTGATGACATCACTGATGATAACTCAAATGACATCACTGGTGACAACATCCAGTGACTGTATGTTTCTATAAAGTTAAAATATGTTTACATATTGAATAATGAGTGGATGTATAAGTGTCTGGATGAAGGATTTAGTAGGTGCATGACAGACTGTATGAGAGAGTGATTAAATGTGTCTCACTGAGTGCATGGGTTAGTGACTAAACTGTCTTAATTTGCGCATCATTATGTCTGTTGTTCTGTAAACTGCTGCATGTGTTGATCAGTAGCTATATGAGTAACTATATGGGTTATTGATTGGTTGCCCAATTATTTGTATGGGAGAGTGAGTGTGTGTGTGTGGGTGGCTGGGAGGTGTGTGACTCTGTGCATAGATGTGTGAACAGTTGATTCACTAGATGTATGGGTTCAAAACTGCATGTGGAAAAAGCTGTATGGGTGGTTGACTCTGTGCATGCGTGTATTGGTGAGTGAATGGATATCTCAGTGCTGTATGTCAAAGTAAGTACATATGTAAAACACATTACATGTGAGAGTTGACATATATAAATTACTGTGTATAAGAGATAGTGAATGTGTGAGTGGCTGCATGGATCATTGAAAACTTGTATCAGTGATTGTATAAGAGAGTAAATATGTGTTAGAAAATGTTTTAATAAGGAAGGTGTGTATAACTGTATAGTTGAGGAAATGGAGGTGTGATTGATTCTTTGCATGACTGACTAGGTGTATGAGTAACTCTATGGATGAGTGACAATTTGTGAGTGTCTGTTTACACTGAGTGTATCTAAGGTTATATTAGAGTCTGAAGAGGTTCATCATATTATCACATGAATGATGTCATCAGTGATGTTGTCAGTGATGTCATTTGAGTTGTCATCAGTGATGTCATCAGTGATGTCACTGACCATGTCATGAATGATGTAATGTGTGACATCATCAGCAGTGGATTGCGGGTGCGCAATATATAGTTAGTGCAACTAACTATATATGGAATTTCATTGGTTTTATGTCAATAAAATGTCCAGCTAACTATATATGGTCTCTAACCTATGGTTTTTTCAGTGAATTTTCAAGGTTTTTTAAATGCAAATTCCTAACTATATATGGTCTATAACCTATGGTTTATTCTGTGAATATATATATATATATATATATATATATATTCACTGAAAAAAACATAGGTTATAGACCATATATAGTTAGGAATTAGCATTTACAAAACCTTAATTTACTCGCAAAAAACCATTGAAATTCGCATATATAGTTAGTTGCGCTAACTATATATCGCGCACCCGCAATCCACTGCTGATGATGTCACATATTACATCATTCATGACATGGTCAGTGACATCACTGATGACATCACTGATGACATCTCAAATGACATCACTGATGACATCACTGATGACAACATCCAGTGACTGTATGTTTCTGTAAAGTTAAAATATGTCTTACATATTGAAGAATGAGTGGATGTATAAGTGTCTGGATGAAGGATTTAGTAGGTGCATGACTGACTGTATGAGAGAGTGATTAAATGAGTCTCACTGAGTGCATGGGTTAGTGACTAAACTGTCTTAATTTGTGCATCATTATATCTGTTGTTCTGTAAACTGCTGCATGTGTTGATCAGTAGCTATATGAGTAACTATATGGGTTATTGATTGGTTGCCCAAGTATTTGTATGGGAGAGTGAGTGTGTGTGTGTTGGTGGCTGGGAGGTGTGTGACTCTGTGCATAGATGTGCCAACAGTTGATTCACTAGATGTATGGATTCAAAACTGTATGTGGAAACAACTGTATGGGTTGTTGACTGTGTGCATGGGTGTATTGGTGAGTGAATGTATATCTCAGTGCTACATGTCAAAGTAAGTACATATGTAAAACACAGTACATGTGAGAGTTGTCATATATAAATTACTGTACATATGAGCCAGTGAATGTTTGAGTGGCTGTATGGATCATTGTAAACTTGTATCAGGGATTGTATGAGAGAGTAAATATGTGTTAGTATATGTTTGAATAAGTAAGGTGTGTATAACTGTATAGTTGAGGAAATGGATGTGTGATTGATTCTTTGCATGACTGACTAGGTGTGTGAGTAACTCCATGGATGAGTGACAGTCTGTGAGTGTCTGTTTACACTAAGTGTATCTAAGGTTATATTAGAGTCTGAAGAGGTTCATCGTATAATCACATGAATGATGTCATCAGTGATGTGATCAGTAATGTCAAATGAGATGTCATCAGTGATGTCATCAGTGATGTCATTTGAGATGTCATCAGTGATATCATCAGTGATGTCATTTGAGATGTCATCAGTGATGTCATCAGTGATGTCATTTGAGATGTCATAAGTGATGTCATCAGTGATGCCATTTGAGATGTCATCAGTGATGTCATCAGTGATGTCACTGACCATGTCATGAATGATGTAATATGTGACATCAGCAGTGGATTGCGGGTGCGCGATATATAGTTAGCGCAACTAACTATATATGCGAATTTCAATGGTTTTGTGCGAGTAAATTAAGGTTTTGTAAATGCTAATTCCTAACTATATATGGTCTATAACCTATGGTTTTTTCAGTGAATTTCAATGGTTTTTTAATAGCAAATATGAAAAGCTGTAAAATGTCAAGTACGTGGTAGGTAAAAACATTTTCGTATTTATGCACGCTGATGTTCTTTGAACGCTGCCCCCCCTCCTCTTTTCTTTTAAAAATTGGAAGAAACAAAAAGTATTCCCTTCCATAAATAACCCAAGACTTTTATTTTGTTATGGCAAGGGAACGAAATAGAGAATAAACTATAGTTGGCCACCATGGGGTTTAAAGAAGGGATGGTTCTTCACCAGATTAGATATTTACCCAGACCCTCATTCTCCAATGTGATGAACTAGGCTAAAATTCTTCTGGTGCCTGCACCCTGTCACAGAATATCACCCTAAAACATGGAATCTCCCAAACACCAGATTGAGTTGAACCCCACAGTAAGCCTTATTTCTTCAGGGCCTCAGAATTTCTTTTGCTTTGCTCATGGAAATTGTGGGATATAGGAGAGATAAGGTGTCACCATTAAGAAAGGGTAGTATTTAAATTTGCATATCAATTATGTTAAACCTTTTAGACATATGATATGCTAGCTTGAACTTATGCTTTACATTTGAAGCCGAATTCAACAGCTTAAGTAAGTAGGTTTTCGTAGTTGTAACTTTAAAGGGTGATCTAGCAAGCTGTAAAGATTTTCTAAAACAGTGGAGCGTATTA
The DNA here is from genome assembly GCF_964263255.1 of Lissotriton vulgaris. Lineage (NCBI taxonomy): Eukaryota > Metazoa > Chordata > Amphibia > Caudata > Salamandridae > Lissotriton > Lissotriton vulgaris. The sequence continues at coordinate 403,377,199 of NC_141700.1, forward strand.
AGTTTTTTAATGTACATGTTTATGAAACGATTACACAAATGAAACATTTGTGAGTTTTAAATTTCCGGAGAAGTATAATTCACCAATAGCTTTCTCTGTAGATGTTTTTCCATTAACAATCCCAGCTCCATCACCCGCCCAGGATATCACTACTGTTAGTTGTCATTGTTGCTTCTGTTTTAATAAAAAATGTTTTAAGGTGTTTACTGTTTTTGTTGCGATGTATATATTTATAAGTTATTAAAGTGTTATAATCCTACCAACTTCTTTTATCGATTATTGCTCTTTGAGATATTCCCTGTCTACAAACAGAGAAGAATAGGAAAATTCTGTCTCCCTTTGCAGATAGTGAAGGATAGGTAATGCGGACTTTTGTCCCCCGTTGTAATCCATCATGCCTGTTTTTCTCCCCACTGATTGATTGATTGGCTGGACATTTATTGTTCAAGGAATAGTTCTTTCGAGGTATTCTCTGTTTGCAAATAACGTGGAATAGAAATATTTTGTCTAGTCTTTGCAAGTAGTGAAGGGTGGGTAATGCGGACCTTTGTCCTCCGTTGTAATCTGTCATGCCCATCTACTCCCCACTGATTGATAAACTAGTTCCACCCGGACCATTTATTAGAGGTACATCATCTGGCTCAACCGGAGGGTACCCCTAATAAAGAAGACATATGTAAAATACGAAGTAATCACTGTATCCTGTTAAACAGAAACTTTAGCATGAAACACACTTGAAAAGGAAGGGAAAGAAATCGAACAAAATCAGTAGGCCACTGATGAGTTTTTGACTTCGCTAGAAATAAGAAACATGAAAGTGGTGAGAGAAGCCAAGCTTGACGTTACGGCAGCCACGAGGTAGCTAGGCTCCGCCACCCCCCCACTGCTCCAAGCATGTCCGTCCCACCGCCCGCCACGCCCAATAACGGTAACATGAAATAGATACAAATCAGCAGATACCTACCCCCATTCCGGAAACTCCCGAAGTGCAACAGGTTCGCAGCTACGCCCATCCGGAAGACGAGGCCTTCGGCACGTGTAGGGCGGGTCCTGCTGGCAGCCGTCGGCCGGGGAGGTCGTCGCATAAGGTGGGCCAGGAGAGGAGCCGAGGCTGACGGGATCCCTTGTCCCATCCTCTTCTTTCTTCAATAATGGCTGCGACAACGGGGGAGGGGATGTCTTACACATGCCACCGCCCCCCCCCCTCCCCTCGTATCTCCTGGTCTGGCCCCGGCTTGGTATGAGCTCCCCGTTCGGCCCTGAAGCGGCGCCCTGCAGGCCACGGGGGGGGATGTCTTGCCTCTGCCTCCGACCCCCCCCCCTCTTCTTTCTTCAATAATGGCTGCGACAACGGGGGGGATGTCTGGCACATGCCACCGACTCCCCCCTCCCCTCGTATCTCTTGGTCTGGCCCCGGCTTGGTATGAGCTCCCCGTTCGGCCCTGAAGCGGCGCCCTGCAGGCCACGGGGGGGGAATGTCTTTCCTCTGCCTCCGACCCCCCCCTCCCTCTTATCGCCTGGTCCGGACATCACGGATATCAACGCCATGTGTAGGCATGGGGTGCGCTGGGAGGGGGAGGCGGTGCGAACGAGCCCCTCAGCTGCACCCCCAACGCTCCACTCACCCAACAAAAGGTCTCTCCACTATTGCGAGGCAATGATGCTCCGCTCACCCAGCGGGGGTCTCGTCCACTGTTGCGGTGCAACGGCGCTTCTGAGTTCAGCTAGAAAATGAGTCCTGCGTCCAAAAACGTTCTCCTCGACTTTGAAGATTCTATAATAGCCACGGGGGCCCCCGACCCCCGCAGACACCCCCGATGGGGAATGACTGCCATGATCACCCACGGAACGACCACGACGTAGCCGCGGGACGTCGGCGCGCTCATGCTGGCGCCGGCCTCAGTCTTGAAATGACCAAAATCCTGCAAGACTACCAACTTGATCAGTTCCAGTGGGACACCAGTATGACCCGGTAGGAGAGATTGTTGCCTCCCACCCCACTTTGACTGATGGTTCATGTCGCCAGTCCCCTCTGCTACCCTTCAACGAAAACTTTTGGACTGCCGAAAGAGGTCCTGGTCCAACCACGAGTTGGTGGAGACATTTTGACTATACTTGGACTTCCTGACCTCACCCAAAATGGCGCCGGTACAAATGAAACTCTCAACTCCTTGTTGTGCCCCGATTGCTCAGCCTTGATATCATGAGATATGTATGCAGTTTTTAGCACATGAATTGATATGGGATAAGACTGAATATATGTTCGGACAATGAATTGATCCGGGATGGGTATTGATTATACGTTCGAACAATGAATTGACATGGGACGGGTACTGATTACACGTTCGGACAATGAATTGATATTAAATTCTAATGCATCATTGATTACTGTATTTATTGAAGGTTCGAATTGTCGACACTTTTGGTACTTGCTCACAATGAATTATCAATATGATTTTGTTGCACTTGTCGCACTTTTTACTATGAAATCAACGACCACTTACTCTGTTATGTTTTCCACAAATAAATACCCACCCCCCCCCCCATTTACAGTTCCAGCCTGCTCCGTGGCCGGCCCACGGGGTTGTAGGCCCGTATTTGTGCACCAACATTTTTATTAAAGGTTTTTGAAAAAGCAAACGTAGTTGTAACGAGTAGATTGGTAAGTTTCAAATAAATGGCCACTGTTTCCGATATAAAAAAAACCAAAAAAAAAAAAACAGGTGAAATGAAGCAGCTCGATTAGTTAAGGGTTAAAAAGTATAGTACGCAGAAACATTGCAAATATGAATGGTCCAGGTTTGTTGTATGTGTTTTTCATTTTTGTACAGCATAAAGCAATCGATAAAGATCCTGGTGTTTAGCCTCTACTTTATATGCTACCTGTATCAGGGAAGTTGTTTTAAATGCCCCTAAGCCACCCCGAAGGAATGTCACCTGGCCCCCCTAGTACGAACGAAAATGACCCCGTACCACTGTAGGTTATCTCTCTTCCTCAAAGGAGAGCACGAGCTTGCCCCCACTTTACACCGACTGCCCTTTGTTTTGACCCTCCCCTGCACACGATCCGTAATGCCACACTTGGGCGACCTATACTATCCACAGGCCTCCGATAATTATCTCTCCCACATTACCGGTCCCCCCTGGGCTTAAACGCCGAGATGGTAGGGACTGCATCCCGTGGAGATAGGCCGAGTATGTAGTAAGTAAAAGCCTTTTCGGGTTTATGCGCGCTGATGGGTTTTAAACGCTGCCCCGCCCCTTCTTTTTCCCTCTTTTCTGCAGGTCACTTCGGAACGTAGATTAAAGTACGGAAAAATGGTGACTTAACGGCCGATGGGATGGGAAAAAGGGTTTGAATATGGTGCCTATACACGACGAGCAAACAATGACTATGTCTCTCTCTGAACCCAGCGCTTGGGAGGGCAGCCTGAAGCAGAAACTTGACGGGTTATTACAGGATGACAAAATATGACTTCGCTTGGCACCCCGAATAATACAACCAAGAATGAAGTGCACCAATGAATAAATTCCTACGTTTAACTAAATAGGGAAAGTTTAAGGAATATTCCGAGGTGAGATTTACCCAAGTACCCTCCGCCTGGAGGACTAGGAATGTTGCCAATGTTTAAGATTTTCCACCTCCTTCTCGCACCCTCATAGACATGAAACTCAAAGCTGCCCCATTGTTCTCCCGACTGACACCTACCGTTGCCTCAGCCTGGAAACCCATTCGCTAAAAATGATTCGAAGATCCCCCCTGAGTATTAGCCCGACCAGGTTAGTTCCCGACCAATTGGCAAAGGTGTAAGTATTTGCAACCAAAGCCACCAGCGAAGGCAGCCGACGATAAGAGAGAAGAAAAAGGTAAAAAGAGCTCAGCCCCCAGATGAATTAAGTAGGATGCTAAGGATGCGCAACATGCAGGAAGAGATCTTTTTGGCCAGCAACTGTTCTGTTTTGTCTTGGATTTTTGTATATAATACATGTACTGTCTCCCCCCGCCCGAGTTTGTGTGTACGTAATGTATGGATCTACGTCGTCCCTCTGCCCGTGTTTCCATATTACTTGACCCCTGCTGTTCTGTGTTGTGTGCGCACTAAATGGCCTATTATTGTACACGTCTCTCTCTCTCTCTCTCTCTCTCTCTCTCTCTCTCTCCCTCTCTCTCTCTCTCTCTCTCTCTCTCTCCATGTCGTACGTGTACCGAATGGTTCGTTTAGAGTGCGGACGACTCTCTCTCCGAGGGACCCCCTGTTCCCTCTTCCCTTGTGTGGTAACGTTGTGCCCCACCGGCACAAACCTAATTGGGTCTCTTCAAACACAAAGGTGTTTGTCAAAATTGACTGGAACTAAAACGATTGTAACTTGCCATATTACTACCTCTCCTTTCTGTTTATCAATACGAATTAATTTATAACAATTATTTTTAAAAATATATTTACTCGCAGTGTCAAAATGGCGGTCAACACTTCCTGATTTCCTTCGAATCGAACGTAAACAGTCGTCACGCAGCAAAAAAAAAAAAAAAAAAAGGCTCACGAGCAGCCGCTGGAAGACAAGTATCAACATATATGAGCCTCCTCAACCACCCTCAGAAAACATAGGAGGTCAGGATACGTCTCCCGTACCCCCTTATACCCATTTCTCACATTATTTTTCCTCCATCTTGTAATTTAATTAAATCGAAACACAAAATGGCGAATTCCCGTTTCGCTACCAGATCGCGACCCGGTTCGCGAACCGGGAAGCGCTTCTACCACGAAAAATCACATTTTTTTTATTTGCCCCACGGGACCCTTTAATAACCCCAACATCATTCCTAGGGGGTCAAGAGGGGTCTACCTTGCCCCCTTTCATTAAATTCACCCTTCAATTTTCTCCTCCTCTTGTCTCTCGATCCTACCGAGAGACAAGATGGCGGCCGCACCGGACTGTTTAGAATGTTGACAGACACCGGAGAGCCAATCAGCTTCGCTTCGCAAAGCTCCGTTACGCGAAAAGTACGCGATCTGGAGCGCTATCCGGGACGCTGTCACAGATATATCTGTTTTTTTAAACGTTAATTTCTCAAAATCCACTGGAGCACATATATTGAGACCCAGCAAAGGCACATCGGGCTAACAGTCCCTACAATTTTGCCAAGTTTCGTGTAAATCCATTCAGCCGTTCGTGCTAAAAGTGAGGCCAAACGCCCTATGGAAAAATGAATGGGAAAAACGCGTTTTGGGACCCCCTTTTTCTCAGCCCCCCCCTTAACGAAACCCCTCAAAATTTTTAGGGGCTGATCAGAAACAAAATGTGCCATTTTCCTGAAAATTTCAGCCGATTCCGTCCACAAACGCCAAAGTTATTAGACATAGAATTTTCAAAAGTCCCATAGAGAAAAAATCCTAACTATATATACTTACTGGCGACCGCCAGTAGGTAATATATATATAGACACAAGAGGTGGCAAAAACAAAGGGGGAAATGAGCATAAGGGGGCAGAGTACATCCTTCTTGACCCCCTAGGTTTGATGAGGGGGCTTTAAAAGGGCCCCGCGGGGCAAAAAAAAAAAATTGTTTTCGTTTTTTTTGCGGGGGAGCGCCCAGTACGCGGTCCGGGGAGCGTAATATATGGAAAAAAGAATGAAAGAATGTTCAAATATTGTATATTTATTGATTGTTCTTTTTTTGTATTTTTTTTAATTTTTTTATGTAAGTACCAACATGTAGGTACCAATGCAGAGTCTAAAAATAAATATACACCGTTTCCTTTGTAGAAATCTTGCATGTTGTTTCAGAAGTTATTGTGGTATATGGAATTCATAGCATAGTCTGTGAGGAAAGCAGAAAGAACATGGAGGCAGGAGATGATAAAGAGATGTTAAATACACATTGAAGATAATATAGTGGGAGAAAGGAAGTAACTATGAGCAAACTTACTATGTAACACAAAAGAGTTGCACAGTATATTTTAAGTGTCAGTTTATATTTTATCTTTTTGGGTACTATTTCATAATTTTCATATTAAAAAGAATAATGTCTCAAACAATTTTAACTTTTAAAATTTAAATTTATTGTTCTGATTTTTCAAAATCTAAGAGAATTTGTAACATCATCAGGAATGTCCTCCTTTTCATTCCAAGAATCACATTCACATTCTTCAGCACATTTTAATAATTCTTGGTCTTCTGATTCATCCATAAAGTCTAGTTCTTCTTTTTCTTGGTTTGGATTGCTTTCAATCTTAATTTCAAATTAAATTGTATTTTCTTTTTGCTGTGCTTCCATTTTCTTGCTGTAAATTGCATTAAAAAAATATATCAGTGGAGATAGGGCACTGTTGGGTTTAAGTTCAGACAGGTGCTTGTGAGTTTTTAACAGTGAAGTAATCTTTGGGCAGTGCATGGTTTCAGGTAGGAAGTAGAACTATTAAAAAGTGCCTGTGATGAAGCCTAAGTAAATTCATAATTATATCACAGAAGCCTAACTCAAACAATAATTTAAATAATTAAGTCTTTCTCAATGACTAACTCTTATAGAGGGACGGTATGTAACTATCTGAAAACGTTTTCCTTATTTAATTTAAAGTGCATAACATAGTTCTCCTTTCAAATGTTTTAAATTATATCTTACCTTTGAAAAAGAAGTTAAAGTTGACAGTGAAAATGCTCTTGAAATGTACTTCAGAAAGTAGTAGTCAAAATGGCTGTGTTTCTCTCTTTCTTTATATATATTCAGGTACATAACCAATCAAATGTCTTGAAATAATAGTAGAAAATAAAAGTAACATTTTAATTGGTTGTCAATTCTAACACTTCATATGTGTTTCTGTCATGTAATTTACCTCAGGATATTTAGTCAGGCCTACAGCATAATTTTCTCAATGGAATTCCATCAAATTTGGGTAAATGGTAGGGACTGCTATGTAGTAGGGCCTATTCTATATTTGATGAAAGTGTCTCCAGTGGTTTTTCTGTAAATTACTTTCCCACCTTTTTTTTAGGCAGCGCTCACCGGTGCGCGCCCCGGTACGCGCACTGGCAGCGTTACAGGAGTCCTCCATTTTGTGTGTCGGTAGAATTGAGACACAAGATGGAAGGGAAACAATGTTCGGAATGGGTAGAAGGGGGCACGGTAGACACTTTCTGACCCTCTAGGTTTTCTGAGGGGGGCTTAGGACGCTCATATAGGCCAAAAAAAATTACAAAAAATCACGCGGGGAGTGCCCGGTACGCGCACCGGTAAGCGAACCGGGGAGCGTACTTGAGTGAAAAATAGTGAAAAAAGTTAGAAAAAGATAAACGTTTTGAATGATCAGAGGTAGGGTAGCTCAGAAAAGAGCTATTGGGTTCTGTGGCTGACTTAGGTACCTACAAGTAGGTTTCAATGCACAGTTTAAAATTCAGGAGGAATATTCTCTTCCCCTCATCTGAGAAGTGCACACTATCTCCTCTGTAGATGTCTTGCATGTTGTAACGCAAATTATTGTTGTATATTGAACCCATTCTAAAGTCTCTCATGTAAGCAGAAGCAGATTTATTCACATGTTTCCGTGCTTTCTCAAATTGTGGACAAAATTGGTTGGAACAGTTCCATTTCTGTCTTTGGCATATATTGGAACATACTAAGGCAGTTTGGGGAAAAAGTGTCATCAATTGATGAAAGGTGTCCTTTAAAAGCATTTCCAGACCAACCCCAGTCATAGTCCCAAAATCATTTCCACCACAGTGCACTATTAAGAGGTCAGGGTTTGGCAGATGCATAAAAAAATTATAATAAAAACATATAAAATATATTTTTCATTTAAAAGAAGAGTACATTTTACAGCTTTTGATATTTGCTATTAAAAAACCATTGAAATTCACTGAAAAAACCATAGGTTATAGACCATATATAGTTAGGAATTAGCATTTACAAAACCTTGAAAATTCACTGAAAAAACCATAGGTTATAGACCATATATAGTTAGGGATTAGCATTTACAAAACCTTGAAAATTCACTGATAAAACCATAGGTTATAGACCATATATAGTTAGGGATTAGCATTTACAAAACCTTATTTTACTCACACAAAACCATTGAAATTCGCATATATAGTTAGTTGCACTAACTATATATCGCGCACCCGCAATCCACTGCTGATGATGTCTTATGCACAGTTATTTATATATGTCAACTCTCACATGTACTGTGTTTTACATATGTTCTTACTTTGACATGTAGCACTGAGATATCCATTCACTCACCAATACACTCATGCACATAGTCAACCGCCCATACAGCTGATTCCACATGCACTTTTGAACCCATACATCTAGTGAATCAACTGTTCACACATCTATGCACAGAGTCACACACCTCCCAGCCACCCACACACACACACTCAGTCTCCCATACAAATACTTGGGCAACCAATCAATACCCATATAGTTACTCATATAGCTACTGATCAACACATGCAGCAGTTTACAGAACAACAGACATAATGATGCACAAATTAAGACAGTTTAGTCACTAACCCATGCACTCAGTGAGACACATTTAATCACTCACTCATACAGTCAGTCATGAACCTACTAAATCCTTCATCCAGACACTTTTACATCCACTCATTCTTCAATATGTAAGACATATTTTAACTTTACAGAAACATACAGTCACTGGATGTTGTCATCAGTGATGTCATCAGTGATGTCATTTGAGATGTCATCAGTGATGTCATCAGTGATGTCACTGACCATGTCATGAATGATGTAATATGTGACATGATCAGCAGTGGATTGCGGGTGCGCGATATATAGTTAGTGCAACTAACTATATATGAAATTTCAATGGTTTTGTGTGAGTAAAATAAGGTTTTGTAAATGCTAATCCCTAACTATATATGTTCTATAACCCATGGTTTTTTCAGTGAATTTTCAAGGTTTTGTAAATGCTAATTCCTAACTATATATGGTCTATAACCTATGGTTTTTTCAGTGAATTTCATTGGTTTTTTAAAAGCTAATATCTGTAGCTGTAAAATGTATTCTTCTTTAAATCTTAAAATATATTTTACATGTTTTTGATACAATTTTTTTTTAATAATTTTTTTTGTTTCGCTCCCAGTCCGCGAGCCGGTTAGCTTCCCGTTAGCTCAATTTGGAGCCGCGACTCGGTCCGCGAACCGGTAAACGTTCCGTTTGCGTAACTGTTGCGTTAGCATGACGTTTTGCGTTGTCGCGTAATACGTCATGTGACGCGCCAAGTTAGCGTACCCGGAAGCGAACTGGAACGCGGCGCAAAGCGCGAAACGTAAACACAGCAGGTCATGTGACTCGGTAATAACACTTTTCATTGGTTCATTTCACTTTTGGTTTCCTAATGATGTAATACTAGGTCATGTGATCTAAAATTAACACTTTTCATTGGTTTAGAACTTTTGATTTCCCAAATGATGAAAACCCCTCCTTCTTTCCTCACTCTGACTTTCATCTTGGTGAGAGAAAGACCCTTTATTAACATTGAGCAATGGCTTCTTTAGTAGCTTCAGCTGGTTCTGCCCCACCACCTCAACCACATCCAAGCAAGAGAGGACCACCTGCTGAAGTTATTATTCAAGAAGAAGAGGAAGAACAGGAAGAGGAGGAAGAGCAGGAAGAGACACTGTTTTTGCCAGAGGAGCCCAGGAGGTATAATCGGAAGGAGAACTATATTTGGCAATTTTTTTAATTTCCCGAGGGCCAAAAGAAAGTAAATGCACGCTACGTGTTTTGCCGTATATGTAAAGAAAGACTGTCCAGGGGGACTGATAAAAAATACAGTTTCGGCAACGACACTATGCATCGGCATATGAGTAGGTGGCATCCTAACAACTATAGTGCTGCCCAGTTACGAGACGAGCAAGAAAATCCCCCTTCGATGGCCAAAAGATCGGTTGTACAAGAAGTGACGGGACCAGAGGCGAGGGAGATGGTCCCAAACATACAAATGAAGTTTGGGGAAGTGAAACAAGTGTGCGTGCGCTGTAATCAATTCATTTGCTACAGAGAAAGTAGCATTACTCTAATTATCAAAGCTATTGATAATCATGTTTGCCCGAAACGCCACAAACAATAAATTCTTCTTTTTTTTGTTGCTCCTGTTGAGCCCTTTACAATGAATCGTTTTTGTTTTTCCCTCTCCCCCAAAAAACCAAAAAAATATCAAAATGTTCAGAAAATACAAAAAAATAAAAAAAATGTTCTGAAAAATAATTAAAAAAAATTAAAACAACAAAAACAAAAAAAAAGTTCTTTTCAGAACTACCTCCCCATCATAAAAAAATTGGTAGAATATTTGGAACTCTGCCAACCTCTATTTCTTTTAGTTCGCTTCCCGGTTCGCACTCCGGTACGCGAACCGGGAGCGAATCAAAATTTTTTTTTTTTAAAAAGAACAGTAAGTATAAGGGAAGGAAACAGGCAGTTATGTTAAAAGAAAGACAGCTATAGGGAGTAAACAAAAGATACTCTTACCCGCAATCCACTGCTGATGATGTCACATATTACATCATTCATGACATGGTTAATGACATCATCAGCAGTGGATTGCGAGTAACAGTATTTTTTCTAAACTCCCAATAGCTGTCTTTCTTGTAACATAACTGTCTGTTTCCTTCCCTTATACTTACTGTTCTTTTTAAAAAAAAAATGTTGTGATCAATCAGAAACAATGACATTAATAGAGACAGAGTGAGTGAACAAGAGTGAAGAAGTATGAGAAGAGAGGGACTGAGAAAAATAGTGGAAGGAGTAGAATAATTAAGTAATAGAGAAAGGAATGAGGGAAGTAGCAAACGCAGGAAAGTAAGGATTAAACAAATGAAGCAGTAGAACTAATAGAAGTTAAATGTGATAGAATAAATGATTGATTCAGGATGACGATAAGGTGTGGCCTCTCCAAAAGTTTGTTTAAGGTGAGGCCTACTCAGGGTTGCATATCAAATTTATGCTTGTTGAAGAATACAGAGGAGATAATACATGTGAAGGCCTACCATTGAAGTAAAACATGTCCACTTCACTCTTGAACAACGGCCAGACCTCTTCTGTGTCCATAGACAGACCTAAACTTCATTTGCACAATGTCATTCGTAAACTTAGAAAACACAAGTAATGTAATTGAAAAACGTGGAGTTTCTTTTGCTCATTTCACAATCACATCACCTGTGTTGCCTTTGCTTAGGTATCTCATAGTGCAGATGTAGTCCAGCATATGAAACAGTACCCAGAAGTGCAGCAGTGTATGCATTAACTTTGAAATTTACAGAAGCCTCAGTTTCTCCATGTCTACCTCACATTTCTAAATGTATATCATAAGTACAAAAAGTAGAACATTAATTATACATGTTAAATGGTTTATTTTTGCTGTTCTCAGAATGTATCAAATTTCACTTAAATCAGTGACTTGAAGGTATTCATCATGTAACAGCGGGGAAAAAAAACACAATCAAAATGATTGTGTTTAAAAAACCCATACAACATAAGAAATCTGAATTCAAAACTCCTTAAAATTAACTTACTTTCCATAACGTCGAAGGATGTCCTATGAACAGTGTACACTCTGTTGTGCTATTAATATTTTCAGCCCGCCACTTTCTGAAAGAAAACCTCCATCGTTTTGAAAAATATGTTACATACGATAAAAGACTTCTCACATTCTACCACATGTTTCCACATGGCCAAATCATGTTGGAGCGATTTACAACTCTTGGAATTCTTGTAATCAAATCCCGTCATTTTCTATTTTCGCAACTTTCAGAAAGAAAACATTTAAGATTACTTTCACAATCCTGGACTACTAATATCTTACCCTTCTTGCTCACTCATGTTCTACTTTTCCTATGACACTGATACTGCTTACTATGAAGCAGACTTACTTGCATCAGGTTTACATAGTTGGATTTTTAAAATGACATTATAATTAAAAGTTTTGGACCAATAATCTAGACAGCATTGCAGACTTACATACCCTCTACTCCATGAACCTCTTGCAATTCCTCAGAGCCAATCCCGAGATTCTTTCCTTAAAATTTTGGTTTTAAAAACACCAGGTAAGAATTTTTAAGGTCATACGGCATTTTTTTTTTGAAAGTTACAACAGAATCGTTGCAGAATGACCAGCCGTTTGTAGACTTTAAATAAGCTGTGTAATGTCCTGATGTTGTTGAAGGACCATCATGATAGATAATTGCTGCAGTTACAAAAGTCCTTCCTGATATTGACAACTGCGAAGCAACAACATTTTTTATTAAAGTTGTCAATTTTGATCCATCAGGCCTACATCGTTGGATCATTAAAATGACATACTGGCCATATCTTCGTATAAATAATGTTGACATCATTTCAGATTTACATTGGCTACACTCCATGTTGTGATCAGCTGCTTTTACTAGCTTATTAAAGGACACTGATTTACTGTCTGGCAAAGTTAAATATATAAATCTTTCTGAGTCTACACTAGTAGTACTTGATACCCTACAGTTCTCGCAGTCATGCTGCCATTGATAAGAAAGCCCAAACAGGTGATCTACACCCTCATCTTGCAATACATCAAGCATATACATTAAAAACTCCTGACAATCCTGCTGAATATTTTCAGAGAAGTCTGTTTGACCTGAACATTCGTCTAACAGATAACGAACTTCAGACACACTTTCTACTTTTGTTCTATCAGTGCTACATTTCTCTAACACAGAATTCAACAAACAGCATAAACTGTGTTCAGAATTGATCACTTTTAAAGTCTCTAGTGAAAAGACAACATTAACCACTACATTAGCATAGCAGTTGACACCAGAACTGTTTTCAAATTGAAAACCGACAACATCTTCAACAGAATCCATTTTCTTTCTGCTTACAATTTTCGGTTCATCGACTTTTGGGCTTTTTGCTACAACCTCCCTACTATTACTGATATTTCTTCGTTTCCGGCCTACCACACGTTTCTCAAACAAAGGATATTGAAGCAAATGTGGCGCATACTCTCTTCTTAACCTATTGTATTCCTTAACACAATCTAGATCTGCACAAATGTTTGTGACATCACAGTCAATCAAGTACAATCCTGATATAGATCTAACTCGTGACAAAGCCACATATGCCATACCTTCCTTGAACACAGAACTTCCTATATTTACCAATGCACTATCTACACTTAAACCTTGCGATTTATGGATTGTCACCGCATATGCCAAGCAAACAGGAAACTGTTTACGGCGAACATATAAGTCTTTAACAAGCAAAAACCTTGCAGAACAACGACCAATTAGCTGTACTTCCTCAATGCCATCAAATTTAATTTTTTAAAATTCAATTCCATCTCTACTTCTGTATTTCTCAAAATCAACAACATTACCCATTGATCCATTTACCAGACCTCTTTCAACATGTAAATTCCTTCTCAAAATGATTCGGCAATTTAAACACACATTCAAAGTCTTTTCAAAACCCGCTGTTTTAGATATAGTCTTCTCTAATGAATCCAATTTTGATTTCAAATTCTCAGACAAAATAATTGTTGATCCCATATGCTCTTTTCTGTCAATAGCTTCAAGTTTCATAATCTCTTGCTTTTCTAAATTCAACATTTTGTTGTTGAAGATGGCACATTCTGCAAGAGTTGGCATCAAACATATTCCGGATTTCTTCTCAGTAATTTTCTGAAAAATATTCTCAGGCACAACGTCTTGTTCTGGATATAAATTTGACAGTAATCGTGCATGTAATGCTTTTTTTCCATGCTCGGTCACTTTTCCAATTCTAATATCTTGTAGAATATTCTTGTAATCTTCATCCTTTGCCTGACGCATATTTTCATGCAGTTCAGCATAATTGAAGTTTAACCATATATTGACGTTGCCAATGCTCCCTAGGCACTTCCTGGTATCTGCATGCGTGAGTATTCTGAACACAGGTTGTCCTTTTACTGGTGTCAGCTGTAGAAGATCTCCAAAAACAATGATGTGTTTGCCACCAAATAACACATCATACTCAGTTTTAAGAACTTCTTGCATTCTCAAATGCACAAAGGCAAGCATGACATTGGAAACCATGCTTACTTCGTCAATGATAAGAAGTTTCATTTTCCTCAAGACTCTTGAAACTTCACAACAAGCATCCCCAGATGACTTGTGGTATTGTCATTTGTTGTCATGCTCCACTGGCAGCATCAGTAGACGATGCAAAGTAATACCTTTAATGTTATGTGCTGCCAGTCCAGTAGGAGCGGTAACAACACAAGACAGCGATGACTCAGTCCTTTCCTGCAAATAACAAGAAATTGCTTTAATAAGGAAACTTTTTCCAGTTCCCGCTTCTCCACTCACGTACAGTCGGACAGGCTTCAACGACGTATATGAGCACTCTTTCTTCTCATGACTTAATCCATGATCAATTTGCTTGGTAACTTTGTCATATATTTTCCTCTGCTCAACGTTGAGTTGTTTTTCCAAGTCTTCTAAGTTAACCGCATCCTCCTGAGCATGTGCCATGGCTCTTTCCACTTCATTCATAGCAGTGGCAGCTTCATTTTCGATAATAGGTCCTCCTAGTGGATCCTGACTCAATGAAACAGAACTCTGACTGTCCTGAGAACTGTCTCTGGCAATCTCGGCTGCAATCGTTGCTTCCTGCTCAATTTCCAAAGTCAACATTTCTTGATATTTGGGAAAAGCAGGACATTCTATGGTCTCCTTGGCGGCAGTGAAAGAGTCTTCGTAACAGAGGAAATCTCCAAGCAGTTCCTCTTCTGCACGCCAAGGCTTGAACAGTTGCAAAAGTGCTAAATAGAAAAACTCCTTTTTTTCTGGAGATTCGCCACTCAATTTTCGATGATTTACCAAGTGGCATTTTCTTTGCTTCACCAGACATCCCTCACTTCCAATTACAGCATACACTCCTTTCTCAATATCTTCTTTGATGTTCCTTTTGAATATGTAATTTTGTAGAACCTCATACAAACAAACATTCTCGAGGTGAGTGCTTCGATTTGGATAATATGTATCCAACATGTTGGTCTTTAAAATGTCGGTACTGTTTGGCTCCTTTTCCACCAAATACTCAATTTCCCGCACAGGTTTCAGAACTCGATTACGCGTTGCAGCAAGACCAAGACTTGCCCAAATGATACTCCTGGATTTAGAATAAAGACTTGCTGAAGACAACCGGTCAGAACATTCGTAAGCTCCAATTTCTCGATGAGACAACATCTTCAGACTGAAACTGTACAACTTCTTACTGAGGCTCTTTTCATGGGAAATGTCCTCCCACATATCCTTCAATTCTGTCTTTTCTTTTTTGGTGATGTAAGATGTCACATACCGAGCCACAGCCATACAGTTGTCAGCCACAAACTGTATATCCATGTTAGCATTCCACATGGACAAAATCACTGGGTTGTAGTCGTTGATGTACTTGGACTCTTCGTTCCTTTTCAAATTGTATGTATTTTTGGGTGATTTCCTCGTCACATTATGTCGCAGAGAAGACATTAAACTGTTCACTCTTCCTTTAGAAATCACCGGTCGTGGAAAGTTGTACTGTTCTATGAAATTCATCACTAAGTCATCCGGATCTGTTCCAAATTTAGGTGCATCCTTGATCCACAGCAACATATGTATATGAGGAGCACCTCTTGCTTGGTACTCCTTTCTCCAGAAGAAATCCAACACCTCTCCAAGAGGTGGATTCTTCTTATTTGTGATGAAAGACATCATAGCTTCAAATCTATGATTGAAGTACCTGCATACATTCACTGGATCCAAAGAGCACAGTTCTCCGGGTGTCTTGAATTCAATGTTTTCAATGTTTCCATTTGCCTCTCGTAGAAATTCAAGTAAGTTTTCCCAGCCATACTCGGCACAGCTCAGAGTGAGGAACCATGTCGGAGCTCCTAAGTTCCTCAGCATACATTTTAAATCACCATGACGACGGTACCAGTATTCATTAGTACCACGCTGACACGCCATGAGATTAATTAGGTGAGAATCCAAAATACTGTCTTGGACATTGACTTTATGCATAAAGTCACTTGCCGAGATGTTTCGCATCTGTATACCACTTTTTAAGATGTGGTTCACTGCATATGACAGTCCAGACAGATCGCTTTCAAACAGGAGATGAAACAAATAGGGAATGCATTGACGAAACCTAGGATCTTCTGCATACAATCGTAAAGTCCGGTATTCAGACGCAGGAATTTGATGAGGTCGCTCATCATATCTTCCTCCTTGACCTGTTGGAAATAGCTGTGGGAAACACCGAGCTTCCAAACTTTCCTCCCAAACACTAATGGGACTCCCTTTGGCTTGTTTCAATTGAAACAACTCAATAGCATTCCCCATGACTTCCTTGGAATGCAAAGGATGAACACTATAATGTTCATATATTTCTTCACTTTTAGAGGCCTCTACTTTCTCAATTTGGCCAGCACACAAATCGCTATCCTCTTCATCACTTACTTCCTACTTCCTCTTCTGCAACATATACATTCTTATAGTACTTATTATTTTTCTTCAAATACAATGTTGCCTTTTTGACTTTCCTAACATCCACTAAATCTTGCCATATTTTCTTATTCTTTGTCGGAACCCCATTAACTAAGATAACCAGAGGTTCCTCTTCCACTTTTTCTACTCCAATTGTGTTTATGTTTTTGTTCAAATCTAGAGGCAAATAAACAACTCTTCCCTTTAATCCTCTCTGTAAATCTGATGGAGGCAACTTCCCTGTCTTTGGCTCCATTCTTACAATAGCCTGAAAGGGATGGATACTTTGAATCAAAATAGATTCATAAGTATTTAAATCCTTCAATTCAGAAGGAATCTCAACCAATTCCAGATTATTATGAACCGCCCTAGCAGGCATCTGGTTTTGGTTTAATTTGTTACAACAATAAGTACACACACGTTGATCCGATCCCAAATCAAAACAATTTTCTACCATCAAGTATATGGCAAAATCCTTCCATTCACTAATTTTTTCCCTTTCACTTTTTGCATATAAATCCACTAACTTAATCTGATTCTTGTAATAAGTGCGTCGACAACACACACAAGTGAAATTAGGCCTCTCACTTGATTTCATCTGAAACGTGGCAATTTCCTTCTGAAAATTATCTGTACTGGAAACCTGTACATTATCTTCAACATTACCCTCTACTTCTGGGTCAATTTGAACATTCTCATCTTTACTTCCAAAGTAACAAAACTCAATTTCTTCACAAATATTCTTGACATCTATTTCAGAACCATGCAAAAGAGCAGCACATAATTGTTTAAGCATAATTGCTGGACTCTTAGCATGATACAACATTCTCACTAATTTCCTCACTTTATTATGATGCACTGCTAGCATCCTGAAATGATGAAAAACACTCTGGCATACTCTCCTGGAAAGACAAGCCAGTGAATGACCACGCAAACCTGTCACTTGTCTCACTCTGCAAGGATCTAATTCTTGCAACAACTTCATTTTCTGCTTCAAACTTTTCTTATTAAATGTCCGTACAAAATCACAAAGCAAATTGATGGAATCCTGTCGCACACTGCAAATAGAACTACACTTCCAAATGTACACAGGACCTTTAGGACGTCTTTCTAAAACCTCATTACCTAACACCTCTTCTATCTCTGTTGTCACAAGTTTTTCTTTTTCAACTGGACAACCATCCTTCACTTCATAAGCTCGACCACTGGTGTCAACTGCAAACACCAAATCATTATCCTGAAAATAACTCTCCTCATTAAAAAATGCCTCACAACTTGAACTATGCATCCATTCTCCGGAAAAAAATTCACAAAAGTTACTACGATTAACTACTCTCTTCCATCTACTATTTGATTTGAAATCAGAAATTACCTTGTTTAGTGTCCTAATTCTATTGATTACCAAAATAAACAACTTTCGCTTAATTTCGAAAGCATGATCAATCATTTTCTCTACATTTTTCTTTTTCTTATAAAATGCCACTTTCTGTTGGCCTTTCTTAATATTTTTTAATAAATTAACTATTATCCTGTTGCGGAACATTCGTTTTCGAATGTCCCTAAACTGTTGTTTCCTTCTACTATCATGCACAGAGTTATCTCTTGCTCTAGCAGTAACATTTTTGATTGGTCTTTCCTTTCCATTTAAATTGCTTCTCTTTTTCTGGACTGAAACATTTTCTGTAGAAATACTTTTTTTACTACAAATATTTCTTATGAATGATTTCGTGGTCTTACCCGGAGCTTTCTTGGTGATTTCACAAGTTTTTTTGGGAGAGGACTGCTGCAATAATAGATGATCCTGCTGTCTTTGATGTTTTCTAGCCTTTCTAATTCGATTCTTAGTTGGCATTTTCACATTTTGAAATGATCTGCAGTTGAATCTGTGGAAAAATATAATAAAAAAGGTTATTAACCACTATTACCAAACAGTAAATGAATAACAGTCATCAAAAACTTAACACCCTACTTATTATTTAACATAGCAATTCTTTTGCACCACCACTGCGTCACAAAAGTGACGCACAGTGGTACAAAACAGGCATACACCTATCATAAATCTCTCCGTAACATTTTAAATGATTGATTCAGGATGACGATAAGGTGTGGCCTTTCCAGAGGTTTGTTTAAGGTGAGGCCTACTCACGGTTGCAGAAGAGTTTTTCGCTTGTTGAAGAATACAAAGGAGATAATACATGTGAAGGCCTACCAATGAAGTAAGTCATGTCCACTTCACTCTTGAACAAAGGCCAGACCTGTTTTGAATCTGTGGTCAGACCTAAACTTCATCTGCACAATGTCATTCATAAACTTAGGAAACACTACTAATGTAATTGAAAAAAGTGGAGTTGGGGGCGTGGCCAAGATGGCGGCGGAGTGAGACGCTCTTTGCGATCCCTCCGGCGCCGAATTTGACAAAGCACCGAATAGCACCCCCGGAACCGTGCCTTGACCGGAGGTTTTGCTGCAGAGGGGCACCGGTGACCAGTGGCTACATTTTGGTGGAAGTGCTTGATCCCCGGAGCGTTCTGTGCGGAGAGGTGCGCTTTTGGAACGGCGGTGGAGGAAGGCCTGGCCGACGCCGGACTGGCGTAGGCGTGGACGCCGAACCGGAAGCGCAGACAGGCGGACGCAGAGAGGAGGTGGACGTCGGCCCGATGACTGGTGCGGGGCCTAAGTAGACGGCGGAGTTGCCGAGGGACTGAATCTCCCCCATTGCCCCCCCCGTGTGGTGCTGTAAGGAGCGGAGACTGGGGAGCCGGGGGCTGAGCACGGATCGGCTACGTTGTGCGCGGCCCGGAGGAGCAGCGGAATGGCCGAGAGGAAGGAGGTGAGCGCTTGGAGGAGGTCGGAGGGGGCGCAGACTCCCGATTTGGAGCGCGGAGGGAACCGCCGAAGCTTGGCAGGATCTGCGCAGGGGTGGCCCCGCGCTCTGGCCGAGTGGCAGGGTCGATCTGTTGAAGGCGGGGTGCCCCCCCATCTGAGCGGGCCGGTGGAGGATTGCGGCCACGAGTGATCTACGCGGGCAGTGCGCCTAGAACGGGTGGGCTCCGCGGACGTGGGGGCTCCGAGGCGGCTGCCTGTTGCAGCGGAGAGGGCGAGGCCCTCTGGAATCGCCACTGCGGCCTAGGTCTTGCGTGGGGCCCTGTTCAGAGGAGCTGCGCTGGGCTGCGAGCTAGGCACCACAGTGCGGGAGGACTGGCAGTGGCCCGGATTCGTGGGGCGTCCTCTAGTTCCTGGGGGCCCCCGCCTTGACAAACAGTGACCTAGTGGGGGCTGTCGATGGCTCGGATGTGCTGGCCGTAAAGAGGAGCAGGCCTACTACAACGGCTACAGCGCCTTGAGGACGGGCTCGGTGAGGCCGACGGTGTGGAGCAGGGGTGTGGAGGCCCATCTCGGTTGCTTCGCTTCGCAGACGACGACTGGCACAGTGGGTTGTGATCATCAGTGGATTGCGATCGGCTTGGGGAGGCGCACATGATCGATCTTGAGATGGCGGGCGTCCCGAGGAGGGGGAAGAATGGCAAGGATGGCCTAACCAGGGGCTCCCAACTCCCGCCGTCCCCTGGGGCGAGTTCCTCGTCCGCATCGAAGGAAGATGAGGCTCCGGTCACCAAAGCATTCATGACTGAGCTGTTTGCGTCCATCAAAGAAGATATCTCTGAGCTACGGTCCCAACTCGCATCGGACCTTAGGGAGGTGAGGAGAGACCTGGATGGGGTGGGCGAGAGGGTGGCCACCCTGGAGGACCATGATCTTAACCTGGCAAATGATGTCCATCAGCTGCAACAAGATGTGCTGCGTCTCAGGGAACAGAATCTGGACCTGCAGTCCCATGCGGAGGACCTGGAGAACCGCTCCAGGCGGAACAACATCCGTATCAAGTCGGTACCATGGGACGGGGAGTCTGGCGATCTGAGAGGCTATGTCCTGGCGCTGTTCCAGCAGGTCTTGGGCGACGAAGAAATTACTGACGTCAAGATGGACAGGGCCCATAGGGTTGGTCTTCCTAGGCGCGGGGGCCCTCCGCCAGACATCCTAGTCTGCGTCCACGATTTTCAGTTGAAAGAGCTCATCCTGAAGAAGGCCCGGGAGGCTCCGTCTCTCCTGTTTCGTGGACATCATCCGCAATTGTACCAGGATTTGGCGGCTTCCACTCTGCGGAAACGGCGTGAGTTCCGGCCTGTGACTGCCTTTTTGAGGGAGCGCAACATCGCTTATTCTTGGGGCCACCCGTTTCGCATCATATTCCGGTGGAACAATAGGCTTGAACAGATCAGGTCCCTTCAAGTGGCAAAGGATCTCCTGGGAATCGACGAGCCGGAAACTTCACCTGGCGATAGGAGCCCTTCTGCGAGGGGCCGGCGACGGTCCCCCTCCTGGCACAGAGTGGGTGGGGAGGGGGGGAGGAGGGTGCCTGACAGGACCACCAGCCTGCAAGAACGGGACGACGCGGTGGCTTCGGTTGCCACCGTCACGCTATCTGCCTCTCAGCTTGGTTCCGGGCCGGCGTGATTTCTGAAGAATGTTTTGACTGGCGTCGGAGGGACGCACCAATGCAGGTACCGTGGGTTCGTATGTACTTTGTGAGAAGACGCCCAGGTACGAGGACTGTGGGGGACATCGGCTGATGTCTCCTCGCCATCCCATGGAGGACTCTTTTGGACTTCTGATGGTTTGTTTGGGGATTTCCGGGGGGGAGGGCCTTGGGGGGACAGTTTGGGGTGTTGGGGTTGGGGGTGAGGGGGGGTGTTGGTGGTGACGCGGATGTGTTGTGGATTGTATCACGTGACTGTGAGCGGGAGGGTGGGGTGTTCTGTTGGTGTGGGAGATGCAAGGCGATTTGGCAAGGGGCTCAGGGATGGAACTGCGGGGAGGAGGGTTGGCGGGAGCTTGATTTTGGTACGGGTTGTGACCAGGGGACCTTCTGGCGAGGGAGGGGGGCATGTCATGGAGTTTATAGAGGGTTCTTGTTTTTTGTCTAACGATGCCTGTTAGCTTAGGGACGTGGAATATTAAGGGGCTGAATTCTCCGCAGAAAAGGCAAAAGGTATGGAAATATATAACTGACCACCAATTGGATGTAGTGGGGCTTCAAGAGACTCACCTGGCACGCAAAGATGAGCTGCGTCTTAAGCATAAGGCAAATCCCCTAATATACAGATCCTCTGCATCCACGAAGCATAGGGGGGTGGCCCTCCTCTTCCGTGCTGCGCTGCATTTTCAGCCTGTTGCGATACGCACGGACAGGGAGGGCCGCTGGTTGATGGTGAAGGGGCTGGTTCAGGGGAGGTTTTGTACTTTTGTTGTGATGTATCTTCCCAATACTGGCCAGAATAAGTTCTTGCATAGCTTACTGCACAAAGTGGGTGATTTTGTTGAAGGGCACTTGTTCCTCATGGGGGACTTTAATTTGGTGTGGGACGGGGCGTTGGACTGTTCTGGCGCTCGCAGGGTGGATACTGGTGTGTTCTCTGAGTTGTCACGGCAAAAGGTTGCGGAGCTGGGGTTGGTTGATGGGTGGCGGTTTCTTCATCCAACGTCAAGAGATAACACGTTTTTTTCTCATATGCACCACTCCTACTCACGATTGGATCATATATTTCTTAGCCAGGCTCTTAGAGGAGATGTCCTTGACTCAACCATTCTGCCACTCTCAGTTTCGGACCACAGCCTGCTGGTGCTTACCCTGCGCTGGTCATCGACCGACACCGGGCAGCGGAAATGGTATTTTCCGGCGTCGGTACTTCGGGACGAGGCTTCTAACAAGGTGCTGCGGTTGGCCATTAGGTAGTTCTTTGCCCTCAATCCGGCGTCCGATACCTCAGTCTCCAACACATGGGATGCCTTTAAGGCGTCCATCAGGGGCACTTGCTTGGGCCTCAATGCACAACTCAATAGGTTGCGAAGCAAGGAGCGGGAGGCCCTGGAGGCTGAGCTAGCCTCTCTCGAGCAGGCGCATAAACTCAACCCCTCGAGGGTGACCCTCCGGCCTCTGACGGCGGTACGAGGAAAACTGAGAGCGCATTATAATAACAGGGCGGAGTTCACCCTACTGAGGTTGGGCCGACAGTCCTACTCTTGTGGTAACAAGGTGGGGAGGCATTTGGCCCGTCAGCTTCGTGACAGACGGGAACGTGAGTACATTGGGGGGATCCGCGACGCTGCGGGACAGTTGCAGCATCGGGACGAAACAAAGGCGGCCATCTTCGGCCGCTTTTACTCGGACCTATACAAGGGGGATGGGCTGGAAACAGCTGCCCAGAAGGAGTATCTGGGGCGCCTGCCCCTTCCACAGGTATCCAAGGAATGGAACGAGCTCTTAGGGGCCCCGATTGCCAGGGAGGAGGTGCTAGATGCCATTACGAACTTGAAGCTTCACAAGGCTCCTGGCCCGGACGGTTACACCGCCGTGTTCTATAAATCATACGCCTCCGAGCTGTGCGATTTCTTGGTCACCCTTTTTAATGACATGGCCACCTCCGGTTCCTCTACTGGCTCCTTGGCGGAGGCGATGATTACAGTCTTGCCAAAGCCGGGGAAGGATCCCGCACAATGCGCCTCCTTTCGCCCAATAGCGCTTCTTAATATAGACGCCAAACTATACTCGGCGATCCTGGCGCGTAGGCTACAAGAC
The DNA here is from genome assembly GCF_964263255.1 of Lissotriton vulgaris. Taxonomy (NCBI): domain Eukaryota; kingdom Metazoa; phylum Chordata; class Amphibia; order Caudata; family Salamandridae; genus Lissotriton; species Lissotriton vulgaris. The sequence continues at coordinate 403,400,329 of NC_141700.1, forward strand.
CTTATGCCGGCGCTAATCCACCCGGACCAATCTGGCTTCATCAAGGGGCGCCAGACGCATGATAACACGCGTCGGGTGGTGCATCTAATAGAAAAGGCGGACAGATTCCGTATACCGGCGGTACTAGTGGGTCTGGACGCCGAGAAGGCCTTCGATAGGGTGGACTGGGGTTTCCTGTTCAATACCATGACTGCCTTCGGTTTTTCGGAGACATTCATCACTATGGTGAAGGCTAATTTCTGCTGCCCCCGGTCCCGGGTTGCGGTGAATGGTCATATGTCAGCGTTCTTTGCTCACACTCGAGGCACTAGACAGGGTTGCCCTCTGTCCCCCCTATTCTTTGCGCTGAGCATCGAGCCGCTGGCAGTGGTGGTACGGGAGCATGATGGGATTCGAGGCCTGCCATTCGCGGGGGAACAGCATAAGATTTCGCTCTTCGCGGACGATGTCTTATTCTCCATTACTGACCCGGAACGCTCGCTGCATTGCATTAGGGAGGTCTTGTTGGAATTTGAGGAGGTGGCAGGCTTCAAGGTCAACTACAGCAAGTCATACATCCTGAATCTTACCCTTTCGCAGGTCAAAATGGATCGGGTACGACCGCTGACTCCGTTGGCCTGGGCCACAGGTTCGATCGTCTACCTGGGGGTCCATCTGACTCCGACAATGAGCGGACTGTTCCAGGCCAACTTCCCATCTTTGTTGGCGAAATCCCGGGCGGAATTGGACAGGTGGAAACCAAAATTTTTGTCATGGCTGGGCAGAATCCATGCCGTGAAGATGGTTCTCCTCCCTAAATTCTTGTATTTATTCCAGGCATTGCCTATCCCCATAGATGGCGACTTTTTTAGGCGGCTCAAGACTCATATACTGCACTTCGTGTGGCAGGGGGGTCAGGCACGGTTTTCCTATGCGGTTCTACGCCGACCGAGATCCAAGGGTGGAGTTGGGCTCCCTGACCTGCAGTTATATTACAAAGCGGCGCAGCTGAGAGTGTTGGTAGAGTGGTCGCAACAAACCTCTGAGAAACATTGGCTCCATATGGACCGATGCGTGGCTGGCAGGTCGATATGGGACTTATCCTGGAAACCAAAGAAGGACCGCCCCCTCAACGCATATATGAGCACTCCTACGAGCACGGTGTTGAAGGTGTGGGATTCACTAGCTGCAGACGACCGCTGGACTACGTTCCCTTCGCCGTTTACGCCCTTGCACTACAACCCGGCCTTCCCACCGGCGCTTCTTGAGGGGCCGTTTGAGGTGTGGAGGGAGGGGGGTTGTCGGGCGTTGACCCATCTGTTCCATGGCCTGGACACCCTCACTTTCGCTAACTGTATGAGAGACTATGGGGTCCCCCAGACTGAACAATTCCGGCATGTTCAGCTGCTTCACTGGGCTACGTCACCTGGAGTGTTGGAGGCGGCTAAGAGACCGCCGACGCCGTTTGAAGCCTTTATATTACGGACGTCCGCCATGAAGGGGGCCATTTCCTTCCTGTACCAGTTATTGCTTCAATCGACGATAGCTCCTCGACCTCGTTATATGGGGCAATGGGAAGAAATGCTGGGGAGAGATATCTCGGATGTGGAATGGTCGGCGCTCTGGCGTGACCTGATGACCTTTTACCATTCCTTGCATTTGAGGGAAGCCCACCTCAAGACGGTCATGCAATGGTATATGTGCCCGACTAGGCTCCACCGCATTTTCCCGGCGACCTCCGATAAGTGCTGGAGGGGCTGCGGACTTCTGGGAGACTTCCGCCACATCTGGTGGGACTGCTCGGTGATCCGACCGTACTGGGAGGAAATCCTCTCACATATCAGGGACATATTGACTTATCCCATTGAGGATTCCATGGCCTGTGTCCTGCTAGGGCTGCGTGACCCTGGCCTTGCTTATCAGACCAGGGCGGATAAAAAGATTTTGTGGCTGTGCCTCGGCGCAGCGAAGCTCACGCTGGCTGCGGCCTGGAAAAAGAAGGAAGCCCCGGCGATCTCACTGTGGCACGCGCGACTCTGGAGGTTGCTCAGTTTGGAAAGGGTGGCGTACATCTTCCTTGGCCAATTCAAGAATTTCCGATATCAGTGGGGCCCCCTGGTTAACTTCCTTTCTAAGGGGTTACCTTCAGCTGTGTGTCCAGCTTCATTGAGGTCGCTGCACCTCTTTCAAGTGTAATGTGGTTGTGGACTGAGTGTTTGTGTGAATGGCGTCACCACCATGGGGGGAGGGAGGGGGAGGGGTGGGGGAGTTTTCTGTTTTGGTCTTTTGGGCTGTGGAGGTTCTGCTAACTGGCTGTCTGACCCGCTTGCGTGGAAAATACAGGATTGGGGTCCAGCATATTGCAGTACTGGCTATCCTAGCTGACCTGGCCTACTGACAGGCATGTCGAACACTTTGTGAAGTGGTCCTAATAGCTGTGTTGTCTCGCTCCTGGACTGGATATGCTTGTACTATATATTGGAACTCTGCTGTTGTGTGAAAACTGATTTTGGCTTGATCTTGAGTAATGTGCGGCTCCTCCGCAGCCCTTTGTTTATTCTCTTCTGCAAATCAAAATAAAAATTTTATAAAAAAAAGAAAAAAGTGGAGTTTTTTTCCTTTTTTCAGAATTACTTCACCTATGTTTCCTCATTGACTTAAAATGTCCTTAAGACACATGAAAGCGTTTTTTGATTGCCCTTGCACCATTTTTGGGTCATTTTTAAAATGGCTATGTAACTCCCATAATCAAAATCAAAATTTGCCAAGCGCAGGTGGGAGCGTATTTACAAGAAAGTTGCCTCATGGAGAAAGCTCTTCAATTAAAATGGGAAAAATAACATCATAGACACTCAAATGCCTTTTAAATATGCTCCAAACAACCTATGAAGCTCTAGCAGTACATATCCAGAAATGTAATTGATTTCAAAAAACGTTTTTGAACACAACATATAAATCAATTGTATACCTACATTCAAGAGGAAATGACTGAAAATGTCCTTAAGACACATAAAAGCGTTTTTTTTTTTGCCCTTGCACCATTTTTGGGTCATTTTAACATGGCTATGTAACTCCCATAATCAAAATCAAAATTTGCCAAGCACAGGTGGGAGCGTATTTACAGGAAAGTTGCCCCATGGAGAAAGCTCTTAAATTTAAATGGGAAAAATAACATCATAGACACTCAAATGCCTTATAAATATGGGTCAAACAACCTATGAAGCTCTAGCAGTACATATCCAGAAATGTAATTGATTTCAAAAAATCGTTTTTAAACACAACATATAAATCAATTGTATACCTACATTCAAGAGGAAATGACTAAAAATGTCCTTAAGACACATGAAAGCGTTTTTTTGAATGCCCTTGCACCATTTTTGGGACTTTTTTAACATGGCTATGTAACTCCCATAATCAAAATCTAAATTTGCCAAGCACAGGTGGGAGCGTATTTACAAGAAACTAGCCCCATGAAGAAAGCTCTTCAATTAAAATGGGAACAATAACATCAGAGACACTCAAATACCTTATAAATATGGCCCAAACAACCTATGAAGCTCTAGCAGAACATATCCAGAAATGTAATTGTTTTCAAAAATCGTTTTTAAACACAACATATCTGTTTCAGCTTACATGAGAGACCATGGAATGGGCTCCATGTACAACAATAACTTGTGTTACTGCATGCCAGATTTCTACACAGAATATGCAATTACAATTTCTCAAAGAAACAAAATCTATTTGTATATCACTTGAGACAAAGCAACATTTTAAAAACATAGCTTTCATCATCATTTTCTCCTTAAATCATACTATTCTCTATCTAAATTAAATAAATCTTTTCTCACCTTAGCAAATACTTTTTGAGTTTCAAAACAGTCTCAAAAATACACCAAATTGTCTTCAGCAGAACAAAGAGGATGCACTCCAGAGGCTGCAGCTATAGAAAGCACAGAAATGCTGATATTCATTACACATATCTCTCTTATTAGCCAATCAAAACTCTTCCCTCACTTTTTTCAAATCAAAACCCTTCCCCCCTCTGACTTTTTTGCTTAGCAACCACCTCCTGAAAAACCTCTCATGTTTGCAAGTTCACACAACAATGTTTCAATTGAACTCTGAACTCTCAGTGCACCTGCGTATCCAGTGCAATCTTTCATTAAATGTTTTTTCCTTGACCATTCAAATTACATCTTTCAAAGAACACATCCATGCACCCTAACTTTCTGTTTTCAGAAATGGAAATGCACCAATCACTGCTAATGAATCATTAGCACTGGAAATCCACTGTTTTTTTTCTTTACAAACTCCTACTGTTTCAACTGCCCTTTCATTACCACACTTCATCTGACTGCAGCACAACCTTCTCCCACCATGTTTAATGTCTGGATTGTTGGACATAGTTACATCTACTGGGCTCAAAGGTATGCTGAGAACAGAAATTTACATAACCTCAATTTACAAGATGTGGAAATTAAGTGGTTGGGCCAAAGAGGATTAAAATGTCACCAATTGATACCATTGGTGAAAACCTTTATGCATTTGCCAAAACCTGACCTGTTAATTGTGCACTGTGGAGGTAATGATTTGGGCACTTTGACTGGGGTAGGTCTGAAAATGCTTTTAAAGGACACCTTTGAGCAATTAATGGCACTTTTTCCTCAAACTGCCTTGGTATATTCCAATATATGCCAAAGACAGAAATGGAGGTGGTCCAACCAATTTTGTCCACAAATTGAGAAGTCGAGGAAGCATGTAAACAAATCTGTTTCAGCTTACATGAGAGACCATGGAATGGGCTCCATGTACAACAAGAACTTGCGTTACTACATGCAAGATATCTACAGAGGAGATGGAGTTCACTTCTCAGATGAGGGCAACAGAATTTTCATTTTGAATTTAAGACTGTGCATTGGTACCTACTTATAAGTACCTAAATGTACCATAAACCCAAAAGCTCTTCTCAGAGCTACCCTACATCTGATCACTCACAATTATTATTTTTCTTTAACTTTTTTCTCTAATTTTCAACAAACTACGCTCCCAGAGCGCTACCCGGTACGCGAACCGGAAGCTAACCGCGCAAAATTTCTAAAAAAAATGTCTTTTTCCAGCACATATGGTCCTCCTCAGCCACCCTAAAAAAACCTAGGGGGTCAAGATACATCTACCGTGCCCCCTTCTACCCATTCTGAACATTATTTGCCCTCCATCTTGTATCTTGATTCGACCGAAACACAAAATGGTGGACTCCCGTAACGCTGCTGGTTCGCGGACCGGGACGCATACCGGGAAGCGGTCCAATAAAAAAGGTGGGAAAGTAATTCACAGAAAAAACGACTGGAGACACTCTCACCAAATATAGATTAGCTCAAACTACATAACAATCCCTTTCATTTTCACAAATTTGATTGAAATTCCATTTAGCCATTTAGCCTGTAGACCTCTCTAAATACCGTGAGGTAAATTACTTCACAAAACACATCTGAAGTGTTGGAATTGACAACCAATGAAAACTTTCTTTCATTTTCTACTTTTATTGCCTGACATTTGATTGGTTATATACCTGAATATATATAAAGGAAGAGAAGGAAACACAGCCATTTTGACTGCTACTTCTTGTTGTACATTACAATTGAATTATCACTAAACACTTCAACTTGTTTGTAAAGGTAAGTTGTTATTTTTAAAACTGAAGTATATTGTGCACTATAAGTTAATATGGTAAACTTTTTCTGATAGTTATATACTGTCCCTCTGTAGTAGTTATAGATTTAGATAGACTTCTCTGTTATAGTTATGGATGGAGTTAGGCTTCTCTTGGTTAAATCACAGACACTTTTTTATATTCCTACTTCCACTCTGATACTATACACTGCCAAAAGATAAATTCACTGATAAAAACTGCCTATCTAAAATTAATCCCAACAGTGCCCTATCTCTACTAATATATTTTTTTTTTATCCAAATTTCAGGCAAAATGGAAGGCGAACAGAAAGTTGAATTTAAAATTGTCCTGCAAGAGAGCAGCCAAGAAATCATTTATCAAAATGAAAATGAATTTATGGATGAAACTAGGGACCAAGAACTACTGCAATGTGTGCAAGCAGTAGATGACCTCCTTAAAAATGAGGACATTTTACACCCTCAGAGACTACAAAGTATATTCAATGAGAATTATGAAATTTCTGACAGTGAAATGTTAGAAAGTTTAATAAATTATGAAACACAATCACAATAAAAAAAAATGCTTAAAAAATAAAGAAATTAAAAAATAATCAACAAAAACATCAAACAATTAACATACAGTATTTGAAAAGTCTATCATTCTTTTTTCCTTATAGTACGCTGCCCAGAACGCTTTCCGGTTCGCAGACTGGGCGCTCCCCACGCAAAAAAAAACTTTTTTTTTTTTTTGGCCCTGCTGGGCCCTTTTAAAACCTCCACATAAAACCTAGGGGGTCAACGAGGATCTACTATGCCCCCTTATGGTAATTTCCCCCTTTGTTTTGGCCTCCTCTTGTCTCTCGATCCTACCAAGAGACAAGATGGCGGCCGCTCCGGACTGTTTAGAATGTTGACAGATGTCATCAGTGATGTCACTGACCATGTCATGAATGATGTAATATGTGACATCATCAGCAGTGGATTGCGGGTGCACGATATATAGTTAGCGCATCTAACTATATATGGAATTTCAATGGTTTTATGCGAGTAAAATAAGGTTTTGTAAATGCAAATCCCTAACTATATATGGCCTAAAACCAATGGTTTTTTCATTGAATTTTCAAGGTTTTGTAAATGCAAATTCCTAACTATATATCGACTATAACCTATGGTTTTTTCAGTGAATTTCAATGTTTTTTTAATAGCAAATATGAAAAGCTTTAAAATGTCAAGTACGTGATAGATAAAAACTTTTTCGTGTTTATGCACGCTGATGTGCTTTGAACGCTGCCCCCCTCCCCTCTTTTCTCTTAGTAGTACTCTCTCTTTGCAGATACTGAAGAGTAGTTAACGCAGGCCTTTACCCCCGTTGTAATCCGTCCTGCCTGCTTGTCTCTCCATTTGATTGATTATTATCCAAGCATTTACTGTTTTACAATTGATTCTCTTTGGTTCATTCTCTATTTACAAACAAGCACAAAGTCGCAATACTCTGTTTAGTCTTTGCAGATCGGGAAAAATCGTGTAAAAAAATAAAAGTAATCGAGCAAAATCAGTACGCCACTAATTGGATCTTTTTTTGACCTCGCTAAAATAGAAATATTATAAACAACCCTTCATGAGAAATACGAAAATAGTGAGATGAACTGAGCTCCACACCATGAGGGCTGCAAGACAGCTCAGCTCCATCACCCATCCCGCCCAAAATAACGACAAACCCTATGCAAATATTAAAAATATAGACAACACACCAGCAAAGAAACAGGGTAAAACATTTTATTAAATAACTATTTACATAACATTGGTTTATAAGATGATGTCAGTAGTGGACCGATGTGTGAATAGGTCGAAAGCAGCACAAGGCGCCAAGATCCGGATGGCAAGTCCTGGATGTTGGGTGCCATAGTTCAGAGTTCTGAGTTTGAGCCTTTTTCAATGCCTGTGCTTTGTTGTTTCCCCTCCATCAAAAACAAAAAAAATATAGAAAACTGTGCAAAAATACCAAAAAAACAAAAAATGTTTACAAAAGCAGTGCTTGTAAGACTGTCTGAAGCTTATTTCCACCTACTGCAGCTTCACTATTCTCAAAGTAAGTGAGGGTCGTTTGTGGACCTGACTGCATTTGAAAACAATGTTATATGGTACCTCCCTAAACCGCTTGACGGAGGCCCCCGAGGGACGGTGTGATGGCACGGACTCGGAGAAGACGCTTGGCTCCGACCCCCTCCCCAAGTCTTATAGCACTGGTGTAGCCTGAGATCGCCCCCGACATAGGCGGCCGGCTCCCGGGGTACGGCGGAACTTTTTGCCTTTTGATGACTCTTCTATTCTGGACTTTGTCCCACAATCCGTTTCACCTGAAGACACGCTGTAGTGGGGCGCCCCTTTACCGTTTTAGTTGCCATTCCGCCCGCTTTTGCTACACTGTGCATCTTCCGCCATTCAGCTGTTTACCACCCGCTCTTGCTACTACAGCGTCTCGCTCACCATGTAGTTAGGTTGCTCCCGCTCTTGCGGTGCAGCGATAGGCGGCTGCCACAGTACTCTCAAAATGGCGGCCGGCTCTTCGGTTTTGGGCCTGGTCCACTAAAATGGCCCTGGGACACCTTGGAACTCGGACGCTTCCCTGATAGGGCTTGGGTCCCATTCTCGAAAGCGTCCCCTCAGCCGTGAAGATTCTACAAAAGTCTTGGGGGCCCCCGACTCCCGCAGGCTTCTGGTGGGGAGCGGCTGCCATGTCTGCTCGTGGAATGGCCACGACGGAGCTACGAGATGGTAGTGCTCTCATGCTGACGCCAGCTTTAGTCTGAAACATCCAGAAACACTGTAGACTACCAATTCGATCAGTTCCGGTAGCGCCCCAACATGACCCGGAAGAGAAGAACTTGCCCTCCCCTCTTTGACTGATGGTTCTTGTTGCCTGTCCCCTCTGTTGTCATTTAACAGAACTTTTTGGACTGCTGAAAGGGGTTGTGTTCCGAACGCTGGTTGGTGGAGACATTTTGACTATATTCTTGACGTACGTTGTCGCGTAATGCGTTATATGACACGCCGCGTTAGCGCACCCGGAAGTGATCCGGGGCGCGGCGCGCAGCGCGCAACGTAAGCATAACAGGTCATGTGACTTGTTAATAAAACTTTTCATTGGTTCATTTTACTTTTGTTATTTTAATGATGAAAAGCTTGGTCATATGACCTAAAAATTACGCTTTTTATTGGTTTCGAACATTATTTTTTTTAAACATATAGGTTATAATATTCCAGGCTAATGTACTTTCCCGGAAAATTTACAACTGTCCTGCAAGTAAAATATATTCCTTTTTCGAGAAAAAGGGCGTTTCTTCGTCCCATGACGGAGCCGTTGAGCAAAAGAGGCTCGGCCTGCTGTCTTAGTCGCTGAAACGCCTGAATATCAGATTCTTATCGATCACTTTATGTTGCAGGAGTGAAAAACACAACTGCCCTTGACCATTTATCTTTACTGCGTTCCTACATATTATACCTTTTATCCGTCATGTAATTGGACTACTTTATTTCACTTGCCTTTTACTGATTCGAAAACAGTGACTAAAAGTAAAAACTTTACCAATGTAAATACTACTACCATGTTTTGTTTTAAAAACCTTTATTGTGAAAATGTCAGTATACAAATACGGGCCTATAACCACGTGGGCCGGCCACGGAGCAAACTGGAATCGTATATGATGAGGAGACATTTACATTGTAGAGGAACGTAACGAGCGGGCCATTAGGTTGCAAGAACTAAGGTGTCTAACAGTTGCGGAATCGGTGGACGTACATTTTGTAATTAAAATACGACAGGGCCACTTACAAAAAAGTTATCTAGATATACATTTGCGTGCAAGTACCATGGGGGACGTTAATTCGAACTTTCAATAGTACAGTAATCAATAACACATCAGAACTTAATATCAATAGGGATGTCGAAATATTCAATCAATTCTCGTCCCCGCCCGCCATGAGCATCAAAACTGCATTCATATCTCATGATATCAAGGTTGTTCAACTAGTACACAACAATGAGTTACGAGTCCCATTTATACCGGCGCCATTTTGGGCGAGTCCGGGCAGGTCCAAGATATAGTCAAAATGTCTCCACCAACCATCGGCCAGACCAGAACCCCTTTCGGCCCTTTATGCTACAAGATGGTGTCTTCCATTCAGAAAATATTGTCGGCAGCATTTTGAAAGGAAACAGAAACAGCCGTTCTCCTAGTGAGTTTCACATTGTTACATTTAGGAAGAATGTTGAAGAGTAGTATGTGGAAAATCTGAAGCCATTTTTCTACAAACTCTCAATCAGACTTGGATGGAAAAAAAATCCTGAAGAATGTACAAACTGAAAACCAATTTTTGTCTGTATAGCATCAACAGCAACGCTTGAGTCAGCTTTGTGTCAAGCCGCCATTTTCATTCAATCAATAGCGTCCCCCTGCACACATTCAGGGACCTGGTCGTGTCTTCAGATGAAACGGATTGTAGGAAAAGAAGCAGAAAGGAAAAGGAAAAAAGTTCCGCCGGACCTCGGGAGCCGGCCGCCTATGTCATGTGCGACCTTTGGCCACACCAGGGCAATAGTGAAGCTGCAGCAGGTGCAAATAAGCTTCAGACAGTCTTACAAGCACTGCTCAGAACTCTCAACTATGGCACTCAACATCCAGGACTTGCCATTCGGATCTTGGCGCCTTGTGCTGGTTCCGACCTATTCACACATCGGTCCACTACTGACATCACCTCATAAGCCAACGGGGCACCCCACGCCGACTTTTGGCGCAGCATTGTAGGATGGCCACACCAGTGCGGCAACTTGCTGGACACAACCTCGGTGCCATCCGGATCTCGGCGCGTTCGACTCACTGTACCGCAAGAGTGACCGGAACTCAGCTGGACACGCCGTCTTTCGGCGCAGCATTGTAGGATGGCCACACCAGTGCGGCAACTTGCTGGACACCACCTCGGTGCCATCCGGATCTCGGCGCGTTCGAGTCACTGTACCGCAAGAGTGACCGCAACTCAGCTGGACACGCCGTCTTTCGGCGCAGCATTGTAGGATGGCCACACCAGTGCGGCAATTTGCTGGACACCACCTCGGTGCCATCCGGATCTCGACGCGTTGTGCTGCCTTCGGCCTATTCGCACATCGGTCCGCTACTGACGCCGCCTCACGTGCCAACGGATTTTCTACGCTTTTTGTAGCCCTATGCCGCATAACAGGTCATGTGACTTGTTTATAAAACTTTTCATTGGTTCATTTTACTTTTGGTTTCCTAAAGATGGAAGGCTTGGTCATATGACCTAAAAATAACACTTTTCATTGGTTTAGAACATTTTTTTTTCCCAAACGATGAAAGCCCCACCTTGTTTCTGGATCATTCAGACTGAAGCTGGCGTCAGCATGAGAGCACCACCATCTCGTGGCTCCGTCGTGGTCATTCCGCGAGCAATCATGGCAGCCGCTCCCCACCGGAAGCCTGCGGGAGTCGGGGGCCCCCAAGACTTTTGTAGAATCTTCATGGCTGAGGGGACGCTTTTCGAGAATGGAGCCCAAGCCCTAGCAGGCAAGCGTCCGAGTTCCAAGGTGTCCCAGGGCCATTTCAGTGGACCAGGCCCAAAACCGCAGAGCCGTCCGCCATTTTAAGAGTCATGTGGCAGCCGCCTATCGCTGCACTGCAAGAGTGGGAGCAACTCAACAACATGGTGAGCGAGACGCTGTAGCCGCAAGAGCGGGCGCAACTCAGCTGGATGGCCGCCACCTGGGGAGGCCCGTTCACGCCGCCTCCCCCACGCCCCCCCCCCCGGGCCGCCCCACGCCAATTTTCGGAGCAGCATTGTAGGATACCAAAACCAGTGCGGCAGTTTACTGGATATCACCTGGGTGCCATCAACATATCAGCGCGTTCTGCTGCCTTGGGACTATTCGCACAACAGACCGCTACTGACGAGGCCTCCCCCCGCACTACCCGGGACGCCCCACGCCAATTTTCGGAGCAGCATTGTAGGATTCCAAAACCAGTGCGGCACCCAGGCGACATCACCTGGGTGCCGTCCAGAACTCAGCACGTTGTGCTGCCTTGGGACTATTCGCACAAAAAACAGCTTCTGACCATTGTTGCTTTTTTGGGTGAAAAATGTTTAAATGTTTTTACAGTTTTTGTTCCGTTCATTATATTTAAAAGTTAATAAAGTTTTATAATCTTACTTTGTTGGAGTGTTATATATTTTTTTTAAAAACGGGTGAATGGGGCCTTGAATCGGGTTATTGTCATGTGTGGGCTTTGGAAGTGTGCTGCTGCAGGATCGGACATTTCAAACTCAAATGCACGTTCTTTTTCTTACCTTTCCGAAGCATGGAGCGCAATAGCAGGCAGAGAAAGGGTGATGCACGTGTTGAACACTACCTGACCTGGCAAGTTGCTGGCAGTGCCCCCCCGCCCGCTCCTGAAAGAGAGCACACACACACCGCCGCCCCGAGTACTTCGCAAATCTTTAAAAGACCATGCGCTTGTTCATGAGGCTTAAATGGTTTATCACCTCTTCTAGAACCCCTGCATCGACCCTCTGACGTTTCCTGGAAAAATTACCATGTAACACAATACCAAGCCCTGTCAGCTGAAACCCCCAAGGAATCGTGGGGCATATTATCAAGGGGGTTTATCTCCGCTTTTTTGGCTTTAAAAGCCATGAAAGCGGAGATAAAATTATCTCCCTATTACCAAGCTGTCGCTAACACCAGTTAGTGACAGCTAAAAGGAGATAGCGACCATCTTGGGCCCCGCTTTGCATGTCAGTGATACTTATCACTAATGACATGCAAAGTGGGCGTGCCAAGATGTTAGCGATTGGAAACAGTCCCTAACATCGCTATCTCCTATTACCAACTTTTGGAGATATTCGCGCTAAGCGCGAATATCTCCAAAATCTAACACCTGCCCTGAGCAGTTCTAAGCCATGTTATCCAATGGGAGGTGGATAACATGGCTAAGAGCATTTGCTCGATCATACATGAATATCGCTGACTTTTCTGCGATAATAGCAAGGTTTATCTGCGATAAAAATCGCCGATGTGCGGCGATAATTTTTGTCTCTAAACAAGTTAGAGACAAAAATTATCGCTAGTTGTTCGTAATATGCCCCCGGGTTTTTGCTTGCAGAAATCGGGAGGCGGGAGACTAGCACTAAAATCAGTAGTCTCACGCCTGAATCGGGAGGGTTGGCATGTCTGGATTCTCTACAGCTGGGGCCATAAACTATATCCGCAGGGGTAGGTGATAGCCTGGGACCAGCCTGGCATCTAAAATGGCTGCCGTGCACGACAAAATTGTGGCATTGGAAAAAAGGCAAGATGGCGCAGCCGCTGGAAGAGATGTATCAACATATATGAGCCTCCTCAGCCACCCTCAGGAAAAATAGGGGATTAGGATACGTCTCCCGCACCCCCTTATACCTAGTAATTTAATTAACGAAGCACAAAATGGCGAATTCCCGTTTCGCTACCAGTTTGCGGCCCAGTTCGCGGCCCGTGAAGCGCTTCTACCGTGAAAAATCTTTTTTTTTTATTTTCCCCACGGGACCCTTTAATAACCCCAACAACATTCCTAGGGGGTCAAGAGGGGTATACCTTGCCCCCTTTCATTAAATTCCCCCTTCGTTTTTCACCTCTTCTTCTCTCTCGATCCTACCGAGAGATAAGATGGCGGCCGCTCCGGACTGTCACGCAGCAAAAAAAAAAAAGCTCACGCACAGCCGCTGGAAGAGATGTATCAACATATATGAGCCTCCTCAGCCACCCTCAGGAAACATAGGGGATTAGGATACGTCTCCCGCACCCCCTTATACCTAGTAATTTAATTAACGAAGCACAAAATGGCGAATTCCCGTTTCGCTACCAGTTTGCGGCCCAGTTCGCGGCCCGTGAAGCGCTTCTACCGTGAAAAATCATTTTTTTTTTATTATCCCCACGGGACCCTTTAATAACCCCAACAACATTCCTAGGGGGTCAAGAGGGGTATACCTTGCCCCCTTTCATTAAATTCCCCCTTCGTTTTTCACCTCTTCTTCTCTCTCGATCCTACCGAGAGATAAGATGGCGGCCGCTCCGGACTGTTTAGAATGTTGACAGACACCGGAGAGCCAATCAGCTTTCTGCACGCAAAGTTCCGTTTCGCGAAAAGTAAGCGAACCGGTGCGCAGCCTGGAGAGCTGTTACAGATATATATCTTGTTTTGAACGTTAATTTCTCAAAAACTACTGGAGCACATATATTGAGACCTAGCAAAGGCACATCGGGCTAACAGTCCCTACAATTTTGCCAAGTTTCGTGCAAATCCATTCAGCCGTTCGAGCTAAAAGTGAGTCCAACCGCCCTATGGAAATTAACATGGGAAAAACGCGTTTTGGGACCCCCCTTTTTTCTCGGCCCCCCCTTAATGAAACCCCCCCAAATTTTCAAGGGCTGCTCAGAAACAATATGTGCCATTTTCCTGAAAATTTCAGCCGATTCCGTCCACAAACGCCAAAGTTATTAGACATAGAATTTTCAAAAATCCCATAGGGAATAAATCCTAACTATATATACCTACTGGCGATAGCCAGTAGGTAATATATATATATACACCAAAGAATCCCGCTTCATGAAGAGGTTGCCTGCTTTACTGGTGTGTTTGCGCTTGCAATCGAAATTCTTGTCAAGGTATTGACTTCAGGCGGACCCACCTTTAGCGCGCTGCAACGCGAGGAACACCGCATGAGCGGACCGTGACTGCACGGTGGTGATGGTGCATTGTCGTCATCCCAAGTTTCAGCAAAACCAGCGCCCGACAGGTTGAAGCTATGCGGGGACTCGAGGGGTTGTGATGCCTGAATACTCACCTCACCATGCGTGCCCAAATTCACCTATGCCTGCAGACACTAAGATTTAACTTTTTGTTTCCCCCATCACGCTACACCAGGCACACAGGATTCTGGGAGTTGGAGTTCCATACTGAACCCAACCCAGCAGATGATCACATGAGCGGGGGCGGAGCCAGAAGTGAACTTTATTAAGATTGACGACTCTCAATCGGGGCACAACGGACATGAGGCACAGCGGCTAGGGGCGTCTGAGGAAGGATTTCAATCCGAAATGCATTATGCCCGGCTGTAAGGAACTTCAATAAAGAACCCCACCTGTATTTCCCTGCCTGGGATTCTTTCCTTTCATTTTGTTGGAGGGTGTTCGTGGATATTCGTGTGTCAGCCAGAGACACACCAAAGAATCCCGCTTCATGAAGAGGTTGCCTGCTTTACTGGTGTGTTTGCGCTTGCAATCGAAATTCTTGTCAAGGTATTGACTTCAGGCGGACCCACCTTTAGCGCGCTGCAACGCGAGGAACACCGCATGAGCGGACCGTGACTGCACGGTGGTGATGGTGCATTGTCGTCATCCCAAGTTTCAGCAAAACCAGCGCCCGACAGGTTGAAGCTATGCGGGGACTCGAGGGGTTGTGATGCCTGAATACTCACCTCACCATGCGTGCCCAAATTCACCTATGCCTGCAGACACTAAGATTTAACTTTTTGTTTCCCCCATCACGCTACACCAGGCACACAGGATTCTGGGAGTTGGAGTTCCATACTGAACCCAACCCAGCAGATGATCACATGAGCGGGGGCGGAGCCAGAAGTGAACTTTATTAAGATTGACGACTCTCAATCGGGGCACAACGGACATGAGGCACAGCGGCTAGGGGCGTCTGAGGAAGGATTTCAATCCGAAATGCATTATGCCCGGCTGTAAGGAACTTCAATAAAGAACCCCACCTGTATTTCCCTGCCTGGGATTCTTTCCTTTCATTTTGTTGGAGGGTGTTCGTGGATATTCGTGTGTCAGCCAGAGACACACCAAAGAATCCCGCTTCATGAAGAGGTTGCCTGCTTTACTGGTGTGTTTGCGCTTGCAATCGAAATTCTTGTCAAGGTATTGACTTCAGGCGGACCCACCTTTAGCGCGCTGCAACGCGAGGAACACCGCATGAGCGGACCGTGACTGCACGGTGGTGATGGTGCATTGTCGTCATCCCAAGTTTCAGCAAAACCAGCGCCCGACAGGTTGAAGCTATGCGGGGACTCGAGGGGTTGTGATGCCTGAATACTCACCTCACCATGCGTGCCCAAATTCACCTATGCCTGCAGACACTAAGATTTAACTTTTTGTTTCCCCCATCACGCTACACCAGGCACACAGGATTCTGGGAGTTGGAGTTCCATACTGAACCCAACCCAGCAGATGATCACATGAGCGGGGGCGGAGCCAGAAGTGAACTTTATTAAGATTGACGACTCTCAATCGGGGCACAACGGACATGAGGCACAGCGGCTAGGGGCGTCTGAGGAAGGATTTCAATCCGAAATGCATTATGCCCGGCTGTAAGGAACTTCAATAAAGAACCCCACCTGTATTTCCCTGCCTGGGATTCTTTCCTTTCATTTTGTTGGAGGGTGTTCGTGGATATTCGTGTGTCAGCCAGAGACACACCAAAGAATCCCGCTTCATGAAGAGGTTGCCTGCTTTACTGGTGTGTTTGCGCTTGCAATCGAAATTCTTGTCAAGGTATTGACTTCAGGCGGACCCACCTTTAGCGCGCTGCAACGCGAGGAACACCGCATGAGCGGACCGTGACTGCACGGTGGTGATGGTGCATTGTCGTCATCCCAAGTTTCAGCAAAACCAGCGCCCGACAGGTTGAAGCTATGCGGGGACTCGAGGGGTTGTGATGCCTGAATACTCACCTCACCATGCGTGCCCAAATTCACCTATGCCTGCAGACACTAAGATTTAACTTTTTGTTTCCCCCATCACGCTACACCAGGCACACAGGATTCTGGGAGTTGGAGTTCCATACTGAACCCAACCCAGCAGATGATCACATGAGCGGGGGCGGAGCCAGAAGTGAACTTTATTAAGATTGACGACTCTCAATCGGGGCACAACGGACATGAGGCACAGCGGCTAGGGGCGTCTGAGGAAGGATTTCAATCCGAAATGCATTATGCCCGGCTGTAAGGAACTTCAATAAAGAACCCCACCTGTATTTCCCTGCCTGGGATTCTTTCCTTTCATTTTGTTGGAGGGTGTTCGTGGATATTCGTGTGTCAGCCAGAGACACACCAAAGAATCCCGCTTCATGAAGAGGTTGCCTGCTTTACTGGTGTGTTTGCGCTTGCAATCGAAATTCTTGTCAAGGTATTGACTTCAGGCGGACCCACCTTTAGCGCGCTGCAACGCGAGGAACACCGCATGAGCGGACCGTGACTGCACGGTGGTGATGGTGCATTGTCGTCATCCCAAGTTTCAGCAAAACCAGCGCCCGACAGGTTGAAGCTATGCGGGGACTCGAGGGGTTGTGATGCCTGAATACTCACCTCACCATGCGTGCCCAAATTCACCTATGCCTGCAGACACTAAGATTTAACTTTTTGTTTCCCCCATCACGCTACACCAGGCACACAGGATTCTGGGAGTTGGAGTTCCATACTGAACCCAACCCAGCAGATGATCACATGAGCGGGGGCGGAGCCAGAAGTGAACTTTATTAAGATTGACGACTCTCAATCGGGGCACAACGGACATGAGGCACAGCGGCTAGGGGCGTCTGAGGAAGGATTTCAATCCGAAATGCATTATGCCCGGCTGTAAGGAACTTCAATAAAGAACCCCACCTGTATTTCCCTGCCTGGGATTCTTTCCTTTCATTTTGTTGGAGGGTGTTCGTGGATATATATATATATATATATATATATATATATATATATATATATATATATATATATATATATATATATATATATATATTCACTGAAAAAACCATAGGTTTCACACCAGTTATAGTTAGGAATTAGCATTTAAAAAACCTATTAAATTCACTGAAAAAACCATAGGTTTTACACCAGTTATAGTTAACTGGAAATTTTACTGACTTAAAACCATTGAAATTCCACGTTATAGTTAGTTGGACTCACTATATGTTGCGCGCCTGCAATGCGCCACTTGGGATTCACCAGCTAGAACTCTTTAATTTATGAATAAAAAGGACAATTTAATGACAATCTAAATAACCTGGATGGGTATAAATAGAAATGTTATTTACTTCCTTTCCGACAACAGAGATGTGTATGATTGAAATGCTGTCAATTTCACTAGTGGGACACTGTTCCAATATGGCCGCTCCTTTGTTGATACGAATCATAGCCCTACGTTTATGTTCATATCAGGAAGTGATATGTGAAACTTTATTTAACTATGTTTTTGAGGAACTCAATTCACCCGTGATCAAGCCGAGTGTTCGCTGAAACGCGTTGGGTTGGTTCCATGCACTGTTGTCATGCTGGAATAAAAATATGAAGAATACGAAATACGATCTTTTGGTCTGAAGAAGTGGTGTTTGAGACTGGAGAAAGAGTGCATTTTACGCTTTTTAGGTTTAAAGCATTTTTATTGAGACAAAACAAAACATGGGGGAAGGGGATAGGAGGTTAGGGTTACACACAATACAGTAAAAGAAAAAAGGTGCAACTCAGGAGCGTTGGCGAAGAGCAGTTCGGTGGTCCAGAGGAAAAGCATAGCAAATGAAAGGCAAAAAATGCAATCTGTGTAACCCCTGCGTGCATATCCAACACCCCAAATCTGAGCAATGAAAGCCATTAGCAACTCAACAAAGCACAACCCAACCCCCCCGTCCCCCATCCCCCCAATAAAAGAAAAAGGAGGGAAACAATACCCCAACTCCCCCGTCCAATGGCCCCGCACTAGGATTATCCGCCCCAAAAAGCCAGCCACCCCCCCCGCCCCCCCCCCAGGATCCCGTCCCTCATTTGGTCTAGTCCGCCGGGATCACCGGTGGCGTCAGCCTAAGAAGTCTAAGGTACCTCGGGCAGGTGAGCTCCCGAAATTGGGTGGACAGCAGCGCTAGGAAGGGTTGCCACAGCTCTTCAAATTGGTCTATCTCCCCCGCCACCATAAGCGACAACTTCTCCATTCCCAACACATGCCAGAGCCTATGCAGCCAACCCGTAATGGAAGGGACAGTGGTGGTGCGCCAGGGGATAAGGATGTTCTGGACCGCAGACCCCAGCACAATTGCGATCTGCCTACCCCTGCGGGACTTCAATGGGTACATTAGGTCATTAGGGAGGCCCAGCAAGACATATGCCGGAAAGCGCGGCAGCTCTATCTCAAAGTGCTTATCCACCTCGTCCAAAACCTCCTTCCAGTAAGCGGTCAACACGGGGCAATCCCAAAGAATGTGTGAGAGGGTACCCTCCTGCTCGCAGCCCCGCCAGCACCCCTTGTCAGTGTGTCTATGCATTTCATACAGTCTCTCCGGGGTATAGTACCAATAAGTGGACACCTTAGTAAAGGTCTCCGTTAGGCCCGTATGATATGCAGAGTGCCGCGCCCGATACGCAATTTTGTCCCATTCCTTGTGGCTGAGTGTCCTACCCAATTCCCTGTGCCAACGCTCCCTCCCTGGGTTATAATAGTGAAACGGCGGGGGTTATAGGAACTTGTACAAATCGGTAATCAGCTTAGCATCGGAGGTCCGGGTAACCAACCACCTCTCATACGGTGTAATTTGCCGAGCATCGGTGTCACGCACCTGGGGTTGGAGGGCCCAATGCCAAACCTGCATATAGCGCAATCTGTCCAGCTCCGTCAGGCCGAATTCCTGCCGAAGTTGCTGAAAAGAAATCACGCCCTCCGGTCGTAGATCTGGAAGAGGACCCTGCAGCCCGCATTCACCCAATGGGAAAAAGCTCCCGGCTTAATCCCTGGGGAGAAGTCCGGGTTACCCACTATGGGCGTGAACGGCGAAGGGAAGGTGGTAAGGCCCCGAACCCCGCAGACTGCATCCCACACCCTCAAGGGGACCCGCGTGATAAAAGAGGCGTAAAGGTTAGGGGGGCGATGCGCGCGGCACAAGAATGGAACCTCTTGTAAGGTGCGGCCCGCCACCGCCTGGTCTTGAAAAAGCCAGTGTTTGTCGGACTCCCACCTGCTCCACTCCACCAGGTATCGCAGCTGCGCCGCCTGAAAGTACTTACGGAGGTCCGGGATACCAAGACCCCCTGCCTCCGGGTAAGCGTGGAGAGGACCCTCTTCATCCGCGGCTTGCGGCCCTGCCAGACAAAGCGGGAGATGTCAGCCTGCGTTTTTTCGTATCCAGCCCACCGGGGGCTGGAGAGGTAGGGCACGAAAAAGATACAGTATCTGGGGCAACACCGTCATCTTAACCGCCGCGATTCGTCCCAGCCAGGACAGTAGGCCCTTGCTCCAGCGGCCAAGCTCCTCCTTGATCTTCCTGCTGAGGGAATTGTAATTGGCCGCAACCATCTCCGGCAATGTGGGCGCCAGCAGAATCCCCAGGTATGGCACCGTGGACGAGGACCACTGCATGGGGAAGAGTCGCTGAAGGTCCCCTCTGGTATCCGCAGCCAGGGACACATCTAACGCCACCGACTTGCTCATATTCATTTTGAAGCCGGCCACATGTGCAAAGGTGTCCAGCTCCTGGATGCAAGCAGGTAGCGACCTCCTAGGGTCGTCCAAGGTCAACAGGACATCGTCCGCATAGAGGCTAACCGTGTGAACATACTGGTCCATCCTGACTCCAATAGCATCCGGGTTGTTGCGAATCCTCTGAGCAAACGGCTCCATGTAGGGGGAAAACAGAAGCGGCGAGAGGGGGCAGCCCTGCCTCGTGCCGCGTTCGATAGCAAATCCACTGGAGCTACACCCATTGACCTGCACCGACGCTGAAGGATGCTTATAACAGTTGAACACCATGGTGCGGAACTTATCACCGATTCCCAGTTTCCTGAGAACCAGCTCGAGATACGGCCAATGAACTCTGTCAAAGGCCTTCTCCGCATCAACTGACAGCAGCATCCGCTCCCCCGGGATCCGCGAGGCCTTCTCCAGAACATGCGACACCCGCTTGGTATTGTCAACCGTCTGTCTGCCGGGTACGAAGCCAGCCTGGTCCGCCTCCACCAGTCCGGGGAGGTGCGGGCCCAGCCTGGACGCTAGAATCCCCGTATACAACTTGAGGTCGACATTTAAAATTGAAATGGGTCGAAACGAACCGCATAAGGCCCGGTCTTTCCCAGGTTTCGGGATTACCGAGACCGTCGCACTCAGGAGATCCGGTGGGATGGCTCCCGGCTCGGAGAAGGAATTAAATAGCCGAGCAAGGACAGGGGCCACAGCCGTGCAAAAGGTCTTATAAAACAGAGACGTGTACCCATCTGGGCCCGGGGCCTTACCATGCTTCAGCCGCGCTATAGCGGAAATCACCTCCTCAACATGGATATCCCGCTCCAGATGGTCCGCCTGAGCAGGATCCAGCACCGGAAGGGCCACCGGCTCCAAATAGTCTTCGGCGTCCCGCGGCGAGGAGGGCTCCTCAGCATACAGCGCCTCGTAGAAGCTGCGGAAAGATTCCGCTACCTCTGCGTCCCCGGAAACGACCACTCCGTCCGTACCCACCAGTTCCTTCACGACGCTACGTTGTTGCGCGACCCGGAGCCGGTGTGCCAGGAGCTTACCACATTTGTCCCCCCCTGTGTAGAAGGCATGCTTCAAGCGCAAGGCGGCATACTCCGCCCTATCAAGATCCAGTGCCGACAGGAGTTTCCTCGCAGCCTTCAACTGCCTCCACACCCTTGGAGCCCCGTGTGGCGGTGGACCTGCTCAAGCTCCCGGACCTGAACGGTCAGCTCGTCCCTTTTCCGTTGCCGCTCCCTATTTTCGGCTGAGGAGATGGAAATAAATTCCCCCCGGAGGACTGCCTTCAGTGCCGCCCACTGTGTCGCTTGTGAAGTGCCGGTGTTGCTATTGTGAGTCAAATAATCCTGTATGACCTCCCCAATGCGTTTCACAACAGACTTTTTGTGTAAAAGGGTATCTCGAAGGCGCCACACCCCCCTAGAGGGAGAGGCCGCCGGCCACGTGAAAACGCCGGCGACTGGCGCATGGTCAGACAGGGTCAGGACCCCAATGTCCGCCGCTGTGGCGGCAACGCGCATCGGTCCACTCACCAGGAGATAGTCCAGCCATGAGTAGGTTCCGTGTGCGTGTGAAAAGTAAGAGTAGTCCTTATCAGTGGGGTGCATGGAGCACCAAAGGTCGTGTAAGTCCATTTCCGCAATCCTGGCCTTCACCGCCTGGGATAGTTCCCCCGTCTGCGGGGAGCGCTGCGCCGACCTGTCCATCACAGAATCGAAGACAATATTAAGGTCTCCCCCCAAGATGACATGGCGGTCGGGAGAGGCAGTGACGTCCACCAACACCATTTTACGCTTTTTGAAGCGTTTTGTGAAACCGAATATATATATGTATATATATATATATATATATATATATATATATATATATATATATATATATATATATATATATATATATATATATATATTCATAGAAAAAACCATAGGTTATAGTGGATATATAGTTAGGAATTTGCATTTACAAAACCTTGAAAATTCAATGAAAAAACCATTGGTTTTAGGCCATATATAGTTAGGAATTAGCATTTACAAAACCTTATTTTACTCGCATAAAACCATTGACATTCCATATATAGTTAGAAGCGCTAACTATATATCGCGCACCCGCAATCCACTGCTGATGATGTCACATATTACATCATTCATGACATGGTCAGTGACATCACTGATGACATCACTGATGACATCTCAAATGACATCACTGATGACATCACTGATCACAACATCCAGTGATTGTATGTGTCTGTAAAGTTTAAATATGTTTTACATATTGAAGAATGAGTGGATGTATAAGTGTCTGGATGAAGAATTTAGTAGGTGCATGACTGACTGTATGAAAGAGTGATTAAATGTGTCTCACTGAGTGCATGGGTTAGTGACTAAACTGTCTTAATTTGTGTATCAGTATGTTTGTTGTTGTGTAAGCTGCTGCATGTGTTGATCAGTAGCTATAAGAGTGGCCATATGGGTTATTGATTGGTTGCCCAAGTATTTGAATGGGAGGCTGAGTGTGTGTGTGGGTGGCTGGGAGGTGCGTGACTCTGTGCATAGATGTGTAAGCAGTTGATTCACTAGGAGTATGAGTTCAAGAGTGCATGTGGAAACAGCTATATGGGCGGTTGACTGTGCATGTGTGTGTTGGTGAGTGAATGGATTTCTCATTGCTACATGTGCAAGTAAGTACGTATGTAAAACACAATACATGTGAGAGTTGAGATATATAAATAACTGAACATAAGAGCCAGTGAATGTGTGAGTGGCTGTATCGATCACTGTGAGCTTGTATCAGGGATTATATAAGAGAGTAAATATGTGTTATTATATGTTTGAATAAGTAAGATGTGTATAACTGTATAGTTGAGGAAATGGAGGTGTGATTGATTCTTTGCATGACTGACTAGGTGTGTGAGTAACTCCATGGATGAGTGACAGTCTGTGAGTGTCTGTTTATACTGAGTGTATGTAAGGTTATATTAGAGTCTGAAGAGGTTCATTGTATTATCACATGAGTGATGTGATCAGTGATGACAAATGAGATGTCATCAGTGATGTCATTTGAGTTGTCATCAGTGATGTCATCAGTGATGTCATTTGAGATGTCATCAGTGATGTCATTTGAGTTGTCATCAGTGATGTCATCAGTGATGTCATTTGAGATGTCATCAGTGATGTCATCAGTGATGTCACTGACCATGTCATGAATGATGTAATATGTGACATCATCAGCAGTGGATTGCGGGTGCGCGATATATAGTTAGCGCTTCTAACTATATATGGAATTTCAATGGTTTTATGCGAGTAAAATAAGGTTTTGTAAATGCTAATTCCTAACTATATATGGCCTAAAACCAATGGTTTTTTCATTGAATTTTCAAGGTTTTGTAAATGCAAATTCCTAACTATATATCCACTATAACCTATGGTTTTTTCTATGAATTTCATTGGTTTTTTAATAGCAAATATGAAAAGCTTTAAAATGTCAAGTACGTGATAGATAAAAACATTTTCGTATTTATGCACGCTGATGTGCTTTGAACGCTGCACCCCCCCCCCCTCCCCTCTTTTGTCTTAGTAGTACTCTCTCTTTGCAGATACTGAAGGGTAGTTAACGCAGGCCTTTACCCCCGTTGTAATCCGTCGTGCCTCCTTGTCTCTCCATTTGATTGATTGTTGTCCAAGCATTTACTGTTTTAGAATTGGTTCTCTTTGAATCATTCTCTATTTACAAACAAGCACAAAGTCGCAATACTCTGTTTAGTCTTTGCAGATAGTGAAAAATCGTGTAAAAAAATAAAAGTAATCGAGCAAAATCAGTAGGCCACTAATTAGATCTCTTTTTGACCTCGCTAAAATAGAAATATTAGGAACAACCCTTCATGAGAAATACGAAAATAGTGAGATGAACTGAGCTCCACACCATGAGGGCTGCAAGACAGCTCGGCTCCATCACCCATCCCGCACAAAATAACGACAAACCCTATGCAAATATTAAAAATATAGACAACACACCAGCAAAGAAACAGGGTAAAACATTTTATTAAAAAACTATTTACATAACGTTGGTTTATAAGATGATGTCAGTAGTGGACCGATGTGTGAATAGATCGAAAGCAGCACAAGGCTCCAAGATCCGGATGGCAAGCTCCTGGATGTTGGGTGCCATAGTTTAGAGTTCTGAATTTCAGCCTTTTTCAATGTCTGTGCTTTGTTGAATCAAATTTGCGGCTTGACACAAAGCTAACTCAAGCGTTGCTACTGATGCTATGCAGACCAAAACTGGTTTTCAGTTTGTACATTTTTCTAGATTTTTCAATCCAAGTTTGGTTGACTTTGTAGAACGATGGCTTCAGATTTTCAACATACGGTGTGGTGGCGCTGACTGGGAGAGGGCGCTTCGCTCCTGCCCCCTCCCCAAGTAAGATTTTCATACGTGAAAGTACGTTAATGGTTTTGGTCCCTGAGATGCTTCGATGTCACTGCCATTCTCAAATAGCATAAGTTCTGGATGTTGGGTGCCATAGTTAAGAGTTCTGAGCAGTGCTTGTAACACTGTCTAAAGCTTATTTCCACCTACTGCAGCTTCACTATTCTCAAAGTAAGTGAGTGTCGTTTGTAGACCTGACTGCTTTAGAAAACAATGTGATATGTTACCTTCCTAAACAGCTTGACGGAGGCCCCTGAGGGGCGGTGTGATGGCCATGGACTCGGAGAAGACGCATGGCTCCGACACCCTCCCCAAGTCTTATAGCACTGGTGTAGCCTGAGATCGCCCCCGACATAGGCGGCCGGCTCCCGGGGTCCGGCGGAACTTTTTGCCTTTTGATGACTCTTCAATTCTGGACCTTGTCCCACAATCCGTTTGACCTGAAGACAAGCTGTAGTGGGGCGCCCCTTTATCGTTTTAGTTGCCATTCCGCCCGCTTTTGCTACACTGTGCCTCTTCCGCCATTCAGCTGTTTACCGCCCGCTCTTGCGACTACAGCGTCTCGCTCACCATGTAGTTGAGTTGCGCCCGCTCTTGCGGTGCAGCGATAGG
This sequence comes from Lissotriton vulgaris, assembly GCF_964263255.1. Classification (NCBI taxonomy): domain Eukaryota; kingdom Metazoa; phylum Chordata; class Amphibia; order Caudata; family Salamandridae; genus Lissotriton; species Lissotriton vulgaris. The sequence goes on from NC_141700.1 coordinate 403,425,578, forward strand.
CGGCTGCCACAGGACTCTCAAAATGGCGGCCGGCTCTTCGGTTTTGGGCCTGGTCCACTAAAATGGCCCTGGGACACCTTGGAACTCGGACGCTTCCCTGATAGGGCTTGGGTCCCATTCTCGAAAAGCGTCCCCTCAGCCGTGAAGATTCTACAAAAGTCTTGGGGGCCTCCGACTCCCGCAGGCTTCTGGTGGGGAGCGGCTGCCATGATTGCTCGTGGAATGGCCACGACGGAGCTACGAGATGGTAGTGGTCTCATGCTGACGCCTGCTTAAGTCTGAAACATCCAGAAACATTATAGACTACCAATTCGATCAGTTCCGGTAGCGCCCCAACATGACCCGGAAGAGAAGAACTTGCCCTCCCCTCTTTGACTGATGGTTCTTGTTGCCTGTCCCCTCTGTTCTCATTTAACAGAACTTTTTGGACTGCTGAAAGGGGTTGTGTTCTGAACGCTGGTTGGTGGAGACATTTAGACTATATTCTTGACCTACGTTGTCGCGTAATGCGTTTTATGACACGCCGCGTTAGCGCACCCGGAAGCGATCCGAGGCGCGGCGCGAAGCGCGTAACGTAAGCATAACAGGTCATGTGACTTGTTAATAAAACTTTTCATTGGTTCATTTTACTTTTGTTAATTTAATGATGAAAAGCTTGGTCATATGACCTAAAAATTACGCTTTTTATTATTTTCGAACAATATTTTTTTTTCAAACATATGTTATAATATTCCAGGCTAATGTACTTTCCCGGAAAATTTACAACTGTCTTGCAAGTAAAATATATTCCTTTTTCGAGAAAAAGGGCGTTTCTTCCTTCCATGACGGAGCCGTTGAGTAAAAGAGATTCGGCCTGCTGTCTTAGTCGCCGATACGCCTGATTATCAGATTCTTATCGATCACTTTATGTTGCAGACATGAAAAACACAACTGCCCTTGACCATTTATCTTTACTGCGTTCCTACATATAAAACCTTTTATCCGTCATGTAATTGGACTGCTTTATTTCACTTGCCTTTTACTGATTCGAAAACAGTGACTAAAAGTAAAAACTTTACCAATGTAAATACTACTACCGTGTTTTGTTTTAAAAACCTTTATTGTGAAAATGTCAGTATACAAATACGGGCCTATAACCACGTGGGCCGGCCACGGAGCAAACTGAAATCGTATATGATGAGGAGACATTTACACTGTAGAGGAACGTAACGAGCGGGCCATTAGGTTGCAAGAACTAAGGTGTCTAACAGTTGCGGAATCGGTGGACATACATTTTGTAATTAAAATAGAACAGGGCCACTTACAATAACATTTTCTAGATATACATTTGCGGGCAAGGAGTTACGAGTCCCATTTATACCGGCGCCATTTTGGGCGAGGCCGGGCAGGTCCAAGATATAGTCAAAATGTCTCCACCAACCATCGGCCAGACCAGAACCCCTTTCGGCCCTTTATGCTACAAGATGGTGTCTTCCATTCAGAAAATATTGTTGGCAGCATTTTGAAAGGAAACAGAAACAGCCGTTCTCCTAGTGAGTTTCACATTGTTACATTTAGGAAGAATGTTGAAGAGTAGTATGTGGAAAATCTGAAGCCATTTTTCTACAAACTCTCAATCAGACTTGGATGGAAAAAAAAAACTTGAAGAATGTACAAACTGAAAACCAATTTTTGTCTGTATAGCACCAACAGTAACGCTTGAGTCAGCTTTGTGTCAAGCCGCCATTTTCATTCAATCAATAGCGTCCCCCTGCACACATTCAGGGACCTGATCGTGTCTTCAGATGAAACGGATTGTAGGAAAAGAAGCAGAAAGGAAAAGGCAAAAAGTTCCGCCGGACCTAGTGAAGCTGCAGCAGGTGCAAATAAGCTTCAGACAGTCTTACAAGCACTGCTCAGAACTCTCAACTGAGGCACTCAACATCCAGGACTTGCCATTCGGATCTTGGCGCCTTGTGCTGGTTCCGACCTATTCACACATCGGTCCACTACTGACATCACCTCATAAGCCAACGGGGCACCCCACGCCGACTTTCGGCGCAGCATTGTAGGATGGCCACACCAGTGCGGCAACTTGCTGGACACAACATCGGGGCCATCCAGATCTCGGCGCGTTCGACTCACTGTACCGCAACAGTGACCGCAACTCAGCTGGACACGCCGTCTTTCGGCGCAGCATTGTAGGATGGCCACACCAGTGCGACAATTTGCTGGACACCACCTCGGTGCCATCCGGATCTCGGCGCGTTCGAGTCACTGTACCGCAACAGTGACCGCAACTCAGCTGGACACGCCGTCTTTCGGCGCAGCATTGTAGGATGGCCACACCAGTGCGGCAATTTGCTGGACACCACCTCGGTGCCATCCGGATCTCGGCGCGTTCGAGTCACTGTACCGCAACAGTGACCGCAACTCAGCTGGACACGCCGTCTTTCGGCGCAGCATTGTAGGATGGCCACACCAGTGCGGCAATTTGCTGGACACCACCTCGGTACCATCCGGATCTCGGCCCGTTGTGCTGCCTTCGGCCTATTCGCACATCGGTCCGCTACTGACGCCGCCTCACGTGCCAACGGATTTTCTACGCTTTTTGTAGCCCTATGCCGCATAACAGGTCATGTGACTTGTTTATAAAACTTTTCATTGGTTCATTTTACTTTTGGTTTCCTAAAGATGGAAGGCTTGGTCATATGACCTAAAAATAACACTTTTCATTGGTTTAGAACATTTTTTTTCCCAAACGATGAAAGCCCCACCTTGTTTCTGGATCATTCAGACTGAAGCTGGCGTCAGCATGAGAGCACCACCATCTCGTGGCTCCGTCGTGGTCATTCCGCGAGCAATCATGGCAGCCGCTCCCCACCGGAAGCCTGCGGGAGTCGGGGGCCCCCAAGACTTTTGTACAATCTTCACGGCTGAGGGGACACTTTTCGAGAATGGAGCCCAAGCCCTAGCAGGCAAGCGTCCGAGTTCCAAAGTGTCCCAGGGCCATTTCAGTGGACCAGGCCCAAAACCGAGGAGCCGTCCGCCATTTTAAGAGCCATGTGGCAGCCGCCTATCTCTGCACTGCAAGAGTGGGAGCAACTCAACAACATGGTGAGCGAGACGCTGTAACCGCAAGAGCGGGCGCAACTCAGCTAGATGGCCGCCACCTGGGGAGGCCCGTTCACGCCGCCTCCCCCACGCCCCCCCCCCGGGCCGCCGCACGCCAATTTTCGGAGCAGCATTGTAGGATACCAAAACCAGTGCGGCAGTTTACTGGACATCACCTGGGTGCCTGTCGTACATGTTGTGTCAGCCATGTGACACTGGACACAGACCGCTACTGACGAGGCCTCCCCCCGCACCACCCGGGACGCCCCACGCTGTTTTTCTGTGCTGCATTGTAGGATCCCTAAACCAGTGCGGCACCCAGGCGACATCACCTGGGTGCCGTCCAGAACTCTGCACGTTGTGCTGCCTTGGGACTATTCGCACAACAGACCGCTACTGACGAGGCCTCCCCCTGCCCCACCCGGGACGCCCCACGCCAATTTTCGGAGCAGCATTGTAGGATCCCTAAACCAGTGCGGCACCCAGGCGACATCACCTGGGTGCCGTCCAGAACTCTGCACGTTGTGCTGCCTTGGGACTATTCGCACAAAAGACAGCTTCTAACCATTGTTGCTTTTTGTGTTGAGAAATGTTTAAATGTTTTTAGTTTTTGTTCCGTTCATTAAAGTTAATAGTTAATAAAGTTTTATAACCTTACTTTTTTGGAGTGTTATCTATTTTTTTAAAAACGGGTGAATGGGGCCTTGAATCGGGTTATTGTCATGTGTGGGCTTTGGAAGTGTGCTGCTGCAGGATCGGACATTTCAAACTCAAATGCACGTTCTTTTTCTTACCTTTCCGAAGCATGGAGCGCAATAGCAAGCAGAGAAAGGGTGATGCACGTGTTGAACACTACCTGACCTGGCAAGTTGCTGGCAGTGCACCCCCGCCCGCTCCTGAAAGAGGAAACACACACACCGCCGCTCCGAGTACTTCACAAATCTTTAAAAGACCATGCGCTTGTTCATGAGGCTTAAATGGTTTATCACCTCTTCTAGAACCCCTGCATCGACCCTCTGACGTTTCCTGGAAAAATTACCATGTAACACAATACCAAGCCCTGTCAGCTGAAACCCCCAAGGAATCGTGGGGCATATTATCAAGGGGGTTTATCTCCGCTTTTTTGGCTTTAAAAGCCAAGAAAGCAGAGATAAAATTATCTCCCTATTACCAAGCTGTCGCTAACACCAGTTAGTGACAGCTAAAAGGAGATAGCGACCATCTTGGGCCCCGCTTTGCATGTCAGTGATACTTATCACTAATGACATGCAAAGTGGCGTGCCAAGATGTTAGCGACTGAAAACAGTCCCTAACATCGCTACCTTCTATTACCAACTTTTGGAGATATCTCCAAAATCTAACACCTGCCCTGAGCAGTTCTTAGCCATGTTATCCAATGGGAGGTGGATAACATGGCTAAGAGCATTTGCTCGATAATACATGAATATCGCTGACTTTTCTGCGATAATAGCAAGGTTTATCTGCGATAAAAATCGCCGATGTGCGGCGATAATTTTTGTCTCTAAACAAGTTAGAGACAAAAATTATCGCTAGTTGTTCGTAATATGCCCCCGGGTTTTTGCTTGCAGAAATCGGGAGGCGGGAGACTAGCACTGAAATCAGTAGTCACACGCCTGAATCGGGAGGGTTGGCATGTCTGAATTCTCTACAGCTGGGGCCATAAACTACATCCGCAGGGGTAGGTGATAGCCTGGGACCAGCCTGGCATCTAAAATGGATGCCGTGCACGACAAAATTGTGGCATTGGAAAAAAGGCAAGATGGCGCAGCCGCTGGAAGAGATGTATCAACATATATGAGCCTCCTCAGCCATCCTCAGGAAACATAGGGGATTAGGATACGTCTCCCGCACCCCCTTATACCTAGTAATTTAATTAACGAAGCACAAAATGGCGAATTCCCGTTTCGCTACCAGTTTGCGGCCCAGTTCGCGGCCTGTGAAGCGCTTCTACCGTGAAAAATCATTTTTTTTTTCTTTTCCCCACGGGACCCTTTAATAACCCCAACAACATTCCTAGGGGGTCAAGAGGGGGATACCTTGCCCCCTTTCATTAAATTCCCCCTTAGTTTTTCACCTCTTCTTCTCTCTCGATCCTACCGAGAGACAAGATGGCGGCCGCTCCGGACTGTCACGCAGCAAAATTAAAAAAAGCTCACGCACAGCCGCTGGAAGAGATGTATCAACATATATCAGCCTCCTCAGCCACCCTCAGGAAACATAGGGGATTAGGATACGTCTCCCGCACCCCCTTATACCTAGTAATTTAATTAACGAAGCACAAAATGGCGAATTCCCGTTTCGCTACCAGTTTGCGGCCCAGTTCGCGGCCCGTGAAGCGCTTCTACCGTGAAAAATCATTTTTTTTTCCTTTTCCCCACGGGACCCTTTAATAACCCCAACAACATTCCTAGGGGGTCAAAAGGGGGATACCTTGCCCCCTTTCATTAAATTCCCCTTTCGTTTTTCACCTCTTCTTCTCTCTCGATCCTACCGAGAGACAAGATGGCGGCCGCTCCGGACTGTCACGCAGCAAAATAAAAAAAAGCTCACGCACAGCCGCTGGAAGAGATGTATCAACATATATCAGCCTCCTCAGCCACCCTCAGGAAACATAGGGGATTAGGATACGTCTCCCGCACCCCCTTATACCTAGTAATTTAATTAACGAAGCACAAAATGGCGAATTCCCGTTTCGCTACCAGTTTGCGGCCCAGTTCGCGGCCCGTGAAGCGCTTCTACCGTGAAAAATCATTTTTTTTTCCTTTTCCCCACGGGACCCTTTAATAACCCCAACAACATTCCTAGGGGGTCAAGAGGGGGATACCTTGCCCCCTTTCATTAAATTCCCCCTTCGTTTTTCACCTCTTCTTCTCTCTCGATCCTACCGAGAGACAAGATGGCGGCCGCTCCGGACTGTTTAGAATGTTGACAGACACCGGAGAGCCAATCAGCTTTCTGCGCGCAAAGTTCCGATAAGCGAAAAGTAAGCGGACCGGATCGCTGCCCGGAGCGCTGTTACAGATATATATCTTGATTTAAACGTTAATTTCTCAAAATCCACTGAAGCACATATATTGAGACCTAGCAAAGGCACATCGGGCTACCAGTCCCTACAATTTTGCCAAGTTTCGTGCAAATCCATTCAGCCGTTCGAGCTAAAAGTGAGGCCAAAGGCCCTATGGAAAAATGAATGGGAAAAACGCGTTTTGGGACCCCCCTTTTTTCTCGGCCCCCCCTTGACGAAACCCCACCAAATTTTCAGGGGCTGCTCAGAAACAAAATGTGCCATTTTCCTGAAAATTTCAGCCGATTCCGTCCACAAACGCCAAAGTTATTAGACATAGAATTTTCAGAAATCCCATAGGGAATGAATCCTAACTATATATACCTACTGGCGATAGCCAGTAGGTAATATATATATATATATATATATATATATATATATATATATATATATATATATATATATATATATATATATATATATATATTCACAGAAAAAACCATAGGTTATAGACCATATATAGTTAGGAATTTGCATTTACAAAACCTTGAAAATTCACTGAAAAAACCATAGGTTATAGACCATATATAGTTAGGGATTAGCATTTAAAAAACCTTATTTTATTTGCACAAAACCATTGAAATTCCATATATAGTTAGATGCACTAACTATATATCGCGGACCCCCAATCCACTGCTATTGATGTCACATATTACATCATTCTTGACATGGTCAGTGACATCACTGATGACATCACTGATGACATCTCAAATGACATCACTGATGACATCACTGATGACATCACTGATGACAACACCCAGTGACTGTATGTTTCTGTAAAGTTAAAATATGTCTTACATATTGAAGAATGAGTGGATGTATAAGTGTCTGGATGAAGGATTTAGTAGGTGCATGACTGACTGTATGAGAGAATGATTAAATGTGTCTCACTGAGTGTATGGGTTAGTGATTAAAGTGTCTTAATTTGGCAATCATTATTTATGTTGTTCTGTAAACTGCTGCATGTTTAAATCAGTAGCTATATCAGTAACTAGATGGGTTATTGAATGGTTGCCCAAGTATTTGTATGGGAGACTGAGTATGTGTGTGGGTGGCTGGGAGGTGTATAACTCTGTGCATAGATGTGTGAGCAATTGATTCCCTAGGTGTATGGGTTCAAAAGTGCATGTAGAAACAGCTGTATGGACAGTTGACTGTGTGCATGAGTATATTGGTGAGTGAATGGATATCTCAGTGCTACATGTCAAAGTAAGTACATATGTAAAACACACTCCATGTGAGAGTTGACATATATAAATAACTGAACATAAGAGCCAGTGAATGTGTGAGTGGCTGTATGAATCATTGTGAACTTGTATCAAGGATTGTATAAGAGAGTAAATATGTGTTACTATATGTTTGAATAAGTAAGGTGTGTATAACTGTATAGTTGAGGAAATGGAGATGTGATTGATTCTTTGCATGACTGACTAGGTGTGTGAGTAACTCCATGGATGTGTGACAGTCTGTGAGTGCCTGTTTACACTGAGTGTATCTAAGGTTATATTAGAGTCTGAAGATGTATTATCACATAAATGATATCATCAGTGATGTAATCAGTAATGTCAAATGAGATGTCAGTGATGTCATCAGTGATGTCATTTGAGATGTCATCAGTGATGTCATCAGTGATGTCATTTGAGATGTCATCAGTGATGTCATCAGTGATGTCACTGACCATGTCAAGAATGATGTAATATGTGACATCATTAGCAGTGGATTGCGGGTCCGCGATATATAGTTAGTGCATCTAACTATATATGGAATTTCAATGGTTTTGTGCAAATAAAATAAGGTTTTTTAAATGCTAATCCCTAACTATATATGGTCTATAACCTATGGTTTTTTCAGTGAATTTTCAAGGTTTTGTAAATGCAAATTCCTAACTATATATGGTCTATAACCTATGGTTTTTTCTGTGAATTTCATTGGTTTTTTAAAAGCTAATATCTATAGCTGTAAAATATGCAGCGCAAACCAAACCCAAAACGTAAGCGCGCCAGAACACGCTTAAAGATATATATATATTTTTTTAACCTTAATTAGACAAAATCCACACGTGCACATATCACAAACGTTCAAAAAACTCCCGTTACGCTGCCGGTTAGCTGCCCGGTTAACGTACCAGGAAAGCACCTTTACCGCGAAAAATCGCAATTTTTTTTTCTTTTGCCCCGCAGGGAACTTTAATAGCCCCCTCATAAATCCTAGGGGTTCAGGAGGGGTCTGCCTTACCCCTTTCATTCATTTACACCTTTTTTTTTTCCACCTCTTGTCTCTCGATCCTACCGAGAGACAAGATGGCGGCCGCTCCGGACTGTTTACAATGTTGACAGCCAATCAGCTACTCCTCAGACTCCCGTTACACTGCCGGTTAGCTTCCCGGTTAGCTGTCCGGTTAGCTGCCCGGTTCGCTTACCAAGACGCGTCTCTACGGCGAGAAAAATCGGATTTTTTTTTTTTTTTTGGGGCCCCGCGTGGCTCTATAATATCCCCCTCATCAATCCTAGGGGGTCAGAAGGGGTCTACCTTGCCACCTTTCCTTCATTTCCCCCTTCATTTTTCACCTCTTCTTCTCTCTCGATCCTACCGAGAGATAAGATGGCGGCCGCTCCGGACTGTTTAGAATGTTGACAGACACCGGAGGGCCAATCAGCTTCGCATCGCAAAGTTCCGATACGCGAAAAGTTCGCTAACCGGATCGCTGCCCGGAGCGCTGTTACAGATATATATCTTGATTTAAACATTAATTTCTCAAAATCCACTGAAGCACATATATTGAGACCTAGCAAAGGCACATCGGGCTAACAGTCCCTACAATTTTGCAAAGTTTCGTGGAAATCCATTCAGCCGTTCGGGCTAAAAGTGAGGCCAACCGCCCTATGGAAATTAACATGGGAAAAACGCGTTTTGGGACACCCCTTTTTTCTCGGCCCCCCCTTGACAAACCCCCCCCAAATTTTCAAGGGCTGCTCAGAAACAAACTGTGCCATTTTCCTGAAAATTTCAGCCGATTCCGTCCACAAACGCCAAAGTTATTAGGCATAGAATTTTCAAAAGTTCCATAGAGAAAAAATCCTAACTATATATACCTACTGGCTATCGCCAGTAGGTAATATATATATATATATATATATATATATATATATATATATATATATATATATATATATATATATATATATATATATATATAAAAAAATATATATATATATATATATATTAATAACAACATGTAAACAGTGTACAGTGGGACATGGAACAAATTAGCAGAATGCAGAGATGTTACATAAAACGCCAGTAAAAATACACAGACTAAAATTGTATAAAAAAGAGTCTGAAAGGCAGTAAGATAGGGATACATGAGCGCAGAGAGATCTGAGGTAGATATGAAAGGAGTTGCCAGTGAGGAGAGATTAGATGCATGATTCACCCAAAGAAGTGAAGGCAGATGGCATCTTCCCTCCCACTAAAGCTCAAGGCAACTTTGTGCATTACAGAGTAGCATGAGGTACATAAAGAAAATAAAATAAATCTATGGTAATACCATGAATAGTGGGATATGTGGGCACAATAGCTGCAGTACCCAAGTAATAGCTGTACAAATCAACAGTAAATCAAAGAAGAGTATGATCAACAGTGTACATAAAAGTATCAAGGTAGATAAGTAGGGGAGATAGTGGGCACGAGCTACAGCGTCACTGGGAAGCGCCAGGAGGCCTTCAGAGCCCAGAAGAGGCCAGACCGGACTACACCATTGACATTTGAACTGTAAGCCTGTGTCTTTACTTAATATTATGTTAGGTATCCTATGGATTTGAGCCAGGTACCCGATTAAATGTGTGCTGAAGTAATGAATAAATAGTATAGCACACTTTGGATGTAATTATTTTGTGTTCCATACCTGATTAATTATTTGTTTAACATTTATTGTTCCAGTGAATCGATAGACTCTGACCATTGCTATTGTAACTACCTTTACTGACCTGGGTCAGAGAGTTCTTAGGGCATACCCCATTGTAACTCATTAATATTATGTTAGAGCATCGTAGAAAAGTAATGTTGTGTACTCTGACAGGCTACTATACTGCAAACATGAGTAAACAGAAGTTGGGTGGTGGGGTTGTGGGCACTCTTGACGCATTCCTAAGCAGGACAGAGTCTGCATTGATGCTTAAAATCCAATTAACGGAGCGTAGGCTATCACTCGACTCCTTGTTCCTATATGGTAGCTGCAGCTCCACAACACAGCCCTCCAAACACTCAATTGGAATCTCCACTGTTGCAGAAATACATAGTACCCAGCTTCACACGACAAAAATGTATCCTGATCTAGATCTAGTACCAACAACCCAAACCACAGCACACGGACTGGAAAGCCCAATAAGCACATCTATGGTTACCACTAGGGGAAAGAAGCTAAATGGGGGCATGGGTCGTGAACCAGCACCAAAAAAAGGAAAGGCTGTGGACCAGCAAAGTCAAACATAAGGTAGCTACCACTGGTAATATAGGTGATCCTCCACCTGCAGTACACATCAACGATTGTACATTAGACCATGCCACCAGCTCAGTGCTCCTAGCTCATACATCCCCACAGCTTAATTTAGATGAGCTATGCTCATTGATAGGAGCAAAAATGTAAGCTGTGATCAACCCTCTATTTAAAAAACTGATCTCGGTTGATGAAAGACTGAAGAAGATAGTGTTGTGTAGCATTTTGGGATCCATGCGTAATTTACCGATTCATGCCATTATATAGGTATAATTCACATTGCCCTTATATAGACAAAGAAATCATACCCATAGTTAGACATTACCCATCCAGTTCAAATACAGGCATGGCTACTTCCACTAGTTTCAAAAAGCCACAACGATATCTTGTAAAACTCGGCTACAGAAGTCAGGGACATCCCCTTGCTTGAATATTGATTTGTACAGTAATCATGGAGTTTTCAAAGAACTACCATTCCCTTGGGGTTCTTTGATGATGTTATAATGTCCGACTTTACTTCAAACTAGGCACCTTCAAGGTATAAATATGCCTACATTTGCCCTAGCAAACACGTGGTGGTTCGGAGCAGCTTGACTATCTACTTGCCAGAAGCAGCTCGCTACAGCAAGTGCTGAAGGAAGCCGACCCTCCAGTTGACGAACTGATGGATAAGCTGTCCTTTCTCTCTCTAAGAATCCAGCTCCAGTGTTTCTAAGCTCCCCTTGCGGGTGTTGGGAAATCAACTCCCAAGACAGAGATACCAGACCTCCCTCATTCTAAAACCAAGGTACGGAGCTGATTAGACCCTGAGAGACATCTTGGATAGATTCTTGGCAAAGAAAACTAAACCTATGCTACACCTCACCCACTTCTTCCCTCGTACTAGACTTAAGTTAGGTACATTGGGGTTGGCGTATTTTAGAAGCACCAGTTGAGTACTTTTTAGCCTTTCTTATTTATGTATGTATTTAACTATGGTTTAGAAACCATACAATGCTTTTAGAGTATTATTTTATAATACTCTTCTTACTGTACGCATTATACTTTGCAACCAGTATTACGATTGTAGTAGTTCACTTTACTTGCTTGAGAAAGGAGACTGTTCAATAAATCCTTTTATTGAAAATGCCCATCTCTCTATTTCTCTGCAACTCAGATGAAACGAAGCATGCACGATTGACTGAGTAAAATATTTTATTCTATTGTTTCCTCTACTCTGCAGATCAGTTTTAATCTTGGGGAAACAAAGTTGTCATGTTTATGCAGTTGTCATAAGCTAATCCCTTCTTGTGTATTCGCGAAAGTTTCTAGTGACCTCTGAGCTATCTGGCACTCACAATAAAGTCTAACATATTCCATAGAGACCCAGTCTACCTAAGTCCTAAGTCAAATATATAGGATATATTATTCCAATGTGCAGAGCCTATTAAGAATATAGGAACTACAATACATTGCGCTCAACGTTTGGTAAGGCACTAATTTAACACTAGATGCTAGAGTAACTCAGTTTTGCTATTCACAGAAACCCCTTTTCCCCGTAAAATACTCTAATAGGTAGGTCGGTCTGCGGGGGACGGTGTTGGACTGGTTTCAATCCTTCTTAACCGACCGTCGGCAGGTGATCTGGGCTCCTCCGTTCTCCGCGGAAATGCCTTCGCTAGAGGTGGGGGTGCCTCAAGGATCCATCCTGAGCCCCACCATTTTTAACATTTATGTGGCCCCTTTGGCGAAGGTCGCGGAGGCATTTGGAGCCCGGGTCATTTCATACGCTGACGACACCCAGCTCCTGTTCACCTGTAGGAAGGGAGAGGTTTTTAATGGCGACAGAATCAGAGACTGCCTAAGTGCTGTTTTTGCATGGTTTCAGCACCAGAACCTGAAGTGTAACTCGGATAAGTCCGAGTTGCTCTTTTTTGGCTGTGCTGAAGACCCTGGCTGGAAATTGTGGTGGCCTTCCGACATGTTCCCCCCTGAGAAACCAGTTGCCCAAGTAAAAAATCTGGGTGTGGTATTCGACGACAGTCTTTCCTTTCGTCCCCACATCACGGGCCTGGCGGGAAAATGTTTTGGTATCCTGAGGATGGTGAGGAAATTTCTCCCACTGCTTTCCCTTCAATATCGCAAGAACATTGTGCAAGCACTCGTGGGTTCGCGTTTAGATTACGCTAACGCACTCTTCGCTGGTCTGCCTAAATATCTGGTATCCAGATTGCAAGTGGTCCAAAACTCAGCGGCCAGAGCCATCTTTGGCCTTCCACGGAGAGCCAGTGCCTCTCTACTGCGTGGAAAACTGCATTGGCTGTCTATTCCCAGCAGAATTAGTTTCAAAGTCCTTACGTTGGCGTTTAAAGCCCTCCACTGCATCGGCCCAGCTTACCTCAGGAAGCGGATTGTTCGCTACGTTCCTCGGAGGAGTTTAAGATCTGCTGACCTGGCTAAAGTGGAGATACCAGTGATCAAACGCGTGCGGATGGGAGGCCGGTCTTTCCAGTTTATGGCGGCCAGGTTGTGGAATGAGCTCCCTCTATCACTCCGCAAGGCTAATAATCTTCTGGCCTTTAGAAAGGAGCTCAAGACGCTCCTATTCTCCACCTAACCAGTGGGCCTACAGTGTTTCTGCCGCTGGGTTTTTTCTTGGTTGTGTTCAGGACTCTCTGCCAAAGCGCCGGGACACCCGTTTTGGGTAGCCGTGCGCTCAAGAAATACAGTTCTAACATAACATAACATAACATAATAGATATCTGGAGTGGGTAAAGGGATAAAATATCCGCCATAACTGAGTAGGACGAAAATCCTATGTATTAGTTTTCAGTTTGATTCAACGTTGAAAGATACAGTGTTCCAAAATATTGTGCACCTTATCTTTGTCTCCTTGAAACTTTATCTACAAAACTTTCAGTCAACCAAATGGCCAACTAGGATAATTCCAGGGCCAGTGGAACTGCAGCGTCTACAACCCAACCAGGTATAGACGTTACAGGTTTCCAACAAAATGACCCGGATGCGATAATCATCCCGGAAAACTTAAGGAAAACCATCACTATAAAGCTTATAACAAATGGCCTATCATCAAGGGGTGGAAGGGTAATTTTTGTCATAGAGGCACACGCATATCGGCAGTCAGAGGTATTATATTCATGGATAGTCTCCCATGAAGCAAATGCAGTATTGCATGTTTTACACTTCTACAAAGTAGAGGATAATGCAACAGAAAACGTTCCTTTCGAGGACTTTGAAATTCCACTAACTTACCATGAGCACCAGCTCTGGTTTAAAGGCGCCCTACAACATCAAAATCACATTTCCAGGCTCGGTCCACTAGGTAGACCAGGAGCAATATGGCCGGTACTAGACAGCTATACACCACAGACTATACAATCAGCCATTAGTAAATTACTAGCAAAAAGGGAACACATTCCTTTCAGGATAGCTAAAAAAATTACTCAAATCGAGGCAGTATTTCCTGACAATACACCTCATGAGAAACACAGAATTTTAACAATCTGTTTACCAATGGGAATCGCACCATACCTGGAAGACTGCGACACTTGGGGTACAGTCTTTGATACCAGTAATACCAGATGTCCTGAAACAGATTCAAAATGTATATGGGGCAGAGCCTGCTTTAAATCTGGGTATGAAATTACTGAAAGATTTGAAACAGGTCTCAGCTATAATATTAGCCAATATTAAAGGTGAAGCAGCATCTGTGTCGATCCGCCAAAAAATAAGGGAAATTGATATAACTGAGCAATCATATGAACTGGCCAGAATAATTGAAAAATCCTATGAAGAACTAGGTAGAGATAGTTTGGGTGGGAAACCAGTCAAGCCCCAACTAACAAAAAGTCCTGAAAAGGTCTTTATTAAAAGCACTCTAACTACTCCTAAAAAGATGTAGGAAAATACGAAACAAACTTCTAATGTGAAGCGTTCTCAGTCCTGAGGAAGGTCTCCTCATAAGGAGCCCTCTGAAAAGAGGTATAACCTCAGGAACAGGGATAGTTTGAGAAAACCTGATAGATATCAAGATACTGATACACGTTCCTCTTGTACCTTTCAGACTTCCTCACAGAAATCGGAGAGAAGAGGACGGTCAAAACACAAGGAAGAACGCGTGAAGTCCAAAGACGATCAACACGTTCCAAAAAATAAGAAAACCTAATTCACCAAAAAAGAGGTAGCAGGTCTAAAAATCAGACATGCCGAGGATCTTGAGGATACAACTCAAGAACCGGAAGTAGGCCCAGCCAATGCTGGACAGCACAGCAGAAGTCCGCAGAGGTCGCAAGATCTTGAAGGATCATCTGGAGACAGTGGACTTGAATGAGTACATTCAAGTTGAAACAGCTGATACCAGGTAGTGTACCCCATAAGTTATATGAAGTAATGCTGGAGGGGGACATAACTAGGAAAATAAGAGCACCTTTTTTGGGAGAAGCTCTCTAAGGGTTATGACATTCTTCTAGCTGAACAAGACTGACCACCAAAATGTGTCAGGGAGTGCCCACACAGCGAAGACATAAATATGCCAGAATTCTCAAATCATATTCCAATTGACTTAAAATACACCTATGCCAGAAAATGGGCTGTAGCCCAGGGACCAGCATTATATAAAAATCATGTAGGATGGGATGAGGATTCTTCTCACCATAAAATCCAGTTAAAAACTCAACCAACTGCACAGAGGCAGTATCCAGTTAAGCAAAAAGCTAAATACCAGGTCAGGGAGATATTAGATCAACTTGAATACCAAGGGGTGATTGAAACATGCACCTCATCAATGATCAATCCTTTGTTTCCTGTATCCAAACCAGACAATACATATGTCTAGTTTTGGACTACAGACATTTATACTCTTGTTGCAAAACCTTTGCAGTACAAAATGCACACAGTGCAGCACTAATGTATAACATTGTGCGTAAAAAATATAAAACCACATTAGATATTTCTAACGGTTTCTTCTGTCAAAACATTGCACCTGAAAGCAGGAACTTGACAGCTTTCTCAATCATGGGGACACAGCATCACTTCTGTCGTCTCCCCCAGGGATTCAAGAATAGTCTGGGGTTATTTTCAGCCAGAGTAACAGAATTAGTACAAATGTATGATGATGAGGCATTATCTTATTTTGATGACATCTATCTAACAGACGATGATTTGGACAGGCACTTGAACAGAGTGAATATCATTATACTTGGATTTGCCACTGAAGGGTACAAATTCAACTTTAAGAAATCAAGAACTGCCCACCTCAACGTCCTTTTTCTAGGATACGAGTTATCAAGTGAAGGCAAAAGCCTGGCAGCCAACTTTTTAGAAAAGTATGCGCTGCTTCAACCTCCAAAAACGCTGAAAAACTTACAGTCAATTCTAGGTTTCCTGAGTTTCGGAAGAACATACATTCTAAATTACGTAGAAAGGTATAAAACCTCTCTACAAATTAATCAAACCTAATTTCAAAAATACTAATTGGAGTTAAAAACACACAGAAATGTTGCGTTCAGTGCAAACAGACATGTTAGCAACAACACATTTACAGACATGCGTAAACATACGCAACCTTGTAATCCGAATCATCCCAGGAAGATGCAGATTCATGTACTTAACCTTTAACGAAGGTGAAAAAGTACCAATTGCTTACAAATCACACTTGTGCACACAAGCTGAAATGAAATTCACTTCAACAGAAAAAAGTCTGACAGCGGTTCAAACTGCAGTAGCAAAAGAAAGAGCTCTTGCACAGGGTAAGTGAATAATGGTCATTACTCCTGTAACTGCCTTAGAGGCAGTGACAAAAGCAAGCATTCCGGATGCAAAGGCTTTACATCCAAGATTGATACAATGGGTTAACTTTATTGCTGCAACAGACGTTGAATACGTTTTTGACCCTTATTTGAAAACACAAGAATTTCTACAATACGAACAAGAATGTGATCTGCCAACTGAAATTCTGCCTCTGGAACAGTACGAATGTATAATATATACAGACGGATCAGCACAGCACACAATTGAGGGTAAACAAGCTTATAGTGCTGCGTGCCCGATTGGCGCAATGGTAAATTCCAACCTATGGTCACAAAAACACAATCTCTCGGAGACTGTACAGGTCAGCTAGCTGAACTACAGGCTTTCAAGATGGCGCTTGAAAATACTGATTGTGAATTACTACACTCAAAGTATGCGATTTGTATTACTGATCAATCTTACAATGAATACTTGCAGAATTGGATTCAAAACGGTTTCAAAGATGCAAAAGGTGGCACAATCAAGCATAAGTTGCTTTGGGAACACGTTGCAGGGAATTCTTTGGCTGATGAAGCAGCGAAGGCAGCTGTGCAAACGTCTTCCGTAGCTGCAATCACTCGTTCAAAAACAAAAATAGACAGCGAAATAATGCAGGCTGTCGCCGCTTCCAACTAGGTATGGGCGGAAAATCCGTTTCGCTCGCGGATTTTGCGGATTTTCGGGAAATCCGCAATCCGCGAGATTCGCGAATCTCCCGCAAAATCCGCAAATCCGCGAGCAGCGGATTTTGCTCGCACTGCTCGCACTGTTCGCGTGAGTTCGCGGCTTCCCAGTACAACTTCGCGCCCCGCGAATAAGTGCTAAATTGCAGAAATACGATCTTAGCAAAACTGAAACTACTTGCCAGGTTCAAAAGTTCAGGCTCATCATTAGTAGCCATTTCCTGTAGTGCTTCCTGAGGGGCCCCTCCAGAGTTCAGTTGCCAGTTGCAACTATTATGTGACCCTGCTCTGAACCTCAGAATAGTTACACATATGCCACAAAGGTCCTGAATTACAGCTAAGGGAGACAAGCAGGAGCCAGGCTGGAAGTTAAAATCCATTAATCAGCCCCTAATTCATTATTGTCAGTTGGGGCAGGGCAGGTGTTGTAACTAATTTTGCAACAATGAAAGCACTTAGCAAGTGCAAAAGATCACTAATCAGGGCGCACTAAGGAAGCAGATGCCAGCTAAAAAAATATTCTGTGACACATTAATCAGCCCGAAATTAATTCAGGTCACTTGAGGCAGGGAAGGTGTGCTTTGCTTTGCCGAAAATAATGTACACTGGACAACCAGAGGGTGTGGTGATGAAACAGAGGGTGGCATGGGTGGGCCAGAGGGTGGCATGAGTAGTCAGAGAGTGGCAGTGGTGACAGAGAGTGGCAGTGATGAAGAAGAGTGTCCCAAACAGGCTGGACACGTAGAAACAACAAGTTCGCAAAACTTGCGACCCGACAGGTAAGTTCGCAAATTGCGAAATTGTAAAAACCCTCGCGAACTGGCAGAAACACGGGCGAACACAAAAAAAAATCCGCAAATTTGCGGGAATTCGCGGATTTTGCGGATTGCGAATTCGCAAATCCGCAAAATTTGCGAACGCGAGATCCGCAAAATTCGCCCATGCTTACTTCCAACAAAGACAGTGGTAAAACGTTACAAAGCGGCTTTCCACTGAAGTACTCATATATAACTGATATAAATAATGTTCCTTTTGCTCAAATCCCTGGAGTGGGGGATAGAGTCATTCCAAACACACGCAGGTGTTTCTGCCACAGTGTCATTATTAAAACAAAGATACTGGTGGCCACGCATGAGGAAACAGACCAGAAACTATGTTTTGGAATGTGAAATCCGCCAGAAAATGAAGGTTTCAACAGTAAAACGCCCAGTGCAGACACCCCTTTTAATTTCAGATAAACCATTAGCATGTGCTTACCTGGACCACTGTGGTTCCTTACAGAGGGAGGGTAACTACAAATATATCATGGTTGCAGTGGACTTGTGCTCAAGGTTCATTTGGATGTGGCCTCAACGCCTGAACTAGACATAAAGCAATCTTAAACAGCTAGGGTATTAGGCTCGGGTGACGGGTTGGGTCAAACATCTAATAACTGTCCAACGAAGTTTAAATAATCTGCAAAGAAATTCTCTGGGTGGAGTCACTCCATATAAAATACGTGTTGGTGCTAGAATGCTTGTCCAGGACCTAGGTCGTCACACTTCAGTAGTGGAACAAAACCCTTTGATATCAATGACCTTTTGGCTGTTTTGCAGGACTTAAATGAGAAAAGGAGAAGTCAAAGCAACACAATACACAAGCCAACGACCACTGAAGGAGAACCACCCATCCCAGCAAGGCCTGTCTGGATTCCAAAGATTGGGGATCTAGTTAGAGAAAAGATTGCGGATAGGAAGGAATTTGGGCCTTCTAACAGAAAACCAGTACCTGTGCTAGCAATCCACGGATCAAGAACAGTGTTATTGCCGCCCCTTGCTGGAAGAAAGGAGAACAGGTGTGTATCCATCGAGCTGGTCAAACCACATCATGTGGCCGATAATAAGTAGTAGGGCCAGTGGACTCCAAAGGTGTAGCAGAAGACCAAATCTTGCTACTATCCAAGAAGTTCAGACTGAGAGACTGATAACATTTGAAGACTCTGCAGCACAAAACCGGCTAAATAATAAAGCTATGGAACTTGTGCCTCTTGAGACTCAAATAACAGTTCATCAAGAAACACCTGTCTACAATGATGTCACATCTGTCTATACTAACATGCTGAAGGATCCGGTAGCCCCAGTGATTTCAAAAAATCCGGATGCAATTCCAACAATTGACTGAACTGCCTCTGGCTATTTCATTAACTTTGATACATTTTCTGAAAGCCTGAAACGACACCAGCAAATAAAACTTTTAAAGATCAAGTAACAGAACTCTTTCAGCAACTTGAAAAAACGTATCTAGTTTCACCATGGGTTGAATTTTAGATTGTGCTAGGCGTACTTTTTCTCCTACTTTGGCTAATCCTGGTATTAACTTTGGGGATGCTGATAAATGGAAAATATAGTAAAATGGACACAGCAAGTAAGAACATCAACTTGCTCCTGAAGCCGCACAAATCATCTCATCGTGAACAAAGAGACTTGACATCAGTGAACATCACAGCCATTCCTATACCTGGGGGTATAGCATGGTACAGAACTGATTATGACATCTATGGCCCTGCAGAGCTGTTGAAGATTCCACATCAATTCAAGGTTTCCTTGAGTGAATTTGTTTCACCCAGCACGGTTTCTGATAATTGGGACCTTGAGCCTGTTAATAATATGATGTCAGATTTAGAGATTTCTGCTAAATTCACAAAACATGAATACTTAGAAGGTTCATCTGAATATGCACAAATGTATTGTTATAATCACTATGGTCATCATTACTTGCACACATCTGCAAATCCTAGGAATGTTTATACTTTCAATCAATGGGAACATTGTCCAACGCCACTAAAAGGTAGCTCAAAATAATTTTATGAAAAACGTCCATACTTCTCAGGTTTTAAGGTCTCAAATCCAGAATCCTTTTACTTTAAAAATGGTAATAAGACAGGAATGAAAAGTATGTTGACAAATACTAAGCAAATGTATTCTGCAGCCTTTTATGCCCAGCTGTCCTCATTAGGTTTCAACTTTTGGAGTGACAACATAGAAACAAAAACTGTCTGGGGCTCAAAAGACTGGCAAGTGCAGGGAATAGAAGCTTTATTTTGAGCCTGCATTATCCCTGAACAAATAATGTTTTTAAATGACACTGTTCAACAGACATCCTGCCTTGGCCTGGCCAAGATAAAAGATTTGAACAAACCCTCCATACCTACACCTACACATGATAGTAAAAACAATTCAGAGGGAGGGGTCTAAGTAACATTTATTTTTCGAAAAAACAGAACTGATCCTGATTGGAAAAAATTGTTAATCTGGCCAACTGACACGAATAACTGTCAAGATAGATTCCTGAACAAGACATAAGGGTTTACAATAACTAGGCCAGATCCAGGATATGTCCAGAGACAACATCCAGGGATAGTAACAACATACAGTGTAAGAAAACTGTGGCTTAAGTGGCTTCAACAATCTACACTTACAGAGATTAAACCACACATATCTTTACTTACAGATGGTGTTGATTTAAGGGACTTCTAACAAGGTCCAGCAAAACAACTTCATAAACGTTTCATATACGGAGGTATATATGCCATTTATAATGAAGCTTGGAAAGCGACACAAGCAGAGACTGCAGAACAAATATGAGAAATTGTTGTTTGTATTAATTTAGAGAAAGCACTCTCTGTAGTTGACAATGGGTTAATGACCCTGTCATCCAGAATGTATACTTTGTACAGCATAGTATCCTCTGCCATTTACATAATGGAACAGGATTTGCTCATGCTACAGCATGGACAGTCGCAATTACGTTCTATAATGCCTTTAGGCTGGAAGTTCCAAAATCTTCGTTCTGGATATGTGCCATGGCGTCTAATCAACACAACGTCATTGTTTTCTGTATTTACCCTTACAGATAAACAAATCACTTTGGCACAAAGAGAAGCAGACTATACGGTGCTGAGCATTGAAAAACTGGAATGATTACCATTAACTGTTTCAGAAAAACCTGCAGCAGAATGGCTTATACACAGGATAATCACTCTGCCTGTCACAATTTTCAAATTTCAATACTGTTTGAAACATATACCAGTTGCTGTGTATGATAGGTTGGGTAAGGAATACATAAAGTCAACCTGGAAATTACCATACACACACAGATGTTGGAGTGGGGAAAAAGAAGTATTTCTTAGTGGTACACAATGTAAAAGTGCACTAAGCGGTACACGTTTATTTCAGGGTATTAAATTACATGGAGCCTGTGAAGGATCTTCGAACAACTTATCCTGCTACCTGCAAGGTTCTACAGCAGCAGTGATAGATCCAATTTTTAGGCAGCTTTCCAACAGGAGCTATTTAATCTTGAATGATCACAGCTGTTGTGGAATGATGCCAGGGATAGTCCATCTTGTAACTGTGTCAGCCAGGGTCACTTGTTGTATGCAAGTATTGTTTCCTAAAGCTAAGACAGATGGGGAGTCATTGTTATGGCCTTCACTGAACCTCTCTTCTATTCAAACTGATACTTTAAGCAGAATGAAAGCCATTCTTTTACAAGAAACTGTGCCACTGACCTCGTCCAAAGAGACGTCTGAACTACAATTTGCAAGATCCTCTGCAGAGTTACATGCCCTTTTATCCAAAAACTGCCCGTACATTTCGTAGAAATGTAAGGTCGTATCTTAAGCATATCTGATACCAGTGGTATTGTACATGTATTTAAGACAGTTTTTTCGGGACTGTTAGCACCATTTGAAGCAGTCCTCAGCATTTTTCCAAACTTCGTGCGCTCTGTGTTCAGCGGTCTGCCTCTCATTTTGGGACATGTAGCAGGAATACTATTCTTTTTCCTTCTGCTCCGATATGGCAAGTCAGGTCAGCAACGACACCCAGATTACCATAGAGAACACTCTCCTGGCAATGAAGTGTTGTGAGCGCATGATACTGATCCTGGGCCTGGCTCAGTTAAGAGAACTGAATACCATTTGGTTCCTATCATTCCGACCAATCTGGCAAGATTGCATCTTACATGTTCTATGATGCCTGCTATGTGGAGAAGAATGCATGTTGGACATCTGTCTAACACTTCCATCAGCACTGCCAACGGATGTTAAAACCTTGCTTGGTTCAGTAACAGCCCATGCATCATGTTGTTCTCAGCGGCTACCAATCGTGATGACGGCATTCATTGAGATCTTACAGACGCAATCTGCTGACAGTGAGATAAGTGGATCGACAGGTACACAGGTACCATCTCCATCTCCGACGAACATTGATAATGCAGCTAATGCTGACGACAATGTTTCACATTTTGTGCTGTCGGTTTACTTAATGAAGTGGTCCAACTTTCACCTACTGTGGTAGCCGATTTCTTTGCCAGCTTAGAAGATTTAATGTTTTCTCCAAACAGCGAGAATTACTTTGGAAGTTAGCACACAGCGTTCTGTGGGACTCTGAATTCGACCTTCACTTTTCAAAACAGAACTTCCAATTTAAAAACTCTATTTTCTGCGATTTGACTTTTACCAAAATTGAACTTTTTGTTGGCACAAAGTAATCTGCTTAAAGTAGAACTATTCAAAGAGAACAAGAATTCTTTGAAACACTTCCAAGTGACAGTATTTGACCTTGTCCACAACCTAAACAGTTTATATATTCTGTCATGGAATGGTCTCGACTTTTCTTCTGTATTTCAGAGCCATTTCATAAATGTTATTGCATGACTCATTCTGATAAGCATTTTCCAATGTCACACTACATGCTTTGAATGAAAATATTGTTTTTTTAAATGCGTACAGCACAAATGCTCGTCTTTCATGTCCAACCATTTCAAATGCATTTTATGTATTTTGGGAGGGATTTTTACACATCATGCTTTAGATATGTTTAAAATGCTTAGAATTTGGTAATATCGAACATAATAAAGTGGAGTAGGTGTTGTGTAGCACTTTAGGATCCAAGCATAATTTACAGATTCATGCCCTTATATAGACATAGACATATATTTCACATTGCCTTATATAGACATAGAAATCATACCCATATTTAGACATAACCCATCCAGTGCAAATACAGGCATGGCTACTTCCACTAGTTCCAAAAATCCACAACGATTTCTTGGAAAACTCGGCTTCAGCAGTCAGGGACATCCCGTTGCTTGAATATTGATTTGTCCTAGAAATCATGGAGTTTTCAAAGGACTACCATTCCATTGGGGTTCTCTGATGACGTTATTATTATGTCCGATTTTACGTCAAACTAGACACCTTCAAGGAATAAATATGCATACACTTGCCCTAGCAAACACACGGTGGTTCGGAGTAGCTCGACTATCTACTTGCCCGACACAGCTCGCTACAGCAAGTGCCAAAGGAAGCTGACCCTCCAGCTGACGCACTGACCGAGAAGCTGTCCTTTCTTTTGCTGAGAATCCAGCTCCAGTGTTTCCAAGCTCCCCTTGCGGGGTGTTGGGAAATCGAATCCAGAGACAGAGATACCAGACCTCCTTCATTCTAAAACCAAGGTACAGAGCTGATTAGACCCTAAGAAAAATCTTGGATAGATTCTTGGCAAAGAAAACTAAACCTATGCTACACCTCACTTACTTCTTCCCTCGTAATAGACTTAGGTTAGGTACATTAGGGTAGGCGTATTGTAGAAGCACCAGTTGAGTACTTTTTAGCCTTTGTTGTTTATGTATGTATTTATCTATGATTTAGAAACCATACAATGCTTTTACAGTATAATTTTATAAAACTCTTCTTACTGTACGCATTATACTTTGAAACCAGCATTACAATTGTAGCAGTTCACTTTACTTGCTTTAGAAAGAAGACTGTTCAATAAATCCTTTTATTAAAAACGCCTGTCTCTCTATTTCTCTGCACCTCTGATGAAACGAAGCATGCACGATTGACTGAGTAAAATATCTATTTATTGTTTCCACAACACTGAAGATCAGTTTTATTCTTGGGGAAACAAAGTTGTTATGCAGTTGTCCCTTCTTGTGTATTTGAGAACGTTTCTAGAGACCTCTGTGCTAGTTGGCACTCACCTAAGTCCTACATCAAATCTATAGGATATATTATTCCAATGCGCAGAGCCTATTTGGAATATAGGAACTACATTACAATAGAACAGGGTATCTTCGGTAAGAACCAAATGAATGTAATAAATTCTACTGATGCCCATGTACAGGAGAAGGGTGGGATAGATAATCAACAGCCGAGGGTAATAGACATAGTGCAACTGGATATGCTGGTTAAAGGGTGCAATAAGTCAGCCTCCACTGTGATGGCCACATGTTCCAAGCCCAACTGCTCAGCAAATCTAACTAATGGTACACTTATGAAGTTGAAGCTGTGGCAAGGAGACAGTGGCACTGGGAGTAGGCACACAAAGCTAAATGAAGTAAGTGACTTGAACCCCCACACCACCCTACACCTCCACCCGAGGCCACTCCATATACTGTGGTACTTGCTAATGTCCCAAAACTTCCTCTCGGCACTCGGGAACACTGGTCAATGCTGAAAAAAAAGACCCCACACCTGTTGGGCAACAGGACAGTGATAAAAAACAACCTGTTCACCAAGTTTAAAAAGGTACGCAGATCGACTGGATTGGGAAGTCACTCAAGTCCCTATCAGGCGACTGCGTGGTCCTTAGCTTTAGATCACCAGCATTCGTTCAACATATATTGGACACAGCTGGGTACTCATTTACTGAAAGAGAGGATACAAAAATCTTTCCACTAGGTTTATTTTATAAACCGCAGAGCACACTTAGGTTCAATGAGTTGCGGGGTCCCCGAACAGTAGTTAATCAATTTGACTTTCCAGTACACACAAGCAATCGATTTTTAAATTCTCACCATCTAAAAAGAAATCAATTGACTGGGAACAACTAATATCTCTCGGTTACCTGTTTCTAAGGAACGCATTGGGTGATGAGGAGGCCGACATGAGTTTGGATTCTGCCACCTCCGTTGTGATGTCTAAAGTGGACAAAGTCATCCAGGTTAATCCTGTTAGTAGTTCTACTAATGCAGATACGGGGTGTGTATTCTCACTCCCTACCAATAAGAGCATTTACAAGTGGATGGCGTACATCAGCGAATGATAAATGTCTCTTCTGTCATGACTACGCTGAGACCATAGCCCACATTTTATTTGTCTGCCCAGCTTACCATCTTCCAAGGACAAAATGGCTCAAACCTGTTTGTAAGGTCCTAGGCATAAGGACCGCAAAGGAAGTCCTAAGGATTCTTAGGTCAGGTACCACTGACTATATCGTAATTGGCATGGCAACATTTTTGGGCTGGGTTTGCGCCCTTCGAGCTAGGAAAATGGGGACAGAGTAACCTTTACTGCAATGAGGGACCACATATGAGTCTAAAAATCTTTTCGGTTTTCTGCCAAAAGAAGGTCTATGTAAAAATGGTGGTATCCTGGCTTCAGCTTATGCGATATGATAATTGTTGAACGCTATGTCGTATTTTATTAATTAATTTTAGCACTGATTATGTACGATCACGAGTTTTAACAATGGATATATATTTATAGACTATTTTAAGAAGAATTATGATTACAGTTGATTATATTGTTGAATGCTATATGGGAAAAATGTTAAAAGATTAATTCTCTTTTTATATATTTTTAATATTGAGATATCCTGTCTTTTGTGATTGAATGATCGAAATAAAGACCATATTGAATTGAATTGAATCATAGGTCCAAAATTAAGGAATGTTACGGAGTAACTGGAGGCAGTGGACAAAATGGAGGGTGGGGTCAAACAAGGAGCGATGGTGAAGCCATGTCTTCAGTGGAAGAGGAATTTGTTGGATTGGTTCAATCTGATCTCAATGGCGAAAGAGTTCCAGATAATATGGGCCATTCCAGAGAAGGAAATGTATTAGGTTTTCTTTTTCTAGATTTTTTGTGGCTTGAGCATTAAGGAGCTTGTACTTCTGGAGGATCTGTTGCTACACTCGAAAGGATCAGTATCTGGGACAGGTAGGAAGGGTGTTGGGGTGCAATGCTTTGTGAGTCATGCAAGCAATTTTGAGATGTATCCTGACCTCAAGTGGCAGCCAATTCAGAGCTCGTTGGTCAGGTATGATATGATCACTTCTTTCAGTACCTGTGATGAGCCTGGCTGCTAAATTAAGAGTGACCTTAAGAGGAGCAAATGAGGTTTTGTGTGGCCCCCAAGGGTAGCGCTACAATAGTCCAGTTTTCGAAGGATAAGTGACTGAGTCGCAGTCATGAGGTCAGCCACAGGGAGGAAAAATGTTGGTTTCCTAAAGATATGCAGCTGATGGTTGGCTCCTCTAGTGATGGTGCTGATGTGTTAGAGCATGTCGAGGTCTTTAGCTAGGGTGTTACCTAGAAATTTGCAGGAGTTGATGATGTGGGGGTGCAATTTAAGGCAGAGAGATGGGCATCAATACTTTCATCTTAAAAGTGGAGGTGGTGAAGTGATCAGTAAATATTCAGTTTGAAGGGAATTAAGTTTGAAATGATTGTGAGTCAGCCATTGTTGTGTAATGTTAGGGTGCTATTGAAGGTGAGGATGTCCTCAGTGAAGAATCTTATCATGTAGAGTTGGGTGTTATCAGCATACATATGGTAGGAGATGTGGGAGCATTTTAGGATACCATTTAGGGGCTCTATCGACGCCGAACTCTCCCTCCGATCTCAAGTCGGATCCGTGGTCTCAACCTGTTCTTTTCAACTCCGCAAGATCCGCAAAATCAGCCACTTACCCCCCCCCCCCCCCCCCTGCTGCTCTAATCCAAGTGATCGTCTCCCTAGTGCTTTCCCGCTTGGACTTCTCCAACTCTCTCTATCACGGTCTTCCCAAATCACTTCTCTATCGCCTACAGGTAGTCCAGAATCAAGCAGCCGGCCTCATTTACAAATCCCCCAAATGGCAATCGGCCAAACCACTGCTGCACAAACTACACTGGCTGCCTATAGAGCAGAGAGTGGCCTTCAAATGGGGCTGCCTCACGTTCAGAGCACTTCATGGCACCAGCCCCGCCTTCATAACTTCCCTCATCCATCCTTATCGCCCTACTCGCGACTTACGCTCTTTCCACCTTCATAAGCTTGTCGTGCCCAAAACCAGAACCAATAAATTTGGCGGACGAAGGTTTGCCCTCCTTGCCCCTAAGTTCTGGAATCCCCTCCCTCTGACCATTTAATCCAGCAGCTCCCTCCTTCATTTCAGGAAGCAGCTCAAAACTTTCCTCTTCCCTCCACCCTGCTAATCTTGTAATCTCCCAGTCTGCATCTCACCTCTGTCTTACAGCGCTATGAAACTCATGGTGTCAGTGCGCTCTATAAATGTCACTTAATAATAGAGCCATAGGGGGCATCCAGAGATAGTGGGGCATGCTTGGATAAAATGTGATTAATTAGTAAGTGCTGTGACCAGTTGGGTAGAAAGGAGGTGAACCATTTTAGCACTGTGGCACAGAGGCCCATCCTCTGCTCTAGAATGTCGAGCAGGGTAGCATGGTTAAGTTTCAAGAACAACATTTTATTAAAAGAAGTTCAGATAAGGTAAGCATAACATATCATAAAAACATACAATAGTGTATATTATATGTCGAGCAGGGTAGCATGGTTAATGGTGTCAAAGGCTGCTGATAGATCCAATAGGACATTCTCTGGGGGTCTGTGAACAGCCACAGTCCTGACCCTGTACCTCCCTGAACATATTTCGAGGTTTTCTCCACTCAAGGACAGAAACAAATCCCATACCATGCTGGAAGAGTGAAGAGAACATTCCACATAATTGATATGAGTAGGGTAATTGGTTTCATCCCTTGGAAAAATATTGTCTCTGTTAATGATAGTAAAAGATAAAAGTTAGCAAGTGCGTTGATGACTGAACAAACTGCAGTCTGCTACAGAAAGCATGTTCGCTTACCTTGTGGGACTGCTATTAACGAGGTACAGTAGGTACTGCAGCCAGCAGCAGCAAAGTACTGCTATCAGCTTCTGAGACTGTTGGAGTGCATGAAACCTTTGATTTTTTACTGAGGCGCAGATTCAATTGGTGCAATAGGTGCAGTAGCACCGGGGCTTGGAGGCCTGAGGTGCTCACTGAACCTTGCTGTATTTTATCATTCAAAAAGAAGCCAGGGGCCCACTTCCTTCCTTTCACTCAGTACCATGATACACTGGCTACGCTACTTTTTTTTTTGTAAAAAAGAGATCTATAGGGTTTTCCAATGCTTGTATGAACTGTGTGGGCCTTGACAATGAAACCTCATGCTATGCTCTAAAACTGGATATCTTATGTCCTGAGGCAGACATGATGCAAAATATTCTTAATTTATTTCACTCCGTTAATTTTTCTACTGATTCAATTTCTACTAATAATCCCTTAATTATGATATGTTTTACAGTGTGTTGAACCCATTAATTGGAATAGAAAGCTAATAAGAAAAAATACACTTAATGACTCTTGATTAAGTAAATTAGGAAAACTGAAATGTTTTAAATGTAATTGTATTTTGGAAAGATCCACAGATGCAATTCCCCCTTTCTTTGACGATCGCTTAAAACACATTTTAAAAAAAATACATATAGGGCACAAACAACACTAGGACCTGCAAGAAGTGACATACACACACACACATATTAAATGTTACAAATTGTATTAATGTCTAGGGAATCTGCACATTCAACCCCTAACCGGACCATGCGGTTTCTTTCCTAAAAAAGAAGAATATAGGTTTGCTTGCGTTAATTACAAGCTCCCAGAATTGGGGCAAGGCAAAAATCATAACTCCTAACAAGATCACGCCACTGAACAGTATAGAAATACCAACCAAACACTACGAAAGGAGTTTAAGGCATGGACATACATAGGCATACTGTGTTAAGGACTCATGGCATGCAGTGTTGTTAGCATCTATCCTCCTAGTGCCACTGCAGACTCAGGTGACCACTCAACATGGACGCCGGGCCCACCCAAGCCCTCATCATGCCTCATTTGTTTGTTCTGTAACACTATGGTACTGCTGATTTTCTGGAGTTTTTTCTCACCAGATGCCGATGATTTAAAGAGTTTCACAGTCGGAGCATAGTCTGTGGCACCTGTTAGCCACAAAAAAAACGAACTGAAGTGGAAATGCTCGTGTTTAAATTGAAAGCATTTGATGACTAGCCGGCTCCAATCTAGATCATTACCCCATGCCCATTTCTGCTATTGTGTGGGCTCCATTTTCATGGCTGTGATTTAAATCAGGTTACCCAGCAGGATCCGACAGGATCCCACATGCACCATTCTCTTGCTACCGAGGTAACTCCATGACAGAGGGAACCGGAGCTGGAAGCGATTCTCACATCCGTACAGTACATGCTGCTTTTTACTTATTTGCTCACGAGGGCTGCCTGCATTAAGTCTCTGATGATGTGTAATGAAGTCCGCTATATAATTTTAGCTTTACATCACAGTTTACGTGTATGAAAAGGTCACATATCTAAAACCCTTCATATGATCCAATCTTAGTTCTACTCTTTTAGTTTTTTTAATATTCCTTTCTCTAGGTGCATTTACTCTTTTCGTGACAGAGTTAATCTCTCAACAACTATATAGGCAATGTTTATATCAGCATTATTCATTTGAAAGGCACTGCTCTCCTCTATGGAATATATCCTAGAGCCAAAACACCTCACCTCCCTTCACGCTCCCTCATGGGATAACATGCTGTCTGAGATCCACCCATGCATCCCTTTTGCTGAAGAAACCACAGTGACTCGAGGTTGAAACAGATTTAGGATTACAGCCATCTCTCATTCCAAGATAAACCAAGTACCATTGCCAAGAAACGAGAAGGCACTGCTCAGCCACTCAATGTCTTGTCGTTAAACAGGACTTACTACCTTTGCCCACTAAGCTGACTCCAGCCTGCCCACATTTCGCAAATATCTCCATTTTTTTTCTTTTTCTAAGGAGTGTTTGAAGTTAAATCTGTTAGTATATGTGGCTTACCAACATATCCCTTACATTGGTCATGTCACCCATTGTACAATATCACCTGGATGCGGATCCTGCTGTACAGTGTCCATATGGGTAGCCATTTGACATCTCTTTAAATTAAATGGAAGAATCGCTGTTAGGTCATTCACATATAAACAAATCTGAGACATTTGCATGAATTCTTCAGAGAGGATGATTTTCGCAGTTGGACCCCATCTTTGGCCACTACTTGTTACACCATTTCTGATTGGCCTTCTGGCTTATGGGTGTCTTTTGATGCTTTTAGATGACTTAAGCCGTAACATACAGCGGACGGGCGCTTAATTTGTAGATAGTTGTAAATCCAAGTACTTCACACTTCTAAATGAGTCTATATGTGTCCAGCACAGCCAGAGCTGAAGTGCATCTCAGACACTGTAGCTTCAGATCAACCAGAGTTCTCACAAATTAAGGATTATTTGGTAATCGATTAAGACTGGTTTGCTAAGATTTCTCCCAAAAATCTGAATCTTTTTCTCCATGATTATAAAGGAAGACTTTATGGGAAGGGAAAATAATTTGACGCTTTTTCCGAGAGTGAATTCCTGGCTGTGAATGCTGATAAGATGTTCACGCTCTTTAAATCAGGAGATGAGCAGTCCCTTCAGCTCTGAGCTGACAGTACTGGTCAGCTTCATAGTACTGCTTTTCTTGATTAGAATGTTCTGCTCAATCTGCCCTTGGAGCCCCGTTTAATTTATATTAAGTCTTAAAAGACTTCTTGGCAAAAATGAGTGTCCTTTACAAACACTGACAGGATTCCTCACTGGTCATCACCACCAGAGAACAAAGGGCATGATGTATGAATACCCTTTTTCAAACAAAACGTGCAGTTTCGACTTTGACTGCTTTGAGAACGGAATGACAATTTGTGATGTGATATTTAATATATACAACAGTGGAGGACTGGAAAGGAAACAAGACCTCAACCCCCGCATTTGCATGGAGAAACGGAAAACCTTTTTTTTAAAGAAGGACAATAAAAGGACAGGAGCTGCCTTTAAAATATATTTTCGGGAAGATATCGGAGTGAACAGGCAGTCATTTTCTGTCACACTGCCTGCTCCCTTTGAGGCCGCCTGACACAATTCCCGAAGTGGAAGCTGTCCCACGGGGCAACCCCCATTTGTGAGGCAGTTACTTTTCCTAATCAGGAATCGGTAACCAAGCAACGGTTTCCAACCTCAGCTGCAGTCGTAAAGCATCAATATACACTAATGTGACTCATATAGAAGAGGGGACCCCCTTTCCCCTCACGTATTATTTGCAATTTGGAAAGAGTCACAAAAACCTTTTTAACAGTTCGAAAGACTCACCAATTGTGAAACTATTTGTAGACAAGTTAAAAATGTATTTTGCTATCACAAATCCTGTGAATGTTTAAATCATGGGGTTTGAGACCATTTGCAGATCAATCCCTTTAATCTGTAACCATGTCACATAAACTTTGTGAGAGACCAATGACTGCTCTAATTCCTCCTTTAGCAAACTCACCCCCTCAGATACTAATATGAATGACTTCAGATAGAAAAGTGCAAACAGGCCAAACATCTGTTGAACTCTGAGCACTAAAAAAAACATATAACCTAATCTGACTTGACAAC
The DNA here is from genome assembly GCF_964263255.1 of Lissotriton vulgaris. Lineage (NCBI taxonomy): Eukaryota > Metazoa > Chordata > Amphibia > Caudata > Salamandridae > Lissotriton > Lissotriton vulgaris. The sequence continues at coordinate 403,457,338 of NC_141700.1, forward strand.
TCATGATATATCAGATAGCACTGTACACATTTTAGCGACATAATTATCCTTTTAAACTGTACATGGAGGATTGATTTTCTCCAACGTCAGTCCTGGAAGAAGTTCTAAATCCCTCCTTGGTTGGAGGGTGAGCTTCTCTGTTTCAGTATAATTTTGAAGACACACAAAATTTACTTTGGTGTTTTCATATTTTTTTCTTTAGTCAAACACCTGGTGGCCATCTGGTTGTAGTGCTTTATAAATAGAGAATACTGTCTTAACTGATTATGCACTGGTGCTGGTATCATTATTTCTCTACCACAACCATATGTCGTCAGTGATTCTGATCACCCAAACTATTTAGCAGCCTCCTGCCTATTAGCAGCAAAGGGAGTGTGCTTTGATCAGTTCAGGATTGCAGCACATTCACTGCCAAGTGCACCTAAACTGCAAGGAGGTAAAATAATGTATGGCAGAAATCACTACCATTAGACAGATAGGCATGCTGTGCTGTTATTAGAAGGTTCACTGCCCTAATATCGATGACAAAAATATTGATAAAAAAATAGAATGCAAAAATATTGAATAAAAAATATAGTAGTAAAAAATATAGATGTTAAAAAATATCAATTAAAAATATATATTAAATATTAATATTATTGTTTATAACATACATTTCATTTAATATACATTTTAACTAAATATAACAAATCCACATAATTACAAAAATATAAACATACAAACATAATAATTTATACATATACACATATTTAACTGTTATCTTTTTAATTTTTAAACTTTAAAATTATATAAAAATAATATATATATATCAATAATTAAAAAAACATGCTATAATAAATTTAAACATGACATTATTGAAACAAATTAAACTTACGTTTTGCAATACAATAAATGCAACAGTAGGGAAAATGTTGGATAGTAAAATAATTAAATTTACTATTCCAACTCCAGTGAGTGCAACAGTAGTGAAAGTCTTGGATAGAAGAGGGGTCAACTTTTATATTTCCATTCCAGTAAGGCAAACAGTAGGAAAAGGGTTGGATAGCGGAGAGGAAAACATTACTGTTCCCACTCCAAAGAGTGCAACAGTAGGGAAAGTATTGGATAGCGGAGGGGTAAAAATTACTATTTCCACTCCAGTGAGTGCAAAAGTAGGGAAATTATTACATGGCAGAGGGGTACACATTACTATTCTCACTCCAGGGAGTGCAACAGTAGGGAAAGTGTTGGATAGCGTAGGGGTAATAATTACTATTCCCACTCCAGTGAGTGCAACAGTAGGGAAAGTGCTGGATAGCGAATGGGAAAAAATTACTATTACCACTCTAGTGAGTGCAACAGTAGGGAAAGTATTGAATAGCAAGGGGTAAAATGACTATTTCCACTCCAGTGAGTGCAACAGTAGGAAAAGTATTGAATAGCAAGGGGTAAAAATGACTATTTCCACTCCAGTGAGTGCAACAGTAGGAAAAGTGTTGGATAGTGGAGGGGTAATAATTACTATTCCCACTCCAGTGAGTGCAACAGTAGGGAAAGTGTTGGATAAGCGAGAAACAAAAATTACTAATAACATTTAAACAATAGCATTTTTTTTAATCAAAGAAATAAATAAACAATAGGAAAAAATATACGTTTAAATATATTAAACATGTAAAAAGAACACATATAATATAAATTACATATAACAAAAAGCTACAAATATTATATAAACAAAAAAGAAGAAGAGAACTCTGGGTGGTTCTCAAATTTAGGTGGAAAGCAGCCCCTGTAAGAGCACTCTCAACACCAGCGACACTCTAGATCGGCTCACCTCAAATGTCTGTTTTTCTCTCAAAGTTTTTAAGCATAGGATTAGCACAGTGCTATCCATGCCGAGATAGAAAATGACCAAGTTGTTTGCAATTTATACAGCAAAGTCTTTAACTACATGACTGCTAAGGCAATTCCCCTCCTGTGCTGAAAACTGATTTTCCCCATTATTCATGACGAGCTCAGCACGTCATGAGCACACGACCAGTGTACTGCATGACGAGCTGAGCTCGTCATGAGCAGCGAAGGGGTTAAGCATAGGACTAGTACAGTGCTGTCCTTGCCGAGCTGTAAAATTACAAAAGCCATTTATTACTCCAGGCACAATATTACAGCTTTGAATTAGTGAAATACCAACTCAAGCCAACCTGAAATGAGTAAAAGCAACCCCTGACACAGTATTTCGCTCTAATTAGAGCTCTTCAGAGAGGTATAGCTTTGTCCAGACACAAGGGAGCACCCTGTATTAAGTCAACACAAAACCCTTTGAGGCATAGAGTGACGCATAAATTATGCAAAAAAGAAGGAGAGAACTCTGGGTAGTTCTCAAATTTAGGTGGAAAGCAGCCTCTGTTAGAGCAATCTCAACACCAGCGACACTCTAGATCTGCTTATATAAAATAAATGTATAAATACATGTATAAACAATATTTATTTAAGAGGAGCAAATATTAACAAACAAAAAAATATTGAAAACATGAATGCAATTATTTTATTTCTTACCCTATAACACCACACCAATAAAAAACACTTCACTTTATTTAAAATAATTTCGATAATTAACATAATTAATAATCAATTAAAACATATTATTATTAAAAAAATAATAAACATTCTTCAAATACCCATGCTTTAACACTATATTATCCACAACACACACCTAAAGTTAATAACATAATTACCATATTTAATTTCTCATTACTTAATGTAAATTAATGAACAACTAATTATTAATTCATTAATTAAACATCAATTACAAATAAATTACTTCCAACCCTTCCCACCATGTACACCTATAAACAGTACAACACACACCTAAAACTAATTACACAGTTACCATAATTAATTGCCAATTAATTAATAAAAATTCATTAACAACAAGTTATTAATTCATTCATAATAAATTACTTTACACATTTAACACTATAACATCTCAATCAAACAAATATTAATAAATAAAAAATGTTCAATACATTTAATATAATTAAAATACTTGCCACCCTATTCCCCTATAAACCCACAACCCGCTACGGAACTAAAAACACAACATTCAAATAAAAAAATATTAATAACAACTAAAAATAATCTATACATTTAATATAATTAAATTACTTCCCACCCTAATCCCCTATAAACTCACAACCAGCAACTGAACTAAAAATGCAAAATTCAAATAATCTTTAAAAAACAAAAATTTGAACACATATAGATTGGTTAGTCAATGTACGGTAGCTATTGAATATTATTTCTTCTGTTGTTGTTTTTTTCTATTTATCTAAAGAGGAGTTTGGAAATTCAGTTCAGCTTTGACTAACTTGGTGGGGTTCACCATTGTATTTTCTGCAAAACATTGATCATATCTGCATAATGCAGTCAGCACAGTTAGGCCCAGTTGATTTGGAGATAAATCAACTGTCTTTCTATGTTTTACTCTCCAGTTTACTTGGTATGTGTGAATCCAGGATTTTAGCCTTCCCTCTTCTGAGTTGATTTGTGACATTGTAATCAATTATATAGTTGTCTGAAGCAAAGTCAACAGCGTACCTCAAAACCCTCTCTTCTTTTGTGGCATTCTTGTCGGGACCTCATTCATTAATTTGAGAGACAGTCTTTTACTTCATCTTTGAAGTTTCATGATTCAGAGAATATGGATCTTAAATTAAGCTAAGAGACATTTAATTACAACATTGTACAAGCTATTAACGAAGGCTATTTTATATTATCCATGTTAATAGGCTAGAAGAAGAGACTAATATGACAGAAAGTTCCTATTGTCATTGTCGATAATCTCACTTACACATGGTTTCAGTCTCAGACCAAAATCCATTGTATGCACAAATTGAAAGAGCAGGTTAATTCCTCACTGTCATCAGTGTCTCAAAGTATATTCAAATACAAATCAGTAGCAGGGGTTAATGAACAGTATGATATTGATTGTATTTAGTGCAGAACTTGATTGGATTGATGCTGTATTTCATCCTCATGGCAGTGTTTCACCTGGGAAACAACTTGGTGATTAGCATTCAAAATTCTTATTATGACTTTTCTAACCACAAAATATCATCATGGTTGACACTCATGCCCTCATTAAGAGAGGCCCAGTATTATTTCCATAATGTCACCACCCCATGAGCTACCAATTGCGGGGATCCCCAGGGCGAATTTACTTGGGAATTGAAGTGAGATCATGAAATTCCCCTTATTAATTAGAAATTACCTTGAGAATCAGTAATTAAGGGTCCAATTCCTTCAGTAATTCTTCTTTCAGTTCGAGTGTTGCTTGTGGAAATGTGACTGCTTTTAATTGACCACATTTTTACGTGAAACAAAACAGATCTGCAGTGTCTAAGCTGGTCACCTAATTCTGATGAGGCTTGCACCTCTTGTTTTCAACCCACAGAATTCATGGGCCCCTTGTAATGAGAGTGTTTTCAACCCATCAGAATTCCTGGGCCACTTGTAATGAGAGTTTTAGATAACGAGTGAAAGTTTTTTTCCTACAAATGTGTGCTAAAATGTGGGTTTTCCTTTCAATATTTTAAACATTTGGTGATGAGAAAAAGGACCAAAAATAAATGTTGTGAAAATGATGAGGTGCATTGATAGGATTTTAGAAAATGTATGTATCCAATTTCGAATTTCCAGTTGGTAAGCCGCCGAACAACAAAATCATGCCATTTCATATCTGTGGCAGGCTGACATTGCTGGTGCTGCTGCTGATACAAGATTCAGTTGAATGTTTAGACACTCACTTTTAGAGAAAGAAACAGAATGTCCCTAAATGAACTCCATAGCAAATCTTAGATCTTGAGCTGCCACTAATCTAATGCTGAACTGTAGCAATCTATAATTTTGTAGAATGGTTTAGCAAAGTGTATGTAGCAGTCACAGAAATCACAGAAGGCCATACGGTATAAAGACCTCTCAGTCACCACTGAGAAACATTTGTAATCTAAGGTTGCATAAACTACTTTTAAATGTAAATATTTTCCACCAAGGACTAACTGTGAATATAACTGCTTAGGAAGCTTGTCCTATCCTCTCTTTAAAGCAAGATGTAAAGTACAATTTCGGATAATCAATTCTGCTGGAAGCTACTGATTAAATAATATTAACAAAATGTTGCACAGAATCATTCATCTGTAGTAGTACATACTCATGGCGAAATGTTCTAAAATACCCCTTATCTTTATGCAGTATATCTTGCATTGAGATGAAAATTGAGAGCACTGGAGTTAAAGAGTACTAAGAATACAAAGCACGGGTCTACAGTTCCTAGACAACTAGCAACCCGAAAGGAGCCAGGTGAGTCTTGAATTTTAAGCCTCAATGCCACATTGGCAACACTGTACCATCAGGAAAACAGAATTGCAGTTAGTGCACTAGTCCAAAACGAGTCACAACCAAGAGCAGGAGCCGCACTCATGAGCTGGATAAAGAGGAAGTTTAAAAGGCAAGAAGAGAATTATAAATCCTGAGTGGCTTTCAGTCGAAGCCTCTTCTGAGGTAAACACAAAGAAAAGGCATTTTCTTCTTAACCAATGAGGAATTTTCTCGAGCTTGACACCAAAGGGGGGGAGAAGCTCTGTGAGGAGCAATATTATGAGATTACCAAATGAGGTCTTAGTAATCTTCATTTTCTCTCAGAAATTAGGTTCTAACCCAGAGCTGAAATTTACTTATGGCTACTTGGAAAACTGTGCACAAATCCCAGTCAATGGGAAGCAAATTGGAAACTCTTAATAGCAGGTGAAGTTAGAGACTGGCTGAAGACATTTGATGTGCTATGGTGTCATACAGAACTAACCTTCTAGTTCCTGTTCAAACAGGAGCGATACGTGCTTCCACACTTTACCATATCCACTACAAACTCAACAAAGATGATATATTTCCGCTAGGGATGTGAGAAAATTGTCTAATTTACTTTCACATAATTTCAGCAAACTTACATTAAAATTAGATGCAATTACATGAAATGCAGATCCGTCATTTCAAACTATATTTTACAACAACATTTGTCCTTGCATCAGTTTTTGATGCAAGAACCCATTTGAGCTACAAAAAAAGTGCAAACAAATGAAAGCACTGGGAACAACGGCTACTCACACTGTGTTGTTCCAATCCATTTGGGAAAACAATTACTGTGAATTACCCATTTGTGATACGTTTTTATGTGATTACCTGAAGTGGCAAAATGGCTCAATTTGGAGAATTTCAAATCTAAAGTGTAACATGAAATTTCAGAAATTACAGTAGACCTGTGGAAAGATGAATGGGATGAGAGAGAATATGAGTATTAGTGCCCATGAATTATACTGCATTTAATTCTAATCATATATGTGCAATGATGTATCTTCATTGGTTCTTGCTGCTGTTTCCAAGATAAATAATTTAAATGGGGCCAGGTTGGTAGCCTTGTGCCCAACCCCCAACTGGAGGACCAGTGGATTACCCTTCATATGCAACCCCCAGCCCGAAGACCAGTGTATTGCGCTTTGTCTGGTCTCAACGCTTTTACCTGTCTGTCTTGGGTGACCCTGCCAGGAAAGAGAGCTCACGTAAGCATCACTCTCCAGGCCACTGAGACACTCAAGCCCCTCTGACACTTCAAGGTGATGATCGTCCGAGTAGCTGTACATTCAGACTATGGGCCTGATTACAAATCCGGTGGTCCATAGGACTGCCAACCCTGTGGTGGTGGTCCGACCACTGCCACACTGAGGGAGCACCCGCTGTATTAAGACTGTAGCAGTCAAACCACCACAGGACCGCTGCAACCATTAGGGATCCAGGATCTCATAATGTTCGTGCAGTGGTCAGAGGCAAATCTATGATGGCAGTGCTTCAGCGGCACAGCCGAGCATATATTGAGTTGCCTCATCACAACCATTTTCATGGCAGTGAGCCCTCCATGTAAAAAGTGTGGCGGTGATGCATTAAGGGGGCCCTAATAGAGCCCCCTGGCACCTCATGGCCCAGGCCATGCATATGAGGTGAGGCACATGTACTGCCCTCCTGAATTGGTACCTCTAGTTTCTGCACAGTGTGGCATGTATGCAAGGTGCAGGCAGCACTCTGAGACAGCAGTCTGCATGTTCTTCTATGAGCCTAAACGATCACCGCTGTCCGACCACTGTACGCCAGTCCGCCAGACCAGGATTGAAGTCCCAATCTGGCAGGCGGTCTCACAATGGGTTAGGTGGTCCTACAACGGACAGCGCAATGTACCGTCTTCTGTAGTACCGCCAAACTCATAATCGGCCTCTATATCAATACATTAGAACTATATATCTGAATCTCTTGTGAAGTAAAACATTGTACATTTCTGAAAACTGAAAACATAAATAACACTTTAATGTCCTAATTACATACGACTTTGCCTATGCTACATTTGAACTATTGATGCTTTCTTAGGCTAGCTTTACGCAAGTTGCTAGAACATGAAGCCTCTGTAGAAACAACTCTCCTCAGGTTATTATAAGTTTTAGATAGCAAGTTCCTTGTTGCATCAAGTAAGCATCATCATTGTATAATAAGGACACAGTGTATCCCGAGAACCATATATTCAACATCAAAGATTACCACTGCTATTCACAAATGAAGTGACTGTTTAGGCATCATGGGCACAGTTAGAAATGGGGGTCTCTAGTTGGAAATGGTTTGCACCTTTGTCCAAGTAGGGAACCTACCTTCTACTCAGGATAAGGGAGATATACTCCTAAAATAACCCCTGCTCATCCCTTAGTATCTTGTCATGAGTAGTCAGGCTTATCTCAGGGGCAGTGTGTAAAGTGTTTGCACATAACCAACAGTAATACAGTGAAAACACTACAATATATATATCTCCAAAACAAGACCAAAACAATAAGAATCCAACATATAGTACTTAAATGAATATACTTTGCAAGAAATCCTTTAAAATTGTAGAAATATCTCAAAGACACAGTTTGTCCGATTCAGTAGCTCCATCCAGGGCTAAGGTGATACTGAAAACAACAGAATCCAACAGTTCTGTCTGACTCCTTCGGTCGGGGATGTCAGCACAGTCGTAAAAAGTATCTTGTAAGTTGCGGCCAAAATGTTGGTGCGAGCCAATCATGGCAACCGTTGTGGTTGCAATGTGAAATGAAGCAGTGCAGCATGCAATGCCCTCAAGGAGTGGTGCAGGCAGCAACTCGGTGATGGTCATTCAGCAGCATCGGTGAGACTAAAGCAACGATGCAGAGTGAGGTGGTGCTGGCAGGTCACAGTGCAAGCAACATAACCGATTAGCAGGAGCTGGGATTGGTTGGCCCAGACTGCAGTGTGGGATGAGGCAGTGCACTGTGAAACTAACGAGCAGTGCCCCCAGCGGTGCGGAGTGCAGTGCCTACATGTCACGATGCAAGCAGCAGCTCAGTGGTGGCGGTCGTTGTTGTTGGTGAGACCAGGATTGCAGTGCCCTCTCAGTACCTTCAGGACATAGAGCCAGTGATGGACCCGGTTGCTTTTCCCTTCTCTGTGGCAACTGAAACAATGGTTCCAGGAGCAGTACCAAGAGGTTGGTGAAGGCTTTGCAGTCCCTGAGACTTCAGAGCAGGAGGCAAGGTATACTTCAAGCTTTTGGAGATACTCACCATGAGTAAAAAAAAGTTCAGTTCAGTCCTTTCAATGCCCAAGGCAGAAGCAGCAACTGCAGGCCTACCCAAAAAAGCAACAAAACAGCAAAGGGGCAGTACTCCTCTTGGCAGGTCTTTCAGCTCTTCTTCTTGGCAGGTTCCTTAATTCCAGCGAATTCTAAAGTTTTGGGGTCTGGGCCCACATATTTATACTCAAAATACTTTTGTTCTTTCAGGCAGAGAGTGTCTGTGCTGAGTCCAAACCAGTTCTGTCCTCTCTGGCCCAGCTTCCCAAAAGGAGATGGAGACAGCATTGTCCAAGGCAGACCAGGCCCATTCAGGTGCAAGAATATCTCCTCCCACTGTTCTAAATGCAGCCCAGGTCTATTCAAACCAGCCCAGACTCATCCGGGAAAGGCATGACACACCTCTACCCCCCCCCCCGTGGCTGTCTGAATAGAATGCACATCCCCAGCCCCTGTCACTCCAAAGCCAGACAATCAATCCACAAACATAGCAGATGCACACAGGATGGTTAAGCAAAAAAATACTTGGATCTATAAGTGTGGCACTGTGTAAAAACCACGCACTTCTCCCAGGGGAAGCTTCATGAGGAGAAATATCTTTATTTCTCCTTGTTTATTTCCTCTATCTATGTGTCATAGACAATGGAAAAAGCCTCCATGGACACAAACACTCCTGCCAACAATGCAGACACCCTTGCACCATGGTACAAGAGGGCCTGCATTGGTGCTAGGCACCAAATTGTGTGTCGGTGCAGGCAGAAAGGACAGGAATACTCTGCATCTAGTAAATACAGTGCATTCCTGCCCTTTTGAATTGGCGTAGGACAGTGCAGCAAACATACTTGCAGCGCTGCCCTACACCAATTCATTGTGAATGAGTTCCATAGATTTTATTAATTCTTAGCCTGTATATAAATTTTTATTTTACATAACTGTAACTTCAACACCTCCTCAAGGAATAGTAAGCGCTATACAAATACAATGACAATTAAAGCACCCACTTCACAGCTCAGTTGTTAACTGATCGCACTACCACTAAAAAAGAATAAATGTCTTTCATCACAATGCTGCAAGTTAATTGACCTTCTCTCAAGCATCCTTTACATTTGGAAATTAACTCATTGTTGCACGGATCTGCATTTTTTCAGGCCAGCAGCACATTGGCAGAAAGGCGTTGTCAGCTGAATGCCTGGCTTCAGTTTCACAGCACATGACAGTCCCCGAATGACACTACAGCTGAAGCATTTCAACTATCAGACTTAACAGTCTGGAATGGTTGTTTTTTTCCGAAATGATGAGCAAACGTTTTGGATGGGAGGCAGAAGTGAGACTGAGGAAGGTGCACTCCCCCCTTCCCATGACTCTATGGCACCCCTGGGGGTCTTGACTCATAGATTGAAGACCCCTGCCCCGGAGGAACCCACATCACCCCCTTCCTCAGGGAACCCCACTGAATCCCTATACAGAAACATTGCCAGTACAAGCTCCTGACCAATGCATGCAAGGCCTTACACAACTATGGACCCACCTACTTAAACCATTGCCTGACAATCCATCAGCCCATCAGACACCTCCACCCCTTGTCCCTTTCTCTAACCCTCACCTCCTGCATGCAACGTAAGAGATATGGAGGTCCTCCTTCTACCTGTCAGCAAAAACATGAAACAAGCTACCCTTTCATCTATGGATCTCCCCATCTTTTTCAGAGCTTCAAAAGTCCCTAACGACCTGGCTGTTCAGCTAATCAACTGGACCCTGCCAGAGTCTGGATACCCTCATAGGTGACAAGAAGCATTCTATAAATCTACTGCTTGATTGATTGAACATAAGGCCATCTAGAAAATGTATCCATAGCCTTTATACCATGCTTGTTTTAAACTCTAATAGGCCCCAAGACGTATACTGGTATACTTTCCCAAAGCACTTAAGGGCACACAAACTGTTCCATGAGTACTCACAAATTCTCAACGGTATCCACCACCATACATTCACCACATGCTCTGACAACTCTTTCAACATAATTTATTTATTTCCAACCATCAACACTCTTGGTTTTTCACAATACCAAAATGACCTTCATGGAACAACAAGGTTATCTTTTTCCTTAACATACTTGGGGTAACAAGTCTTCCTCCCCTAGGCAAAGTTTGCCCATTTCCAGATAATTTATTGCAAACCTCCCAGAATGGTTTCAGATCCCCTAAGTTCTTCTTAGAAGGCCATTCTACTTCAACGCAATTAAGAACTTTTTGTATTAGACAATCTTACCCATATTCTTCCAACCATAACCTCTTTTCAAAGCACTGTCTATTACTATCTTAAATGATTGCAGCCTTTATATCTTCCCGGAGCCCATTTTGATTTTTAGTCAACGCGAGTGGCATACTAGAAAGGAAATCAGCTATGGCATTCTTCTCACCAGGAATATAAATGTCTTTGTACGCTAAAATCCAATAACCACATAGAGATACCATCCAAGGTTAATAACTTAGTTAATGGTTTGTCGTCACACCTTAATATTAGCTTTTTGCCTCACATAAATAAATAACATATTCCAATGCCCAAGCACATGCTAAGGCTTCACTCTCAATAACCACATTTTGTCTTCTGTGTGGGGACAATGCTCTAGACGCAAAAGCTATAACAATATCTCTAACTTTTTCATTACACTGTGAAAAAACTGGAAAAAACCCTTATTACTTTCAGCACTAGTAATGTGGCTGGTTCACTGCATATCAAACCCTTGCAGAGCAGGTGTAGACACAATGGCATGCTTAATAGCTGAAAATTCTCTTTCACTCTCTTCAGACCATACAAATGTAACCTTGTGTTTTAGCAAACTTCTAATAGAAAATGTTTTCAATAACAAAATCTTGACAAATTTTGCATAGAACCCTACCAGGCCTGAAACAAATCTATGGTCATTCTTATTTTGGGCTGCGGTGTCTCCCTGATAGCACTCAATATTTTACTTTTTGTCTAATACCTCGATGACTAATCTCATGCACCAAATAAGTAACTTGTGATTTGTCAAATGAATATTTTGCATACTCCAACATTAACCCTTTATTATATAGGCATTTTTTAAAATTTGTAATTGTGATCTGACGTATTATTCCCTATTATAGGAATGTCATCCTGAAAGAATAACGTGTTTTCCGTTTTGCCAAAGAAATTGAAAATACATCTTTGGAAAACTGCTGCCACAGAGGCTAAATCAAAGGGCATTCTTATAAACTAGAAACCTTCTTCCTGTATTAGAAATGCAGTGTATTGTTTGCTATCTTTGTAATGAGGAAGAGGTGATATGCTGCAGAAAGATATGATGCAGAATATATTTTTATGCCCTTGTATATTGATCAAAACCAAAGAGGATGATGGACGGAATGTTGAACATTGCAAGCACTCACCCCCAGTCAATGGATCTGGGTTTAATCCATCATCATTCTTTAGCTCACTCTGCCACCCCAGTTCAGACATGGCCATATGCAAATCAGTCTGACCCTCTGCCTCATGGGAACAGTCCAGCCCGAACTGCCATGCTATGTCTTCCCTGGACCGGAAACAAATATCTGCAAACTAACATTAATTTCCTAAAACTGTAACATATTCATCAACAGTTTAATTTTTTTCTTGAATTCTGTGAAAAAAATTATATTGTGTGATGTCAAATGCATACTTTAGGTGAAGAATAGTCGTGCTCCTTGAAAACATTACTAATCTCACCTAAACCTTCCTTGATTGCCTGGTTATTTGTTCAGGAACTACAAGTATAACAATACCTTTTTTTTCCTTTCAGGTGTAAGAGTGCCACCAAAGTCAATAGTTGATATATATAGTTCAAGACATATTCCTTCCACTGTAGCCATGGTAAAGGGGAGTGCCCAGGGGCAGACAGAAACACTTTAGGAGGAATAACTGTTATTGCTGTTTTTGCCATTGCCAAAGTGGACCAGTCCTAAGGGTGGTGTAAGATCCTTAGCCCGTTTTTCATCCTTGTAAAAAACAAGTGGTAGATTAGTTGACAATGGATTGATCCTTAGTCCATTCTTCACCAATACGACGTAATCATATAAATAAAACTCCACAATCCCTCATTTGCCTAGAGGTTGCCAGGTGTAGCACAACACCGAATATTCAGCAACGTATAAATAATAAAGTCTCACCTCAGACAAATATTGCTAAACATTATTGTGTAATAATCCCCCAAAAAACTCCAATGAGGAAAATGGTGTGATGAGGATCAAAATCTGCAAAATCATTCGTCATTTGCAGTCTCCATAATTGAAAGAACAAAATCCAAAATGGTGGCTACATTACATGACCCATGTGACCAGCGTACCTGTAGGCACTTCATCAATTCACATTGTTTTTTCCGTCAAACAGAATCCAAGATAGCAGTGATGCAACTTGACCTACATAATTTGTGCGATAATGAAGGCACATCGGAATCCTATAGTTTATTCCACCCTTGTGACATACTCAGTGGTCTCACACTGAGGCAATTCACCTCACACGCTCAAAGCAGAGTTCAAATGCTCACACTGTGTTGAGACCCAATGATTTCTCCTCAAAATTAAGAAAAACAGGACCAGCCAGTATACAATGCATGAGCACTGCTAAGTAGAGCATACTTGCATCTCCAGGCGATGACAATTCTTCCTGATAAGTTTTAAGGCCATTGGCTGGGTGCCAAGAAGGCCACATTAATTTGTGTACCATGTGTGTCCTTCCATCTCTGACTGTCTGGCATGATGTCAATGACAAAACTGTGTAATGAGCATGTACAATGTTAGGGTCATATGTATGAAAGTTCCATTTTGCATTCCCAATATAGCGAATTTTAGGGAATCGCTATTAAGGGAATTCAAAAAGGTATGTAATAAAATAGCTTTTGTCTAAAAGTGATTTCTACAGAGTTGAAATCTCAATTAGAGAATCACTATTAGGAAATGCTACTCTATTCATTCCTATGGGGGTAAAGGCCCATAGGTGCGAATGACTTTGCATTACCTAATTTGCGATAACAAAATTGGTAATGACAAGTTAGGAAATGCAATACCAAGAGTGGCCAGGGGCCTAAGTCCACCCTAAAGCACCACAAATAAAAAATGTGCACATGCAAATCACATGCATGCCCTAGTGGCATCTGTGTGCTACATAACACTTTGAAAAATGCATTTCTGGTGCATTTTCGAAAATTGCACATGGTTACCATTGACTTGGTGTCGATGGTAGTAGCATTTCATAAGGAAATGCTTGGTAAATTGCAATTCCCTATTTGGAATCACAACTTGAGGTAATCGCAAAAAAATGTGATTACAAAAATTACTGCCAAAGCCTTTCATACATCTTGAAAGGCTATTTTGCATTCGCAAACTGTCAAATTTAGCGATTTACACTGTTTACGAATGCAAAATAGGTTGATACATGTGGCACTAAGTAGGTTAAATCCTTTATTTGCATAATGAAATCACGAACAGCCTCCTCACTGCTCATGCTCTCCACTCCTGCTCATGTCTTCTCCAACTGTCATTCACGTATTCCACATTCACTATTCTCCATCCACATCTACATTCTACATTGCCCATTCAAATTAAACTCATACACTACAGGAAGAATGGATTGTGTTCCATAGACTTCGGACACTGTTCTCTCTGGTTCCTGCATCTAGATATAAAGAAAGGCACAGGGGGGGCTGAATCACACAGGTAAACTTGAACGTTTGTGTAAGCATCAGATCATTTGCAATTCAAAAAGGAATTTTACGAGCAGTGTCTTTGTGATTGCCTTTCTTTTTATGTGTGAAATCTCTGTCACGAGTACAGTAACTCAGCAGTCATAAAGATACTATTCGTAAAATTCCTTTGAAAAGTGCAAAAAATAGTAAACTTACACCAAAGTAAAAAGTTACCTTTGTGAATCAGGCCCAGGATGTGCAGAGATCTACCTAATATTATGTATAGAGTAAGAGAATTTGATTGGTTCATATTTAGTTATGACGTACTATTGAGGAGTGGTAGGGACATATCAAGAAATATGCTGCTTATATAGAACTACAAGTCCCAGGAAAATGTTGTTGAACACCCTTCAAACTTGTTGATTGAAAGTAAAAACTAGTACTGAAATAGAAAAAAAGCAGTAATTCATGGATCTCAATAGTTTTAACATGATTATTAAAATGAGGGTTAAAAAACAAAGAATATGAAAACTGAGTAAAACATTGACACATATGGTGAGTACGGACAATATCACCATCCCTCTAATAGATGTTATACCACCAATATTAAGCTTACTAATTTTCTAATCTGATTTTACAGGTAGGAGGAAACAAAACAGTGGTGACAAACTCAGGGATTGCTTTACGTTCTCGAAATAATATTGTGTGCACCTAAAAACTAACTTTTGGAGCAGTGACTACTGCTGAAACATTCTAGAATGATGAGTTTGCAATTGTAAGTTCTGATTTCATTGAACATTGACTTCCATCTTTTGGCTTTCGCCTCGAGTTCTTAGTCTTTGGCATTGCTCGATGACCAAATTGGTCAAAGAGAAAAATTACAATCAGTGGGGGAGGTAGTGTAAAGTTGGGAGTGACCTGTGGAGATGTTTCAACCATACTCAAAAGTGGTGTGTGCTATCTGACAGAAAAGTCCTGAGTAGATTTCCTTTATAGATGCGCATTATTCACATAGATAAAAGCATTTGTTGTTTAATTTAATAAAAACCATCACCATATCACCGTTTACACAAAACTACATAAAAAATATACAATCTTAGCAGGTATGATACACAATTGTTAATTAAAACTGTGGTCATGACACAGAGAACACCCTGATTTGTAGCTATGACCTAAACCAACTGGCTTCATATTCAATGTTTCCAATAATGTGTGAGATAAAACATCAAAAAGGCATGTTGGACATAATCAACTACAGTCATAATCGCTTATAGGAATGTGGGATAGTGATATCATTGAAGGCCAATTCTAGTGTTTTTATAAGTACAATATTGAAGAACTTGCTGCTTATTAAGCGCCACATAAATGTCAGCTCTTGGACCACTGATGAGTTTTTATTGTGCCACAGTGCTGGTAAACAAATTAATCATCTAAGCTTGTTATTCATTATAAAAGTGCTGCAGTTCTGATAAAATCAACTGTAGTTATTTGTGGAATGTATCCCCGAGCCTCTATAATGTGAATCATATCGAGATGAAAAACAATTTGAGTAGTTTTCTGTGTGTTTTTCTGTTTGTAATACTATGTGATAAATTGTGCTTTTAAGATTTATATTTTAAATCGAATAAAGCTACTTTTGAATTGAATTGAATGTCGGTGTAGTACTAGAAATGTAATCAATTTACAATTAATCTGCGGTCAAGAAGATTGAGACTCTTTATACTAGCCATCTAGAAGGTATGGATTTGAATTGAAAATGGTTTTCAACAATAAAATGTGTGCTTTCTTTAAAAATGGTCATATACAAATGAATGTATGATGCCTTCCTTTATGGCACCGCACAATCTGCATGACTTTGGGCCTTTGCATTTCCGTGATGGATGGCTGACAATGTTGGCAGTGCACCGAGTTGGATGGTCATCAGCTATCTCTTTAAATACACTTGGTATGTCATGCTGAAATATGCTGCTGGTTTTAGAATATTATAAGATTGTAGTGCTGTGTAGGCGTGTGTACCGGTGGTAGGTTTGTGCTTGTCATTTATGAGCGAATGCAGTTTTGGAACTTTATTCATGGCACGGCAGAAGGCAAGATGAAGTCATTTTGAGTGCCATAGGTCAGTTGTATTAGTTTCTTGCATTGAATACGACAAGTATTTGCTGTAATTCAAGTGGAGGTCTTTTTTCCAAGGGCTGCCACAGGGCATTGATCATTGGGCTACTTTGATTTATCTGTATTCTGTACCCTGTTTTAATGCTAAAGTGGTTTCCTACTATAATTTGCTGCATGAGCGCTTTTCCTTTCTTCACCTTGTACTGTGTGCTTGGAAATTAAATTTCTTTACTGTGTACAGGCCCAGATATTTATTTCTGCTGACTTCCTCTAAGAATTTCTCTCCTAGCTTAATCGTCAGTGGGAAGCCGGATCGATTCCAGATAGACATTGTTTTTGTTTTTGTCATATTTATTTCCAGTTTATCGGCTATGGTAAATTCTACTAGTTCTGTAATCTCTGTAATCTCTGTAATCCCTCTCTTGTATGGCTCAATAGGGCAATGTAATCTGCGCATGAGGCTTTAGTCAGGTTTAAAGTTCTTAGTCTCAACGGGTGCACGTTTATCTGATCAAGCCTTCAAAGCAAGTCAGCCATAAAAAGGCTAAACAGAGCAAGAACATACTTTTTATACTCATGATTGATTCACTCTGGGCACATCTGCCATCCCTGTCAGTAGATTGCCTTTGAGCATGCTACTCAGCTCTGGCAGCCATTAACAACACTCACTCCAGGCTTAGAGTTTCTCTCAGCATTCGTCGTCTGAATGAATCGAACAAGCTGCTATCAATAACTCTAAGATGCATAACTTCTTCATTATTGAATGAATTGAACTTGCAGTGTTTGATGAGTGTATCAAAATCATCCATGGTTTTACCAACTATTTGGAATTCTTGACTGAAAATACACTTATGTAATCACCGTTTGGTACTGGAATGATCTTGAGATTCACTGTTTCTTCAATCTGAGAGTATGTGATTTCTTCCTCAGTTCCAGCATTTTCTTTATGACTTCTTTCACACCATCACTAGCAAGATGTTTGCGATAGTTGATAATCTTTCTCTTATCAATCTCTTCAAGTGCATTATTGAAAATATCAATTATCTATATTGATACAGTCCATCTTTTCCCAATATTTAGCTTTTTGGCAGTTTTGAAAGGTGATGGTGCTTTCAGGAGCATAGCAGCATTGTAGACAAGTGTGGAACTTAATGACGCACCTGGTGGATCACTGTGAATTGGCTTGGGCAACTCATCTGTGAGAACTTGAGACATGCTGGCCTTAGAATCACCCTATTATCCATAGCTGGAAAGTGACTTTCTTCACTGAGCCCAACTCTGTAACTTTGTGAATGAACTGCTTCGGGTTTGGACAGCTCCCTAAGAGTAACCCGAGCACCTCTCCTTGAGCCACCTTCACTGAGGGCTGTGAGACGATGACGCTCTATAGCATGTTGAGTAAGTAATTTTTCTATTTTCTTCTGAAAGTCAATTAACTTTTTCTGGTAACTGGTTGATCTCTGCCTTGCAGAGCTTCGGTCTGCAGTGTTATTTGCAAGTTAGAACTACCAGAGGATGTGCTTCGTAAACCAGTTTCAAGTCACTTTCAGCTTTAGCACTGTCTATAATGTGCAACTTTATCCTGCTTGGCAGCACGGTTACTTTATATCGGGCCTGACCATGGATGAAGCATCCATTTGATACTTCAACAGCGACACATATGGCACACACAAGCTGTTTATTTGGACCACGGCAAACTCTCTAGTAGAACACAGTTGTTTTTTGTTGTTTTTTATTCCCTAACTTGTTGCCATTTGTAGAGTCCTCCCCCAATGACTACATTACGCATGGAGCTTAGTATTACACATCTTAATTCTGCAGTGTGTAACTGTGAAGTCAACATTCTAAAACCAGCGTTCTTTGCATTCCTCTCAGACACCTATGTCACAGCGACACGGAATCTGTTAGGAGCCAAAAAGGTTCTCTTCTCAAGACACTACAAAAATGATGTCTTCGTCCATTTAGCTAGATTTTCAATAAATAAAAGTCCTATTTTAATAATATATACGATTACTCAATTTTCAAAAGGACTGTGAGGAAGCAAAATAAATTAAGCTGTCAGCTTCTTTTGACCTGCTCGTTTTGTCTTCTGTGGCCGCTAACATAGTATAGTTACTCAAAGCCTTTCTAAGTGCTACTCTGAGATCAAAGATGTTGCTAATGGTGGTTAAACAACCACTGATACAAATTTCTGATTTATAGGATTTATCCTAAATTTAATTTTTTTAAAGCTTCTACAGCACTATATTATTATAATATGGGCATCCACCCACTCCTCTTTATGTTTTTCGTGTCACTTTTTTGATACTTAGGATATTTTCTCTATTGGAATTCGTCATTCCGAAACCTTAAAAGAAAAGCAGTTATATTAACAACAAGATTTGCACATACTCACTGGCTCTCTATCACTCACCTGACAATGAGCTAATGGGATCTGAAATGCACCAGCACCTGAGCACAGGGAGTAAAACAAAAACATGAGGAGATTGTAAGCAGTATTGCCTGCACCCAAAAATGTCAGTTGTTACTCACTACTGAAGAAGGACAAATATCCAGAAACAGGTGTCTAAAGATGCACAGCACTGGCTCCACCAACAATGGTGAATACTAATGACATTCAACTAAAGTGTTGTCATGCACTGCATTTACCACAATGTATCTGGGGTAATTGTGTGCTGTTATAGCTGGTAATGTGTTCCCTCCTGTCCTTTTGTGATTGACTCCTTGTTGACCTGCCACATTCTGGCCTGCCACACTGGCTAACAATGGTGAAAACGAAATACTTTCAAATAAAGTTAGTGCTGTCATGCACTACATTTACCTCAATGGATCTCAGTGAATTATTTGCTAATATGGTATGGTGTGTTCCCTTCCCTCCTTTTGTTATCTACAATGTGATAGGCCTCCCACAACTCATATAGCACCACCATTACCAGACTTTGAACACCCAACATAAACCATCCCTGCACCGTTCCCCTCCAACCTCCTTCAAACTATTATTACCCAAATCAGTTGCCACTGCCACCCTCTTTTCATCTCCTCAGTCAGCCTATATATTTCCTGTCCTCCTAACCTTCTCCGCCCTCTGCCCTAACATCTGCAAACACCAAATACCAAATGACCATCACCTTCCCCTACCTGCACCGCAACACCTTGATGGCCCACTCATTCCTCCCACTATTGCTAAACATAACTGTCCTCTGTTCAACAAGCTCCCTTCCTTGTTTTCACACCTCTCTCAAATAATGGGCATCCTCACATTATCTGTATTTAATTTAAATGACTCTCTGGTATCTCGCCACTGCTACCCTCATCACCCATTGTGGATCCTCTCACCACATTCTTTCAGCATACCAAGAGACAGCTGCTTACCCAGACCCAATCGGTCTCAATCACCACTAGATAACTCAGATCCTTTCTATCTCTCTAAGAGGTATGCAGCATCAAATTCTGCTACTCCCTCCCCCTATCTTCCTGCAGGGGGCTGCCCGATTTCCATCATCATCTCTGCTCACACTCAAACTCACCCACACCGCCAAGACACACTCATCTTTTCATAGCTTGATACATATCCCAACCACCCTCCTAACACAGTCAAGTCAAAAAGACAACTGCTTCTCCCTTAACTGCATGCTACATAATTGTTGGTCTGCAGTCCACCACCATCTACAGATATCGGACTTGACTCAGACTCATAATCTTGACATCATAATCCTCACACAAATGTGGCTCAATGTGTCATCTATTCATGGTCTAGACCTTCTTCCTCCAAACGACTCCATTTTTTGTCACAATTGGAAAGATAGACACAGTGGGGGTCTCACACTAATTCACCAAAACTCTCTGAGATGCTGAATGCTTCCAACCACTCTTTTAGTCTTTTAAATGCTTGTCGGTGGAGCTTTCCACTTCCACTTCCTCCAACCTCAGATTGAATGTGTTTTCCATCTACCATGTCTAAACAACTCATTCATCAAGGAATGCATGGATTTTTTCACTTTACAACTCATCATCTCAGACAACAATGTCTTCCTTGGTGACTTCAACATCCACTGGAGAAGCATGGACAACATCTATGTGGACACTTTCACCTCCTTTCTCAATACCAATGCTCTCCAACAACACTGCCATACACCCACACATCACAAAGGCACCATGCTGAATCTGATAATATCCAACTCCGCCAACTTAAAGACTTATGACCCCATCGCAGTCGGCTGGTCCAATCACATGCAGATTCCGTTCACCCTAACTGGTTCACATACCAAAATATACAGGCAACCCAAGAAAGAGAAAATATGGTTCAAGGACACCCCCATTCTTGATACAGAAGAGATGGCCATCATAGCCCTTCCCACCCAAACTTCGATTACACCTCATATGGACATTAACAAGGCCACCAACAAGTACAAGTCCTGCATGGAATCCCTTATCAACAAATGTGCACCCATGAAACTCACATTATCCAGACCTAAACCCTCCAGGCCCTGGTTCTCAAAAGAGCTTTATGAAGAAAGAAAACTGATCAGAAAATACGAGAAAGAATAGAGAAAAGCTCCATCTCACCTGCGTTTGATTATGCTGCACAAAGTGAGAAAACATCCCATATCAGAGCCCTCATAAATTTGGCAATCAATAGTCCAAAGCACTTGTACGAGGTCACTGCACAGACTACTAACCCCTCCACCACTTTGGCTCCTAAGTCATCGGAGGACAGTTGCAACAACTTTGAGGATTCCTTTGATAAAAAAGTACACGATCACAGTACAGAAACTATGATCCTCCAAATAGTCGATGACTCCCCCAGAATTATTGACTCTGGCAACTGTTGCCTCCTGGTCCTCCTGAATGTATCCACTGCATTCGACACTGTCAACCATCTGGAGTCCTTTGTACTCTCAATCCCAATCAGCGTTTAGGAAGGGGTCCTCCTAGGTTCGTCATCTCCACAACCCTCTTTTAACCTCTGCCTAGAACCTCTATGTGTGATTCATAGAAACTCTGAGATTGTTTTCCACCTCTACTCTGACGACACCCAAATATACTCGGAAATATATTTTCTTGCCCTGTTTTAAAAAAACTCACTTAATGATTCAAAACTAAATGTCCAACCAACATTTAAAACTTAACCCAGCTAAAACAGAACTTCTTGTGATCTCACCTTTGAAATACAAAAATAGCAGTACAAGAATGGATGGCTAAACTTCCTGCAGTGGATGGTTGCCCGATATTCTCCAGATTGCCAGCTCACTCAGTATCCCCATTGATTATCATCTCAATCTTCACAGAAACATCGCAGCCATGGACAATAAAGCATGACTCCAACTTAGGCAGCTTTGGGGCATCAGACAATTGATTCCAGAACGAGACCTCAAAATAGTGGTATAGTCACTCATTCTCTCTAGACTAGTTTATGAAGTTGCCCTTCTCTCAGACATTCTAAACATTCACCTAGACCCACTGAGAGCAACTCTGCATGCTACAAAATGCTTTGTTTTAGGTCTCAAGCAATTTGACCACATTTACCAGGCCCTGCTAACAGTCCACTGGCACCCCATAAAAGTGCAGGCCCAATTAAAAATCAAATGCATTACCCACAGAGTGCTGCACTCCTCCTCCTTCTTGTATCGAAATAAAAAACCTGAAAATCTCCAGAGCAAATAGGGGTTCCAGAAATGCCCAATCCGCCACCTTCAGTCAAGATCCATACATAAACCGGTCTTTCTCTGGAAGTGACCCTCACCCCCTTTATCTAACCACCTGCCCAATAACCTTCAAAAGGTCCTCAAGCTACTCCTTTTTGACAGACATCTTGGTTAATTTGCCCTCCACCAGACTTATATACTCGCTTCAAGGCGATCTTACCTGGCTTCGTTAGTTGTCATCCCATCTAAATGGATTTTGTAACTGTGTATTTCCTCTACCCCATTGCTATAGCTGTTTCTTGTGGTTACTCCTGGACACTTCCAATGAAGTAATCATTTGAGTTAAATTACTTGTGATGTAACCCGCTGTAACCCAAGCTCTGATGAATTCGAGCCATGTACGCGCTATATAAAATTGTAAAAATAAAATAAAGTAAATAAATCTGGCAGGCGGTGCTACCACAAAGAACAAATAGAAATGTTTCCATCCGTCCAGCACAGGGCAGGGACTGCCCACATTGTGTTGTGAGTGGTATAATAGGCTAAGACAATATTGTATGTTCCTCAGTCCTCGAGCACAGCACTCCTTAGAATTCTTGAGCCCTGAAATCGAGTATGAACCTGAATGGTCTGCATGAGATGGAATGTAGGCAAAAACCCACTTTTATCATCAGACTGGTTATGCCAGGTGGACATAATGCACTAAAACACTTTATGACCATTGAACTTTATAATGTTAGTGTTGCTAATTTCATATTAATGTATTTCTCCAGTCGTGCGCAATGAAAGAGGTTACCAAGTTTAAGAGTTCTTATGAGGTATTGCTGGGGAAAATATTTTAGTGTTGTATTACTTTTTTTTTAGATACTTGATTTATGTAAGTTTGCAATTGTTTTTGTTAATCCAGTAACTAAACGATTTTTTATAAACCCAAAAGTTGGGAATAACATAGGGACGTGGGAATGTTAGGTACAATTTGACATGTTATACGCCACCCAGTGGAAATAACCAGCTCAGATCTGCAGCAGTTTACCAACCGTTTGAATCAGGTGGTAAATTGATGCAATGACTATTTTAAGAGGTTTTTCTTGTGGATAGCAGTACTTGGGGCCATGGGAAGGCCAGAGTGGTTTAGGGGCGGGGGTAATGGGGAGCATTTGCTAACCCCTCCTCATTTCAGCACTACAGCACGAGGTGACCGGATGTTGCTCATCACTCATAATGAGGGCCTTAGTGCTGAGTTATTTGCCCTCTCTTCATGTTTGTTACTCTTCCACCATTTCTGTGAGCGATGTAAATCCTTGCCTTTTACTATATGTGTCTTACTATAATTTCTGCTCAACCGCAGAAGGGTTGGGATTTATCATACCCTAACATCAGCTATATTAACCACTTGTTACATTTTTTAATCATATGTAATACTCCATGCATAATTGTCAGTTATGCATGGTTTACTTTCAGTAGTTCAATATGGGGATTTGGAAATAAATGAGTGGTACACATTATGTTTAAACTATATATATGTATGTATATATATATATATATATATATATATATATATATATATGTATATATATATATATATATATATATATATATATATATATATATATATATATATATATATATATATATATATATATATATATATATATATATATATATATATATATATATATATAGCCCTAAGTTGGGTGCATTTTATTTTAATTATGCTCATGAAGTCCCAATGGAAAATCCGATTTAGGCCCTCATCTCATTTGAGACCATTGCTAACTAACTCATGCATATGGCTGGTACAGATGTTGCTGTTAGATCGCTGCATATATTGTCGAAGAACATCATTTTATTTTGTAATTCAGGTGTAACACAAGGACACGTTTCCCTGCTGGAAGCGTAAGGAATCCATGGAGCTTCAGAGTGGCGGGCTTGAAGAGAGAGTGCTGTGCAAATGGTGTCCATGGAGATAAGCGCGTCTGTCATTATCTCTGGTCAGCTTGTGTATTTCTATGGCGAGTTTGCATAATGGACTGCTTGAAAAGGCAAAGGGCAGCATATCGGTTTTTGAAAGTAAATGAATGCAGACAAATAGCCACTGTCAGCCGTTCATTTGGCTTATCACCATAAATATATCTGCTTCTTCCAGTGAAATGAATGCATTTCACTAACATTTTGCTGACTGAGCTACAGGCTTTGACTAATCTCTTGTGGCTGTACTCAAGTAGCACATAATTCAAACCAAAGATTGCAAGACAGCATAAAATCAGAATAAACACGTCAAAGGGAATATTGTTTTTTTTAATACAATATATCTGGCATGCTTGCCGCTGAATCTGTAATAATGGTATGATGTGTCATGATGGCCTTTGTCTGATATATGACTAGCTGTTTGCAAGCTTGCATGTAAAGTGAATATTTATCTTTGAGAATAAATAATACGGGCCATGTAAGCTATGAGATAAGAAAAGCAGGAACCGTGGCGCCCTCAAAGACCACATGACTTTCTAAACGAGAGCATTGACTAAGAAGAATCTTTAGTGTATCGGTAATTAAAACCACCACAAGTTCAAATACAATACAGACATTAGTCACAAATTTCCATTATACTCATTATAGAAATTACAAATAAAAAGCCACAATTATTACATTAAGAACACGTCAATCGTATTTTTCAGGAATCAATACCCAGATGTAATTGACAGATTCTTAAGTGCCTTTGTGCGTTCAATTGTCAACCCTACCCTCTGAAATGACCGCCTTAAAAGGTATGGGCTTTCATTAATCAGGTACGAAAGAGGCAAACAAATGAATCAAGTCAAAGCGCGATCCCTGTTTGTCTTTATTTTCCACCTCTGGCCAGCATCACTAAAACTGAAGAGCTGATACAGGATACGCAGATAAAATTAATTTTAATGAACTTTTTTTATTTTAAAGCATTGTAACGAAGGGTTGTGTGGCTGCGTGGGCATACATGATCCTCACTAGGCTAACCATCGTTTTACCATTAATGGCACTGCAATCAGACAAATAGGATTTGTATTTGACCTCCTTTTTCGGGACATGTTTCAAAGCACCTAAGGATAAGCAATTATTCCAATAGTCGTCAGTTCCAAGATGCTTCAAGAATATTTTCAGGCCAACGACCAAATGCTTCACTTATCTCTATAAATATTCAGGGGCATATTACCAAGTATTGCGATAATTATCGCTCTTGCTTGGTTAGAGACAAAAATTTACCGGTGAGCTGCGGCGATTTTTATCGCAGATAAACCTTGGTATTACCAAGGTTTATCGTAAATGCGATAAAAATCGTCCGCAATGCATGAATATCGCTGAAAAGTCAGCGATATTCATGCATTACCGAGCTAATGCTCTAAGCCATGTTATCCACCTCCCATTGGATAACATGGCTAAGAACTGCTCAGGGCAGGTGTTAGCTTTTGGAGATATTCGCGCTTAGTGCGAATATCTCCAAAAGTTGATAATAGGAGATAGCGATGTTAGCGATTGTTTCCAGTCGCTAACATCTTGGCACGCCCACTTTGCATGTCATTAGTGATAAATATCACTGACATGCAAAGTGGGGCCCAAGATGGTCGCTATCTTCCACTAGCTGTCGCTGACTGGTGTTAGCGACAGCTATGTAATAGGGCGCTTTCTTGGCTTTTAAAGCCAAAAAAGCGTAGATAAACCCCCTTGATAATATGCCCCTCAATTCTTCCTGTGGAATAGCTCCTAAATTTCCAGTTCTTCTGACATTTTTATTCCTGTAACAGCACCTGATTAGTGCAGCTTCTCCTGCGATTTTCAGTCTTATTTTAAAGTGAATACATACCTGAAAAACTTCATAGAGCATGATCTATCTGGAAGAAAATCCATACCTGAAAAACGTCATAGAGCATGATCTATCTGGAGGAAAATCCATACCTGAAAAACGTCATAGAGCATGATCTATCTGGAGGAAAATCTACCGAGAAATGCGTTATTGTTATAGCTAATATCTAGTAAGAGTTTGGTATTGCTAAGTATATAACTAGGTTACAAGGAAGGGCCAGTTAGGTTCCTAGGGTAACGAGATAAAGCAAAGAAGAGACAAACTGGTTAAAGCTTTAGGTTAGCTAGTTGCTTTTGATGCCCGCATCTCTCATTCAGACAAACCATTCTTGAGGACGTTTCTCCCTTAAGTAATCGGTTACTGTAATTCTTTATGTTTTTTTTTTACCAATAACTTACTACATTCGTTTTTGAGGACTTGTCTACCAAAAAACTATTCTCACAATAGGCCGCTTAACCAAAAGTAAACATAACTGACCAAAACCTGTCTTCAACCTGGAGTTAGAAGAGTAGCAAGCATTTGCAATGCAATCGGTCTCTCAATTGTTAAGCTGTTGGCTTTGAAAATGACAATGTATTTTTTACTTTTGTTTTTTATTTTATTTATTTATTTTAATCAAGTTTCTAATTAAAATAATTGTTTTGTAATCTCGTACCTTAAAATGTGTCATGTTTTCATTTATTAATTGATGAAAATTCAAAAAGATCTGCTAAGTGGTGCATTTTGATTGTATTTATATGAAGATATCCATGTTGTAAAATCCAATACAAATTAGAACAACTTGACAATATATTTCTTTCTAGGCATAGGCATTGGTTAGAACATGCAGTAGTTCCTCGTACCTTGCCACACTAATCTCGATTTGCGTAAGTAATTAAGTAGATAAAGTTATATTTACAAGATATGTGCGAGAAGCGAGGCAGTGTGCAAACCATTTATAATTAAGCAAGTAATAGTTTAAGTATGCTGAATGTATGTTTTTTCTACAATATGCTTTATGTAATGATCCTGTGGAATACTACACACAAGGCTGAGATTGGGAAAACATGTGCAAACCACCCATGTATATGAAAAACAAAGCACACATAACTTCCAGTGTTGTTATGTGCCTAGAACTGCACCATTGTTAATTGGTCCTAAAATGCTTCTGATTACTTTCTATGCATTTCACGTTCTGAACCACCTGCCCACCACTCACCCAAGTTCAAACGGGCACTACTTCGTGGCTTCCGGGCGGATAACGGTGAAACCTGCGTTTCTCCATCAGCCAGAGGGCTGGCCACTGCACTGCACATGGAATGGCAATAGGCAGCTGGGCCTGCTAGTTCAGGATTAGCCCAGAGAGCACTGATTCAAGGTGGGGCATTCATTTTCATTAACACCGAGGCCGCAGAACCTGACAAAAATCAGAACCACACTCTCATTTAAATTATTGGAGTAGGCGAGCACCAATATCTAAGGAGATATACCTTGTTTTTTTTTTTAGATCTGAGACACCTCACAACACATTTTGGATCAGGGCCCGCTCATTCTGTGCCACCCCACTGCCGAGCAAATAATGGTTCCTGAGGTCGACATGGCAGTCATGGCAACTGGTGAGAATGGCCTGTCTGCAAAAAATCTCAGAAGTTGTCGAGCAGTTTAAAGGCGCACTGTTCTGTTTAGAGACTGGAATATTTTCCTCGCACCCAAGAGGCCCTCATATGTACACATTTTTGTTATGTGTCTTGGAGTGAGAGAAACAAGTCTTGTGTTTGCCCCGTCGCGCATACTTCATTCATCACCACCACACCCCTGCCTCTGTTGTGCCAAGATCTGCCACACAGCCAGTGCAGCGCACATAATGTGGCAGCCGGATGGTGAGATGCGGGGAGCATCTGCCCGTCTATTTATAGGGATGAACAAGAGAGGCAGACACCAAGAGACAAGAGCGGGGCACCTTTACCATCTACGTTGCCCCACTGGCAAAACTAATAAAAAGTTTTGACTTCACGCTGGTGTCATATGCTGATGACACTCAGCTGATAGTGTCTGTAACTCATGCGGCGGATGTCATGGCAGCGGAATTTTCCAAGTACACCTCGGCTTTGATGACCTGGATGAATTCTAACTTTTTAAAACTGAATACTGATAAAACGGAAGTTCTAGAGTTTGGTCATAAAGCCTCGATCTGGAATCAGCATTGGTGGCCATCTTCAGCTGTAGTCTGCCCAGTACCAGTAAGTAAAGCCAGGAATCTTGGCTTTATGTTTGACAAAGAACTGGCATGGGCTGCTCAGATTAATCAAGTATCATCTGCTTGTTTTTTTATGTTGAAACGCCTGAGAAAGATCCTCCCGTTTATTCCTCTTCTCTTGAGGAAAACAGTTAGAATTGCCACAATTCTCTCGAGAATTGATTATGGCAATGCTCTGTATGGTGGTTTGGCACAATTGGCTAAACTGCAATCAATTTAGAATGTGGCAGCCAGAGTGTTGATTAATTTACCGAAATATCACCCTACATCACACGCGTTAAAACAACTCCATTGGCTCCCTGTACGGTGGCGCATTGAGTTTAGATCTCTCTGCTTGGTTCATTAAGCCTTGTTTGGTGGAGGGGCAGAGGATGTGCAGTCCCTGTTTTCCCGCTACATACCAACGCGTGCTCTGAGGTCTACCACTCTTGGGTTAGTTACACTTCCCAAGATAAAAAGACCAAGATGGGGAGGAAAACGCTTTCCCTTCCTAGCAGCTAAGCTAGGGAATTCAATTCCCGTTCACCTGAGAATGGTAATTAATCGTCTGCTGTTCAGGAAGGAAATTAAAACATGGCTTTTTACTCAGCGGTAAACCTGTTATGCATGGTGTCTGTTCACTTTTCTTCAGTGCCAAGACACCTCGGCAGTAGTGCGCTCTATAAATATTTTCATTCATTCATTCATTCATTCATTCATTCATTCATTCATTCATTCATTCATTCATTCATTCATTTATTATAAGAAAGCGAAAATATCCCAAAAAACAAAAAGAAGCCAGCTTCATACATAGGTGCACAGGCATTCCAATCATGAACAATGAAAACTAGCCTATTGCACGCAGTTACAGATAATGCGTGCTATAAAACCAGACACAGTGTGTGTTAGAAATGTGAACACACACACACACACATAAGGCTAAGACCCGAACGCATGAGCTACATATTGTCGGTATGCAATTCATTTTCCCGGGTTGTTAAGCTGCGAGGCAGGATGGCCGCTGCCCCCTGGGCAGGTGTAACTAGGCGCATTGCACTAGTGTATGTATACTCACATCCTCTCTGTGCTCCGGGTGATGTTCTTGGGCACAGCCTTGAGTCCAAGTCTGTGGCAGTCCATAATGGTCCCACTGCAGGTAAACAGAGCCAGGTAGCCGTGGGCATGCAGCTGGCACACCGCACTCCAGAGCAGCAGCCAGATTGCTGCCCTCAGCCCTACGAAGCCAGCGCACCCACACCTCATAGCCATGCTGCTTCCGAGCTAGGCAATGGAACCCTGTGTCATCACATGCTGTACTCCAGAGGTTCCGGGCTGTGCTCCGAGTCTCTGGAAATCTCCGGGCAAACAGGTTCAGGCAGACCCAGAAAGAAAAACAAAACAAGCATGTGCAATGCCAAAGGACTGTGGGCCGGTGAGAAGGCACGAACATCGGAGTGCGTGGGGGGGCGAGAAGGCTCAGACTGTGGGAGGGGGAGGCACGGGAAGAAAATAGTGCTCACAATATAAATAAAACACACTGTGCAACAATCGCATTAAAGGAACCAGTAGCTATGGAAGGATATAAATGACGTCGTCGCTGTCATAAGGAAGGACCAAAAAGCCTAAAACAATTGGAAGGCAGCATTTAGGAATGACAAAGACGCACGCCAATGAAAAAGATAGGTGGAGTGTGGGCGTATCTTTCACAGAACTTCCACTCCATACTGAATACTGCATGCCTCACAAAGCGAGCAGCGCATGTGGCTGCCGCTATAGGCTCGACCTAAAAATGACCGTACTAAAGTATGCACATTCCCCGATGTTTATTAGGTAGGCATTTAAATAGTAAATCTAATTTCTTCAACACAATGTGTGCTCTCTCAACGAAGGTTGGAGTCTAAATTCAAAATCTGACCGTCTCATTGTGGGCACTTTCCCCAATGTTTGTTAGACTGAAGTTAGAATATTAAATGTAAATGGTAGTCTGTTTTCAATTGTTGCTAGTCACCTCATTGTTGGTGATCCAGTTGCTTTTAAGGCCATAATATTTAATGGCAGCCGAGGTACACACATGCCACTGTTGCACCATTAGCGCATCAAAGGGAAGCCGGTCAGCGTTCATCCACGTCTGGCTGGGGCCAGGGGCCAGAATCCCTGGTTCCCCACAGTCAGAGAGACAGGTATTCACTGCAGTCCAGCTAAAGACACTTCGACCTACGTGCCTGACAGATTGCTATGTTTTATAGCCAGGCACTAGCCCTCTAAACAGCTCTAGGCGTAAATTCGCCAGTTCCACCTCTAGTGACTGTAATGGCGAGAGTGTTTTTAGATCACCCTAAAGTTAATAGACCCAGTACAATGTTTATCACTGACTGTTGCACCTCCAAATCATTGGGCAGCCATTTTGGGGAGTTCATTTTTTTAGCATGAACTGCGGGTCCCTTGGAAGACACCACCAACAACATCTGTTTTGTTTTCTATGAGACAACTGAAAACTGGCACACATGAGGGATTCACACCTGACATAGTTGTGGCTCTCCCCCTTAATTACTATATAGTCAGGAACGATAGACAGGATAGGACAGGCAGGGGTTGTTCACATTTATAAAAAACAATTTTCAATGCAAAGTTAAAGATTTCTCTGCTCCTGCCTGTGAAACTTTGCACTTTGTGCTCTCACTTACACATACTTTTATGCTTTTAGGGGCCATGATCTATTACTCCCTGGGTCTGCTGGAAATTGGTGTGACTCTTTTCCAGACTTAATAACTCCCTTCATTTTAAAATCCGCCAACTTAACGCTACTTGGTGATAATAATCTATACTCGGAAGACTCAAAGTACAGACACTTCCTTTATAGAGGATTTGGGTGTCTTCAGTCTTGGACTGCATAACTCTGCACCTACTCATGCAGCCGGCCATCTTATTGATCCAGTCTTTTCAAATGTGACAGAGTTGGTAACTGACCTCCCCTCCCATTACTTTGGTCTGACCACTTTGCTGGCTATGCCATTTAAAGTTTGTATCCCACACAGCCCTTTAACAGCTTGACCCAGACTCTCTTCTACATCCAAGATTTGGTCAAAATTGAATGAATGATAGTCTTAATAGCAATCAACCTATTTTAGAGCAAGTGGCTAAAATGGATCTGGACCTGGTTAACAACTGGCTAATGGAGGCCATGAAGAAAACTCTACCGATGACAGATATATGCTTTGGCTGGTTTCAGCCACTGTCTCTGTGGTTTAATGACCTGCTCGGACAGGAAAATAAAACAGTGTAGAGTCGTGGAAAGACTCTGGAAAAAGGCTTACACGGAGTAGGTTAAAACTAACTCAGTTGTTCTTAAAAGATATCATGGGCTCTGCAAATTGGCACATGCAGCATTTTAATCTGATAAGATTTTAAGAACCCAAAACTGTCCTAAGACACTTTTTAAAGTGGTGCAGGAACTTTCCATTTCTATTAACATGCCCTTCTCTCAGACCCAATGTGAGAATCTAACTCACTTCTTCACCCTCAAAGTGAATATTACCTATGATCAACTGGTGAGGGAATGCACAATTGGAGAACATATGTCAGAATCTGTGGATGTTGACATTTGTAACCCTATACCTCCTGATAATAATTATATTCTGGCTAATCCTGCATACACTTCTACTGTAGGGACATGATCTCTTTTTGATATTACAATCTTCAAGGCCATAATACACTCTATCAAATCAGGATCTCCACTAGATCCTTTACCACTCAGAAAGCTTGAGTTGCTGGATGCCAGTTCATTCTCAACAACAATAGATTGCCTAAATTTCTCCTTACAAAGGGATAGTTCCCGCTGAGGACGATACACATGGTGGTTCTCCCACTTTCGAAAAAATCTAACCTTGATCTGACCAATCTATCACATTTTCACCCTATTTCCTTTTCCCTTATCTTCCCAATATTTTGAAGAAACACTTTAATGCTCAGCTTACATCATTTGTAGAAGCTGAAAACAATGTTCACCCCACTCAATCTGGCTTTAAGGCAGAATGCAGAATAGAGTTCACCCTACTGGGTGTAACCGAGCACTTGAGGCAACACCTTTATGTGGGTGATAGAGCTGCGCTTTATATATTAGATCTTAGCGCAGCTTTGACACCATGTCCCACTCCATCTTGGTGGACAGACTGTTGTCCATGGGTCTCTAAGGCTCAGCACAGCCGTGCCTTGTATCAAGTTTTTCATCTACTGCCAGGTCTGAATCACAAGACTTAACGTCTGCTGTTCAATATCTAGGTCCGCCCTTTGGCGGATGTAGTCGAGAGTTGTGGCTTGCCCGTATCTTCTTATGTAGATCTTGGGATCCCTGCTGGATATCATGCTTTCATTAAAAACACAGGTGGCCAAGGTGACTACCACTCACTTTGCTGTGCTTAAGTAGCTTACAAAATTTGGATGATCCCCGTACTGACTCAAAGGACTATGATTCAGGCCTAAATGGGTCCAGACAGGACTATGGTAATGTGTCATACCTGGCCTCCGACAAGACAACAGGTCATTAGTTCAAGGTAGCACAGAATGTACCTGCTTCCAAAATTTGCATCGGTCACTTATCTTTTCCACAAGCTTCACTGGCTCACAATCTCTAAATGCATTAAATATGTTATATGTTCGAGGCCAAAGCTGAACTGGGACCTCGAGATATTCAGGATCTGGTGGTGCCCTATCAGTCTTACCGAGATTTGAGATCTTTGAATCAAGCTTTGCTTAATATACCCAGATTCCACCTAACCTGTATGAAAGGGTGCTTTTTTTACTCAGGCACAAAATTATGGAACTCCCTTCCAGAGAACTTGAGAAATTCTATGTCACTGCTTGCTTTTTGTAAGGGTTTAAAGACCTAGCATTTTGATCTTGCGGCTTCTTCCATTTTCCACCTTGCTACTTATGTGCCTGGAAACCCCTGGGTTTAAATGTGGGCATTACAAATCCTTAAAATAAAAAAAATGTAAGGAATTGCTCCAATATTTGTTAGACTTGATTTACAATAGTGAATCTGATCTTCTCAATGTATGCACGTTCCTCACTGTTTAGACGAGCTAGAATATTCAACCAACCCTAGCAAGACCGCAGTGAGCAGAGAGCAAGTGAGGACGCCGAGCGAGGACGCCGAGATCGTTGCCTGCTTTGCTTGCTTCTTCCCCATCTCTCCCTCTGCTCCAGCCCCCAGCCTCTGCCCTAACAGCTCTAACAGCAGCAGCATTGCAGGGGGGGGCAAAGCAAGAGCTGCACACCTAAGGGCAGTGTGCGGTGGCGTATAGTGAGAAGAGCGGGAGCGAGAAACAGGAGAGCTGCAGAAACCTTGTGAAGGCGGGGCAAGGGTGAAGGAGGGCGAGCTGCCCAGAGTTGTTCACCCATCCGCCCAGATAATCAACCAGCGATCTGCCACGACCTGGTACGACATGCATGACAAATGACAGCAGGTGGGTGCAAGCAGCGTGGTTCATAGGACCGGCAGGACCAGCAAGCGACACCAGCTCTGGCTCCATAAGTT
The DNA here is from genome assembly GCF_964263255.1 of Lissotriton vulgaris. Taxonomy (NCBI): domain Eukaryota; kingdom Metazoa; phylum Chordata; class Amphibia; order Caudata; family Salamandridae; genus Lissotriton; species Lissotriton vulgaris. The sequence continues at coordinate 403,491,014 of NC_141700.1, forward strand.
AGTGTCTCTACTGGTCCCCTGAGCCGGGCCATGCTGCGAGACAGTGTGATCCTGTGTTGCTGCGTTGCTGCCACGTCGATTGACGATCCCCCCATCACAGCTGCCATTACCACTTTCGCTGCTGCGGTCTTTTCCGGCTTTTCTCTGATGGCTGCTGCCGCTGACCCTGTGCTTGACTGCCACCGCCACGTTTCCGCATTCCGTCATTGCACCTCCCCCGCCATTCTATCTCTGTGGCTGGAGGTCTTGGCGGCTTGCAGTGTCTTCGGAGCTCGCAGCTCGGAGCTCGGCTTGGCTCGGCGCATGAATTGGGGCAGATTGGCCTGGGAGGTAAGCTGCAGTGGTGAGGAGCTGTGTCTCTGTTCTTGAGGCCTATTTTCTTGGTGTAGCTTAAGGCGGGCACAAAGGTGGTGGTGAAAGGCAACCCTCGAGGTATAAGAGGGGGCAAAGACATCAAAGAGCAACAAAAGAATAATGGGACTTGTTTGGGAGGCATGAGGTTCCCTTAACCCCTTAATCCTTAATCATAACTTAATCATCACTTATTACGTTATTAAAACGTACTGAAGTTACATCAAGGTGCTGGTTAACGATGAGATCAGGTCTCCAACGCGGTGCTCCGCCGAAGTTAGAACAGCATCTGGATGCTTCAACTAAAGCAGGAACACAGTCAAAATCAGATGGAAAAAATGAGGGGGCTATTACATCAAAGGACTGCTTGACTGAATCAACTGAGCTGAGTGTATCACCTTTATCCCCCTTAGTCCCTGGGAAGATTCAGAAGATTTACAACGTTGACGCTCAACCGTCAATTAAGAGTTACTTTTTTAAGTACCATACTCAAAAGCAAAATAGAACTCAAATTAAGAAGGAGAATGGCAACTCTGGTGTTGATTGTAGATCATCTTCATTTACTTCTCTTGTATCATCACCTGGTTTAAATAGTGCTCAACTGGGGGAAGACCTTGAGCCTAAATCTGCCTCGTCTCTACCAAGGCCCCGCGATGAGCCGGTCTCTCTGGTTCCGAACCTAATCGTTGGGCATTCATCTCCATTGAAAGATCCTAAAATTATTTCGGGTCGAATTAAGGCGTTGGAAATGAGTAGCCCTAAGGAAAAGCTTCCAAAGCCGGTTAAAGACACACAAGACCCAGCGCTTAACCCGATGGAAAATTTACCAGTGTACACCGGAAGGCTGCAGGGGCAGGCACAAATTCACCGTCATATTACGGTGGATCAGCCAACCGATCAGCCCACTGATCTAATTGTGGCGGAGAATCAACAAAATTTAGGAACGGAAGAGTCGAACAAAAGATCTATAGAGAGTGGAACTGTTGTATGCTCGATAATTGAAATCTCTTCGGTTTCGAATCATAATGTCAGTGATGTGGCTGTAGAGGCTGATTATAATGTGTTTAAGCCACTTAAGCCACTTATTAAGGGTGGCGGTGATGATTTAGTATTAAGCCGGATTGATCATCTTTCCCTAACTGAGGAGGCTCATCCTATTAATCTGGATAAATCCAGTATAATTTTGGAAAATAGCTTTTGTATCAGTAAGTCTGTATTGATTCCAGGTGTGGCTATTAGGAGCAATAATGTTAAGTTGGATATTAATGAGCATTGTTTTTTAAGTTCAAGAAAATTTTATTCGATATTGATAAGAGAGAAAACCAGGTGTCAAAACAAAGTACAATGTGATATCAAGTTAAAGACTCTGAGCAGAATAATACAATCATATAAATGCAAACATTATAATAAAAGAAAGAAATCTGGGTACAAGACGAGAGAGAGGGAGAAGGCAAAGAGAAAGCATGTTAAGCATAAAATATGAAAAGCATGAGAACATTGGAAAGCATTAAAACAAAATGGTACAGTGGAGAATAAGTGGAATGTATCGAGCGATTAAGGAGGTTTAGGAACTTCCTGTTGAGGAGGTGGGGGGTGAAACAAGCGTTTACTACATGAGTCCAGATAGAGTGTAACGGGAGTCCATAAGTCCATGCGTTTAGTAGCCATACATGCCGGGAAAACATGAGCAGTATCGAGTCTATGGTTATGGCACACATTAAACCACCACGCCTTGAAGGAAATTTTGGAGAAGTCTTTCCAGTTGGCCGTTATTTGTTGGAAGGCAGCGGCAAGTAATAGGTCAACAATCTGAGGTTTTAGATCAACGTCATCCCAGCAAGGGGAGAGGCTACCCATAAAGACATGTGTGTGGGAAAAAGGGATAGAAGTGTGGAAAATTAAATTAATTTGAGCCCAGACCTGTAGCCAAAAATTACAAACATGAGTGCATAAAAATAACATATGAAATAAATTAGCTTGTGGTGACGAGCAAGACCAGCATGTGTGGGGAGTATTAGGAAAGCGTTTGTGAAGGTCAGAGGGTGTAAAGAGGAGTCTATTGTAAAGAAAAAACAAAGTCTGAGTGAGGGTTGCTGCTCTGGAAGATTTGCGAAGTTTGATCCAGATTTTGTCCCAGAAGGAAACCGACCAAGAGACAGACAAATCATGCTCCCAGGACTCTTCCACTTTAGATTTAGGTCTTGGAGTCTCACCAGCGTGAAGGTATTTGTAAATAGCAGCAGCTTTTGGTGTAGTGTGTAAGAAGGAATGAAGTATGGAAGTGGGAGTGGATGAAGCAGAAGGAGGACCAGGCTGGGAGAGGTCATTGTATTTCGTTAGGACTGTGTCTTTAAGTAATTGGTATTTGCGTGCAAAGGAAGTGGGTAGGTCATAGAGGGAGCGAAGGGTGTCAAAAGATAAGAAAGAGGATTGAGAAAAAAGTTGGGAGATCCACTGAAGACCTCGGGTATGCCAAGTCTTCCAAAAAAAGGGTCTATCACATATAAGTAAGGATGTGTTATGCCATATGGGGGAAGAGAGGAAACCAGCAATGGTGGTAGGAGGTGAGTGAGTGAAGGAGAGGAGTAATTTAGTGGTGAACTTATGAATCGGAGTAGAGATAGAAGTGGGTTTGTGAGAGAAGGAGAGGTATTCAGCGAAGGAGAAGGGAGAAAGAAGGAGGCGTTCAAATTTGGTCCATAGAGGACATGGGGTGTCAGGGTCTTGTAGCCAAAAAGAGGCTTGCCTCAATTGGAACGCCTTGTGGTAGGCTGGGAAGTCAGGAAAGTTAACCCCACCCTCTGACTTAGGGCGAATCAGACGTTGTAGAGACATTCGTGGATTCTTTTTATTCCAAAGAAAGGACACCAGAATAGAGTTGATCTTTTTGAAAAATTTGGAGGGAACAGGGACCGGAATATTGGAGAGGGTATAGAGAACAATGGGAGACAACATCATTTTAATAGTGTCAAGGCGACCCCACCAGGATAGGTAAAGGGGGTGCCACTTGGATGTGAGATCCGTTAGTTTTTGGATGCATTTGGACATGCACAGGGAAACAGTGTCAGGGATGGTAGGGGTAATATGCATTCCAAGGTACTTGATATTGGAAGGTTTCCACGTGAAATTAGAGGCGGCAAAATCAGGTGTGAATGTGAATTTAGTCAAGGGGAGGATCTCGCATTTGTCGTTATTGAGTTTATAGCCAGATATTTGGGAATAAGCATGGACTTCACCGAGAAATGCAGGAATGGAAACGGAGGGGTTGGATACAAAGAGCAAAATGTCATCTGCATAGGCAGCTAGTTTGATATGGGAATCCGACAATTGGAAACCATGGATGGAGGGATTTTGACGGAGTTTGGAGAGGAAGGGTTCTAAGGCCAGATTAAAGAGAAAGGGAGATAAGGGACAGCCTTGGCAAACACCTCTTTTTAAATCAAAAAAGGGAGATATTTGGCCGTTGGCACAAACCGCTGCACGTGGGTTAGAATAAAGTAGTGAAATTAATGATATAAAAACAGGACCAAAACCAAACCAGAGGAGGGTGTGAAATAGATAAGTCCATTCGACCCTATCAAACGCCTTTTCGGCATCCAGGGCAATGGCCGCAAGGGGATGGGGTAAGAGGCGAGATTTAGAAAGAATATTGAAGAGGAGTCTGGTGTTATCAGTAATAAAACAACCTTTGACAAAGCCCGACTGTTCCTCACCCAAGAGGTCTGGAAGAAGAAGGTCGAGACGCGCCGCAAGGGACTTTGCAAAAATTTTGTAGTCAATATTGACCAAGGAGATTGGCCTGTAGTTTTTGCAGTGTTGAGGATCCTTCCCCTCTTTGGGTATGAGGCATATATGGGCGTCTGAAAAAGAGCCTGAGGAGGAACCCAGGGAACGGAAGGTGCCAATAAGGGAATGGAGTCTAGGGATGAGGAGTTTTGAAAAGTGGAGAAAAAATTCCACTGTGAAGCCGTCCAGCCCTGGGGCCTTGTCTTTCTGGAGGGTGTGAAGCGCTTTGAGTAGCTCTTGTTGAGATATATCAAGTTCTAAGTGAGAAAGGTCAAGTGGAAAGTGAGATGGCTTTTGAATGGAGGAGAAAAATGTGTCCAGAGAGTGAGAAGAAGGCTGAGTTTCAGAAGAGTACAAGGTCTTGTAGAAGGTAGAGAATTCAGTGAGGATGTCTGCGTCTGTGTGTTTGAGATTTGAGTTGGCATCGTAGATTGATTCAATATTTAATTTATTGTGTTTCACCTTGAGATAATTGGCTAAGATCTTGCCTGCCTTATTTTTGCCTCCATAGAACTTGGCACTAGATTTTAATAAGTACAGAGATGCGTCGTCCGTAGATTTTTTGTTAAATTTCATCTTAGCGTTGACCAGGGCGGTTAGAGTTTGCTGTGAGCGGGAGGTAAAATAAGAATGCTCCAATTTCTTAATATCCAAAAGAATAGCTTTGGTAAAATCGCGGGCAGCTTTACGTTTTTTAGCAACAAAGCCAATGATGAAATCTCTTGCCGCCGCTTTAAAGACATCCCAAATGGTGTGTTTAGGGACAGGGGAGTTATCGTTTAGGGAGAAAAATTCATTGGAGAAGGAAGTGAAGGAGGTGGTGAATTTAGGGTCCAGCAGGAGAGAATTGTTGAAACGCCATCGTTTAGGGCCTATTGATTTGGGTAAGATGTCCAATTGAACTAATGTGGGGGCATGGTCAGAAAGTAAAATTGGACCAATTTCCGCATGAGTGAGAGTTTGGGCGATGTTGTGGGTAACAAAAACGTAATCAATTCGGGATTGGGAATGGTGGCATGGAGAGTAAAAAGTAAATTCCTGAAGTTCTGGATTACAAAGGCGCCAAGCGTCTGTGAGTTTGTGTTGGGAAATAGCTTGAGAGAAGGATTTATGAGATTTGTTAGGGATGAAGTGTGCTTTGGAGTTCCTATCTAGGAAGGGGTCTAGGGCTGATTGCAATCTCCTGCCAGTATAAAATTATCATCAATGAATCTGGTGATGTGCTGGGAAAGTGAGTGCCAAAAAGTGGGATCACCAGTGGTAGGGGCATAAACATTTAGGAGAGAAATTGGAACATTCGGCCCTCAGCATCTGATTCTTGAACAAGCAGGGAATGAGAAAGAGCTTTGTGACATAAAATAGCAACACCATTGCGTTTACCATCCCCAGGAGAGTAGTAAACATCGCCCACCCAACTTCTTTTCAATTTAACAGATTCTTCAGCAGATAAATGAGTTTCTTGCAAAAAAGCAATATCCACATTCAAACGTGCAAGGTGAGATAGGATTCTCTGTCGTTTGATGGGGGAATTAACGCCCTTAACATTCCATGTAATTACTTTCAGAGACATATCAAATAAGAAAGGAGGAAAATGTCATGAGATAGAAAAAAGATACAAGAGGAACCCAGAGGAAGAAGAAAGTCAAAGGAAGTAGGAAAGTCAGTAAAAGGCAATGCATTAAAATGAGAAAAAGAAGGGTGATGAGATAGAAAGTAGAGCGGAGGAGAGAGAGATAGAATCAATTGACATGAGAAATATGAGAAGGTAGACCGTGAAGTAGCAAGAATGATAGGAAGGAATTGATAGTAGAAGAGTTGTCGAGAAATAAGAAAGGAAGACACCTGTGGAATAAAGGAAACCAGTGAACTTGAAAGGGAGAAAATCGTAATGAGGAAAGTGAACATTCGGGAGGAAAGGGAAAACATACTTACGGAGGGTAGAGGCGGGGAGGAATGATCACCAGAGAGAGAAGACGAGGAAAAATGAGTGGGAGGGGAGCGCCAGGCAGAGGAAGCAAGCATCCAATGCAAGCGAACCGACAGGTTGAGGGGAAAACGCCATACATATTGTAAACCTGCAAGAAAAAGGGAGGGAAAACATAAATGAGTGAGACGAATGAAGGAAGAAGAAAACAGAACAACTTTAAAAGAGAATACTTGTCCATCCAACGAGGATGGAAGAGAGACAGGAAGGGGTCAAAAAGGAACATAGAAACTGAAGATGCTGGGAAACCCATGAAAGGCAAACAACAAAACAGCGAACATCAAACATGAAACATATAATTTGGTTAGGCCAATAAAGACACGGAAAACAAGATTCAGGGAGGGAAAGCTGATGAGGAGCCGGAGAAGTCCATGTCAGATGACTGTGCAGCGTTCAAGAAACTTCGGAGACGGACAGGATCCTCGTAGGTCGTGGTCTTGTTGTTGTGTGTAACTCTGAACAGGCAAGGATGAAAAAGGCCGTATCTGGCTCCAAGAGCACGAAGCTCTGGTCTCATGTCTAAAAAGGCTTTACGACGGCTTGCTGTAGTTTTGGCATAATCCTGCGCAAAGAAGAGATTGGATCCTGACCATTGAAGACGAGGTGATGCACGTGCTGCTGAGATGACTTTGAGGAGGGCAGTGTACTCTAAGAAGTACATGATGACACCTCTCGGCCGTGAAGAGGGAGAAGGAGTAGACGCGAGGCGACCCAGCCTATGTGCACGCTGGATATTAAGCGTAGTACCCTCAGGCAAATGAAGGAGTTTGGGTAAGAAAGACTTGAAGAAGGCGATGGGGTCAGTCCCTTCACAATTCTCTGCCAGGCCGTAGAGACGGAGGTTGTTGCGTCTGTTTCAGTTCTCCAATTCTTCAACCTGCTTTTGAAGAGAGGACATCTGGGACTGCATGTGTGAGACCTTGGAGGACGACTCTTGGAGAGAAGTCAAAGACTTTTCTACTGTTGTCACCCTGGCATCCATCTGAGACCAATTATCGGTGAGAACCTGCAACTTAGAATTAGTTTCCTCCATGAAAGGTCTGAGGGCACGGATTTCCTCCAGCAGAAGCTCCATGGAGACAGTCGAAGTGGATCCTGTTGGTGATGGAGGATCTTTTTTAAGGCGTTTCGTCGTGACTTTCCCTGGTGGCTGGGCAGGCCGCTCCGTGCTAGATTGCGACATCTGAGTGACGAGTGCTTGAGAGGCCTCGAGGTGTGCCAATGCAGAGAAGACTTTTGAGTTCTTAATGAATACACGACGTGGAGTCTTGGGAGTGCGAGAAATTGCCTTTCTTTCCATAAAAAGGAGTTGTTGGTGAGAGAAAATAAAGTTCAGTAGCAATCTCTGCTGGTCTGTAGACAACTGCAAGTGTGCGCAGGAGTTCTTGATAGGAGGAAAACAAGCAAATTTCCCCCCCCCCAAAAAAAAAAAAAAATAAGGAAAAGAGAGCTGTCTGCGCAGAATTCAGGAACGCCAAGAATTTACGCAGATAAATGAAGCAGCATTCGAGTCATTTGAAGAGGCAATACATTGAGGTTGAGAGCGAAAAAACAGCACTGCACCAGGGCATGCAAGAGTGGCACATGGCGATGCAGCAGAGATTTAACTGGTGAGGAACATCATAGATGCGAGAAGAACATGTAGAAAAAAAGAAACTTGTAAAAACAATGCGCAGGACAGCTTCACGTAGTAGATATCTATTAAAGTAAGAGCGTGAGGAAATGAAACGCTCTCATAATATAGAGTAGGCTGCAGCTGCGTATGTATACAGGGTGCCTGAAGTAAAGAAGCAACAATCAGCAAACATGGCCGCCAAGGTCGTCAGAAGATAAGTGAAGTCTGTTTAATTCACTGAAAAAAAGGCGTCATGAAAGAAAGTTGCCCAGCGGTGGTGCTAAAATGCAGAAGTTAGCTCACCAGAATTAGCTGGAGGCACGAAGGGCTCCGTGGCAGGCTGTCATGGTTAGCGAGCGGGAGCGCCGCCGTCCGCGGTGACAGGATCCAAGATGGCGGGTGCGACTATCTCACAGTCGCGTCCGCTACAGGGTGTGAAAAACGACCATTCCGCTTCTCGCTTTATGCCGCCGACAGGAGCCCGCTGGTGTCCGTGAGCTCCGGTGCATGAAAATGCACTTTGCAGGAAGTGTTGGTATGAGTTGTGAAGCGAAAACCCCTTCAGACCGGGAGCGCTCACATGAGAGCCGCCGTCCTCGTCGGGCGCTAAGCCACGCCCCCCATTAATGAGCATTGTAATTCTTTTAGCTCTGCAGATTTATTTTTTCTAACAAAGTTTCATGGACATTTTCAGGTAAAACCAGACACCTTGGGATATAATGTTAGCAATTCTGATCATGGAGTATGATATTGTTTGCTTAATACAATGGATTCTATAACAAAAGCTCTTAATTTCCACTCGGACAAGTTAGACATTCAGGTAGATATTCTAAATACTCTAGCAACACACGTTGTAGGAATTGACTCAAGCTTCTTCAACCAACTAATTTGAATTCTAAAGTTGAAGCTGATAAAGAAAATCAGTTAATATCCTGCAAGTGTGCTCAATTGATTGATAAAATCTCTGACCTGCAATCAATTGTTGGTTCCATGATCCACGAAGTAAAACTATTATCTGGTAGGGAAGATGGGAGGAGTGAAGACTTAAGAAATACTGGAACTATAGAAAAAAATCCTCTGGTCCTAAAAGTTTCGCCCCTTCGGAAGGCTAGTATTAAAAGTGTGGCCCCCCGACCAGTAGCTGGTAATACTGATGTACCTTTAGAGGCATCACACTCCCCTAAATTAAAGATAAATCGGGAGTGTAATAAGAGTAGCTCAATAGTAACTATGGCCACTGAAGTAACAGGAGTACCTGAAGTTTTATCAAAAAGGGCGAGAAAAAGGTTGAGAAAAGCACATAACACGGCAGCCCGGGATAAAAAAATTGTTACCGGGGTAGCAAACAATAGCGGCCCATTAAACTTGAATTCTGGTCCTGTGGCTCTCTTCCCAATTTTTAGACCTTCAACTGCACCTCAAGCCAATAAAAAGGTTAAGCCATGCAGTAAAGCTGGAAGTGAAGGGCCAAAGGAAGAGCCTATTCTTAATGTAGGGACTAAAATCCAGATACTGCCAATCCGAGAGAACCGGGTAGGGCAAGATAAGTCAATGCAAGACTCACACTCTTATTAGTTTACTGAAAACTTTTTCCAGAATGAGATTATCCCAGTTCAAGAATTAATAGGGTCTAATAATAATATACACACCTATCCAAAAGAAATAGGGTCTGTTTGGTCTAGAGATGATGGAGTAGTCTCAAAAGGAGAGCAATATATGGCCATGGGAAACATCAGTTACAACGCAACTGTTACAACGCACTGCTGTTACAACGCGACTTTTACAATGCAGGATCCTTTACAACGCATACTTTACAACGCATGACATTACATAGCAGATGCTATTACAACGCATGCCATTACAATGTAAGTATTGGTAAGTTTATCTTTTTTAAAACATTAATTTAATTTGGGTTTTGGGGTACAGGGGTATTTTTAGGGTTCAGGGCTAGGTTTGGATTATGGGGTCCAGGGGTATTTTTAGGGTTCAGGGCTAGGTTTGGGTTATGGGGTACAGGGGTATTTTTATGGTTCAGGGCTAGGTTTGGGTTATGGGGTACAGGGGTATTTTTAGGTTTCAGGGCTAGGTTTGGGTTATGGGGTATAGGGGTATTTTTAGGTTTCAGGGCTAGGTTTGGGTTTTTGGGTACAGGGGTATTTTTAGGGTTCAGGGCTAGGTTTGGGTTATGGGGTACAGGGGTATTTTTAGGGTTCAGGGCTAGGTTTGGGTTATGGGGTACAGGGGTATTTTTGGGGTTCAGGGCTAGGTTTGGGTTTTGGGGTACAGGGGTATTTTTAGGGTTTAGGGCTAGGTTTGGGTTATGGGGTACAGGGGTATTTTTAGGTTTCAGGGCTAGGTTTGGATTATGGGGTACAGGGGTATTTTTAGGTTTCAGGGCTAGGTTTGGGTTTTGGGGTACAGGGGTATTTTTAGGGTTCAGGGCTAGGTTTGGGTTATGGGGTACAGGGGTATTTTTAGGGTTCAATCCTAGGTTTGGGTTTTGGGGTACAGGGGTATTTTTAGGTTTCAGGGCTAGGTTTGGGTTATGGGGTACAGGGGTATTTTTAGGGTTCAGGGCTAGGTTTGGGTTTTGGGGTACAGGAGTAGCTCTAGGGATTAGGGATAGGTTTTGGGTATAGGGGTACAGGGGTATTTTAAGGGTTAAGTGTTTTTACTAAACTACTTTAAATAAATTAAATTAATTAAATTAAATAATTAAATTAATTAATTAAATTAAAATAATTAAATATTTATTAAATACAATTTAAGAAAAAAAGATATACTTACCTATACTTACGTTGTAATGGCATGCGTTGTAATAGCATCTGCTATGTAATGAGATGCATTGTAAAGGCATGCGTTGGAAAGGATCCTGCGTTGTAAAAGTCGCGTTGTAATGGTATGCGATGCAAAAGTCTGCGTTTTAACGTCATACATCCATGGCCATTGATCCAATTGTAAACCCTTCCCTTATGCACAAGGATCAAATTAGTCAGGGAGCACAGCCCTTTGTACAAGACCAGAAGCTGCCTCTAGGAAAATTAGTAAATCCCTCACCTTTGCATCTTAACAAGAATGAACAGGTTGAGGGTCCCAGTATTCTGGCGCAATCTAAGCCAGAGCAGCCTGATAGTTTAAATCACCCGAATAATCCCCTGTTGGTGACTGCTGGGAATATGGATCGATCTGATTCAGGGCCTAGGAGTAATACTGATCGATCCGGTCCAGGGCTTAGGAGTAATATTGAATCCCCCAAATTGCAAGATAATCCCCTGTTGGTGACTGCTGGGAATATGGATCGATCGTATTCAGGGCTTAGGAGTAATACTGATCGATCCGGTCCAGGGCCTAGGAGCAATATTGAATCCCCCAAACTGCAGGTTGAAAATCGAAAAGTGGTTTTCTGCCCCCAATACTTGACCCGCGGTTCACATGATATTTTGAGTAGAGGGAACATTCTGAAATTACTAAAAGCAACTCCTGATCTTAAGGATGTTGCAACCGAGGACCTGGATTCTGTAGAGTTTAAGATAGATGGTGGTAATAGGGAGCCAACCATCACAACTTGGTTAAAGGATGATATTGTAAAGAAAATATTAGCGAATTCTTACTACTTTGAAAGTTGAGGGATTAAAGTATGGAGACTCCACGGTCTGCAATATCCGACCCCACTAATACCCATAGTGAAGAAGCAGACTCCAAAACAAACCGATGTTAATCAATTTAGAGTATTGAAAGGCGCTTCAGGTCCATCTTCAGCCCTAAATAGGCTAGGTGGCATTAAAATCAAAAGCTGTCAGCCAGGGTTACGAGTGTGTGAGGAACTAAAAGGGGTTCATGCGGCAGCAGATGATTTGAGTTGGCTCCCAGCTATTCTATCTAGAAAAAATTCAGCAAAGACTGATTGATGTTGGGGTACTTCATATAATGCACCAACAGTGGTTAGAATTTGCTCTTGGAATACAAATGGTTTTAACACACTTGTAGAAGATGTAAATGTTGTAGGTTTTTTTAAATTGTTTGATTTGTTACTTTTGCAAGAAACTTGGAATTTTGCCAGCACTCCGCTGATTGGCTATTACGAATATTTGAATGCAGCATGCAGGGACGCTGCATATGGTCGACCAAGTGGGGGAGTCTCAATTTATATTTCTTTAAGTCTTAATGTTGAACACTATGAAATAGACCTTCAAGTCAAATGGATTGAATGTGTTAAATTAATAGCCAGTCAATCGTTGATCAATTTAAATGTTTATTTAAGTTAGAAAAAAAAGGTGCGATCACTTCAACTTATTCAGTTATGGGAAATGGTGAAAGTGCTATATTATGATCATAGGGATGCTCAGAGGATCATTTTGGGAGATTTTAACACTCATCTTTTATCTTATAAAAAGCGGGAAACCCATTAAGATCTTTTATCCCAATGGTCTAATTGTGAATTTATTAAATGCAATTTAACGATGTTATATGATAGAAAGCACTTTCCAACATTTAATAAAGCTGACTGTCTTTCTATAATTGACTATACGATATTGTCAGATAAACTCTCAGAACAAGTTCAAAGTTATGAGGTTGTGCCAAGGATTGAGAGCAACCATAATCCACAAGTTATTGCGATCAATTTACCCTTCGAGTATTTACCAGAGACTAAAATACTAGGAAAAGCCCGATCGCCTTTAATTTAAAAAGGTTAATATGGAATGAGAAAACAGAGAAAGATATCATTGACTTTCTCTCTCTTCTAATCCTTGATGCGCAGGTCAAATACTCTTATGGAACCCCAATGATTGCCCTATGGCCCACCTTATGTGGCTCCCTATTGAATACATTTCCCAATAGGGAACCATTTGGGGGTGTAATTTTGAATCCTAGGAACCCAGGTAGGTTTTCCCACCACTTATTATATTTGAAACGGTCTCCCAACAAAACAATAAGATCAGTGTATAAAAAAGCAAAGGGATCTTCCTACTTTTTAACGTCGCCTAAAATCAGAAATCTAAAGAGGGGTTATAAGAATGAAATCTGGAGGGCTAAACAATTGTATTATGAAGAGACTTGGGCCAAACTCCATTACGCATGTAAATCTAAGGATCTAAGAATGTTTTGGAGTATAATTAATAACTAAGAAAATGGAAATTTTAGAAATACAAGTGCCAATATAGATGAATTAAGCTGGATACATTTTTTTAATAATAAATTAACTTCCCGAAGCCAACTGATAGAGAAGCTTGAATGTCCTGACCCCAAATGTAAATTGGAGTCAGGTGAAGGGTGCGATCATCTTGGCACAAGGGCTACACCAGGCTCTACGAATACTAAGTTATGGTCGATAGATAAAGTTAAAAAAGTTTTATTTAAAATTAGATCAAATGGAGCACCTGGCCCTAACGGAATGCCGAACGCTATTTTTAAAGCTAAAATTGACTATTGGCCAGAGTTATTAAAGGCCCTCTTCAATGAAATTCTTAAGACAGGCTGTATACCGAATTCATGGAGGGGAAGTATAACACAGCCGATCTGCAAAAGTGGGCCCCCTGAGAACCCTGCAAATTATCGATTAATTACCCTCACAGACGTAGATGCTAAAATATTCGCAAGTTGTCTGCTAGAGGAGTTGGAGTCTTGGGCGGAAAGAGAAGAATTGATCCCAATCTTTCAAACAGGATTTAGGAAGGGAGAATCGACTCTTACCAATTTGATTTTATTGTCTTTACTAGGAGAAAGAGCCATATGTATGAAACAAAAATTGTACATTTATTTTATCGATTTAAAAGCCGCGTTAGATTCTGTACCCAGAAATATTCTTTGGAAAAAGCTAATGAATTGGGGTATATCAGAAACTCTTATAAAAATGATTAAATTATTGTACTCAAATACCTGGGTGCAGGTCAAAATTGGCAATGGTAGACATACTACCCGCCACCTCAAAACAAATCTTGGCTTAAAACAAGGATGTGTTCTCGCTCCTTGTCTTTTTAATTTATTTATGTTTGATCTCCCAACCCATTTTAATGATGTAAATTCACATTCCCCTTCTGTAATGGGTAAAGAAATCAAATACTTACAGTGTGCCGATGATACTATTTTACTTAGCCAAACTATGATAGGACTAAAAAGATTAATACATTCTTTTAATATATATGTAACCCAAAATGGTTTAACAATTAATATAAAAAAACAAAAATAATGTTAATAGGGAAAGGCAAACTTGGAGTAAAGGAATTGAATATCAATGGTTTGTCTGTTGACTGTGTAAAAACTTATAAGTATTTGGGAATTACATGTGATGATTGACTATCATTTAGACAGCATTTCAATAACTTAGAGGCTAAAGGTACCTCACTTGCTTTTGCATTTCATAAATTAAGAGATAAATTAGTATGCCCCAATTATGACCACCTGCTTAAAGTCATGAAAGCAAAACTTATTCCCACCCTGGACTATGGGTCCATTATTTTTAAGGGTAGAGACGTGAAAGTATTGGAGGCCATAGTTGCAAGGACATATAAATCAGTCTTTAGGATTCCTAGGCAGATTTCACGTGCCAATTTAAGATTGGAATTTGGCTTACGGCATCAGCTCTTGGTACGTAAAGCTGCATTTCAAGTCAAGTCAAATGATCTTTATTCAGAATTAATACATCCATAAAAGTACACACAGGTTAGAGCACAATAAAATTTGATAAAAACATACATTAAGCTATTACATTAAAACAGCCTTTTCCAATGGTGTTAAAGCAGCTGTGTATCAAAAAGTGCAAATTGCATAGTGCAAAAATTCACAGTATATGGATATTTTGCTTACAGCTTACAATTTGTGTTTTTCACAAAAGTGATCATTTACATCCAGCCAAGCATCTAGAGAAAACTATGTGCAAATAAGCCATGCTCTAGTATACAAAGGGCAAATGTGCAATGAAAGCAGAATACTAGTGTTTGTCAGGCATATTCCATACTCGCCCGTGATCTCACACTGGCTTTAAGAAAACAGCTCACAATAAATATCACCTCATCTGAGGGCAACATTTGTAAAGTTCTCATTGCCTGAGTAAAGTCCCTTAAGTCATATTTACGGAAATACGGCATTAAGTATTGGCGAGTATAGAGTTTATAAAAACCACAAAAAAAGAAGTAATGTGTCAAGCTTTGTTTACCTCCCTCAGAACAGGGACAATCCAGCTGTTCTACATTTTTATTATAACCGAGGGGGAAGCTTAATAGGTTTACAACACTTCCATCCCGAAATCGGAACAGAAGGCTCCTATTCCATCTTCCTAATGTTAGTGACAGATATCTCTGAGGTGTAGTTGAATTATCATTGCCAGATTCAGCATAGGAGATGTATTTAATAACTGAGGATTTAGGGTATTCAGATCTTATCCGTTCCTCCCCATATAAAACATACAGTGCCCGTTTAACAATGTTCTTGTGAGCGTGAACAATAGTATTAGGGGAGCTAAACAAAGAGCCCTGGCCCACACTCAACAGGCTATTCTCAACAGCTTTCAACCAGGGTACAAAGTGAAATCTTTCACTTTGTAGGCAGTCGGATATTATGCTGCGGGTTAGATGTGCTGCTGGGTTTAGCCATATTTTTAACCAGAAATGAGCGGGCCTGGATCGAATAAAATCCTCAACATACAATAACTTGAGCTCATTATGACAGATGAATGTAGGGGCGCAAGAAACGCCCCCCAGAACCTTCCGGCAAAATCTGTTTTCCTCTATCTGGATGGGCGTACTATTGGAATAGCCCCACACTTCTGCTCCGTAAGTCCCCGTTGGTTGACACTGAGTACGGTACATGTTTAACAGAGGGGTAGTAACGTCAGCCTGTTTGGGTTGCCGAAGAGATAGGATCGAGTTGATGGATTTACCAATTTTATTTCTCGCATAAGCAACATGCGGCTGCCACGAACCTGTATTAGAAAATAACAGCCCTAAATAGGGGAAAGTGCTTGTGCATTTTAGGATGTTTTCACCTGACTTAATTGAGGTGATGTTATATTTTTTGGGTCCACAATTCATGATAAAAGATTTTTTTAAATTTGTGTTAAGACCCAAATCAGACATAAAAACAACAAACCCAGAAATTAAGGTACGCAGAGCGTTAGGTGTATGCCTCATTAATACTGCGTCGTCCGCATACAGCAGGGCAGTGATGGGGTTGCCATTTATGATTGAAACATCCTTAGTGATCTTACTCAAGCTGCTGCTCAACCCATTAATATATAAAATAAAAAGCAGTGGGGCGAGTACGCAGCCCTATCTAACTCCCCTGCCGATTAAAATATCATTTGAGACTTCGCCCTCATTATTAATACGTACTCTGGCCTTTAAGTCCCTATGTAGATAAGAAAGAAAATACACCAAAGAATCATCCAAACCATAATTAAGCAAAAGTGACCACAGACTAGAACGATTACGAAATCAAATGCTAAACTTAAATCCATGAATCCTAGGTACAACGGGGATTTTTTTACAATAGTGTACTTTGCCATGATCAGATTCAACTTTAGACATTGTTCAACAGTTCCCACATGACTTCTAAAACCGAATTGACAGCAATGTAAGACATTATTATCCTCTGCCCAACTCCTAATCCTATTAAAAATTACCCTCCCGAGGACCTTTAGTGTATTGTCAATCAGTGATATCGGGCGATAACAGGAAGGGTCCATTCTGTCACCCTTTTTGAATATGGGTACGATAACACTATTTGACCATGATTCAGGAATTGAACTATCAGATAAGTTGTTAAATAGATTGCATAGTAAGGGGGCCCAGAAGTTGATTTCAGATTTAATTTGATCTATCGAGAGACCATCCGGGCCGGGAGCTTTATTACTCGCACTTTCAACTATGGCATCCTCGACCTCGGATAGTACAATGTTCAGGGGTCTGGCAATCATGGCTGGGGGAACGGTATCTGAGGGGAGCCCTGATGTAGCATAAATTTTAGAAAAGTGCTCCACCCACACCTCTCGAGTTATATTACAATTGATTGGTTTAATATTTGAACCAAAGGATCTCAGAGACTTGACCTCTCTCCAGAAACCCGTGGTATCTTTTAATGTCGCGGTGCGAGCTAGAGATTCCCAATGGTCTATCACTAGGGCCTCAGATCGAATACGTAGCGTAGTTTTATACTTCGATCTCAGGTCTCTTACGAGTAATGGGTCCCTTGGTTTGGTTTTTAGGGCCTCCCTCAGTTCTCTGTTAGCCCTGGAACATGAGGAGTCGAACCAACAGGGGCCATGATCTTTATTGGGCCGAGCTGGTTTCGAGGATTCTCTTTTAATAGCCAGACAGAGATTACTAAAGGAAACAACCACAACATGGCCCGATCTATCATGGGACAGACAATTCTCAATTAATGTTGGGTGTTTATTAATGACTCTTGCTAAAATATCTTTGTTATCAACCCCTTTCCATACCAGTCTTAATCTGTCAGCGGATACTACCAGATTTTGTACCCCAGTTTCTACTCTTGACACATCCTTTGTGTTCTGTGGATTTTTTAAATATATTCTAAGTGGGTAGTGATCACTATACACAGAACAAATGACCTCCGCTTTTAAAATTATGTCGCTTAGTGAAGGGGAAATAAACATGTAGTCTATTGTAGAAGCAAAACCCTGACCAATATATGTGGGTGTCAACATGTTATTTACTCCTATGCCGGCGATTTCCATGGCATTCACTAAATCATGGGAGGCTAGATAATCTCTCAATTCCTCACCATTTCTACAAGGTGGGTTGTTACGGTACATATGGGCATTAAAGTCTCCTCCAATACAAATTCCATCAAAGGTTCCATGCTTATGCCCCTCTATAATTTCATCAATAAAATTAAATAAAATCAAAAAGTTATTATTTGGGTGGGTCACAAAATCATTATTATAAAAATTAATTAAACATAATTTCAACCAGTTAGTGTATTTTACAGCCATAAAACATTTACCCTGAGTCGGGATCAGTTTAGTTTGTAACCTGGTTTTTATTTTAGCCCAAATGGAGAGGCCCCCTCTGGGGCGGCCCATGGATGAAGCGGATGCTGTTAAATTATGGCAGCTAAAGCCCTCCAATGTGGGCATGGTCGTGCACCAAGTCTCTTGTAGCATCAGTATATCACAGTTTGTAAAAACCCAATCTGACCACTCCTTGATTTTTAGTTTTGAACTAAGACCCGCTATATTCCAACTCACAAGAGATAGTTCAGAGTCCTGGACAATAGTTCTTTGGTTGGGAGATTGTTGTCTGACTGCAGTTGGCGGGGGAAGCGGTAAAACGTCCGATGGTGGTTCAAGATTGGGTACCAAAGGAAGTTCATCTATACTCATGATATTCGGGTTGGTCACTGATGGTCAGTCTAGCATGTTCAAATCCGATAGAGGTGCAAACCTGTTAAACATCTTAAGGGGGAAGGGGGCTGGCTGGAATTGCATTAATGGTGGTCTATAGAAAAAGCTTAGAG
Source organism: Lissotriton vulgaris (assembly GCF_964263255.1). Taxonomy (NCBI): domain Eukaryota; kingdom Metazoa; phylum Chordata; class Amphibia; order Caudata; family Salamandridae; genus Lissotriton; species Lissotriton vulgaris. Next base: position 403,509,226 of record NC_141700.1, read on the forward strand.
GCAGTAAAGTTGCAACAGTGGAAATACCAGAACAGTTGTTGTTTCTGTTAAGTAAGAATCTTACAGTACCCGGATTTTTGAAATTAAGAACTATACAATCACCTTCTTTGTCTTTGGATAACGGCCCCACCCAAGACACCCTACGAGCTGATAAGATCTCTCTAGAGATATCATATCCGACTCCTTTGTGCTTGGTTAGCCAATCGATGCATTTGTTGCGCAGTTGGGCCCATGATTCCCCCTGTTCCTCCCTCAATGGTGGTACACCTGCTAGAACCAGAACAAAGGGGTAGGCATCAGGTGGTAAATGCAGGGCAGGCCCTTGATGTTTGAATGGCCTGCCATTCCCAGATTGCCCCGTACCCTTGTTGTTAACGGAGATTGACCTCACTGCCATAGTTGGCTGGGTAGAGCCTTTGTTCTGGTTAATAATATTAGAATTAGCAGTGGCAGGTGGAGCTGGTTTTGAGGGTACGGGCGGGGGTACGGGTTTAGGTGGTGGATTTAATGTTGCCATGTTATTCCTGCCATTGGTGTATCTGGGTTGGGTAGTAGGTGGTACAGTAGGTGGTTGTGGTCCATGGATACTAAGGCCCCCGGCCAGTTTAGGGCAAACATCAGGCTTTCCATGCGATAGGGTGTTACTAACAGACTCAAGCTCTTTCAGCAGGCGATCTGCCCTGATTTGATCCAGGGTAACAGTCCCCTTTCTTTTTACCTCTATATTTTTTACCAGGTTTTCTAATCTGTCAAGTCTTTTAAAAACAAGCTGCATTTGTTAAAACACGATTGGCATTATCTTGAGCCAAGGAGGGCACGTTGGCCAATATGTGTTGGATCGAGATTTCGACCAGCAAATATTCTAGAAGCTGGCAGGATTATTTAGCCGAGTGTCTCCTAAAATTCGAATGTCCCAAATTGGAAGATGAAACAAGGAGTAAAATGGTGTATAAAAAAATAATTAATTCAACCGTTGCCTTGCTGTAATAAGTGTTGGATAAATATGAGTTGGGGAAAAAAAAGCACTTTTGGTCCATTGCCAATTGCTTCGACAAAATGATGGTTCAAACCTATTTACTTTTTTATCACAAACCCTTAATTAAGTACAAATTCATGTTATTAAGGTTTGGAATCTATCCAACCAAAGATGGAACCTCCAAATGAAAGTCCAAATGGGCATCAAATATTTGTCGGCTATGTGGGCAATATGATGAAAACTTGCTGCATATGGTATGGTAACACTATGCCCAAAAATGATGAAGGAACGGAAAACACTTTTAAAACCCATTTTTAAAGAAATGGGACTTAGGACTTGTAGATCGGCATGAATATTTTGCTTAAGCGGTGTCAACGTCCATATAATACACCAATTTGTAAAATGTATGCTTACAGTGGAAATGAAATTATGTAAGGTTGACACCCAAAGTATATGTTAAGTTTGTTACGGCTGTGAAATAAGGATGTTGCTGTTTTCAAGGTGATGATGAATTATTTCTATGGCTCTTTTTAATGTACTAATTATATGTTTTTAGAGTACTACTTTTTAGATAATGTTCTATTTATTATGTTTATTATTTTTATTGAATGACATATGTGCACTTTATCCCTGACAAATGCCAAGCCCTATAGACTGTTTTAAAAATGAAATAATAATTTTAAATTACCACGAACTGGAAAAAGTTAATTGATTGTGGTCAACTTTATGCATTGTATCCTGGAATATTTAATTTGGTAATGTGTTGTGTTTGTATTTATTTCTGTTCTTTGTTGTAATGGTTTTAATTAATCAACAAATAAATAAGTAAATAAATCACCTATTTCCACCAATCAAGGCACTTTATATTTTGGATTCAAGTAGAGTTGCTACATATTATTTGCAACTTATTTTAAATACTTTGAGCATATCTCAAGTAGAATAATCTATCCTTTAAAATATTTTAATTTATTTAAAAAATTCCTTTTTTGTTATGTTTTTAAACATGACATACTATGTTTTTTAAATGTATTTAGCATTTTAAAAATATTATTATTGTTATATATTTTAAATGTTTTTATAAGGGTTGAAATATTTTAAATTATGTTTTACGGTGTTTTCATGAATGTGTATATGTTAATATGGTGTTTTATTCTTTTAAATTCATTGAAATGTTTACATATATATGCACTGAAAACATTTTTTTCAGGGGCATTATATTGGGTTTAGATTTTACACATATAAAACTATAGACATTCAACAGTTATAGTTACCTGAGTTAAATATAAATGATGCCCCCTACAATGCACTACTTATGACCTCACATATTGCATCATTCATGACATGGTCAATGACATCACTGATGACATCTTAAATAACATCACGGATGTCATGACTGATGACATCTTCCCATGTGTGTGTCATAAAAGTTTCTGATAAGATATATACTGAGCTATTGCATATGTTAAAATACTATTCTTTTAGTACTACTAATCAAGACAAGTCAAGTCAGAGGAACTTATTAAGCGCACACATATCACGATTGGGTCTCATGGCACTAGCGTAGACTCAGTGAAGACGAATGATCAAATATGCGGGCATTATTGAAGGTCAAATAATCAGGTTTTTAGTTCCTTACGGAACAGCTTATGGTCAGCGATGGAGGGGAGATGTGGTGGAACCTTATTCCAGAAAGCAGGTGCGAAAAAAGGAGAAAGATCTACCGCCATTCCTGGTGGTGCAAATTTTGCCAGGGTTGAGGAGACATTTAGTACTTAACTTACACGTCCTACTTGGCTGATCCCAGCTAAGTTTTTTTTAGCAAAAAAACTTGGCCCAGTTCCATACATGTTCTTATGAACAAGACACAGGATTTTGAAGTGGCATCGCTTCTTAATTGGGAGCCAATGAAGAGTCTTCAAACTATGCACTGATGGGGCTATCAATGGAAGATTTAATACTAATCTGGCATCAGTGTTTTGCAAAACTTGAAGCTTGGAGTAGAGCTTCTCGTTTATGGAGGCCAACAGTGCAGTTCCATAGTCAATACAACTTATGATAAGGCCCTTGACCCGAGGTTTTTTAGATTTGATGGGGGTCCATTGACAGATTCTGCGTAGTTTACACAACATGCCATAACAGATGCTGATTACTTGATGTATATTGCTTTCATTGATAGCTGATTGTCAATCATCACTCCGAGGTTCCGCACCACAGGTTTGGGAGATGGACACAGACCCATATTCTGATGCCACCATTCACTAGAACAGTATTCATCTGCCTTACCAAAAAGAATTATCTCTGTCTTACTTCCATTAGGTTGTAAGTGATTGGTACGCATCCAGTTGTCAATATGGGTCATGCAGTTTTTAAAACCGATCTAGGTGGCAGTGGGATCGGGCCCAGAGTAATCTGGGTGTCATCAGCATATGACACCACATCAAAACCGTAGGATCTGATCACCTTGGCCAAGGGTGTCACGTACAGGTTGAAAAGCATGGAACTTAAGATGCAGACTTGAGGGACTCCTATACTTACAGACTGACTGCAAGAGGCAAGGTTGTCCATTTGTACTCTGGTGGCTTGATTCTTTAGATAATTCCTGAACCAGTCTAAGGCCATACCCCTGACACTTACCTCCCTGTCTATTGTTGTGTTCAACCTCCACCTATGAGGTTTCAGTGCTGTGAGCTGCCCTGAACCTGACTCTGATGGGCTTAACAGTCCATGACTCTCCAAATGGGTGGTAAGCTACTTATTGACCAAGGACTCAAGTACCTTTCCGGAATATGGAAGCAGAGGAATAGGACGGTAGTTGCTGGGTACCTTAGGATCAGCAGAGTTTCTTTTAGAATTGGCTTATCTTGTGCTGCTTTTCATCTAACGGGGACCATTGCTTGTGCTAATGACATGTTGAATAAGTCTGTGAGATTACCAGTAAGCAAAGGAGCAATAGTTGAAAAGAAGCGGGGTGAAAGCGTGTCCACAGGAGAACCCAATTTAATCTTAGCCAGAGCGGTAGAGACATCATCTAAAGTGAACGCAGTAAACTCCAGTAAAAGAAGAAAGGTGGAGTCAAGGTTAGTGTCTGGGTTATTTTCAAGATCTTTGATGTAGTGACGTGAAAAGAGCCTATGAATGGTTGTAATCTTTACATAAAAAAAGTTGACAGCGTGTCTACCCATTCTTGCTAAGATGTATTAACGGGCTGATTGGGAGGAGGAGTAGTAAATTCCTTTAATATAGCCTTATAGCCTGCCGTAGAGGGCTATACCGGCTATTAAAGGCCCTCTCCAGCGTTAAAGGCCCCGAGCCAAAGGTGAGGGCCTTTAACAAGGGAGAGGGACTTTAATAGCGGTATAGCCCATCTACGAAGGGCTATAAGGCTATTAGAACATTCTGTCACTAGAGGAAAGAATGTTCTAAAAAAAAACAAAGCCTTTTTGAAGGGTGAGGGGATTGGAGTCCCCTCAGGCTCCCTGAAGCTTTTTTTCACAGCCAGAGCTGTGAACAAAGAAACATTGGAATGTTGGAGCTCCAGGCTTATACCAGCCAATATAAGCCCAGAGCACTCCATTGTTTTCAATGGAGCTCCCAACACTCCAATGTTCTAATATATTTTAAAGCTCCTTGTTAGAATTGGCAGCTTTATTAATCCTGTTAATAAGATACACACTTGTAGCATGTCTGATGTTATCTAAGTAGCCTAGATGGATATGTTTATATTTTTGACGATCTTCACTGGTCTTAGATTTGTCCATTTATGCTTGGCGTTCCTATTAAAATAGACCAATGAGTGTTAGTTATTCAAAAATATGTCATCTGAACTATACTCCTATTTTTAATGATGGGTGTACTATTTATGAGTGAACTAGCCTCTATGCTGAAACATGGTGTATGTGTATGGCAGTGTTTTGTAACGGTCTAAGCTGTTCATTGAGATTCAATCCAAAGTGAGGCTTGAGTACAATTCTGTTTTATGACATACAAACCAGTTTCCTTAGACTTCTACACTTTGTGATGAATGACTGTAGTAGTAGATTACAATAAATGAATCTGTTCACTAAGACCCTTCTCTAGGGTGATGGCTCAGTTTAGTAGACATTTACAACAGACTCACCTCTCTGCTCACACCTTTCTCCAGGATTAAGAATAATTTTACTAGTAGTTTGTCACACAGTGGCCTCTTTGTTAAGACCCCTCTACTGTTTGTATGTTGTAGGGGTTTGTGTAAATCTGACATTTGTACTAAAACCTCTTTCCGGGTTCACAAATGGTATTGTTGTGGTTCTCAGTAGACTAGTCTATACAGTTAGATGTTTTACCTAGGTTGTTAGTGTTTAGGGAATTGGTTCAGAAAAGACAGCACTATGTGTTGGTAAATGTCTCTTAGGACTAAAGTGAGTGTAGTATTTGATAAGCTTACATTGAGCGTGTTGCTGTACATCGCTCAGCTTTGTTGTCTTCTTTTTTTTATTTAAATGGTATTTTATAAAGTATATTGTAGTTTACTTTGCTGGATGATGTCATTAGGGGTGTCATTTTAGATGCCATCAGTAATGTCTCTGACCATGTCATGAATGATGTAATATAGGAGGACATGTGAGTGTGTAAGCTATAGTTAGCTCAGGGAAATATAACTGCTGAATTTCTATGTTTTATGTGTATAATGTTAGCCTAACTATAATGCCCCTGTAACCTTTGTTTTTTTCAGTGAATTGCTAGTTTTTTTCATTCTATTTCCTAACTATAACATCCCTATAACTTTTTTTGGGTGAATTAAAATGTTTTTTTAATATAAATTGCACTGCTATTTCACTTATACATTTAATTTAGTGCTATACATTTTTACAAGTTTAAGAATACATTTTATTCATGCATTCATTCTTATTATACATTTTAAAAGAAACAATTTCCAAACCAACATAATAAAACTTATGAAAGCTTTTTATAAATGCAATACAGCAAGTCTTTTTCTTTGTTGTCTTCATTTTATGGAGCAGCAGCACAACCATGATGCCACCCTGAATCTGCCACAAATCCAAGATTACATCCAAACCTTAACTTCTCATGGGATACAGTAAGTCTCCATCCATTCATATTAGAACCCAATATCCTACAGCAGTTATTTGGGTTCACATCTCTCTGGAGACAGTCAGAAATACACAGTTTCATCATTTCCTTGACTTTCATTCAAAAGAAGAGAGCTTCAAAATTAAGATGCCCACTGCTGAAAATAGAAGAGAGGGAAAGAGCAGGACGAAGAAGAGGAAGACTTACCACCTCCAAAGAATTCCTCTGATGTTTGAAAATATTTCTCCATCCCTTCAGTATATGAGAAAGTTCTTCCACAATGTGTCCAATGCAGTCCATGAAGTTAAAACTGTCAAGAAGGACTGTGAAGAAGTATTCAAATGGCACGTCTTCAATTTGGAAATGCCTGAAAAGCATAAACACAAAGACGTATCACAGGATGGAAAGAGAGAGGGAAGGTGGTGTATAATCAGCAGAAGCTGGATCATCTATGGGACCCTAAGCTCCAGACCAGATGGTTACCATCCCCGCTTTTTCACCAAAACTGCAAAACATGATCACTCATTGTCGCAAATACCATATGCCAGTTGCACAAAAATGTTGCCCTATTTATGGATGCTGCCAACAAGCATATTTATTTTTACCTCAGTGTTTCATTCCTCTTTAAACACAAGTAGATATCTGAAAAGCAAATATCGAATACATTTGACTTTACATTATATACTATTAGATTACATACATTAAGCAAGTGAGTAGCTACATAAGTGGATATGTCAGTGTGTAAGAGGCTGTCTAATTGTCCAAGTATGGGTGTATAAATGGGTATATGAGTTGCTGTCTGAGTGAATGACTGGGTGTGTGAGTGGTTGAATGACTATATGAGTGAGTATATCAGTGCCTCTGAGGTTGTGTCACTGGATGTATAAGTAGCTGTTTTGTTGTGTGACTGGGTGTGATAGTGACTGTATGGGTGTCTACATGAGTATGTAAGTGGCTGTATGGATTGGTAACTGGCCGTGTAAGTGTGTGTTTGGATGTGTAACTGTGTGTACAAGTGGCTCTGTTAATAGTGGATACATTAGTGCTCTGTGGGTTCGTGAGTACATGGATGTGTAAGTGCCTCTGTCACTGTCTGACTGGGTATGTGAGTGGCTGTATGGTTTTGTAAATTGGTATGCCAGTGACTGTATGAGTGGTGACTGGGTATATAACTGGATGTATAGTTGTGTAACTGTGTGTGTGAAACGGACTGCCTGAGTACTGGTACATAAACAGCTATGAAGTTGTGTGAGTGGGTGTAACAGTGCCTGTATGGGTGTGTGAATGACTATGTACATGAATATATAGGTGCGTAAATGGGTGTGTAACTGAGACTGTCAGTCACTGGCTATATGAGTGGTGAGTATATAAGTGTAACTGGGTATGTAAGTGCCTGCGTGACTCTGAGTGTATGGACAAATTACATACTATTAAATTACATACTATAAGTAGGGGTGGGTGGAACTTGTGGAGTTTCACTCCACGGAATTCCACAGAGTCACATTAAAATGCTGCGAGATTCCATGGAGTTCTGGGTGCTGGTGGGATTCAGGATGCCATTCTGCTTGAGCTGGTTCTTTGCACCAGGAACTTGTTCTGCGCTGTAAAATCAACGTGAACTGCACTATGTTGTGCACCAGGGGGTGCTGTTTCTTTATACCACTCAAGTAGATTTGACACTCAAGCTGCAGTTTTCTTAACCTGAACACTTGTGACCTGTAGCACCCGAATACACTGAGAAATCTTGCCAGGAGCTTTCTAGCACCTGACAATCGCATTGGGATGCAAATTCCCGCTTGCGCTTGCCAACTTAACATTGGCAAGCCACAAGTGAGAAAAACCTCTGCCACAGGGCAGTTAACAGAGTTTTGCCAGAACTCCATGTTCTAAGCGAAACTCAGAGTTGTCAAAACTCTGTGAACTCCGCTGGCAGAGCGGAATTGTTTGTCCACCCCTAACTATAAGCAAGCACCCGCATCTAATTCACATTCATTCATACAGGCTTAAAAAAAATATATACATGTCAATATAAAATTCCTCTTCCCTCCTTTCCTGCCCACAATATTTTTTGTTGACGTTCTCATCTAACCTCCCTTCTATTTTGAATTTTACTGTAGTGTCTAGAAGCTACAGATTTTCTCTCAGGTTATATACACTCATAGTTTTTTAAATATACTTTTTGTATAGTGCAACCTAATTAACAAACCTCTACATCTAAAATTTGCTGTTGTGAAACTTTCATTTTAATACATGTTAACATCTGTTGCCCACTGTTAATCATTAATCAGATATGTAGAAATTCTCCTCCACTATCATTAGAAAAGTACATAAAATGTCTGCTGTTCCCACTGTGCTCTCACTCATACTCCTGTATTTTGTCAATCACAGAATTCTTTTAATATTTTATTTTTGTTATACCACTTCTAAATGGTCACTACTTCTTAACCCTTTTCCAGGTTTGCTGTGAAGAAGCCGGATTTGGTAGGCTTTTTGTGGATCCACAGATCCACCACAGCACTCAGCGCAGCCCATTGTGAATCTACAGTAGATCTGCAGATCCACGTAGAAGCCCTTACAATCATTCATCAATCTGCTCTTAATGCTTTTCATTTATATTTTATTTTGTAAAATATTGTCAGTTGTAAGGCATATACTCCCTACTGAGCACAATTTGTACAACTGTCTACTTTTCAACTTCACACTGCAGTCTCTTCTGTTTCCTACCCCCACACTCGTTTAGCTCCATCTCCATAGTAAACATGTTTCCAATAGTCTCTGCCTAAGGTAAGTCAAAAGTTCACAAGAATTTCTCTAAACAGCGTACTAGCTTCAAATTAACTGTAGCAGACGTGGTTGACTGTTAGCAAGTCCAATCATATCCCACAAAATATAACTTTTTTTTTTCAAAGCCACTCACTGAATGAGTTACATTTTTTGTTGAAGTCACAACTTAATTTTAGTACCATGGACATCTCCGCCATCCTGTCAAATATGCTCTTTTATATTTTTCTGGCTGCCCTCCATTGTAACTGCCTTTCATCTTCAAAACTTCCTCATTCTGCTGTAGCCTTTTCCTATGTGCTACACTTGCTTGTTTCCAAAATGGTCAGATTCTGAATTGCAGGCCATAGTTTTGTGTTATGGGTCAGAGAGAGTGCAAGAAAGAGTGGCATTGTCAGTGACATCGGTTTATCTAATGTGTACACTGCTTGGGTTGGCCAGAGAGGTTCAAAATTGCATCAATTACTGCCTTTGGTTGAAAGCATTGTGATATTGCCAACATCCAGACCTCATGTTTGTACACTGTGGTGGCAATGACCTAGGCACAATTACTGGGGATGGACTTCAAATCCTAATGAAGGATACCTTTGCTAAATTAATGTCACGTTTCCCACATACTGCCTTGGTGTTCCCCAACATTTGCCATAGACAAAGTTGCAGTGGTCAGTCCAATTATTTTCCACAGAGAGAGAAATCCAAGAAATAAAGCGGTTTCTGAATTTCTGTGTGAGCACAACATGGGCTCCATATCATAACAACTTTGGCTTTGAGATGGAGGGAATATACTGAAAAGACGGAGTCCATTTCATAGACACAGGCAACAGAGTGTTCCTCAAGAACTTAAAAAAACTGTATATTTTTCTATGTGTAGTTATCATCTACACACCATAAGCATAAAGGCTCTTTTAAGATCAAACCCTTTTCCCAAACACTGGTTGTTTTGTTTTCAAATCTTTCCCTCTAATTTCTCACTCAGATCCGCAGATCCACCGCAGATGCTCAGCCAAATAAGGTGTTGTTGTGGGCAGAAACACAATAGATTTTTGGAACATTTCCCAGCATTTGCCCATATTCGATACAAAACTTCCCAAAAATGTAATATAAACCTATCCTATTACAATTTATATAACTGTATCACTGCCTATTTGTAGGTGTGCAAGTCTTTTGGTCTGTAAGTGGGTATGTGAGAAGATGTATGTATGTGTAAGTGGGTCTCTGACTGGGTTTGTGAGAGTCTGTATGGGTGGTTCTATAGGTGAGTAAGTATGCGTGTGAGTGTGTAAGTAGGATGTGTGAGCGCTAGTAGTGCCAGATGCACTCCCATATTTTTGGACCACATGATGACATTTGATTACCATTGTTTATTTGATTTTAAGTATTTTGATTTAATCAAGCTTAAATGTAGGACATCCTTTTTTATGTATGTGGATTTTGCACCAACTTATTATTATTATTATTATTTATTATTATTAAAGGCTTTTATATCGCGCTCTATTACTAAAAAAATAGTATCCTGGCGCGTTGAAAGCAGAGCAGACTAGGTGGGCCTAAATATCTAGGAATACAGGATGTGGGGAGGTTTAGGCTATAATATTAAAAAGATGGGTTTTTAGACTCTTCTTAAAGGAGCAGAGGCCAGGAACAAAACATGTGGGATGTACGTTTGAAAGCATGAGAGAGAAATGTGTGGAATTTACTTCGCTGTCTTGAAGTGTAGTGGTATAGGCAGTGGTGCCCAAATGTGCATTATGTTCTATATTGGGAAATGTATTGTATGATGCTACTGGCAGTGGTGCACAAATGTGCATTATGTTGTATATTGGGAAGTTTTATGAAGTTTTAAAAATTGCCTTTGACATGGCCTCATGCTATCTTGAGTTCTGACTCTGTCTAGCTTGGGCTTTGCACACACAAGCAAGTACCCAGATCACTCATGTTGTTTAGGCTATTCATGTTCAAGATTGTTTTCTGTAGTTTTGGAAATGTTTTCTACTTTCTCGAGGCTCCACTAAGATAAGGGGCTGAAACATATGGGAGCACAGAAGTTTACCTGATAACTCCTTTGGAATGCTTGGAGGAGAACAGCCAACAACAGTAATTTTCCTTGGCATGGAGGAGCTCTTCTCTGAAACTTCTAGTGCATTGACATTATAAAACTTGGTTCTATTGACTTGTAAAGCTGGATTTTGTTTTGACATGAAGGGACGGACACATTTTATTCAGTGTCCCATTTCCCGGCTTGCTGAGTCTCATGACCCCAGTTGTAAATCCCCAAGTCTGGAGTGGGCTAAGATGAAGTAATGGCAGCCAATGATGTATCTCCTCTGCCATATTCATCTGATGTATTTGGCGTATATATTTGATATCTTTCCTTGCAGTGGACATCCAGCATTATTATCGTTATTATCTTCTTGTATTTTATTCCATACATTTAACAGTTGCATTTGCTTATTTGTAAGTATGTTATTATTGCTTCCACACACATACATATGCATATATATATATGGACAATAGTCAACGAACGTGTCGAGAGACACAATTACTTTAATTAATGCTCCAGACCTGGTTTCCAAGCAATTATGAGGCGGAAATTGCGGGACAAAGAGAAAGTCCATTGCCCAGACAACACACGCTGCAACCCTCGAACTGACAACGCCCTGAGCCAGCATTCTAACGTGAAGTACAACAAGCATCTGGTTCACAGGATTACTCACCACGAAACGGCAACCCAAAAAACTGCACTCTGGGAGTTGCAGTCCCTCCACCTTCAGCAACCAATGAGAGTCCTGATGGGCATCGCCAGGTGTGAAAACATTCTACTTCAGATGTGCCAGAATATAAAACTTTGGATTCCAGCGTCAGCGGCACTTGGAAAGGACTGCATCTGACGAAGGCGAAAGCCGAAACGCATCATGCCACATCCTTTCAATAAATGGAACTTCTCTATCCCGTTGTGCCACCTTGTCTACTTCCTGTGAGGAGGACATTTTTTTGCCTTTTCAGCGCGTGCCATATAGCGCTAGGATGGCCCTTTCTTCAAGCATCATGGGGTTATGGCTATTATCCCAGACCGCCTCGCATCGCAAGGAACAGAGACTCTGCTATGGACAATAGTCGACCAACGTGTCGAGAGACACAATTACTTTAATTGATGCTCCAGACCTGGTCTCCAAGCGATTATGAGGCAGAAAGTGTGGGACAAAGAGAAAGTCCATTGCCCAGAAAACACACGCTGCAACCCTCGAACTGACAACGCCCTAAGCCAGCATTCTAACGTGAAGTACAACAAGCAGCTGGTTCACAGGATTACTCACCGCGAAACCGCAACCCGAACAAACTGCACTCTGGGAGTTGCAGTCCCTCCACCTTCAGCAACCAATGAGATTCCTGATGGGTGTCGCCAGGTGTGCAAACATTCTCCTTCAGATGTGCCAGGATATAAAACTTTGGATTCCAGCATCAGCGGCACTTGGAAAGGACTGCATCTGACGAAGGCGAAAGCCGAAACGCGTAATGCCACATCCTTTCAATAAATGGAACTTCTCTATCCCGTTGTGCCACCTTGTCTACTTCCTGTGAGGAGGACATTTCTTTGCATTTTCAGCGCATGCCATATAGCGCTAGGATGGCCCTTTCTTCAAGCGTCATGGGGTTATGGCTATTATCCCAGGTCGCCTCGCATCGCAAGGAACAGAGACTCTGCTATGGACAATAGTTGACGAACATGCCGAGAGACACAATTACTTTAATTGATGCTCCAGACCTGGTTTCCAAATGATTATGAGGCAGAAAGTGCGGGAAAAAGAGAAAGTCCATTGCCCAAAAAACACACGCTGCAACCCTTGAACTGACAACACCCTGAGCCAGCATTCTAATGTGAAGTACAACAAGCAGCTGGTTCACAGGATTACTCACCGTGAAACCGCAACCCGACCAAACTGCACTCTGGGAGTTGCAGTCCTTCCACCTTCAGCCACCAATGAGAGTCCTGATGGGTGTCGCCAGGTGTGCAAACATTCTACTTCAGATGTGCCAGGATATAAAACTTTGGATTCCAGCGTCAGCGGCACTTGGAAAGGACTGTATTTGACGAAGGCGAAAGCCGAATAGCGTAATGTCACATCCGTTCAATAAATGGAACTTCTCTATCCCGTTGTGCCACCTTGTTCACTTCCTGTGAGGAGGACATTTCTTTGCATTTTCAGCGCGTGCCATATAGCGCTAGGATGGCCCTTTCTTCAAGCGTCATGGGGTTATGGCTATTATCCCAGACCGCCTCGCATCACAAGGAACAGAGACTCTGCTATGGACAATAGTTGACGAACATGCCGAGAGACACAATTACTTTAATTGATGCTCCAGACCTGGTTTCCAAATGATTATGAGGCAGAAAGTGCGGGAAAAAGAGAAAGTCCATTGCCCAAAAAACACACGCTGCAACCCTTGAACTGACAACACCCTGAGCCAGCATTCTAACGTGAAGTACAACAAGCAGCTGGTTCACAGGATTACTCACCGCGAAACCGCAACCCGAACAAACTGCATTCTGGGAGTTGCAGACCCTCCACCTTCAGCAACCAATGAGAGTCCTGATGGGCGTCGCCAGGTGTGCAAACATTCTACTTCAGATGTGCCCGGATATAAAACTTTGGATTCCAGCGTCAGTGGCACTTGGAAAGGACTGCATCTGACGAAGGTGAAAGCCGAAACGCGTAATGCCACATCCTTTCAATAAATGGAACTTCTCTATCCCGTTGTGCCACCTTGTCTACTTCCTGTGAGGAGGACATTTCTTTGCATATATATATATATATATATATATAGTGACTGAAAAAACCATAGGTTTCAGACCAGTTATAGTTAGGAATTAGCATTTAAAAAACCTATTAAATTCACTGAAAAAAACAGTTATAGTTAGCTGGAAATTTTACTGACATAAAACCATTGAAATTCCCACATTATAGTTAGTTGGACTCACTATAACTTACGCGCCTGCAATGCACTGCTGATGACGTCACATATTACATCACTCATGACATGGTCAGTGACATCATCAGCAGTGCATTGCAGGCGCGCAAATTATAGTGAGTCCAACTAACTATAACTTGTCAGTAAATTTTCCAGCTAACTATAGCTGGTGTGAAACCTCTGTTTTATTCAGTGAATTTAATAGGTTTTTTAAATGCTAATTCCTAACTATAACTGGTCTCAAACCTATGGTTTTTTCAGTGAATTTCATAGGTTTTTTAAATGCTAATTCCTAACTATAACTAGTGTGAAACCTATGGTTTTTTCAGTGAATTTCAAAGGTTTTTTAATAGCAAATTTCTATAGCTATGTAAAGTAATATTTTTTAAAATGAATCCTATATTGTATATTTATGTAATACTATTTTTTAAATTATATTAATATTTTTTTTTTGCCCTGGAGCGTCCCGGTGCGCGTACCGGTGAGAGCACCAGTAAGCGCAGTATTCCGGCGCGCCCCAGTGCGCGTACCGGGCGCGTCCCGTTAGCGCACCCAAAAAAAAAAGAAAAAAAAAGAATGAAGAAGTGAGCATAAAGAAAGGGGACAGAAAGAGTGGTATAAAGAGAAAGAGAGCTAGAGGGAGGAACACAGAGGGACTGTGTAATAGATAGTAAGACAGAGAAAAGGTGTTAGAGGAAGTAAGTGAGAAAAGGAAAGACATGGGGAGTGACAGAGAGAAAGGACCGAGAGAGAAAAGGAAGGAGTGACAGAAAGGGACTGAGTGAACCAAAAAAGAAAGGAAAGTGAGGGAGTATGGGTGAACAGGAGGACTGAAAGAAGTTGAATGTGGTAGGAAAGTAAGGAAAAGAGGAGTAAACATGGAAAATAAGAATAAGTGAGGGAAGCAGAGTAAGGAAACAGGGGTAAGGTAGGGTAAGAGAAAAGTAGTGAGATTAAAGCAAAGGATGATGACAAACTACATTTTTTTAGTCACACTTACCATATAATTAATGTAAACTTAATTACATTTTTTTCTACACTTTGTAGCTGTGAAAGAGAGAAGAAAAAATAAGTTATAATTAGTAGAATATATATTTTAAAATAAAAGAGACAGGTCAAGAGGTTAAAAATCTTAAAAGTGTACTACGAAATAAAGCAAGAGTGAAGGATACAGAAAGGGAAATAAAGTAATGTAGAAGGACAAAAAGAGGGAAAAAAAATAGAAAAAGAGCAAATTACTAAGAGTAAGGCAGATAAATTCAGTGACAGAGAGGAAGAGAAGATGAGAGAAATGAAGTGAAGGTAAGTAAGATACTAAAAGAATGTGAGTTAGGAAAAGTAAATCAGGAAAGAGAAGTAAGTAAAAGGGGAATGAGTGAGAGGGAAAGGAGTCTGATTGAGGATCCATTTACAAGAAAGAGGAATGGACGATGACTTCGAGTGAGCGAAGGGGAGTCACAGAATGAAGGGATGAAGGGAGTGAGGATAATATAGAAGGTTTGAGAGAAAAGGAGTGAGGAAGTAAGTACACAGAGGGACTAAGGGAAGGAGTGAGTGAAGTGGAGTACAATAAGCGAGGAAAGGAAAATGAGTAAGGGAGCAAAAGAAGGAAAGAGAGGGGAAGAGGACTAAAGCAATGGTACTGAGAGAATGTGATTCGGTGATGAAACTAAAGAGAAGGATACTGAAAGATATGAAATGCAGGATAGTAATGGAACCGGAGTAAAAAAACTGGGGTGAAGAATGATGAGAGAGGAGCAGTGAAGTTGTTGTAAGAGAAAAGATAGAAGGTAGATAAACACAAATGAGCATAACAAAAGGAGAGTGAGAGATTGAGGACATAGAGGTAGTAAACGAAAAAAGAGGATAAAAGAAAGAAGCAAAGAAAGATAAGTGAGAGAGAATGGGTGAGTTATGGTGACAGAGTACGAAAAAAGAGATGAGTGATGTAAAGAGGAATTAGTAAAAGAGCAAAGGAGGAAAAGACGGAAAAGGGAAGTAAAGCAGAGAGACTGAAAGCTGAAAAGTGGTGCAAGGGACAGAGGGGATGCAGACAGTTGAAATGGGATTGAGGGGTTGTGAAAGAAGTGGAGTAAAGTAATGGGGATGAAACAGAGTGAGAGAAAGGCAGTGTGAGTGAGTAAAGAGAGGTGAAAAAGGGTGGAAAAAGGAAAGTGAGTGTGAGACAATGGGAATACAATATAAATTACACAATACAAACTATAGAATAACTTGTACAATATGTTACATAGTTTATTTTGGCTGTTCTCAGAATATATTGAATTTCACTAAAAACAGTGAGTTCAAACTATTCATAATATGACAGCGGGAAAAAAAACACAATCTAAAAGATTGTGTTTAAAAAAAAACATATAAACTTACAAATCACATATTTACACTAATCTTTAATTCACTTACTTTTCCTTGAGGCCAAATAGTAGATGATGAAGGTCCTTTTCATTGGAAAATACTCTGCTGTTCTCTAAAACTTCCATTTCATCGATTTTCTATAAAAAAAGCTCTAAGAACATCTGAAATGTGTCTCAATTTTTTCATTTTCTCCTGGTGTTAAGTTATGACTCTTTGCTCATTCCTACACTATTCCTTACGGCCAAATAGTGTCAGATATATCAGTCTATTTTCAAATTTCTCAAATCAAACTCTGAAATTACCGTTTACCTGATGTTTTGAAAAAAAAGCTCATAAAACATTTTCACAATGTTTAACTATTCATATTCCCATCTCTGGATCACTCATGTTCAACATTTCCTATAATACTGATATCACTTACTATGAGATCCACTTACAGTACCTATATGAGAACTGGATATTTTATATTATGTTCATCACTTTTACTCACAATAAATTTTAAATAGCAGACTAACTTTTATCAACTGCTCCCGTCTTCATAGGCCAATTACCTTTAGTTAAATTTCGGTTCTAAAAACACTAGGTGAGAATTTTTTAAGGCAAACGTTGTTTGAAAGTAAAATGAGTATCATTACAGAAAGACCAACCTTTTTGACATTTTAAATAAGCTGTATAATGCCCTGATGTTGTTGAAGGACCGTCATGATAAATAATAGCTACAGTTATAAAGGTTCTTCCTGAAATTGATAACTGAGAAGCCACAACATTTTTAACAGAAGTTGTCAATTTAGTTCCATCAGGTCTACATCGTTGAAACATTAAAATGACATACTGTCCATAATTTTTTATAAATAATGTGGACAGCATTGGACACTTACATTGGGAACAAACCATATTATGATCAGCTGCTTTAACTAGATTATTAAAAGACACTGATTTGCAGTCTGGTAAAGTCAAATATATAAATCTTTCAGTGTCTATTCTAGTACTACTTGATAAACTACAATTGTCGCAGTCATGCTGCCATTGATAAGAAAGCCTAAAAAGATTTTCTACATCTACACCTTCATCTTCCAATACACCAAACATATACATTAAAAATTCCTGACAATCCTGCTGAATATTTTGTGAAAATTGTTTTTGACCTGAACATATGTCTAAAAGATTTCGAATTTCTGAAACACTTTCTATTTTTGCTCTATCACTGCTACATTTCTGAAACACAGAATTCAATGAACTGCAGAATCTTTGATCCCGATTTTCAACAATCTGTTCTTGTAAAGTTTTAAGAAAAAAAACAACATTAACCACCACATTAGCATAGCAGTTGACACCAGAACTGTTTTCAAACTGAAATCCAACAACATCTTCAACAGAATCCTTTTTCTTTCTGCTTACAATTACAGTTTCATCTACTTTTTGTCTTTTTGCTACTATCTCACTGCAATTATTCTCATTTCTTCTTTTTCGGCCTACCACACGTTTTTCAAACAGAGGATATTGAGGCAAATGTGGAGCATACTCTCTTCTTAACCTATTGTATTCTTTAACACAATCTAGATCTGCACAAATCTTTGTCTCATCACACTCAATCAAGTACAATCCTGATAAAGTTCTGACTCGTGATAATGCCACATATGCCATACCCTCTTTAAACACAGATCTTCCAATGTTCACCAAAGCACTATCTACACTTAAACCTTGAGATTTATGAATTGTCACCGCATATGCCAAATAAACAGGAAACTGTTTTCGGCGAACATATAAGTGTTTTACAAGCAAAAAAATAGCAGAACAATGACTGATTTGTTGTACTTGCTCAATGCCAACAAATTAAATTTTTAAAAATTCAATTCCATCTCTATTTCTGTAATTCACAAAATCAACAACATGACCCATTGCTCCATTTACCAGACCTCTTTCAACATTTAAATTCCTTCTCAAAAGATACAACAATTTAAACACACATTCAGAGTCTTTTCAAAACCTGCTGTTTTATGTATACTCTTCTCTTATGAATCCAATTTTGTTTTCAAATTTTCTGACAAAATAATTGTTGCACCCATATGTTCTATTTTATCTATTGCTTCCAGTTTCACAATCTCTTCATTTTCTAACTTTAACATTTTGTTGTTGAAGATGGAACATTCTTGCAGAGTTAGCATCAAACATATCCCAGATTTCTTCTCAGTAATTTTCTTAAAAATATTCTCTGGAAGAATGTTTTCATTTGGATACAAATTTGAAATTAATCGAGCATGCTCACTTACTTTTCCCATACTTACATCTTGTAGAATATTTTTATAATCTTCATCCTTTGCCTGTCGCATATTTTGAAGCAGTTCTGCATATTTGAAATGTAACCATATATTAACGTTTCCAATGCTTCCAAGGGACTTCCTGGTATCTTCATGCGTGAGCATTTTAAACACTGGTTGTCCTTTTACTGGAGTCAACTGCAGTAGATCTCCAAAAACAATAATGTGTTTTCCTCCAAATAACACATCATACTCTGTTCTAAGAATTTCTTGCATTCTTAAATGCACAAAATCAAGCCTTAGATTTGAGACCATGCTTACTTCATCAATGATAAGAAGTTTCATTTTCTTCAGGACTCTGGAAACTTCAGAACATGCATCTCCAGATAGCTTGTTGTAATGCAATTTATTATCATGCTCAACTGGCAGCATCAGTAAACGATGTAGAGTAATCCCTTTAATGTTATGTGCTGCCAGTCCAGCTGGAGCGGTTACAACACAAGACAGCGGTGATTCAGTCCTTTTCTGCAGATAAGTTGCAATGGCTTTAAACAGAAAACTTTTTCCTGTTCCCGCTTCTCCACTTACGTACAGTCGGACAGGCTTAAATGATGTACATGAGCACTCTTTTTTCTCATGTCTGAATCCATGTTCAATCCGTTCTGTGACTTCGTCATATATCTTTTTCTGCTCAACGTTTAGTTGCTTTACCAAATCTTTTAAGGTAACTACATCCTCTCGAGCTTGTTCCATAGCTCTTTCCACCTCATCCATGGCAGTTGCAGCTTCATTTTGGATAATTGGTCCTCCTAGTGGATCCTGACTCAATGAAGTTGAAGTCTGAATGTCCTGAGAACTGTCTCTAGCAATCTCTTCGGTAAACAGCCGTTACAACGCAACTTTTACAACGCACTACCATTTAACGCTATTTTTACAACGCAGGATCCATTACAACGCATGCCTTTACAACGCATGACATTACATAGCAGATGCTATTACAACGCATGCCATTACAACGCAAGTATAGGTAAGAATATATTTTATTTTATATATTTTTTAACATAATTTAATTAATTTAATTAATATTAAAAATAAATAAATATATTAATTTATGTATTTTTATAAAATACATTAAATATATTAATTTAAGTAATTTAAAAAAAATAAGTATGAGTATAGGGTATTTTTAGGGTTCAGGGCTAGGTTTGGGTTATGGGGTACAGGGGTATTTTTAGGGTTCAGGGCTAGGTTTGAGTAATGGGGTACAGGGGTATTTTTAGGGTTCAGGGCTAGGTTTGGGTTATGAGGTAGAGAGGTATTTTTAGGGTTCAGGGCTAGGTTTGGGTTTTGGAGTACAGGGGTATTTTTATTGTTCAGGGCTAGGTTTGGGTTATGGGGTACAGGGGTATTTTTAGAGTTCAGGGCTAGGTTTGGGTTTTGGGGTGCAGGGGTATTTTTAGGGTTCAGGGCTAGGTTTGGGTTATGGGGTACAGGGGTATTTTCAGTGTTCAGGGCTAGGTTTGGGTTATGGGGTACAGGGGTATTTTTAGGGTTCAGGGCTAGGTTTGGGTATGGGGAACAGGGGTATTTTTAGGGTTCAGGGCTAGGTTTAGGTTATGGGGTTGTACCGACAGGATTTTCGGACCAGATGGGATCAGCTCCTGAGAGCCCCTCTAACCCAGTCGGAACGTAACCACCTCCCTCCTCAGGACCATTATCCAGGCACCTGGGTACCTACCTGAGGATGGGGAACTCGCAATATACAAGCTCATATTATCAGAAACACCACTAAATCTATAGGGATACTAAGAATACTCACTGATTACTAAGGACATCCATGCCCTACACCACACTCATACCTTAAAGTCTCGCGACCACATGGGTCCAGACTAATCTACCCTGGGGCAGTTCTGATTATCTACCATTACACACCAGTATCCTCCCTGGTGTTCTCATTACACACATGGGTCTGCAGCCCCAGTGCTCTCATTTATATCTGGTCTACAATCCGGCAGACTTCCACGCTAGTATTCCCCCCCAGCGCTCTCACTTACACACGGCCCGCAATCTGGCAGACCTCCACACCGTCTCCTTCCGGTGCTCTCACTTAACACAAGCCACAATCCCGTGGGTATACACACTGACCGCAATCAGTGCTCTCATTAACACCACTTACCAATGACGACCACTTTCCTATGAATACCTTCAGCTCTCTGACTCTCTATGTTGGGAAGTATCTCTCTCTATTCACTAAGGGTTTGCTACTACACTAATAGAAATTGGTATAAACTTTATCCCTTAGTTGCAGGTTTCCTATCTCCCTAATTACTCACTATCACTTACCTGATCAGGGGTAACATCTGTTCAGACAGTAATACCTGGCTAGGAAAACGAAGCTACCCCCACTGTATGGGGACAAAGGATATACACCACACTAGTTCACTAATTAAATGGGGTCATTTATTGTAACAATAATAAAGTACACATATACAAAACTATGGGGTCTCCATAACTAGCAGTAACTGTAACACACAGCTGAAAGGGAAAAGATTAGACATACAATAGCCTAGGGAATAAGAACAAGATTAAGGAACGAAATCACCTTGGGAGTATGAAGTCTTGCTCTAGCTGTCATCTGGGTTCCTCTCTCGTCTGTGCCTTGGCTCATCTCAGACTCTCTCTCTCTCCTGCACTCTTGGATACACCTCTGCGCTGATCACTTTGCACTGGACTCCTCTCCCCCACAAACTGTCTCCACCTGCCAACTTCAATCTAATGGTTTCTGCCGCTCTGATCACCGTTCATTCCACTAGCTTGTTCATTCTGGGTACGATCTCTGTGCCAATGTCCAAATAACTCCAGCTGCTCCCACAGGTTAGTCCACGATCTCTCCTCCGTCTCTTCTAAAAGGCATTACTTCAGACTCCAGCTATTCACACCTCCTCCTGATAAGTAACTGCTTCTGACTGCTTTCTTCAGTTCCAGCTCACTATTCAACTCAGCTCTCTCCAGCTTGAACCCTCTCTCTCTGCCAACTCCACTCGACTGCTTACCACTCCTCCACCTCAACACGACTGACTGACTGCGCCTCTGCACTTCACTGATATAGAATGCTGTTTCCTCATGGAAAGTTCCAGCCAGCAGCTTCCTCCCACCAATCCCATGCACCAGGCTCCTTGCGCTAGACGCTCCCACAGTGACTAGTCTGCTTGTTTCGTCTAGAGACCTGAGCCCGGGAACAATTCCTGATTAGATTCAGCTCTGGCCGGTTCTCTCCGGTTCGCTTAGGGCGAACAACAGCTTTAACTATAAACTTTACCTTTACTCTAAAAAGTCTCTCAGCTCCCTCAAGATGGAGTCCCTCTAGTTCTAGGCCTGTAGGCCTGAAAGGGATGAAATGCCCCTTAGCTCTGCCAGAATACCTACATAAACCATACCAATGTGTCAAGTATGTCAAAGCCAATAGGCAATAGACAGGTTAGAGTCAAGAATAAGGGATCTATCATCATATTAAGCAGCTATCCTCTTCTAGGTCTGGAAGAAAGGGCTTAAAAGGGCCAACACAAGCTAAGAATACCTATCCTAGATGTGAGCAAGACTAAGATCTATATCACTGCTAAATAGAGCCAAAAACTCTGCCATTACATTCCACCCTTAGATCCTTATCTTGCGAACATCTATAAACAACAACATCCATATAAACAAACATCAACACAATCTATCAACAAATCAAAAACTAAAAAACTCTCTAAAAAGAATGACAACTTAAGGAAATTCCACCTGAAACTCGATTGTAGGGAATACAAATCTAACAACCAACTGAAAACAAATCAAAGCACCCTTGATTTGAATGCTGAAACATATCTGAGATTGGATCTGATAGCAACAGAAACTAACAAAAGCATCCTCAAACTAAATGTGCCTCAACTTCTAGTGATAACTGGTGAAATCTAGTGATGTAGGGACTTATGTGTTGAATGAAAACAGCAAGGGGCCTAAATGGGGCCTACCTACTTCGGACAACTTAAGAACTAAATGTGTTTCAACTTCTAATGAAAAAACAACAAAGGGCCTAAATGAGGCCTACCTACTATGGTCAACTTAAGCTAATGATGACTCATGAAATCTATTGGTGTAGGGGCTTGTTTGTGGGATGAAAATAACAATGGGCCTAAATGAGGCCTACCTACTATGGTCAATTTAAGGAAACATTTTGGTGAAATCTGAGAAATAGACATGACAAACGGTTCTCAAGGTCTGGGCAAACATTAATACATAATCATACTAAAAGACACACCTCCCAGGACAACCTAAAGGCTAGGGTAACCACCCTTTGATCAATTAAGGTGAAATTGTAATAACAGAAAAAAATGAAGACAACCCCATTTCTATAAGATAGCTGGTGTAGCACTAAGCATCGAAATATATATATAAGTGCAGTGTATATGTAAAAGCACAATATCATAAAACAGTTAGCACCCAATTTCTTCACACTGCGGAACACATGTGTGTACCACCATTCAAAAAAAAAAATTGTCCTTCATTGGCAAAAACTGTTCTGCAAAAAACAGGAAAACTATAATTGGTGACTGCATCCTAAAAAGCAAAGAAACATCAAAACCATGATGACATGTTGGTTTTTTTTTAAAAAGTGGGGCCTGCTCGTAGTGATTGCAAAGAAAAAACATGGAATAATGCAGGCCAAGGAATTACATAACCAAATCCTTTCGCGGGAAATTTTATCACGACGTATTCTGTGACAAATAAAAAAAAGTATAATTGTTTTTATTCAAAAATAAGTCCAATGTCAATTTTGGGACATCAGTGTAGGTCACCACCCGGCATCTTCGGTATCCGGACACTTCCTCAGATGCGGCCATCCACCACCCTTCCGGTCTGGTCTGGTCTGGTTCCATCTTCCAAAAACAACAAACTAACATAAAAACATGAAAGTAAAAAACTAAAATAAAAAAGGAAGTGGGGGGGGGCCGACCCACGCACCAACACCACAACCCAGCAATCCTAGGACAAGAAAACAAGTATCATTATTCTTGCAAAATAAAATTTTCTATTTAAAAAGCATCCCGGGTGCCTTTCATTATTGAAAAGAAAATATCCTAATTAATTAAAAACATTATCAAAATCTAATTTTTAAGGACATTCAGAATGGTCTAATCATACCCTAATCCTCTGTGAGACAGCCCCTCCCTTCAGAATACGCAGGAGCCAAGCTACAGTGTGAAGTAATTTGAATCACTGCCAAATGATGATCTCATAGCAGGAGCAGGGCGCTGCAAGCCTCCCTTTCCCTGATCAGGGAAGCCCGCCCAGGCCTACTGTATCTAACTAACTCCAAGGGCCAAGAGTCTGCAAGAATCCCTTATCAGCAGGCAATGAAGCTGCTTGCGTCGACAGCCAGGAAGAGCGAGTTCACCCCACCCTTACATAAACATTCCGTCCGCAGAACAAAATTGGATTATGGCCAATCATAACGAGACAGGCCGTGTTCGGAGCCTGCAGAGGAAAAAACCTGTCTTCACAAACCAGCTGGTCTGCCAAGGTCGACAAACAAATTCCTTGTAAGCTTGTTCCCAGGCCTGATTTCTCTAACTAACGAAAGCTAGCATTTTAAAAAAAAAACAATTCTGTTACAGTGTACTGCTACTTAAAAGCTCCACTTTCTAAAAATACTTTTGTCTAACTAATTCAGCTAAAAGGCAGCATAATTGAAACATGGGCACTTATTTAGAAAGGGGCAACTTACTTCTGCACACAAGATTATGCATTCTGCATTTGAAAAAACAAATTATCATGGACCATTGGGTTTAAAATTTCTCTGCACATATATCTATCAGGCAGCATGTTTATCGTGCAAGGTATTAAAAATACATATTGTCAGCTGTTGAAAGAGAAATAATTGTAAAACAACAAAATGCAGACACATTTCACCATTGTATTTTGTTCAACCAGGGACAACATGTAATTATGCATTACAGTGTAATTTATAGCGCAAACTTTTCAATTCAACCTAATAAAAGGGCCACATTCAGATATTATCAAACAGCCATTTATTTTCTAACTGAGTGGGTCAACTTACATCTGCATATTAAAATATCCACATTTGAAAAAAGGTTCAGCTTGAATGTGGGAAAATAATAATGAGAACACATTTATTTTAAAAGCCCACGGTTGCCTTTCACTAATTAAAAGCACATGTTACCATGCACTATCGGGCAAGA
Organism: Lissotriton vulgaris; assembly: GCF_964263255.1. NCBI lineage: Eukaryota > Metazoa > Chordata > Amphibia > Caudata > Salamandridae > Lissotriton > Lissotriton vulgaris. The sequence goes on from NC_141700.1 coordinate 403,533,888, forward strand.
TTGATTATTCTCAACCTGTGATCATTGCAACCAGCACATTCCTTTCTAAATGGAAAACCCTCAAAGAAATAATTAATGAAAACAGCCCCGTAGCGCGCGCACACCAACTGGGACATCTTCTAATATTTCACCTATTTCAAACATACATTCAAAAATAATTCTCCACACGTCTGTGGATGCATATTAAGAAGCACATTTAAAAGAACACAGCTCTCTCCGTGCAAACCCTTATCTCAATCCGACTAGTTGATTTATAACTTACCGACCCCTAAGAGTCAGACACATGAAGTCATCTGTTCCAAGGCAAACCCACACAAATTCGTAGACGCATTTCAAAAAGAATGTGAAATGAACAGAGCCCTTCTCAAAGCACAAGATGTTACCTTTCCGTCAAGAAGCTGACAAAGCACGTAGGCAGACCCAGAAACCAATAAAAGTCAAAATCAAACCACCAATCATTAAAATAATCCACTGACTTTTATAGTCAGTTCAGATTAAACAGCATGTTAAAAATAAAGACTGCCATCTCAATTCAAGATATTAACCCTTTGGCAGCTCAAGCACAATCATTCCCCAATGTCCATGGATACATGGGAAAGTCATGAGCACGTCTCTTCACGTTTACAGATAACACGTACACACATTTTCAAAACGTTATCCCCAAGCACCCGAGAGAGATCCAGCTCTCTCCTGCTTAACGTAATGATAACATGCCCTGTCCAAGCCATGACCACATGGCGCTATTCACAAGCCATATTTACAAGACAAACTCTTCACAAACAATATATCCAAGGCGCAATTCACAAGGAACACAGCAAATCAACATAAGAATATGCACCTCACAAGCCACATTAACATGGCGCTATTCACAAGCCATATTTACAAGGAGCTATATGCAAAGAACTCCACAGATCATATAACAATGAACACATTTCACATTGCACAGCATAAGCAGATGCAGCAAGCAATTTAATGGACAATTTAAAAGCATTTTTTACACACATTTATACAATTGGACCATCACAAAGATGTAACTGGCTCCCTCATGTAATGCCATCCTTCAACCCTGACAGTTTAAACACCAAGATGAAAACCATTCCTTCCACCCTGAATAAGCCAAATGCCATGATGTAATGCAATCTCCTCACGCTGCAACTGTTCAAGCCCATAGATCACACAGGCTACATAAACTGCCAAACTACGCCAGATGGAACTGGCGCTCAGGGCACTCCCTCACAACACATGGGAAACTCTCCAAGCACATGGCCAGGCACACAGGATTTGTAAGATGCCGACTACGCCAGATGTACCGACAGGATTTTCGGACCAGATGGGATCAGCTCCTGAGAGCCCCTCTAACCCAGTCGGAACGTAACCACCTCCCTCCTCAGGACCATCTATCCAGGCACCTGGGTACCTACCTGAGGATGGGGAACTCGCAATATACAAGCTCATATTATCAGAAACACCACTAAATCTATAGGGATACTAAGAATACTCACTGATTACTAAGGACATCCATGCCCTACACCACACTCATACCTTAAAGTCTCGCGACCACATGGGTCCAGACGTATCTACCCTGGGGCAGTTCTGATTATCTACCATTACACACCAGTATCCTCCCTGGTGTTCTCATTACACACATGGGTCTGCAGCCCCAGTGCTCTAATTTATATCTGGTCTACAATCCGGCAGACTTCCACGCTAGTATTCCCCCCCAGCGCTCTCACTTACACACGGCCCGCAATCTGGCAGACCTCCACACCGTCTCCTTCCGGTGCTCTCACTTAACACAAGCCACAATCCCGTGGGTATACACACTGACCGCAATCAGTGCTCTCATTAACGCCACTTACCAATGACGACCACTTTCCTATGAATACCTTCAGCTCTCTGACTCTCTATGTTGGGAAGTATCTCTCTCTATTCACTAAGGGTTTGCTACTACACTAATAGAAATTGGTATAAACTTTATCCCTTAGTTGCAGGTTTCCTATCTCCCTAATTACTCACTATCACTTACCTGATCAGGGGTAACATCTGTTCAGACAGTAATACCTGGCTAGGAAAACGAAGCTACCCCCACTGTATGGGGACAAAGGATATACACCACACTAGTTCACTAATTAAATGGGGTCATTTATTGTAACAATAATAAAGTACACATATACAAAACTATGGGGTCTCTATAACTAGCAGTAACTTTAACACACAGCTGAAAGGGAAAAGATTAGACATACAATAGCCTAGGGAATAAGAACAAGATTAAGGAACGAAATCACCTTGGGAGTATGAAGTCTTGCTCTAGCTGTCATCTGGGTTCCTCTCTCGTCTGTGCCTTGGCTCATCTCAGACTCTCTCTCTCTCCTGCACTCTTGGATACACCTCTGCGCTGATCACTTTGCACTGGACTCCTCTCCCCCACGAACTGTCTCCACCTGCCAACTTCAATCTAATGGTTTCTGCCGCTCTGATCACCGTTCATTCCACTAGCTTGTTCATTCTGAGTACGATCTCTGTGCCAATGTCCAAATAACTCCAGCTGCTCCCACAGGTTAGTCCACGATCTCTCCTCCGTCTCTTCTTAAAGGCATTACTTCAGACTCCAGCTATTCACACCTCCTCCTGATAAGTAACTGCTTCTGACTGCTTCCTTCAGTTCCAGCTCACTATTCAACTCAGCTCTCTCCAGCTTGAACCCTCTCTCTCTGCCAACTCCACTCGACTGCTTACCACTCCTCCACCTCAACACGACTGACTGACTCCGCCTCTGCACTTCACTGATATAGAATGCTGTTTCCTCATGGAAGTTCCAGCCAGCAGCTTCCTCCCACCAATCCCATGCACCAGGCTCCTTGCGCTAGACGCTCCCACAGTGACCAGTCTGCTTGTTTCGTCTAGAGACCTGAGCCCGGGAACAATTCCTGATTAGATTCAGCTCTGGCCGGTTCTCTCCGGTTCGCTTAGGGCGAACAACAGCTTTAACTATAAACTTTACCTTTACTCTAAAAAGCCTCTCAGCTCCCTCAAGATGGAGTCCCTCTAGTTCTAGGCCTGTAGGCCTGAAAGGGATGAAATGCCCCTTAGCTCTGCCAGAATACCTACATAAACCATACCAATGTGTCAAGTATGTCAAAGCCAATAGGCAATAGACAGGTTAGAGTCAAGAATAAGGGATCTATCATCATATTAAGCAGCTATCCTCTTCTAGGTCTGGAAGAAAGGGCTTAAAAGGGCCAACACAAGCTAAGAATACCTATCCTAGATGTGAGCAAGACTAAGATCTATATCACTGCTAAATAGAGCCAAAAACTCTGCCATTACAGGGGTACAGGGGTATTTTTAGGGCTCAGGGCTAGGTTTGGGTTATGGGGTACAGGGGTATTTTTAGGGTTCAGGGCTAGGTTTGGGTTATGGGGTACAGGGGTATTTTTAGGGTTCAGGGCTAGGTTTGGGTTATGGGGTACAGGGGTATTTTTAGGGTTCAGGGCAAGGTTTGGGTTATGGGGTACAGGGGTATTTTTAGGGTTCAGGGCTAGGTTTGGGTTATGGGGTACAGGGGTATATTTAGGGTTCAGTACTAGGTTTGGGTAATGGGGTACAGGGGTATTTTAAGTGTTCGGTTTTTAAAAAAATGACATTAAAGTAATTAAATTAAATGAATTAAATTAAATTAATTACAATGTATAAAAAAAGATATACTTACTTATACTTACGTTGTAATGGCATGCGTTATAATAGCATCTGCTATGTAATGACATGCGTTATAAAGGCATGCGTTGTAAAGGATCCTGCGTTGTAAAAATCGCGTTGTAATGGTATGCGATGTAAAAGTATGCGTTGTAACGTCATACATCCAATCTCTTCAGCAATTGTGACTTCTTGCTCTATTTCTTTGTTCAACATTTGCAGATAATTTGGAAAAACAGGACATTCTATGGTATCCTTGGTTGCATTAAAAGAGTCTTCATAACAGAGAAAATCTCCAAGTAGTTACTCTTCTGTACACCATGGCTTAAAGAGTTGCAAAAGAGCTAAATAGTAAAATTCTCTTTTGTCTGGAGATTCGCAACTCAATTTTTGATGATTAATCAAATGGCCTTTTCTCTGCTTCACTAGACATCCTTCATACCCAATGACATCATATTTTCCATTATTGATATCTTCTGTGATGTTTCTCTTATAACTATAGTTTTGCAGAACTTCATACAAACAAGTGTTCTCAAGGTGAGTACTTCTATTTGGATAGTATGTATCCAACATGTCTGTCTTCAAAATATCTGTACTGTTTGGTTCTTTCTCTGCCAAATATTCAATTTCTTGTACAGATTTCAAAACCCTGTTGCATCAAGACCTAGACTCACTCAAATGATTGTTCTTGATTTGGCATAGAGACTTGCTGATGATAACCGATCAAAACATTCATATGCTCCAATTTCTCGATGCAACAACATCTTCAGACTGAAACTGTATAATTTTTTACTTATACTCTTTTCATGTGAAATGTCCTCCCACATTTCCTTCAGTTCTGTTTTTTCTTTTTTTGTGATGTAAGATGTCACATATCGAGCCACAGCAATAGAGTTGTCAGCAACAAACTGAATATCCATGTTAGCATTCCACATGGACAAAATCACTGGGTTGTAGTCGTTAATATACTTGGACTCTTCGTTTCTTTTTAAATTGTATGTATTTTTGGGTGATTTCCTTGTCACAGTATGTCGCAGAGAAGACATCAAATTATTTACTCTTCCTTTAGAAATCACTGGTCGTGGAAACGCGAAACGACATTTTGTGTAGAACTTGTCCTTGTTTTTAAATTTTCGACGACAGTACTTTCCAAAACGATGGGATTGAAAACGTAAAACTTGTTGAATTAAACTGTTTTCTTCAGTAGTTTTGTGTACAGCACATGTTGAATACTCTTCAATGAAACTCATCACTGTGTCATCCGAATCAGTTCCAAATTTGGGTGCATCTTTAATCCATAACAACATATGTGTGTGAGGAGCACCTCTCGCTTGATACTCCTTCCTCCAAAAGAAATCCAAAACCTCTCCAAGAGGAGGATTTATTTTGTTGGTAATAAAAGACATCATAGCTTCAAATCTATGATTAAAATATCTGCAAACATTCACTGGATCCAAAGAACACAGTTCTCCAGGTGTTTTCAATTCTATATTTTGTATATTTCCATTTGCCTCTCGTAGAAATTGAAGTAAATCGTCCCATACATACTCAGCACAGCTAAGAGTGAGGAACCATGTAGGCGTTCCTAAGTTTCTTAGCATACATTTCAATTCCCCATGACGACGGAACCAATACTCGTTTGTTCCACGCTGACATGCCATGAGATTGATTAGCTGAGATTCCAAAATACTGTATTGCAGATTGACTTTCTCCATAAAGTCCCTCGCCGAAACATTTTGCAGATGAGCTCCACTTTTCAGAATATGATTAACTGCATAAGAAAGCCCAGACAAATCACTTTCATACAGTAGATGAAACAAATACGGAATGCATTGACGAAACCTTGGATCTTCAGCATATAATCTTAAAGTCCGGTATTCAGCTGCAGGAATTTGAACTGGTCGATCGTCATATCGTCCACCTCGACCTGTTGGAAATAACTCTGGAAAACAACAAGCTTCCAAACTTTCTTCCCATACACTAATAGGACTTCCTTTTGCTGCTTTCATTTGAAACAAGTCAATTGCATTCCCCATTACTTCTTTGGAATGCAAAGGATGAACAGTATAATGTTCATATATTTCTTGACTTCTAGACACATCAACTTTTTCAATTTGGCCGGCTGAACAATCACTGTCTTCTTCTGTAGCTATTTCCTCTGCTCCAACACATACATCTTGGTAGTACTCATTCTTTTTGACCAAATACAACGTTGCCTTTTTGATTTTCCTAACATCCACTAAATCTTGCCAGATTTTCTTACTCTTTGTCGGAACCCCATTAACTAGAATAACCAGAGGATCCTCTTCTACTCTTTCTACACCAATTGTATAAATATTTTTCTTGACATCTAGAGGCAAATAAACAACTCTTCCCTTTAATCCTCTTTGTAAATCTGTAGGAGGCAATTTCCCTATCTTAGGCTCCATGCGAACAATAGCCTGAAAAGGATGGACACATTGAATCAAAATAGATTCATAAGTATTTAAATCCATCAATTCAGAAGGAATATCTATCAACTGAAGATTAATATGAACAGCTCTAGCAGGCATTCTATTTTCATTAAATTTTTTAAAACAATAATTACAAATACACTGATCAAAACTCAAATCAAAAGAATTCTCCACCAACAAATAACTTACAAAATCCTTCCATTCACTATTGTTTTCCATTTCACTTTTTGCATATAAATCAACTAACCTAGTCTGAATCTTATAATGAGTCCGTCAACAACACACACAAGTTAAATTAGGCCTTTCACTTGATTTCACCTTAAACTTGGTAATTTCCTCGTCAAACTTTTCTATACTTGAAATCTGTACATTGTCTACCACATTACCATCTATTACTATATCCATTTCTACACTGTCCTCTTTGTCCCCAAAATAACAAAACTCAATTTCTTCACAAATACTCTTCACATCTACTTCAGATCCATGCAAAAGAGCACTGTTTAACTGTTTAAGCTTAAGTGCTGGACTTTTTGCATAATACAACCTTCTCACTAATTTCCTCACTTTATTACCATGCACTGCTAACATCCTAAAATGATGAAAAACACTCTGACATACTTTTCTAGAAAGACAAGCCAGTGAAGGCCCATGCAAACCTGTGTTTTCTCTCACTCTGCAAGGATCTAACTCTTGCAAGATCTTCATTTTTTGTTTTACACTTTTCTTACTATATGTACGTAAGAAATTTCGAAGCAAATCGATTGAATCCTGTTGCACACTACAAATACTACTGCACTTCCATGTGTACACTGGACCCTTAGTACGTCTCCCTAAAACTTCATCAGCTAACACCTCTCCTGCATCTCTAGAAACAAGTTTCTCTTTTTCCATCAGACAACCGTCTTTCACCTCATATGCTCGACCACTGGTGTCAACTGCATGCACCAAATCATTCTCCTGAAAGTTACTTTCCTCATTAAAAAATGGCTCAGAACTTGAACTATGCATCCATTCTCCTCAAAATACTTCACAAAAATTAGTCTGATTAATTATTCTTTTCCATCTACTGTTCGATTTGAAAACATCAATTGCCTTGTTAAGTATCCTAATTCTATTGATTACTAAAATAAATCATTTTTTCTTAACTTCAAAAGCCTGATCAACAATCTTCTCAACACTTTTCTTTTTCTTGTAAAAAGCAGCTCTCTGTTTACCTTTCTTTTCATTTTTTAGCAAATTTAAAACTACCCTATTGCAAAACATTCGTCTACGAATGTCCCTAAATTGATGTTGCCTTCTATTCCTATCCATACTGTTCTCTCCTGCTCCAGTAGTAACATTTTTGGGGGGCCCTCTCCTTCCTTTTCAAATTTGCTCCCTCCTCTGGATCTTCACATTCCCATTAACATTTTTTTTTCCTCTACATATGTTCCAAAAAAAAGACTTACCAGGAGCTTTTTTTGTGTTTTTTGAAGTACTTGTTGTAGGGGAGTGCTTTAATTCTGTTGCTGATTTTGTTTTTTTCCGTATGGTATCTTTCTTCTCCTTTGCCTTGTCGGCATTTTTGCTTACTTTTGAAATGTTGATTTCAATCTGTGGTCAAGAAAAAAATAACACATTATAGACCACTATTAGCAAACAACAAAGCAATGACAATAAGCAAACAATATAAACACTAATTTACAACATATCTATGTTTATACCACAACAACTATATAACTAGTATTAAGACAAAGAAAACCAGCTAGAAGGAGTAACACAAAGACACAGACTCAGACAAAGAAACAGGTAGAGGAACTAAAACATAGAGAAGGACTAAGACAGAGAGAGTGTATAATATGTTGTAAGACAGAAAAAGGATGTAATAGGGAGAGGGAGTAAGTCAAAAAAGGGAGTAAGTCAGAAAAAGGATGTAACAGGGTGTAAAACAAAGAGAGGGTGTAACAGGATGTAAGACAGAGAGAGGGTGTTAGAAGGGAAAAGGTTGTAAAAGAGACTAAAACAGGGAGAGCCTGTAAAGGGAGAGACAGAGAGTAAGTTTGAGAGAGGGTGTAAGAGGAAGTAAATCAGAGACAGGATGTTACAAGACGTAGGTCAGACAGAGGGTGTAACAGGAAGAGAGAAAAAAGTCAGAAAGAGGGAGAGAGAGGGTGTAAAACAGACAAAAGGTGTAATAGGGAGTAACTCAAGGAGAGAAAATTACAAAGAAAAAGGTTGATTAGATAGTATCTGCATGATTCAAAAAATATATTAGCACATTTCACAATCATGTCACCTGTGTTTCCTCAGATTAGTCATGTTTTTTGATAATGCTTGGTTAAAACATTTTGCTACATAGAGGAATTGTCTTTTGTGAAATAGTGAAGTTTCAGTAGTGAAATTGAATGCTTGTACATAGGACCTGTGCTATGTTTCTAAAATGTAATTTAAAAATCGATTTTGGGGTAATTGAATGGCTTTTATATTTTTGTGAAGGAATTAATAGTGTTTACCTCATTAAATATACATATTTGAACCTTTTACAATGATGTCACCTGCATTACCTCAGATTAGGATGCAGATTGAGCTTCTTTCTTGTTGGTTTGTGTCATTTTTTTGGATAATGCTTGGTAAATAGGTTTTGCAGCATAGAGGAATTGCATTATGTAAAATTTAGAAGTGTCTCTAGTGACATGGAATGCTTGTACATAGGACCTGTGCTGTGTTTGAAACATGTTATTTAAAAAACGATTTGGGGGTAAATGGATGGCTTATATATTTTTGTGAAAGAATTAATAGTGTTTGCCTCATTAAATAAATATATTAGCACATTTCACAATCATGTTACCTGTGTTTTCTCAGATTAGTAAACAGATTGCGCAGATGAGGTGAGGCCTCTCCAGAAGCGCAGAGGAGGTGAGGCCTGTCCAGGGGAACAGAGGTGGTGAGGCCTGTGTCTAAGAATGCAGTGGACTGGACTTCATGAAGCCTCTCCCCCACTGCATTCTTAGACACAGGCCTCACCTCCTTTGCACCCCTGGACAAGCTTCTCTCCCACTACACTCTTGAACACAGGCCTCACCTCCTCTGCACCCCTGTACAAGCCTCACCTCATCTTCAACCCTAAACAGGCTTCACCTCATCTGCATCCCTGGACAGGCCTCCCCTCATCTACACTATTTATTCCTTCTCAAAAATGTAAAAACCAATCATTTACCCCAAATCGTTGTTCGTATCACATTTAAGAAACACACCACAGGTCCTATGTACAAGCATACAATTTCCCTACTGCAACCTCACTATTTCATAAAAGACAATTCCTCTATCTTCAATATGTTGATATCAAGCATTTCCAAAACACATGCCACAAAGCAACAAGAAAGAACCTCAATATGTTTCCTAATCTGAGGTAACACAGGTGACATCATTCTAATAGGTTCAAATAAATTTATTTAATGAGGCAAACACTATTAATTCCTTCTCAAAAATATAAAAGCCATTCATTTACCCCAAAATCGTTTTTTAAATAACATTTTACAAACACAGCACAGGTCCTATGTACAAGCATTCCATGTCACTAGTGAAACTTCTCAATTTTACATAAAGTAATTCCTCTATGCAGCAAAATCTATTTACCAGATTAGGAAGCACATTAATCTTTTTTATTTTTCCTTTGTGTCATATTTCTTAATAATACTTGAAGAAATTGTATTTTGTAAAAAAGTGAGGTTTCAGTAGTATAAGGAAATACTTGCACATATGACCTATGCTCTGTTTTTAAATGTTATGTAAAAATTGATTTACAGCACATGAATTGCTTTTACATTATTCACAAGGTTTAGATAATGAGTACATGATTGTACGTTTCACCTGTGTTTCCTCAGATTAGAAAGCAGATTGTGCAGATGAGGTGAGGCCTCTCCAGAAGCGCAGAGGAGGTGAGGCCTGTCCAGGGGAGCAGAGGTGGTGAGGCCTGTGTCTAAGAATTCAGTGGACTGGACTTCATGAAGCCTCTCTCCCACTGCATTCTTAGACACAAGCCTCACCTCCTTTGCACCCCAGGAGAGGCTTCTCTCCCACTACACTCTTGAACACAGGCCTCACCTCCTCTGCACCCCTATACAAGCCTCACCTCATCTACAACCCTAAACAGGCTTCAACTCATCTGCACCCCTGGACAGGCCTCACTTCATCTACACTATTTATTCCTTCTCAAAAATGTAAAAAACAATCCTTTGCCCCAAAATCGTTTTTCACATCACATTTCAAGAACCTCAATCTGCTTCCTAATCTGAGGTAACACAGGTGACATCCTTCTAAAAGGGTCAAATACATTTATTTAATGAGGCAAACTCTATTAATTCCTTCTCAAAAATATAAAAGCCATTCATTTACCCCAAAATCGTTTTTAAAATATCATTTTGCAAACACAGCACAGGTCCTATGTACAAGCATTCAATTTCACTACTGAAACTTCACTATCTGCTTCAAAATCTTCTCCATAGAGCAAACAAGTCTCTATCTAAATCAAATGATCATTACTTACCTTTACAAATGGTTTGGGAGACTGAGAACAGTGTCAGACAGACACACCAATTTTTCTTTAGCAGAGCAAAAGGTATGCACTCAAGACACTGCAACCATGACTGGCACAGAAAACCTCTAATTCTACACACATATGCCTCATTTCAACCAATCAAAACTCTTCCCTCACTATTTTCAAACCAACACCCTTCCCCCCAGACCTTTCTACCTGTTACCATGGCAACTCCCTCCTTACTGAACTCTCAGGTTCAAAAGATTATTCTACAATGTTGCAAATGAAGTCAGCAAGGATGTTTGACCTCTCAATACACCAGCTTATCCGGTGCATTATTGCTTTAATTGACTTTTTATTAACCATTCAGATTGCTTCTTTCACAAAACACAACCATACACCCTAACTTTTAGTTTTCAACTATCTAAATCCACCAATCATTGCTTGTGATTCAAGAGCAGAGAAACTCCACAATTATTTTTTTGTAAACTCCTACTGTTCCAACTGCCATTTCATTCCCACACTTCATCTGACTGCACCAGAACAATCTCTCACCATGTATTCTGTCTGGATTATTGGACATAGCTACATCCACTGGGCTCAAAGGTATGCCGCTAGCAGAAATTTTCACAACCTTGATTTATAAAATGTGGAAATCAAGTGGATTGGCCAGAGAGGATTGAGATGTCACCAATTGATACCATTGGTGAAAACCTTTTTGCATCTGCTAAACCCTGACCTCTTAATAGTGCACTGTGGTGGAAATGTCTTGGGCACTTTGACTGGGGTAGGTCTGGAAATGCTTTTAAAGGACACCTTTGGTCAATTGATGACACTTTTTCACAAACTGCCTTGGTAAATTCCAATAAATGTCAAAGACAGAAATGGAACTGGTCCAACTAATTTTGTCCACAATTTGAGAAAGCACAGAAAGATGTGATTAAATCTGTTTCTGCTTACATGAGAGACTATGGAATGGGTTCAATATACAACAATAACTTGCTTTACAACATGCAAGATATCTACAGAGGAGATTGTGTGCACTTCTCAGATGAGGGGAATAGAATATTCCTCCTGAATTTAAGACTGTGCATTGGAACCTACTTGTAGGTTCCTAAATCAGACTCAGAACCAAAAAGCTCTTTTCAGGGCTACCCTACCTCTGATCACTCTAATTGATTATTTTATTCTAACTTTTTCACTATTTTTCACCAAAGTACGCTCCCTGGTACTCGTACCGGGCGCTCCCCCCGCAAAATTAAAAAAAAAAAAATTTGGGGGCTATATGGGCCTCCTAAACTCCCCTCAGAAAACCTAGGGGGTCAGGGGCTGTCTACCGTGCCCCCTTCTCCCCATTCCCAATGTTGTATGTCCTCCATCTTGTGCCTCAATTGTACCGAAACACAAGATGGCGGACTCCTGTAGCGCTCCCGGTGCGCGTACTGGAGCGCGCACCGGTAAGCGCTCTTAAAAAAATGTGGGAACTCAATTGACATAAAAACCACAAGACACACTTTCACCAAATATAGAATAGGCCCTACTACATAGCAGTCCATACCATTTTCGCAAATATGGTGGTATACAATTGAGCCGTTTAGGCTGTAGCCTTGTCTAAATATCCTGAGGTAAATTACATGACAAAAACACATACGAAACTGTTGGAATTAACAACCAATTAAAATGTTACTTACATTTTGTACTTTTATGTGCTGACATTTGATTGGTTAAGTACATGAATATATATGAAAAATGAGAGGGAAACACAGACATTTTGACTAATACTACCTGAGGTACATTTTGAAAGAATTTTGACAGAAAACTTCAACTACTTTGAAAAAGGTAAGTTGTTAATTTGGAAGGGGAACTATGTTGTGCACTTTAAGTTAATTTGGGAAAATGTTTTCTGATAGTTATATACCGTCCCTCTGTAAGAGTTAGAGATTGGGATAGAAGTCTCTGTTATAATTATGGATTGAATTAGGCTTCTCTGGTATAATTATGAATTTACTTAGGCTTCATCACATGCACTTTTTAGTAGTTCTACTTCCTGCCTGAAACCATACACTGCCCAAAAATTACTTCACTGTTAAAAACTCAGAAGTACCTGTCTGAACTTAAACCCAACAGTACCCTAACTCTACTAATATAGTTAATTTTTATGCAATTTTCAGAAAGAAAATGGAAGGAGAAAAACAATCAACTGTTATTTCTTTCGAAATACAGGTGGAAAATCGAGAAGAACAATAAGATGAACTTGATTTCATAGATGAATCTTTGGACCAACAGTTAATAGAATGTTTGGAACAAATAGATACATGTACTAATAATTATGAGGAAATTCCGGACAATATTATGTTAGAAGTTTTATTAAATTTTGAAAAAGAATCAGAAGAATAAATTTATATTTAATAATTAAAAATTGTTTGAAACATTATTCATTTTTATATGTAATTCATGAAGTAGTACCAAAATGATTACATTATAAAATGAGACTTATAGTACACTGTGCAACTTTTTTGTGTTACATAGTAAGTTTACTCATAGTTACTACCTTTCTCCCACTATATTATCTCCAATGTTTATTTTACATCTCTTTTTCATCATAAGGGAGCAGGATAGACTACCCATGATTCCCTAGGACTTCTCAGGGAGGGCTTAAAGGATCTGTTTCTGCTTTCCTGACACACTATGTTATGGATTCCATATACCACAATAACTTCTATAACAGCATGCAAGATACCTACGGAAGAAACGGTGTACATTACATTTAAGTCTCTACATTGGTACCTACATGTAGGTACTTAAATAAAAAAAACAACAACAAAAAGAACATTTTTTTAAAACAGGTACTTTTTTTTAAAACTGTCATTCTTTTTTCCCCATGGTACGCTCCCCGGTGCGCCTCCCGGGCACTCTCCCCCCGAAAATCGATTTTTTTTTTATTTTAATTTTTTCTCCTGCGGAGCCCTTTTATAGCCCCCACATCAAACCTAGGGGGTCAGGGGGGTCTACTCTGCCCCCTTATAGTCATTTCCCCCTTTGTTTTTGCCACCTCTTGTGTCTCGATCTTACCGAGACCCAAGATGGCGGCCGCTCCGGACTGTTTCGAATGTTTACAGACACCCGAGAGCCAATCAGCTTTCCGCGCGCAAGTCGCGTAGCGCGCCCGGTACGCTCCCCGTGGAGCGTACCGGGGCGCGGCCATAGATATGTATATTTTTTTTACCTAAATTACTCAAAAACCACTGGAGCACATTTCTTCAGACAAAGCAAAGGCACATCGGGCTACCAGTCCCTACAATTTTGCCAAGTTTGGTGGAAATCCATTTAGCCGTTCGGGCTAAAAGTGAGGTCGACCGACCTATGGAAATTAACATGGGGAAAACACGTTTTGAGACCCCCCTTTTATCTCGGTCCCCGCTTGACGAATCCCCCCAAACTTTTAGGGAAGGACCAGAGCGCCGCAAGGTAAATTTGAGGACATTTTCAGGCAGATTCCTCAACCGGAAAGTTATTCCCAATAGAATGTTGAGATTCTGCATTGAAAATAATCCTAACTATAACTACCTACTGGCGACCGCCAGTAGGTAATATATATTCACTGAAAAAACCATAGGTTTCAGCCACGTTACAGTTAGGAATTAGCATTTTAAAAAACCTTAGAAATTTACTGAAAATAAACATAGGTTTCAGCCACATTATAGTTAGGAATTAGCAGTTAAAAAACCTTAGAAATTCACTGAAAAAAACATAGGTTTCACAAATGTTATAGTTAGCTGGACATTTCACTCATACAAATCCATTGAAATTTCCCCGTTATGGTTAGTTCAGCTAACTATAACTCGCGCGCCCGCAATGCACTGCTCATGACGTCACATATTACATCACTCATGACATCACTGATGACATCTCAAATGACATCAGTGATGGCATCACTGATGACATCATCCAGTGAATGTGTGTCTCTGAAAAATAAATATTTTTTATACATGTATATCTAAAGGTCGATGGAAGAATAAATGGGTAAATAAGGGTCTAAATGAATATTTTTTGGGTGTAAAGTTGATTGTATAACTAACTTATTAAGTGTATCTTAGTGAATAAATGTATTAGCGAGTAATGTTTAAATATGTAAATATCTGTATCAGTGTCTCACTTTGTGTATAAGTGGCTGCATGGGTTGGTGAGTAGCTACATGAGTGTCTATATGGGTTATTAGTTGTTTTTTTGAGTATCATAATGAGTGTCTGTACGGTTTGGGGGTATTACTTAGCGCACAGATGCATGAATGACTGGCTCACTGTTTGTACGTGTTTTGAAGACAGCATGTGTGCAGGACTGTATGGGTGTGTTAGTGAGTGAATGATTGTCTCAATAGTATCTTTATGAGTAACTACATATGTTTTAAACTAGTATATGTGAGTATTGATGTATATAAGTGAGTATATGTGAGAGTGAGAGATTGGAAGAGTTCCTGTATGAATACGTATGTGTTTCTATATGTGATTTTTTAAGAGAGTAAGTATGTGTATGTTTCTGTAGAGGTAACTGTACGGGTGTGTGTATAGCTGCATATGCAAGTAAATGGATTTTTGCATGTGTGAGTATGTGTTTGAGTAACTCTATGGATGAGAATCGGTGTGTAACAGCATGTATAGGTGTATGAGTACGTATGATGAGTGAGTACATGTATGAGTGACTATGTAGAACTGTTGGTGAATGAGTGTATGTGTATGTAGATGTTGGAATTACTGAATAGGTTGTTATAACTGGTATTGGTAACTCCATTTTTTGAAACTTTTAGTTTCTATTTTTGAATGTGTGTATCAAAGGTTATATTAGGGGGAGAGGAGGTCTGCCACTCTTTCACAAGGATGATGTCATCAGTGATGTCATCAGTGATGTCATTTGAGATGTCATCAGTGATGTCATGAGTGATGTCACTGACCATGTCATGAGTGATGTAATATGTGACGTCATCAGCGGTGCATTGCGGGTGCGCAAGTTATAGTTAACTGAACTAACTATAACGCGATAATTTCAATGGTTTTGTATGAGTGAAATGTCCAGCTAACTATAACATATGTGAAACCTATAGTTTTTTCAATTAATTTCTAAGATTTTTTAAATGCTAATTCCTAACTATAACGTGGCTGAAACCTATGAGTTTTATCAGTGAAATTCTAAGGTTTTTTAAATTCTAAGGTTTTTTAAATGCTAATTCCTAACGATAACATGGATGAAACCTATGGTTTTTTCAGTGAATTTCAAAGGTTTTGTAAATGAAAATTTTTAAATGTATTAATTGTTATTTTTTTATACTGATTTACGACATTGTTTTAAAGTATTTATTTTTAGATATTTTATTTTTTAAATAACATGACATATTTTTAATATAAATTAAAAAACATTTTTTTTTAAATATTGAAATTGTAATATTTGTATTTTTTATTTTTTCAATATATATATTTTACATAGCAGACAATAATATCCTATGGAAGGAAATTCAAGTTACTGGTAAGTACGGTTAAAATTACTTTTCAGGATCAGTAGTGGGCTGAAAGATGAGGCACTGAGGTCTCTCCTGATCCCCGGTGAGTAAATTGGAATTCCTAGTTCGGCTGATTTTAGAGGAATCTTTTGAAGTTCCAAAACTCCACACTTAGAAGAATTTTCAAGTAAAACCAGTCAATGCTAGCCTTTGGAAGGAAATTCAAGTTACTGTAACTATGGTTAGAATTACTTTTCAGGATCAGTAGTGGGCTGAAAGATGCAGCACTGAGGTCTCTCCTGATAACAGGTGAGTAAATCGGAATTCGAACTCCGAATTCCGATATACTCACCTGTTATCAGGAGAGAAGCCAGTGCTGCATCTTTTAGCCCAGCACTCACCTTGAAAAGTAATTCTAAGCGAACTTACCAGTAACTTGCATTTCCTTCCATAGGAATCCATTGTGTGGTTTTCAACAGAAAAGTTTCTAAGTGTCGATTTTAGAAACATACAAAAATTCCTATAAAATCAGCAGAACTACAAATTACGATGTACTCACCTGGTATCAGGAGTGACCTCAATGCTACTTCTTTGAGCCCAGTACTGATCCTGAAAAGTAATTCTAACCGTACTTGCCGTACTTACCAGTAACTTGTATTTCCTTCCATAGGAATCCATTGTGTGGTATTCACCAGAAAAGTTTCTAAGTGTCTATTTTCACAAACTAAAAATATTCCTTATAAATTGCCTGAATGAATTAAATGCATTCTTTCAACTGTTTACAGGAGATGCACCCTTGCTATATCTAGGATGCACCACTAAGTAAGAAAAAGTAACATTAACACTACTTATCTGAATTTCCTCCCATAGGATAACATTGGTGATTCTATGCGAAAAAGTTTATGTGTCAACTTTTAAAATACAATAATATTCCTTAAATATCACTATTGTAACCAAATCTTTTTTAGTCAACTGTTTACAGGAGATATCCCAAGACTGAATCTAGAATCTAGTCTTGTGGTTAGAAAAGTAATCCAAAAAGTAACTAATTGCATGTAACTAGAAAGTCACATTGAGCTCAATGTTGCATTGTGTATGAAATTGTGTTGCGTATTACAATAACTGTAACTATGGTACTTAAATGTCTATTTCATATTTGCAAAGTATTTAAACTAAAGTAATTCATTCTGAGAAAGCATATTTTTTAATGTAATGTATAATGTAGTTATAATGTAATTTAAAAAATGTAAAAATAAATAGTTAAAAAAAATGTAGTAAATCAGTATCAGAAAAATAAATATAAGAATTAATACATTTAAAAATTGTCATTTACAAAACCTTTGAAATTCACTGAAAAAACCCATAGGTTTCAGACATGTTATAGTTAGGAATTAGCATTTAAAAAACCTTAGAAATTCAGGAAAAAAAACATCGGTTTTAGGGGTAGTATAGTTAGTTGGACATTTCACTCATACAAAACCATTGAAATTCCCCCGTTATAGTTAGTTGTACTAACTATAACTGCGCGCTCGCAATCCACTGCTGATGATATCACATATTACATAATTCATGACATGGTTAGTGACATCACTGATGACATCACTGATGGCAGTGTATTGCAGGCGCGCAAGTTATAGTTAGCTCAACTAACTATAACAGGGGAATTTCTATGGTTTTGTATGAGTGAAATGTCCAGCTAACTATAACATGTATGAAACCTATGGTTTTTTCAGTGAATTTCCAAGGTTTTTTAAATGCTAATTTCTAACTATAACGTGGCTGAAACCTTTGGTTTTTTCAGTGAATTTCAAAGGATTTTTTAAATGCTAATTCCTAACTATAACAGGTGTGAAACCTATGTTTTTTTCAGTGAATTTCAAAGGTTTTGTAAATGATAATTATTAAATGTATTAATAATTATATTAATTTCTTTTTATAACAATTTCTTACATATTTAATATAAATATTTATATTTATTTCATTTGTTACATTATATTTCATATTCTTAATGTAAAATAATACCAAAACTACATTGAAAAATATTCTTTTTAATTAATTTTTTTCCCAATATATTAAAATTGAATTCTATATAATTCCTTTACCATTTTTTTTATGTTGATCATGGTACCGTACACATACACTAATGTAATTACACCAAATTTGACAGAGAGGTAGAGTTCGGTTTGCAGATTGTGCTTTTTCCGTTCAGTAGTTCACGAGAAAACCCCAATAGACTATGCATGTAGTCTTCTATGCACTGGCAAGCTTGTCTTTTATACCTTCAATTCCCAAATCTGTATCCTTACACTTCCAGTAAACACTATCACACTTCTGTTTCAGTATTGTACTGGCAATACAGCACTATGTGCTTATCTCTACACTACTCTAAAAGAATCCATTCACTACATTAAAACACTAATTAGAAGATGTACAATAAGTGGTACATTCCCAGAGATATGACACTTATTGTCTACTGTGATATCACCTCCTTCTGGCGCAGGGCTTTATAATGTAATGCACCTTCCACACACCATGGCACATCTTTTACACTACCAGTGCATCACAAAAGTGACGTAACAGCTGTGTTAAAAAAAGCACAAGGGGGTTGTATATCAACCCCTAACACATACAAACTCACCCAGGCAGTTTCACTAGCAGTGCATCTTGAAGCATACACTTATAACATATATATATGGATATGTTACATTCAAGTGCTTCAGAGTTACTACAGTATACTATAGGTAAACACCTTATAGATGTATGCTGTAGCACTTCCTTATAGTTCTGCACTTTCACATTCACCATACACTAGTAATGTTGTCATTCATTAATTTATGAACTACACATTCATTCTGACAAACTATTATACACTAACATAGAAATATAGTTCTTCCTTTGACCAGTGAAGGTAGTTCTAAAAAGAACTGTTTTTGTGTGTTTTTAGTTGGTTTTGTTTGTGTGTTTTGTCAACAAGTTTTTTTTAAACCAAAAAAATTGAACTGGAACCCAAAATATGTCCAACTGGAACAAGAGAATGAACCAAAAAAAAACTAATGTTGAGGACAGCGATGCTCCCGCATCCTGTGTTTTATCAGATCAATAGACAGTTCCCTATAACACAAAAGGAATGCATACAATTTAAACGTCAGCAAAATCAGGATCAATTTGTGGGTGTGGACTGCTTGCTGAAAATTCTGCTGCAGTAGTTGATGTGCTTGGTGCAGAAGCAGGTGCGTTTTCCTGCAACCTCCGTGTTGTAGCTCGAGCAAAGCTTTTGGGGTGCAAGTTCTTCACGTGTCGCACCATATTTTCTGTGCCAAAGGAGTATTTTTTCGATGGATCACCCCTTGAAAAAGACTTGTTTGGCAAATTTACAGGTTACCTTTGGAGCATTAACCCTCTTTTGTCCTTCTGGCAAAGTAAAAAGTTGCCAAATTAGAGCTACTTTCCTCTTCTTTGGAGGTGCTTCAGGAATGAAATATTCCTCTGAAGAATGGCTGGAAGATGAGTCCATTGCTGTTATTATGGTGATCGTTCTTCTATTTGACAGGACTTCTTAGAAAGACAAAGTAGAATGATTAAAATGAAACAAAACTTTCAATCATTAGAATAGAAACTACTATGAACCAATCAAATCCCATCTTTTAAAGTCACATGGCTTTGCGTCCGCTTACACTGAGCTTACGCTGCTCTTAAGATGCGAGTACACATAACGTTCCATGACGTCACACGGAAGCTTTGATGCGACGCGTAACGTCGAAGCGTATTGGTAGCGCATGCGCGAGTACGCACTGAGAATGATAAGCAATGCAAACTATGGTGCAATCACTCTCGCATGTCAAATCAGAGGACAAGGCGCGCTACGAGAATAGTTACAAGTGGTCACTCATTGGAGATCGGATTCTGGGTCTGCCTCTGCGCACATGAAAACCCCGCCCCCTTGTCTCTCTGTTGTTAATTATTGTTGCACACACTCACACTTGCGCAGTGCACACCCGCCCACACTTTCCCACATATCACCACGTACCTTTCTTGCTATTACTAAGCCTGGAACCCAATACATTAGCCAATGGGAGGTCCCCCAGATCTGTCATTCTTCTAGACCGCGAAAACGCTACCAATAACGACCCTGGACTTACTTTGGTCAACCCCCACGGTACCCATATAAAATGGATAGTGAGCTAACCACGCTCTCTTTTGCCTCCGCTGTGGTGACAGACAGACTCTCATCGTCATTGATTGTACTACCAACTGTTTGCTCGAGTGGCGGAGGACTCGTGACACTCAACGTGGTGTCACTGCTGCTGCCTTCCAGCCAGGCCATCATAGCCACAGTGAAGGCGTCGCCCGCGCCCACCCACCCAAGCCCAGCCAAAGCCCCAGCCTTTGAAGACAAGACAAGAGACGACAAAAGCAAAGGTAGGAGAAGCCGCTGTATATTGTACCTGCATGATAGTATTTTTTAAAAAAAATGTTTTACTGTCACGTGGCCCTTGATGCTCTGGTTTGCTTTTGTTTTTGTGCAACACATACTTTGTATTTGCTCCCTCCTAATCCTCCTGTGACTTTTAATATATATTTCTACCTCACATGGCCTTCCCAGCCTCTATTATTATTAATCATGTATAATTGATCAAAATATTTCCTTCTGCGTCAAGGCGCCCTCCTTAGCCTTTTCTAAATAAATTGTACGTGCAGGAATTTCTGTGTCCTATTTTTGAAGTGTCACGTGCTTTAGCCTGTATTCTTATAAATTTTGCGTTCATAATAGTATTACTTTTTGACTGCGTCATGTGGCCCTCCCAGCTCTGTTTTGCTTTATTTTTTTGCTTTGTACTTCATTGTATTTCTTCCCTCCTAATCCTCCTGTAACTTTTTTTAAATATTGCTACCTCACGTGGCCTTCCTGGGCCTCTATTGTTATTGATCGTACATGGTTGATCGTAATATTTCCTTCTGCATCACAGGGCCCTATTAGGCCTTTTCTAAATAACTTGTGCGTCCATGAATTTCTGTGTCGTGTTTTTGAACTGTGCCCCGTGCTTTAGCCTCTATTGGTCCAATTTGTGCATTCATATTAGTATTTTTTTTTACTGTGTCACACGTCCCTCCCAGCTCTATTTTCCTTTTTTTTTCTCCCATGAATTTTAATATTTATTACTGCCTCACATGGCCTTCCCAGGCCTGTTTTCTAACATATTGTGCTTTCATAAATATATATGTTACATTTTTGTGCTACGCCACATGCTTTGTGTTTTAACATACGTACTCTCTCGTAATCATCAGATTAACTCCCTATTAATCCTCCACTGACTTAACAATTCTTGCTTTCTCACGTGACCTATAGTTGTTTTTTTTCTGTGCACTAGTTGGCCTACGAAAGTTTTGCCTCCTCAGATTACTATAGATTTAATTCATACCAATTGCTGGATTTATAACTTTGACACTACAGTGTTGTACTGGCCCTTTATTTGGCTTAGGTTACCTAACCATTTTTTGACAGACCTTACCTCTGTATTTGTATAGACTGTACTTTATATCCCTTGCTTAAACTTTCTACACACAACATATTTTTCAAACTACATTAATATAAGAAAGTTATTTTGTATTAACTGTGTTTAAGAAACGTTTCAGTTGGGTTGTTAAACTAATTTCTTATTTAAGAAATTTTACTTTTTCTTAATTAATTTGCAGGAAGCGTAACCAGTGATAATTCACCAGCACATGATCAATCTCCACAAGGTGATCAATCTTCACAACCTGTACCAGGTACACCACGTTATACTACATGTAAATTGTGTATACTATACCTAATAGCGTATGATATACATATTGGTTCCTCTTTACAAGCTTGTGTGCTTTCATATATTTTTACAACTAATCGATACCTTCCTCTCTAACATGTCTTTCAACACCCAATATATGTATATTTTCATTCCTCTTACAGTTACTTATCTTTAAGTAACAATTTTCCCAGCAATGTGTGTACTGAAACTCTCTACTCTGAAACCTATAATTGGTATGACATTCAGGTTCAAATTGACTCAACATATACATTTGTTATTATGTTTTCAAATTGCAGAATACTACCCAACTCAGCATCCAGTAGCCCAGATTTTTACTAATGTAATATTTCTTAACAATTATGGACTGACAATTGCAATGAACCTAATGGAGTCATCATGTTTGACTTTAAACAATAACATGACACAAGTTGTGGGTTTGCTGCATCTTCTTTACATCTTGGAACATTCTAAGTCTATATATCCAGTGTATAATCCTATTGGTTGGAGGTGCTCAAAAGATGGTGTTTACGTACCCACCCACCAGGGTAACGATAATATTCAAGACCAATGAACGCCCACAACAAAAAATCTATGTTTACCATATAAATACATATCAAGTTTTCATTTCAAAAAGCTATTGACCTTTAAACAATGCAATCTTAATAACAAGTTACTTTTCACTATCTTCCCAACAGGCCCAATGTCTCAGCAGATGACTCCACCTTCACTTTCTAAAAGCAAATGTAAATCTTACTTTCCTTTTACTGGTTAAATGTCAAAAATGTATCTTTTTATGTAGCATGATTGCATGCAACATGTCTAAGTAGACATTTGCACACTCCTGCAATCTAGTGTTGTGTCTGAATTATGTTAAAAAGTAATGTAGATAAAAACTTCTTTCAGCTGTCATGATTTACACAATCCTTTTAGAGTTGGACTAGACTTCCTCTAACATTCCTACTTAATTTTCTTTTTGAAATTCAACAATTATTTTGTTTAGGTGTTGAAATATAAATTTAAATCTTCCGCCTCTTTGAAAGTCAAGAAGCAATATCGCCTCTCTACATATGATTGTTCAATTGTACTCTAAAAAGTAGTGGTAATTCCACTATCACTATGGTAGATATCTGACAATAGATTCTATGATATAGTTACACCACTATTCCATGGTCCTAATCAAAAAGGGGTGTTTACACTAAAAAAAAAGAACAATTGAGCACTTTTTAACCTGGACAGTATTGTTTCTAAACAACCTTTCACTGCTTCCTTCCATACCTTCAAAAAATATGTCATGCATTGACATGCATATTCTTTCAGGTCTGTATATCTCTAATGTAAAACAAGCATACTTGTTTTTCTTTTCTCACTGACATATATAAACTCATCAGTCACTCCTATTGCAAGCTTTTACAATCCTGAAGACTGAGAACTATGTTTTGTGTGAGAGGGTGCCCGTGCATAACCATGCTATGTTTTCTTTACCTGCATGGACACATGTAGTGTAACCTGTCAAACACATTAAAATGCTACCCTCCCAAAACTCCTAAAGGCAGATATAGAATTCAACCATTCATAATAAAATAGAATTGGATATCACTAAGTACAAAGTATTTCTGTATTATGTAAGCCCTAATGTGTCCCTTAAAGATTCCAGCGAAGTCCAGATACATACTAACTGAAACACACCAACCACTAGTAATCTGTAAAATTCGCTAAACAACTCTTTCAAGGTGTGATCAATTCAAAAAATAATCCTTTGCACAGCAAATATAGTGCAACACATAAACAACTTGCACCCCAACAACTTTCCTTGAGCTGCAACACAGAGATTGCAGGACAACCCACATCCTGTTGCACCAAGCACATCAACTGCTGCAAAAGCATCTTCAGCAAACACTCCATACTCACATATTGATCTTGAATTTGGTAAACTTAAATTTCTATGCATTTATTGCGATCAACGTTTGTGTTACATGAAACAGTTTATCAATCTCATCAAGAAAAAGAAACAGGACCATCGCTGTCCTCAACATTAGTCATTAGACATTTATCAAGCTTTTTTGTTGTAACAACTACCCCGTCCAAAAGCAGTAAGAAATGTGCACACTTGCTACCTTTCTTGCGTCCTTTCTATCACAGTGTGTGTACTTTGTCCACTTGCATTGGTTGCTTTGATGTGCTACCCATTTCTCAAGTTCCCACTGCAGGATCTGATGCACAGTCTGTGTAATGGACTGGAAATCCAAACATCCACTTCCCTCACAAGGCAGTGGGTACTTTGTACATCTGTAGCCTTTCTTATTTTTCACCTTTTTTATCTTCTACTCAATCAACACATAATCTAGACGGGCACACACCTACTTGCTGCCATCCTTGGCTGGGGTTATCAATTATTCTTGAATTTCATATTCTAATTCAAAGTCATGGCCCTTTATCGAGCCTTTTTATGGTAACTACTTCCACGCTAAAGGCAGTGGTTAATTTAAACACTTGCAGCCTTACTTATTGTTTACATTATTCATCTTCCACTCAATCAACACATCATCTACATATACCTACGTGCTGCCTTTTTTGACTATGGTTATCAACTATTCTTCTATTTCATATTCGTGTCCAAAGTGCAGGCCCTTTATCAAGCCTTTTTGTTGTAACAACTACCCCGGCTGAACACAGTAATACATTTGCACACTTGCTGACTTTCTTGGCTGGGGTTATCAATTATTCTTGAATATCATATTCTGATTAAAAGTCAAGGTTCTTTATCAAGCCTTACTGTTGTAGCTACTACCCCGGTCAAAGGCAGTGGGAAAATTGGTACACGTCCTGGCTTTCTTGGCTGAGGTTATCAATTCTTGAATTTCATATTTGATTAAAAGTCAAAGCCATTTATCGAGCCTTTTTGTTGTAGCTAATACCCCGGCCAAAGGCAGTAGAACATTTTCACACTTACTGCTTTTCTTGGCTGAGGTTATCCATTATTCTTCAAGTTATTCAAAGTTCAGACCCTTTATTAAACCTTCTTGGTAACTACTACCCGTGAATGGCAGTGGGTAATTTAAACACTTGAGTCCTTTCCACTGCACACTATGTGCACTTTGTGCACTTCCATAATTCCTTAGATGAGATACCCATTTCTCAGGCTCCCACTGCGGAATCCAACTCACAGTCTGTAATGTACTAGAAAACTAAACACCCATTTTCTTTACAAGACAGTGTGTTTTTCCGCATCTGCTACCTTTCTTCCGTTTCACTTTATTTTGCATCCACTACCTCAAACACACCACCTACCTGCTAACTTTCTTGCAGCCTTTGCCAAGTATTATTCTAATTCAAACTACAGTCCCAAAAATGGGCCCAGTGTTGTAATTTTTTCAGCCCTACCACCCACAGTGGTAACTTAATGCACTCACATTGCTTCCTTTGATGTGGTAGCTATTTCTTAGCATCCGACTGCAAAATTTGACGCCCTATCCGTATAATGAGGTGGAAATCCATAGATCCTCTTCCCTGACAAGTCAATGGATAGTTTGCACATCTGCAGCCTTTCTAATTTTTCACCTTTTTTATCTTCCACTCAATTAACACATCATCTACACATAATACACACCAACTTGCTACCGTTTTTGTCTGGGGTTATCAATTTTTCTTGAATTTCATATTCTGATTCAAACTCATGGCCCTTTATTGAACCTTTTTGTTGTAGCTACTACCCCAGCCGAAGGCAGTGGAAAATTTGCACACTTGCTGCCTTTCTTGGCTGGGGTTATCAATTATTCGTGAATTTCAAATTCTGATACAAACTCGTGGCTCTTTTTTGAGCCTATTTCTTGTACCTACGACCCCGGCCGAAGGCAGTGGAAAATTTGCACACTAACTGCCTTTCTACGCTGGTGTTACCAATTTTTGTTCATCTAATTTTCTGATTCAAAGTCAAGGCCCTTTATTGAGCCTTTTTATTGTAGCTAATACCCTGGCCGAAGGCAGTAGGATATTTTCACACTTGCTGCTTTTCCTTACTTTTGTTCTCAATTATTTTAAAAGTAGCTACGAGCTTAGGAACAATATTTTTTGGGGAAACAAATTTCAAAGTAATCGTCTCTGTAAAACTTCTTTGCCATGTTCAGTCATTTCTCCAATTTGTATTTCTTGTAGAATAGTTCCATATTCAACATCATTTCCTTGTTGCACATTTGTAATAAGTTCCTTATATTCAAAATATGTCCAAATGTCAACATTTTCAATGCTACATTACATCATTTACTTATACTACCTGTGGAACAAGACAACAAATTGGAATACCACAAGCTATCTGGAGAAGCTTGTTTTGAAGACACTTGAAGAAAATGGAAGTTCTCATTATTCATGACCTAAGCATTCTATCAAACTTAATTCTTGCCTTTGTGCATTTAAGAATGCAACACATTTTTAAAACAGAGTATTAGACATATTACTCTCGATTTATTTAAAGCAGAAACAATTGTACTATGCCCTCAGATTCTTTTAACGGTACAAAATAGCATTCATCAATGTTTGTGTCGAGTAGTACCTTCAATCGACATTGTAGACAGCAGGGTTCACAACTTCAAATCAGCTTTAGATGTAAATTCCTCTTCAGTATCTGTGCTGACAACAACTTTCAATCATTTCAGCACTGAGTAGTGTTAACAACTAGATACCAAGACCGCCAGCACTAGAGAAGACATTCAATACAATCTTGATTTATTTTAAACAATTGCACAATGTCCTCAGATTTTCTTAAACTTTAAAAAGTAGTAAATTCAGCCTTCATTTAATGCAGAGGGAATTCTACAATATGTCTTCACATTTTCTTTAAATAACTGACAAAAAGCATTTGTCTATCTCTATGTCAACTGCCTTCAATCTACATTGCGCAAGGAACGTACAAGCTCAGCGGCAAAGATACTACTTACTCACTCCACCATAAATAATCATCAAGAAGAGTCGACACGTTTATGTTATCGTGAAACATACTATTCTTTTTCAATGGAATTGATGCAGAATTCGATCGACAGAAGACATTACTTCAATTACTGTTCCTTCCCCCAATCATGTATCATCAGAGGGTATGTTCAACCTCAAAGCCAAAGGTATTATTAACTTGGAGTGCTGCCTGTCCACGAATTGACTGCCAGATGGAAGCCCCCAGCACCGACCATTCCATTCTGCCCATTCTGTGAGACCATGATCGAGACAGTACCTCATCTTCTTTTTGTATGCCCTGCATACAATGCCCCTCGCATTAGGTGGTTGAAACTCCTGTGCAAAGAACTAGGTACAAGACATTGTGGTGAGGCCCTACGCATTCTGAAATCTGACACACGGCCCCTACTTGCTTGTGGCTTGGCAAAGTTTTTAAACTGGACCTGGTTGATCAGGTCCAAAAGGCTTTCTTACATTGTTTAATTGAGATTTTATGGCTATTTTATGTAATTTATTGCCGCCATTTGTATTTTGTTATCAATTTTTGTATAACTGTTTTTCTTATGAAATAATGCTTCATATGTATTTCAGTTAAGGCTTTTTATGTATTTTAAAACTGTATTGTGTTGCTTTTAAAGATATATTCATATCGAAATAAAGCCTACTTTGACTGACTGACTGTATTATTAACTCAGTGCACCAGAAATCATCAACACAGGACTGTATTGAATAACATGACTTATTTACAAAAAAACATATCCTACTTTTTGGAGATATAGTTCAACTTACTTCTGTGAATGAACATCCAACATTGATTAAAAAAACTTGATTTTAAAGACTTTGCTACGAATGCATCCTGCTTGGACCACGCATAATCACAGACTTCACAGAACTTTGTTCCTTAAGGTGCCACTAACTCATTCCACCACTTATCATCACTGCATTCACACACACTAAATTACCAATATTGTGCAGCTGTAATCAATGACACGTAGTCATGAAGTCTTGGTAACAGCTACCTCCTACCATCACCACAAGTCCATATTCAGCCAGAATTTAACTGATTCTTCATTCATTGCGTACAAAGTACAGTACCAAATAAAGTAATCTACCTGAAACCTACACAAAATCACCAATTGCCCTTATGAAGCCAGAATTCAGAAGACCAATAAAAATTACTATCAGTACATCCTACCCCTTCGCAAGCTCCACAAACCTTTTTGTTTCAGGTACCACTAACTCAGTGGAAACTAAACTAAGTATAACACCTATTTTATATTCTGATTCAAACTCAACACCATTTATCAAGCCTTTTTGGTATAGCTACAACCCCGGCCGAAGGCAATGGCAAATTTTCACACTTTCGGCCTTTCTTGGCTGTGGTTATCAATTACTCCTCAATTTCATCTTCTAATTCAAAAATAATGTCCCTTCATCAAGCCTTTTTCATGTAGATACTGCACTGGCAGAAAGCAGTGGAAAATGTGCGCACCTACTTCATTTCTTCACAGGGGTTATGAACTCTTGTTCAATTTCATATTCCTATTCAAAGTGCAGGCTCTTTATCAAGCCCTTTTTTTGTTCTATTAACTACCGTGACCGTAGGCAGTGACAAATTTGCATACTTGCTGCCTTTCAGAGACAATTTCACAATGTCCTCAGATTTTCTTCAACTTTGAACAGTAGAAAAATCAGCCTTCATTTTTTTAATTTAGAGATGCTTCTACTGCATGTATTCAGATTTTGTTTAAATAAGTGACAAAAAGCATTCCTCCATGTCTCTGTCAACTACAGCCTTTGATCCACACTACGGACAGCAGGGTTCAAAACTTGAATTCAGCCTTCCATCTACACTATCCACAGCATTCAAATTAGCCTTCATTTATGTAAGGCAGACACAATTGTATTAATGGAAGGCACAATAAACATTCCTCACTGTCTATACTAAATACTACCTTCAAATATAAAATACGAACAACAGAGTTTACCTCTTCATACCACGAGCACATCAGTACCACAGAAAACATCGAATCCAAAAGACTAATGGATTCTATATCTTCCAATTTTGTAAAAGAATCTCACAAATAGCATTTATCTATAACTGTGCTCACTAGAGCCTTCAATCTACACTGCGGACAGTAGGGTTCACAACTTGAATTCACCTTTCCATCTACACTAAGGACAACATTGAATCTAGCCTTGCTTTATTTAAGACAGACAATTGTACTGTGTCCTCAGATTCTGTTAACTGTGACAAAATAGCACTCATCTATCTTTGTGTCAACAACTGCCTTCAATCTACACTGCGGACAGCTGGGTTCACATCTTGAATTCAGCTTTAGAACTAAATTTGTCTTCAATATCTGTGCTGACAACTACCTTCAATATATTCTGTGGCCAGTAAAAACTAAAAACTTGACAGCAGGACCTCCACTACTACAGAAAACATTCAATTCAACATTGCTTTATTTAAGGTAGAGACTAATGGATTTTATGTCTTCCTATTTTGTAAAAGATTCTCACAAATAGCATTCATCTATAACTGCTCACTAGAGCCTTCAATCTACACTGCGAACAGTAGGGTTCACAACATGAATTCACCTTTCCATCTACACTAAGGACAACATTGAATCTAGCCTTGCTTTATTTAAAACAGACAATTGTACTGTGTCCTCAGATTCTGTTAACTGTGACAAAAGAGCACTCATCGATCTTTGTGTCAACAACTGCCTTCAATCGACACTGCGGACAGCTGGGTTCACAACTTGAAGTCAGCTTTGGAACTAAATTTGTCTTCAATAACTGTGCTGACAATTGCCTTCAATATATTCTGCGACCAGTAAAAATTAAAACTTGATAGAAGGAGCTCCACTACTACAGAAAACATTCAATTCAGCCTTGCTTCATGTAAGGTAGAGACTAATGGATTTTATGTCTTCCGATTTTGTAAAAGATTCTCACAAATAGCATTCATCTATAACTGTGCTCACTAGAGCCTTCAATCTACACTGCGAACAGTAGGGTTTACAACATGAATTCACCTTTCCATCTACACTAAGGACAACATTGAATTTAGCCTTGCCTTATTTAAGACAGACAATTGTACTCTGTCCTCAGATTCTGTTAATTCGTCTATGTCTGTTAACAACTGCCTTCAATCTACACTGCACAGGAACTGTACAAGCTCAACGCCAAAGGCACTACTTACTCAGTGTACCAGAAATCATCACAAAGAAGAGTAAACAGTTTTATGTCACAGTGAGACATACTGTCTTTTTTAAATGGATTTGATACAGAATTCAAACAACAAACGACATTACTTCAAATACTGTACCTCCCCCCCGACCACACATCACCACAAGGAAACATTCAAGCTCAGCGCCAAAGGTATTACTAACTCAGTGCACCACAACTCATCACCACGTGACCAAATTGAATGAGATGAATGATTTAGAAAAAATATATCATACGTTTTAAAGATCTACTTCGACTTCTGTGAATGGACAACAAATATTTATTAGAAAACTTGATTTTAAAGACTTTGCTACCAATGCGTCGTGCTTGGACCACGCATCAACACACTCCTTAGAACTTTGTTGCTTTAGATACACACTTGCTGCCCTTCTTGGCTGGGATTATCAATTACTACTCAATTTCATATTCTAATAGAACATCAAGGACCTTTATCAAACCTTTTTGTCATAGCTACTACCCCAGCCGAAGGTTAATACTCCAAAAGTAATCTGTAAAATTTGCCAAACAACTCTTTCAAAGGGTGATCCAAACAAAAAATACTTCTTTAGCACAGCAAATATAGTGCGACACATGAAGAACTTGCACCCTAACAACTTTGCTTGAGCTGCAACGCAAAGATTGAAGGGCAGCCCACCTACTGCTCCACAAACCCCATCAACTGCTGCAACAGCATCTTCTGCAACCAGTCCATAGTCGCATATTAATCTTGATTGTGGTAAACTTAAATTAGTGTTCAATTTGATATTCAAGCCTTTTTGTATATACATACTACCCCGGCAGAAGGCTGTGCAAAAATTGCGCATTTGCTGCCTTTCTTCGCAGGCGTTATTGAACTATTGCTCAATTTGATATTCTGATTCAAAGTCAAGGCCCTTTATCTAGCCTTTTTGCTGTAACTACTTCCCCACCAAAACATACTGATTAATTTGCACACTTTCACCTTTTCCTATTTTTGACATATTTAATCTTCCACTCAATCAACACATCTTCTACACATACACACACCTACTTGCTACTTTTCTAAGCTACTGTTATCAATTGTTTTTCTATTTCATACCCGTATTCAAAGTACACGTCCTTTATCATGCCTTTTTTTTTTGTAACAACTACCCCAGCCGAACGCAGTATGACATTTGTACACTTACTGCCTCTCTTGGCTAGGGTTATCAATTATTCCTGTATTTTATAATACAGTTGTGACGAATTTAATTAAGAAATGAATTTTCTTTTTAAAAACGCATTTTATAAGAAAAACAAAACTAGAAAATCTACTTGACAAGGTTTTCAAATTGATTTTTTTTTAAATTTGTTATAGTAATCAATACAATGTGATCACTAGATAAACTAATTCCTTTAATAAAGGGCAAAACTAAGTGGAAAAGAGTAAGTAACAGAAGTAATTTTTCATATTCTGATTGAATGTCAAAGCCCTTTATTAAACCTTTTTGTCATAGCTAATACTCCAGGCGAAGGTTAATGCTCCAAAAGTAATCTGGAAAATTTACCAAACAATTGTTTCAAAGGTTAATCCATCCAAAAAAGACTTCTTTCACACAGCAAATATAGCGCGACACGTGAAGAACTTGCACCACAACAACTTTGCTTGAGCTGCAACAAAAATGCAGGGCAACTCATCTGCTGCTGCACCAACCACATAAACTGCTGCAACAGCATCTTCGGCAAGCAGTCCAAACTTACATTTCTATACATTTATTGCGATTAACTTTTCTGTTACGTCTATCAACTTAATAAAAAACAGAAACATATCTGTCCTCAACATTACTCATTAGACATTTATCAACCTTTTTTGTTGTAACTACTCCCACCAAAAGCAGTTAGAAATATGCACACTTGCAGCTTTTCATGACTGGAGTTATAAATTATTCTTCGTCTAATACAAATTTAAAGTAAACCCCCTTTATTCAGCCTTCTTGTTTACTACTTTCCGTAAATTGCAGTGCGTAATTTCTGCACTTGCATCCTTTCTTCAGACGCACAGTCTGTAATGAGCTCGGTATCCAAATATCTACTTCCACGATAAGGCAATGCTTACTTTGCGCATCTTCAACATTTCTAACTTTTTACCTTATTCATCTTCCAATCAATAAACATATCATCCACATGTACACATACTTACTTGCTGCCTTTCTTGGCTGCGGTTATCATTTATTCTTGAATTTCATATTCTGATTCAAACTCATGGCCCTTTATCAAGCCTTTTTGTTATAGTTACTACCCCAACCGAAGGCAGTGGGAAATGTGCACACTTGCTGACTTTCTTGGCTGGGGTTATCAAATATTCTTCTTGTAATACAAATTCAAAGTACAGGCCCTTTATTGAGCCTACTTGCTAACTATTACTTGTGAATGGCAGTGGGTAATTTGCACACTTGCGTCCTTTCTTCCATCCTTTCTACCGCACAGTGTGTGTACTTTGTGCCTTCCATTGCTTGCTTAGATATGGTACCCATTTGTCAGGCTCCCACTGCGGAATCCAATGCAAAAGTCTGTGTAATGGACTTGAAATCCAAACATCCACTTCCCTGACAAGACAGTGGGTACTTTGTGCATCTGCAGCCTTTCTTATTTTTCACCTTTTTTATAACTCCAGAAAGGGGGCAATATTGTTATTTTTCAACACTACCACCCAGTGTTGGGAGTGTGTACTTTATGCACTTCCTTGCTTACTTATATGTGGAAGCAGTTTCTCAAGACTCTCACTGTGGAATGCAACTCCCACTCTACGTAATGGACAGGAAATCTAATCATCCACTTCCCTGACAAGGCAGTAGGTATTGTGCAGGTCTGCTGCCTTTGTTATTTTTCACCTTATTCACTCAATTAACACATCATCCACACATACATACACCTACTTACTGCCTTTTTGACAGAGGTTATCAATTATTGATCAATTTCATATGCCTATTCAAAATGCAGGCCCTTTACCAAGCCTTCTTGTTGTAGGTACTACCCTGGCCGAATGCACTGAGAAATTTGCACACAAATTCAAAGTACAGGCCCTTTATTAAGCCTTCTTGGTAACTATTACTCATGAATGGCAGTGGGTAATTTGCACACTTCCTGCCGTTCATGTATAATAAAAAGCTTAATAAAAGTCTACCAATATTAAAAAAGAGCCAGTATGGTCTATGGGTATCAACTCTTCTGTTTGTTATTCTAATTCAAACTACATGCCTTTTATTGAGCCTTCTTGGTAACTACTATGCGTTAATGGCAGTGGGTAATTTGCACACTTGCAGTTTTTCTTATTTTTTTACATTATTCATCTTCCACTCAATCAACACACCATCTACACGTACACACACACACACCTACTTGCTGCCTTTCTTAGCTATAGTTATTACCTATTCTATTTAATATTCGCATTCAAACTACAGGCCCTTTATTGAGCCTTTTTGTTGTAACAACTACCCCAGGCGAAGGCAGTAAGAAATTTGCACATTTACTACCTTTCTCAAAGTGTATTAGTGCTTCCTGGAAGTGTAAGGAAACAGACTGGGCAATTAAAGGTATAAAAGACAAATTTGCTGGTGCATGAAAAACTGCACACATAGTCTATAGGGGTTTGAAGCAGTCCATGCCCTAAGGCCCACTTTGCAACATAAGTACTTCAGTACTAGCTGAATGATTACAATTCTGCAACAAGAATGTCTCAAATCACTGTAATAAATGTATTCTTATAACATCTCATAACTTAATAGAGCTTCTGAAATAATTTCATCATGTATTTCATATTCTTGATTTCAATTTAAAAACTCATATGATCATACTCAATGTCATCTAATGCTTCCAGAAAATCAACATCTAAGGTTTAGTCTAGGAAATCACAGCTAATATCTGCAGCATTTATATCTTCCTCTTCATTCTCGCTACTTGTAAAAAGTATGTTCAGCTCTTCTATGACACTGTTACTAATTTCGAAACTGTCTTCCAAATTGTTTTGTTGATTTTCCATACTGAATTTCTTATGTTGTAGGTCCTTGTACAAAAACATAAGCACTTACTTTTATCTTTACTGTAATAACAGAATATGTGGTGATTGATATGAATTATATTAAATATTTATCTTGCAAACAAAGCAACAATATTTTGTACATGAGTGTAACTGTCTTCCAAATTGTTTTGTTGATTTTCCATACTGAATTGCTCATGTTGTAGCTCCTTGTACAAAAACATAAACACTTCATTTTATCTTTACTGTAATATCAGCATGTGTGGTGATTCATATGAATTATATTGGAAATTTATCTTGCAAATAAAGCAGCAACATACACAAAAGAAGGCTGCACAAAAGATACACAAAGGAAAGCTACACAAATAGGACACCAAATCTTGAACATAAACTAGTAAGCAAGCAAAAGAATGAAAAAGCTCAAATTACTGCAACAGGCGCTACACTGTGGAACTCATTCTTAAGAGAGGTAGGAACATACTGTAAATAAAACGGAATTCAAATAAAGAAAAAGTAAAAAACATACATGGATGACAAAGTCACTGGAGGAATACTCTGTTCCCCAAAATAAAAAAAAGGATTTTACAGAAATTAAATGTACAAATGTTTAAGGAGCTGCAAAGGAACCCATTCCCTGGGACTCAAAAATATCATTAGGGACAATGTGGTGAACACCAATACCCCACGGTCCCAGCCGGCTCCCCGCGTCCTTCGAGAGAGGGCATTGCTTTGTCAGAGAGAGCAGTTTATATGCTGCTCTCTCAAACAAAAAGCAATCTACTTTCCTACTTGAAAGACGCAGCAGCTCAACTTGCTCTCTCTTTCAAATAGGAAACCGTTTCCTGTGCTAAAGTGGGAGCCGCAACGCTCCCGCCCTACCATACCAAACAGCAGTGTCCCGGGGGTAGAGACCCTGGGACACTGCAGGAGCCGGCCCTGAGAGATGGTGGTCCCCAGAGCGATCAAGAGCTCCAGGACGGAGACCGCGTGACCCCCTCCCAACATTAAAAAGAACCGAAAAGTTGTAATCTCCGGGGCTGAGAGGTCCGTGCCATCATGGCCCCCCCTTTTTTAAATATTACTGCCCCAGGAAGGTGGCGGCCCCTGGGGCATGTACGAGGGCCATGATGCCCCCGCATACTTCATTAAAAGATAGCAGCCAATAATTCCTAGTTTGGAGTGTTGACAGCTAATCAGCATGCAGCTCGTGCTCTTACAGATTTCCGTGCACGTAGATTTTTCTATTTAATTTTTTTTTTTAATAAATAGCCTAAAAATACATGAACATCCCCCTGAGCAACCCTAGAGGTTCAAGATGTTTCTACCATTCCCCCTTTCCTTATTTCTCAACTTTGTTATACTGTTTTCTTGTGACTCAGTTCTAGCGACGAAAAACATGGCCAACACTTTAGAATAAATAGCCTAAAAATCCATGAATGACCCCCTGAGCAACCCTAGAGATTCAGGATATTTCTACCCTTCTCCCTTTCCTTATTTCCCAACTTTGTTTTCCTATTTCCTTATGACTCGGTTCTTGCGACCAACAACATGTCTGCCAACACTTCCTGGTTTGCAGTGTTGACAGCCAATCAGCATGCAGTTCGTGCTAGTAATTCTACGAATTTCCGTACGCGCACTATGCGATTTTTCTATTATTTTTTTTAAATATATAGCCTAAACATTCATGAACGACCACCTAAGCAAGCCTAGAGGGTCAGGATGTTTTCTACCCTGCCCCCTTTCCTTATTTCTCAACTTTGTTTTTCTGTTTTCTTGTGACTCGGTTCTAG
Source organism: Lissotriton vulgaris (assembly GCF_964263255.1). Classification (NCBI taxonomy): domain Eukaryota; kingdom Metazoa; phylum Chordata; class Amphibia; order Caudata; family Salamandridae; genus Lissotriton; species Lissotriton vulgaris. The sequence continues at coordinate 403,569,786 of NC_141700.1, forward strand.
CGATGAACAAGATGGCTGCCAACACTTCCTGGTTTGGAGTGTTGACAAAGAGTTGACAACCAATCAGCATGCAGCTCGTAATTGAACGGATTTCCGTACGCGTGCTGTACTCCGTCTCTAGATATCGCTATTATTTTACTTATAATTTTCTCAGAAACTACTGAACAGATTTTCACCATTTAACAAAAAGCACAATCTGCAAACCGAACTCTAGCTCTCTGCCAAAATTGGTGTAATTCCGTTCAGCCAAAGTTATGTAAATAGAATGTTGTGGATTTCCTATGGAAAGTAGGTCCTAACTATAACTACTGCCAGTAGGTAATATATATATATATAGTTTGGTACTTATAGTTAGGATTATTTTGTATAGGGAATTCGCAACATTCTATTAGGAATAACTTTAGCGCCGGTTGAGGAATCTGCCTGAAAATGTCCTCAAATTTGCCTCGCGGCGCTCCGCTCCTTCCCTGAAAGTTTGGGGGGGATTCGTCAAGCGGGGGCCAAGATAAAAGGGGGGTCCCAAAACGTTTTTTCCCCATGTTAATTTCCAAAGGTGGGTTGAACTCACTTTTAGCCCGAACAGCTGAATGGATTTCCACCAAACTTGGCAAAATTGTAGGGACTGGTAGCCCGATGTGCCTTTGCTATGTCTCAAGATATGTGCTCCAGTGGATTTTGAGTAATTTAGGTTAAAAAATATATATATATCTATAAGCGCGCCCCACTACGTGCACCGGGCGCGTACCAGCGCGCTACGCGAGTTCGCGTGCGGATTGCTGATTGGCTCTCGGGTGTCTGTCAACATTCCAAACAGTCCGGAGCGGCCGCCATCTTGTGTCTCGGTAGGATCGAGACACAAGAGGTGGCAAAAACAAAGGGGGAAATGACCAAAAGGGGGCAGAGTAGACCCCCCTGACCCCCTAGGTTTGATGTGGGGGCCATAAAAGGGCCCCGCGGGGCAAAAAAAATATTTTTTTTTATTTGCGCGGGGGGAGCACCCGGTACGCGCACCGGGGAGCGTACCGGGGAGAGTACCATACGGAAAAAAAGATTGACAGAGTTTTTAAAAAATGTAGCCTTTTTTCATAAATTGGAGGTAGTTCTAAAAAGAACAGTTTTTTTTCTTCTTTTTGTTGTTTTATATTTTTTTATTGTTTTTTTGAACATTTTGTACTTTTTTTGCATTTTATGAACAATTTTATATTTTTATGGGGAGAAACAAAAAATAGGGAATAGTAAACGGCTCAACTGGAGCAAAAAAAATCAGGAAAAAATTAAGGTTTTTTGGGGCAATTGTCGTTGTCACCAGCACGGCTGATGAGTTTTATGCTTTGCTCACCATAGGTAATTGTTTTACCACAAAATATACAACTGATTTTGTATTGTCCAAACTGGGGTTGTATGTTTGGGACCATCTCCCTTGTCTCTGGACCCGATGGAGTGGGTTGCTTCCTTTCGGAGGTGCTGGGTGAAGATTGGGGAGGGTTTCTGGCCAGTTCTCTGACCTCTGCCGCAGCATAGTTGTTAGGGTGCCGGCGTTCCATGTGGCGAATCATGGTGTTATTGCCAAAAGAGTACTTTTTGTTAGGGTTCCCCCTTGAAAGTTCAGTGCCAAAGATTAGGCAAGTAACCCTTGGCACATTTACTTTTTTGAGGTCCTTTGGGATTGAAAACAACTCCCAGATAATGTGCTGCTTTGGCCTATATGGGGTATTATCTTCTGGCAGGAACCTCCTCCTTTCCTCCTCCTCCTCCTCCTCCTCCTCCTCCTCCTCCTCCTCTTCTTCATCTCCACCACTGTGGTGTTGTGGTGGTCCTCTTGGTGGTGGTGGTGGTCTTGGTGGCTGAGATGCTCCTGCATCTGCTGCTACTGAAGCCATTTCAGAGTATAAATTAGTAATAGCTTTGGAAACAGGTCTTCCTCACTCAAAGTACAAAGTGAGAATGAGGATAAAAGGTGGAGGCTTTAATCATTATGAAAAAAAACTGTCCTGAACCAATGAAAAGTGTTATTTTCAGGGCACATGACCAGGGCTTTCATCATTTAAAAACCAAAACTGTCCTGAACCAATAAAAAGTGTTATTTTTAGGTCATATGACCCGACGTGCTTACGGGACGCGCCCCGGGGCGCGTCGCGTAAGCGTGTCGGATGGTTATGTAGCACGATCGTATGCGCTTGAGTGCTTCCGGGTGCAGCTACGCCGTGCGTATCATGCGGACGCAGCTACGCGATACATCACAATGATATTTTTGTTCGCGGCAATAGCGCTAACGGGACGCTCACCGGTACGTGCCCCGGGGCACGCCGAAAGACTGCGCTTACCAGTGCGCTCACCGGTACGCACACCGGGAGCGCTCCAGAGCAACAAAAAAAACATGAACAATATACATAAAAAAAATAGTATTACATAAATATACAATATAGGATTCATTATAAAAAATATTACATTTCATACCTATAGAAATTTGCTATTAAAAAACCTTTGAAATTCACTGAAAAAACATAGGTTTGAGGCCCTATATATAGTTAGGAATTAGCATTTAAAAAACCTATGTAATTCACTGAAAAAACCATAGGTTTCACACCAGTTATAGTTAGGAATTAGCATTTAAAAAACCTATGAAATTCACTGAAAAAAACATAGGTTTCGCACCAGTTATAGTTAGGAATTAGCATTTAAAAAACCTATTAAATTCACTGAAAAAACAATAGGTTTCACACTAGGAGGTCCGTCAGTCTGTCACAAGGATGGTGTCATCAGTGATGTCATGAGTGATGTCACTGACCATGTCATGAGTGATGTAATATGTGACGTCATCAGCAGTGCATTGCAGGCGCGCAAGTTATAGTGAGTCCAACTAACTATAACGTGGGAATTTCAATGGTTTTATGTCAGTAAAATTTCCAGCTAACTATAACTGGTGTGAAACCTATGGTTTTTTCAGTGAATATATATATATATATATATATATATATATATATATATATATATATATGAAACACACCCAATCCAAGAAACTATGAACTCCCACATCCGTCGGAGCACCTTAAGGCGAGGAAAGAGGAGCTGACCCAGAAAATGCAGTGAGCAATTACGTTTTATTCGTGGAAGCTCGCCCTGCCAGCAAAACCTTTCGGCCTTCACACAGGCCTTGGTCACATGACGCCAATGTGGGAGGGGGGACTATTTAAAGTGCAAGTGCAATAAGAAAAGGGTTACAATTGGTCAAAAAAAGGCGTTTAGTAATAGCCATAAAAAGAGGACACAATAACTGCATGAATGCACATTATCCTACTCAATGCTGCATATTAACAAGACCATATGGAATGTTAAAAACGTTTAAAACATGCACTGGAATCTACTAAACAAACACAATAATTGTTAAAAGTGTAGATATCAGAAAATGTTGATAATGAAAATATAATCATTAAAAACAAATAATACACACTGATATTAAAAAGCTCGTAATTATATACATACAAAAACGTCTTTCATAGATGTGCAAAATATGCTAAACAGCAAAAAGTGCAAGTACAGCAGCAGATAACCGACTGAGAGCAGCATTGATGTTCGCTATGTCTCATTATTCTCTAGACCGAGAGAAAGCAGCATTAGAAAAATATAACAATGACTAAATTTATCTAACAGCATGATATCGCCCCAGTGGGCTAATAATCCTTGTATAGACCTGTACATAGAACCCTTAAAGTGCAACAAATGTTAATAGTGAACAGTGAAAATCGTGTATGGTGATTAAAATAGTAAACTACTGGGTAATGAATAATTGTTTTTTAGAAATACATGTGACTAAGTGTACAGATTACAGGCAATGGGATTTAAAACAAGAAGATATATATCTCTCTACGGCAACGTGACTATATTACAAGCAGAAATCCAGATCAGTCACTAAACCCGACGGCCTGTCAGCAGGCTAAGTCATGTATACTTCATATCGTCTGGAATAATATAAAACCACCAATTTAACAGAGTCAGAGGCAGGTGTAGAAATCCTCGGTGGCATTTAGGCCACCTGGGGTCTTACTATTGAATCTCAGGATAGATTTGGTCTCAGTGAGTCGCAAAAGTGCTTCCCTATCACCTCCTCTCCTTAGAGGCCCAATAGTATCCACAACATAGTATTGTAACAGTTCACTCTTGTTACCATGATGTGATTTAAAATGTTGCGCCACAAGGTATGATGCATCACTTGTGTTAATGGCCCTGATGTGCTGGAGTATCCGCTTGTGAACCTGCAATTTGGTACTCCCAACATATCGCAGGCCACAGGGACACTCCAGCACATAGATGGCAAACTCCGTTTTACACGTGAGTTGCTTACTGATTCTGAAGGGAATATCGGAAAAGGGGGTGATTATCTCAGTTTTGTTAACGCCATGCAAACAGGCTTTGCAAGATGCACATTTGTGAAAACCTCTGCTCGAGCTGATCCAATTGACCGGGGCCATAATTTCAGGGCTGGATTTAACCAACTCATCGCCCAAAGAACGGGCTTTCCAGAAAGTAATCAAGGGCTTTAATGGCATAGACTCACCGATAGATGGATCATTACGGATGAGGTTCCAATTTTTATTCACAATTTTCCTCAACGCACTATGCTGTTTGTTAAATTACCAGATCAATCTGGTCTGTTGCTGAGGCTCCTCAATATTGGAGATCCTATTTTTCTTATATGTTAGTGCCTCCTGTCGAGATAGTGCATTAGCTTTGCGAATAGCCTTGTTGATGTCACTTTCCTTGTAGCCTCTCGCCAAGAATCTAATATGGCTGGCTCACTGAGCAGACTCACACTCCTGGTCTGTACTACAAATGCGTCTTATTCTAAGCATCTCCCCGTAGGGGATGCTGCATGTGAGGTGGGTTGGGTGGTAGCTGGTGGCATGCAACAAGGTGTTCCCAACTGGCAATGGTGCTGCTTCCCACGGCCCAGGAAGAAGGGGTCGTGGAAACCCTGAAACGCGTAGGCATCCTAAATAAAACGTGGAACAGAGCGCAGGCTGCACGTGAAAAAGCCGGAAGGTAGAGTGACTTCGAGTGTGCTTCCAAGCTTCAGGGCACTTTGTTTGACACATTTCTACACGACGGCCCGGCCGTGGGAAGCAGAACCATTGCCAGTTATGAAAGAATCTGCAACCAGCTGGCGAGGCAGCAAGTTTGAACTTATCAAAATTGGATCATCAAGTCACTCGGTGCCAAATGAAACCTGCCAATCTGTGACACAAACCTACTATAGGTAATGATAAACTTAAAACTACGGACTGCGCATTTGAACTCAGTTAAGGAACCCTATGTCCCATCATGCATTGTAATGATAGTGAAAATGGTCACGTTACCTGCAAATGAATAAAACCGGAAATGCAAGCATGAGAAGTTGAAATGCTGTTGTTTGTTTAGCCAAGGAAGAAGGGGTTGTGGAAACCCTGAAACGCGTAGGCATCCTAAATAAAACGTGGAACAGAGCGCAGGCTGCACGTGAAGAAGCTGGAAGGTAGAGTGACTTCGATTGTGTGCTTCTAAGCTTCAGGGCACTTTGTTTGACACATTTTCTACACGGCGGCCCGGCCATGGGAAGCAGCACCATTGCCAGTTGGGAAAGAATCTGCAACCAGCTGGCGAGGCAGCAAGTTTGAACTTATCAAAATTGGATCAGCAAGTCACTCGCTGCCAAATGAAACCTGCCAATCTGTGACACAAACCTACTATAGGCAATGATAAACTTACAACTACGGACTGCACATTTGAACTCAGTTAAGGAACCCTATGTCCCATCATGCATTGTAATGATAGTGAAAACGCACATGTTACCTGCAAATGAATAAAACTGGAAATGCAAGCATGAGAAGTTGAAATGCTGTTGTTTGTTTAGCCCAGGAAGAAGGGGTTGTGGAAACCCTGAAACGCGTAGGCATCTTAAATAAAACGCGGAACAGAGCGCAGGCTGCACGTGAAGAAGCCGGAAGGTAGAGTGACTTTGAGTGTGCTTCTAAGCTTCAGGGCACTTTGTTTGACACATTTCTACACGGCGGCCCGGCCGTGGGAAGCAGCACCATTGCCAGTTGGGAAAGAATCTGCAACCAGCTGGCGAGGCAGCAAGTTTGAACTTATCAAAATTGGATCAGCAAGTCACTCGCTGCCAAATGAAACCTGCCAATCTGTGACACAAACCTACAATAGGTAATGATAAACTTAAAACTACGGACTGCGCATTTGAACTCAGTTAAGGAACCCTATGTCCCATCATGCATTGTAATGATAGTGAAAATGGACACGTTACCTGCAAATGAATTAAACGGGAAATGCAAGCATGAGAAGTTGAAATGCTGTTGTTTGTTTAGCCCAGGAAGAAGGGGTTGTGGAAACCCTGAAACGCGTAGGCATCCTAAATAAAACGTGGAACAGAGCGCAGGCTGCATGTGAAAAAGTCGGAAGGTAGCGTGACTTCGAGTGTGCTTCCAAGCTTCAGGGCACTTTCTTTGACACATTTCTACACGGCGGCCTGGCCGTGGGAAGCAGCACCATTGCCAGTTGGGAAAGAAACTGCAACCAGCTGGCAAGGCAGCAAGTTTGAACTTATCAAAATTGAATCAGCAAGTCACTCGGTGCCAAATGAAACCTGCCAATCTGTGACACAAACCTACTATAGGTAATGATAAACTTAAAACTACCGACTGCGCATTTGAACTCAGTTAAGGAACCCTATGTCCCATCATGCATTGTAATGATAGAGAAAACGCATACATTACCTGCAAATGAATAAAACCGGAAATGCAAGCATGAGAAGTTGAAATGCTGTTGTTTGTTTAGCCCAGGAAGAAGGGGTCGTGGAAACCCTGAAACGCGTAGGCATCCTAAATAAAACGTGGAACAGAGCGTAGGCTGCACGTGAAAAAGCCGGAAGGTAGAGTGACTTCGAGTGAGCTTCTAAGCTTCAGGGCACTTTGTTTGACACATTTCTACACGGCGGCCGGGCCATGGGAAGCAGCACCATTGCCAGTTGGGAAAGAAACTGCAACCAGCTGGCAAGGCAGCAAGTTTGAACTTATCAAAATTGGATCAGCAAGTCACTCGCTGCCAAATGAAACCTGCCAATCTGTGACACAAACCTACTATAGGCAATGATAAACTTGAAACTACGGACTGCACATTTGAACTCAGTTAAGGAACCCTATGTCCCATCATGCATTGTAATGATAGCGAAAACGCACATGTTACCTGCAAATGAATAAAACCGGAAATGCAAGCATGAGAAGTTGAAATGCTGTTGTTTGTTTAGCCCAGGAAGAAGGGGTTGTGGAAACCCTGAAACGCGTAGGCATCCTAAATAAAACGTGGAACAGAGCGCAGGCTGCACGTGAAAAAGTCGGAAGGTAGAGTGACTTCGAGTGTACTTCCAAGCTTCAGGGCACTTTGTTTGACACATTTCTACACGGCGGCCCGGCCGTGGGAAGCAGCACCATTGCCAGTTAGGAAAGAATCTGCAACCAGGTGGCGAGACAGCAAGTTTGAACTTATCAAAATTGGATCAGCAAGTCACTCGCTGCCAAATGAAACCTGCCAATCTGTGACACAAACCTACTATAGGCAATGATAAACTTGAAACTACGGACTGCACATTTGAACTCAGTTAAGGAACCCTATGTCCCATCATGCATTGTAATGATAGCGAAAACGCACATGTTACCTGCAAATGAATAAAACCGGAAATGCAAGCATGAGAAGTTGAAATGCTGTTGTTTGTTTAGCCCAGGAAGGAGGGGTCGTGGAAACCCTGAAATGCGTAGGCATCCTAAATAAAACGTGGAACAGAGCGTAGGCTGCACGTGAAAAAGCCGGAAGGTAGAGTGACTTCGAGTGAGCTTCCAAGCTTCAGGGCACTTTGTTTGACATATATATATATATATACATGCAAATTGAGGGGGCGATGAGTCCGTTCTTTACCCATTGTTTCACGTGACATGTGACATTTTAAATAAAAAATGGCCGCCAGTGTTTTGTTTAGAGATTACGACACGAAGGATGTAAATCCGAAACGCGTTTGTCCTAAATAAACTGCTGTTGAGCCACAGAATCCTTGAGGGTGCTATTCTTTTCCTGATTGAAAGAGAAAGGGAAGTTATTGAGCCTGGATTTTTATCGCGGTACGCCACCGCGTTTCTGCACCCGACCACGAAGTGCCCCGCTAATGGCGAATTGAGGAGCGAGATATATATATATATATATATATATATACATATATTATATATAATGTAGTTTTTTTAATCGTTGGAATTATAATTTATTCATTAAATTATATTTATGTTTTGAAGATAATGTTCAAATATGTTTGCATTTATTGCTGTATCTGACTTTTGTGGATATTGGAGTTTTAGAGATAGGGGGTAGAAGTGTGTTAATCTATATTTTTTTGTTATAGTTGTTTAATATACATTTAAGTATAATGTATATTATAAGTCATAAAATAATTGTACATTTCTAGTTTTTCCTTCTATATGTAAATTGTATATTGTGACCTTTTGTATATGCTTAACGAACAATATTTTACATTTGTTTGCATTTATTTAGGAAGGATATTTACAACTGAGCTGACTTAATTTTAATAACTTTCCTGCTATTGCTTACATTGGAGCTAGAGCATAAATCTCTAAAATCTGAAACCAGTACTTTTCCTTTTGTTGCTTATATTGGAGTGGTAGTAGTATATCTGACCTCTTCAAAGTCCTACACTTTTCCTACTGTTGTGCATATCATAGTGGGAATAATTAACCAACTTTTCCAAAGTCTAATACTTTCCTAATTATAGCTTATATATATATATATATAGCTTATAGAAGTGGGAATGGAAAATCTGAGCCCATCAAAGTCCAGCACTTACCTTACTGTCGGTCAGATTGGGGCATAAATGGCGACTTTAAACACTCAAAGTGTATTTTTGTATTGTTTTAATATATATGTTTAATTTTAATCTTAAAGCTTAGCTTAAAGTAATGTTTTTTGTTTTTTAATGTTTGCGATTAATTATTATTAGCATAGGTTAATATTTGTTTCAACAATAACTTATTTTAAAATGCATTTTTTTATATCTGGCAAACATTGTTTTACACTTTTTATGTAATTGTTAATAGTGTATAATAGTTACAATTCTATATACTTACCTATTTCCAAATGTTGTAGTCATTGTCTATATCTATACTTTTTTTGTCAATGTTTTAGAATTTATGTGCAAGGAATAGAATCTTTATATGTGTGTTCTCACTATTATTTGACAATATTTTTGTTGTTGATATTTTCATTGAAGATATTTTGTCATACAGCCCATCAACTGATGGAACAAGAATTAATGTCAGATATGTTTTCAAATTTTACTAACCATAAGCTGTGTGTCATCTGTGTGCTATGATGCAGTTGAAGAAGATGATATCAGTCAACAGCATAAGGTAGATGTTGGAGATAGAAAGGGAGATAGTGAATCTTTGAGGAATTATGATCATTGAGGAAAAGCAAGCAAAGAAGAATGGTGGAAGTGACAGTAGAATCTGTAGTTCTAATGAGGCCCGGGTCTAAATTTCAAATACTCTGGAGTAATCTGAGTGATTTCAGTAATTCTGCATTATTTTTAGACATGTAATTACTGATAATAAAATAATGAGTTTACTCCTGCATGTGTAATCAGAAGTCATTTAGGAGAAATCAACCTTACCTCAAGAGCACTTTTAGCAAGTGAGAACCCCTGCTTGCTTTCACTATTGTGCGTTCTGCTGCATTTAGCATTATTATTCAGTGCAGAAAGCATTCCTGCATTCATTTTGAATGTGAGGGTGCATTTTGCGCTATGAAAAAGTGCTAAATGCCTGGACTAAGTTGGGGGAAAATCCTACCCCAAGAGCACATTTAGAGATAGTTCTTAGCGCAAAATCCATTCTCAGGCCCATTTTGGATGAGAGGGGGCATTTTGTGCCAAGAAAATAGCCCAAAATGCAGTGAGTAAGTTGGGGGAATACCCAACCCCAACAACACATTTAGCACCGGATTACGAGTCTGCCAGTCTTGTTTTGGTGCAGAAGTGGCAGCCTTGCAACCACCACATTACGACCCAAGTAGTAGTGCCGTGTTGGGACGGCTGAATCCATTAGGGAACCATCTTTCCCTAGTGGTGGAATGACAGTCCAGGGGCCAAGCATATTATGACTTTCATCACAGCCACTGATTTCAATGAGGTTTTTGCTCTATGAAAACAGTGCCCCCTTGTGCCTCACGCCTTGTGGATGCAAACAGGGGGGCCCTACATGTGCCCTCCTGTGTGCATGCACAGAAGTTCCAGCATGGCATGGACTTTTTAGTCCATGCTGTTATGGAACTTCATTTGACGTTTCCTTGGTGGTGCCTATTTTAAAGGCAATGGAAATGGCAAAGGAACTGTCTGGCAATGACAAAAAAGTCATTATCGGAAGTGTGGTTTTCCTGCGGGTTTGGTAGTGCGGCAGCGGGGTGGTCCCACCGCCACACCATCAAACTCTTGAATCATGGCAGTTAGTGAGTGTGAGCAGCTGCTCCCCGTCTCTACTTGGAGTCTGTTGCATTTAAGGCTATTTCTTTAACCTCATGCACGTGGGCCGTTTTCCCGATATGCGCTGAGTTTTAAAAAAACCTGCGTTACATGTCGAGCTCAGCTCATCATGTGCGTACGACAGGCATGTCTGCGAAGGTGTTAAAAATACATTCTCACACCCATTTTGGATGCGAAGGGGCATTTTTTCACTAAGAAATAGCTCTAAATGCAGAATTATGTTGTACTCAAAGAGAGGATGGATACTTCATGTAGGATTGATCAAGTTACTTTATTTAAGTTAATTGGTTAAGATAGAAAGGAAACCCCATCAGGAGCAGCTGTCCTGCTGCTCAGCCCTCACTCAACTCACATTCACAGCACAGCAACAAATTACTGTAATTGCGTAATTATGTGGAATTTCGCAGCGTTCTCAAGTAATGATAATTACACCCACCCCTAGATCTATTATAGTGGAAGGGAGAAATAGAGTGAAGGATAGTTCCTTACAATGAATGACAGTGCCCTTTGTAGATGTGGATTCCACCACCACCAGACTATCCTGTTAAGCAGGGATTTCTTTTAGTACTGTTATTTTTTTAACATCTTTATATCAGACTTGGACCATATTTAGAGGCTTCGGCCCTGCTGGCATTATGACAGAAAACCCACCCTTTAAAAAGCCTTATGCATAGGAAGAATGATCAATTACAAGCTAATAGGCTTGAACCGGGCTCAAAACATGATCAAACTCAGCCAAAGTACTACCATTAGTAATAATATTTGATTTAAGAAATGGTAGCATGGACATACTCATTGGGTTCCCACCTATGAATGGTTCTGAAGTCCTTATTAGGATGCTTTTATCTTCTGTGTGGATAGAGGGCTCTCTGCCATATCCTACAAGGTGTAAATATGTGCATATCCCTTTTTCTACTTCTAAACTGTGTGTTGAAGGAGTACCAGCTTACGATGTTACAATAACAGTCTACTCTGTATACAACATTGCATGAAGGCAAATTACTATTCTTGACTACAACTGGTGAGTGGATTGGGCAGAAAGAAAACTATGACTTTGTCAGTTTTATGCCCTTTCAATAATAAAATACACCAATAGTCTATGTCTTTAATAATACCATGAACTATTCTATTGTTTTTAAAGGGAGTAAATTCTTTTTTTGAACACCAAGGAAAGGAAAACTTCTATGAAGTTAATTGAATTATTATATCTGCTTTTCACTATTGTATGTTTAAAAAGGCCCTAATATATAATGAGTCTTGAGGTTAAAAATATATACATGTTCGGTATCTATTGTTTGTTTTAAACCCAAATAAACTACATTTTGTTATTTGATTTCTTTATTTCTATATATTGCCCGACTCAGGACTTTTCAATTTTCATTTTGAATTATCCTCCTTCAAAACACTTTAGCATGCTGTTACACTCATTAAAATATTTCTATCTAGCTTTGGAACATTTTAGTTAGTGCAGTTCTCTAATGAAAAAATTACTTTGCGCATCTGTTCTAAACATTTGTCTGAGCAGAAACATTTTGAATGATTTCTATGGAGACGCTGCACTTGATCGAAATGATTTTGAAAGCAACTCACAAGTAAACTTATACTGGTCTAATAAAAACACACATTTCACAGCTCATTTAATCTAAGATATTGAAAAGAACTGCCAGTGCTCAGGTATGTGACCTGAAGAACTGAAGACTATCTGTTTCTCCGCAAGGGACTAGGAATGTGTGAAAAAATACAGATTCTGCGAGGCAGGGTATTGCTTAACCCTATACTCAAAGTCCCATGACCACTGATTATTTTCTGAAGATTCTTGATCAAAGCAGCAAGGTGCCAGATGAATTCACAATTTGGAGCTTTTATCTGTTAAATTGCATTCTCTGTTCAAGATTCTCAACAATAAGTTTAACAGAGCATAATGCCGGTGTTTCTGTAATGGAATTTTTGAAATAAATATAGATGAGCTGTTTAACAATTCTAAAACATGCTCACGGCTAAAATGTATTTTCACTAAAACATCTTTTATATCGTTTTCACTTGAATACTAACCAGTCGGCAATAAAATAAATGAGAAATATTTTTGCAGAATGTGTGGACGCTATCATTTTATATGAAGGAAGCATCTGTTTTATAATACTTCGTCGTGATGTTTGTTGATACTTCTGTTGAAACGGTACTATTAATGACAAGTGTTGCTCATCGGAGAGAATAATGCTAAACTGGAGAATTTCTATTCCTAACAAGTTACTGTTCTTGTTGTCAAAACAAAGCTGAAATAACCATGCAAGTTGACTAAATATGTGCAGTAAACAAATATTACAATGATAAAGACTCAGCTTTTGTAGGTTCCTTGGGTTGTCATATAGAAGGATAAAGGAGAGAGAGGAGCGTTAGTATAATATAGGAGAAATAACCCTATTGCGTCATGCTTACCATCCATTATTGCGTTACCAGTCAACATTTATTTTTTAAAGGTATTGTAGTGCACTCGCCGTTAACTGAGTGTGTTATTGCTATTCACAAAGGTGTTTTATGAGTAGCATCTTTAGACGTTCAGTGTCTCTGTGCATAAATAGATAGCACAGTCCTATCTTTTTATGTGCAGAGACTCCGCAGTAGTAAAGACACTTCTCGTAAAATACCTTTGTGAATAGCAAACAATTGTAAACTAAAAAGAAAATTAAGTTTACCTTTGTGAATCAGGTCATTAAGGTCTTGCAAGTATTCCAATGCAGAAAAGACACACTACCTAACTATTGTGGTTGAATTGACCTTTCCGAAATCAACAATAGATTGCAGGGTTGAACTGAGAGTTGGTTCCAAAGGTGTGAGAATCCAAACAGCCCTGGGTGCACCAATTTAAAACAATGTGGGCCTGATCTCAAAATATGTTTGAGTAGCACAATTAGGATAGTATTTGCTCTAAATATCGTTTACTACAGTATTATGAAAATGGGATTTTGGAACTGGTAATATGTGACAAGAATGTTCATGCACATTTGCTGTGTGGCATTTTGTGGTGTTGTTAAAGTGTTCTGCTGTCTTTTTGTGCTGCATTATTGTAATGTGAATTTGTTTTGCAGGGCTGCGGTTTTCGTTGTGTGCTCTGTTTTAACAGTTATTTTGTGATATGCTATGTTATGTTTTATTTGTGGTGATATGTTGCTTTGTGTATGGTGTTGTAATATGTTTAGCTGTTTACTTTAGATTTGTCAACACACACTGTTATATTGAAAGTTTCTGTGACAAGCAATTATTTGCCATTTTCTAAGGTGGTAAAATAGTGCTGTTACAGCTCTTAACAACTTAGGTCACTGGTCATACACAAAACTCCTGATGTTATAAATGTGCCAGTGTTACATAGCATGCCTTGATTCATGGTTTTAAGGGTTTATCGGTGTAAACGTTTTATTGCTTCTGGCATCAGAGAGCTTCTTTTTCTTTGACAGGTATTTAGGAGTGCTGAAATGAAAGGCCTTGTTCGTTAAACTAGCAAGTTTAAATTAACATTTATTTTAGAGGGAGCCATGGAAGATCTCTTAGCATAGTGTTGATATGTCCCCTTTGCAGTTTCTAGCTACCAATCCTGCATCAGCATGCAGAAAAAGTATGGGAGGTGCAATTCTGCATCTGGGAAACCACCTTCATTAGCATTTTTTTAATCAATTCTGTTTAAGTTACTGGACTACATGTAGTAAGTAATTTAAGGCACTGTGTGGTGGAAAAGGTATTTATTACCTTCCATTGAAACTTTGCCCCTTTCAAAACATTTCTGAATGTTCCTCTGTGTGTAATCTACTGTGAAGAATGAAGAACAGTGAGTTGGCTTTTCCTAGAGGCTTGGAAGATGTAAGCTAGCTTTGCATCAATAATTCTCATCTAATGTATAGAACAAGAGAAATTCCACACTTACCAGACCAAGACTGAGATTTTGTCACATTATCCAGTTTTAGGCACATTGCAAAAATACATCTTCATGAGAGTATAAACTGAGGTTAAGCTGTTTTACTCCTCATAGCATCTCTGTGTACATGTTCAACAGTAAGAGGGTTATAATAGATCATTGAGGTACTACAAAAGTGTTGAGTGGTTGAAGTAGCGGTTGTCAATACATATTTTTATTGTCTGTTTTGAGAGCTCTTGAACCATTTCATCACTTTTGTAGAATGGCTCAGATCATGCTATAGTCAATGGATTTGAATTCTACAGTGAGAGCTAGAAAAAAAGGAGACAAGATTCAATCAGGGATGCTTAATGAATTTCTCAATGCATGAGGTGTTACTCATTAGTACTGTGCCCTGGTCAAATCCCGGACTGGAAGTCCCCTATGGGCTTATTTTCTGTCAGGTAGTTTTGCAATTGATTTGCTTCACAGCTGTCAAGGATTATGGTTGGGTGATGTGTCTCTAGCTATTAGGGGCTGTTAGGTCATGGACAGGTTTTTTCAGTAGGAACTTCACATGGCCTGCTTTAAGGCGTTTAGGACTCTGCCCTGTAAGAGTAGTCATTGGTTATATTGAGCCAGGTTGTCTTTATGTTGCTGATAATATTTTATTGCTAGTGCATTGGGCTTTGGGTCATTAAGAATAAGGACAGTGTAGCATTTTCAACCACCTTGAAGAGTGAGATACTGTCTATGTGTTCAGAATTGTTGGCAATTTAACTTTTGCTTGTCACAGCCAAATGGTTAAATGTTTTGCGTGATAATTTGTCCATTTTGGAGTATTATATGTTTTGTTTTTCCATATTTTAAATCATGTCTGCTATGTGACAACTGAATATGTAGCAGAATGAACATACATTATGATATGATTTCAACCTGGATGATTTGTGAGAGGAGAAAATTAGCCTTGGTGTTGTAAAATATGTTTTTGTAGAAACTCCTTGATTGTTTGCGGGGTAGGAGAAATATTGAGAAGGAATGTATTTGCCAATTTTTCTCAAGTCATCTCTTATCCTTTAGGCTCTCAAAATACCAGATATTTTGGAGAACTTTTGGTTTCTTCATAATGGGTCAACAGTGTCTAAGGGAGAGGCCTAAGTAACCAAAGTCGTAAACTGTTGGTTCTTACTTGATGGGGTGGTGTTTGTGAGGAACATTAACCCTGTGATCTCTGAGTTAATTTAGTTTTCCCATTGTACAAGCCATTTCACTTCTGGGTTGACCATTTATTTTGCAAGACATTAGAAGAAATTAATCAGTTTGTTAGCAGAAACATTAGTAGATAGAGGTTTGTGAACATGGCGAGTTTTGTTGACTTTTTGGGTCAGAGGATAAGAATGAGAGTTGTGCTCGATTGTATACTGTCAGAAATTCTTTTTGACCAGTACCTGCTGGTTTTATCTGAAGTTTCCAATGCAAACTGAAGTCAACCATATTTGTGTCAAAAGTTGTGAGTGTGATACATGTTTTAAATGAACTGCTCAGAGAATTATTCAGTGTTTTTACCAAAATGATCATAGATTTAGTATACCCGAGTGCTCACAGGGCTTACATTTGAAGTTAGCTTTCATAAGTTTGGAGATTTTTGAAGACAGTACTTTTTTTCAAAAATGGTAATATATTTACATTCCAAAGATCTGGGAATCTGCTCACTTTACAGAGGTATCTTTGTAGTTTTCAAATCAAGTGGATGAACCATATATATCAATATAGGTTTTGACTCAGTTTGTGTTCATTTTGCAGTATAAAATTGTACTGTAGCATGCAATTAATTAGAAGGTGTTAGAGGGTTGGTTAAGTCTAAATTTCACAACACAGTTGGGTTTGAGATTTTTATTTTGACATGGTTAATCTTTGCATTCTTAATGACCTGCAGTATGTTGATTTCAGGGGACCTATCATCCTTTTTCAAAGGATACTTTGAACTACCTGTTGCTGGCTGGATCTCTGCTCTATCAGAAGTAGAGTTAGGGACAGCAAAGGCCAGGTGGTTCGGCAGGTTGGTAAAGTATGGTTTCTTTGTAGTTCTAAGTCATTTGCTTGGGTCATAATCTTTCCAGTATTATATTCTAAAAGGTAATACTAAAATGAGTGTGGTTGTTCAATTGTGTTGTTATCTTCAGGCCATAATGGTGTTTTGAAAGCTTTGAGAAATATGGAAACCTTGCCTGAAAGGCAATTGAGGGTGAAGTGAGGAATTATACATTGTATTTGGCCCACAAATAGGGTAGTAAATGCTTCTTAGGAAAGAAAAATCAAGACTCTTTTTTAGGTTCTCTATCAAAAATAAATTTGTTTTGTATTTTGGACTCTTGTAAGGTGCAAGAGACTCCCCTGTGTCTCAGGGCAAGAGAATATTTTAGAGAGAAGGAAATCAAATGTTACGTAAAGGAGATCTGTTGTAGTGAACAGAGAGGAACACACACCAAAATGAGCACCAGGTTCAAAGAATAGGGAAAGTCAATTTGAGAACTGCCCAATAATACTACATGGAGAGGTGGTAATAAATTAAGAAGCAGTTAGAAATGTTACTCCTACCAGTAGCATATAATTGATGGGGTGCAAATGTAAAGTACCTCATTACAGCAAGACGCTACTATTGGACATTACTAGACAGACAAAATGTTCTGAATAGATCTGTAGTAGATAAAGAATAAGATGCAGCAGGTGTCAAGAAATAGAATTGTTGATCTTCTGGAGTGGGAACCACCACCTCCCTGGGGCAAAAATGAAATAAAACAATAATGTGGGGGAGGGTCTATGGCCTCCATCGCCGCACCCGGTGACCGTCACCTCCCTGGGGCAAAGAAGTGAAAAGTGATGAAGGGGGCCTGATGGGCCCCTCGCAGGCCCAGGAAATGCCACGTCCCCATCAAGTGAATTAAGGGGAAGCCCTTATAGCCTCCCAGTAGCTCGAATACTACTACCTCCATGGGGTAAATGTGACAAATGTGGGAGGCCATGTGGACCCCTGCAGCCCAGGGGACCAACTCCCCCCTGTGCTATACTGGGGCTGAGCTGCCCCTGCAGCACAGGAGGCCACCACTTCCCCGGGGCTTTAATAACAAAGGAGGGGGGCATGCTTCCTCCCTCGTGGACCCCTAGATGGCCTACCCCCATGACATTGCAGTTTTCTCCCGCCAAGGCATAGCAAACATGCTCTGCTGTTATCAAGCAGGACCAGAAATGCTCTCACTTGCTAAAAGCAGAGCATGTCTGTTTCTCTGCCCTCTGACAAGTGAGCAAGGAATCAAACGCATTGCTTTGAGATCCAGACAGCAGCATGTAAACAGCTCCCTGGCTCTTAAAGGAATGCAGGCTACTACAGGAGGTGGGAAGCTGACAGGGACATGGCCAGGCCCTGGGAATGGGTTACCTGGAGCCGATATTAGCCCAGTGAGGAGGCCACGTGGGCCCCCTCCCCACTTTTTAAAAATATATAAAGGCCTTGGGGAAGGGGTCCTCAGGGCCAAAAACGTCCCTGAGGGGGGGCAGATCAGCCCCCTCCCTTTAAAGAAATTTGTAAAAAAATATAAATAAAAAAAAGACCAGGCCCTGGGGGATGGGGTTACCTGGGCAAAATATGGCCCAGGAAAATTGAATATAAAAAATGGCCAGCCATGGGGGATGCAGTCCCAGGGGCCCAAAACAGTCCCCTAAAAACTAAACTAAAAGTTAAAATCTGGCAAATCGTCAGAGTCACACACAACAAACAATGAGAGGAGCGTCTGAGGGCAGGTTTAACGACCGGCCAAGTACATGCCCCAAACACAATATTATAACAACAAATTGTACCTGGGAGTCATACAGAGTAAGTCAATCAAATGGATCACACAACCAATACTACGCAGACAACACCCGTGAGAACACCGTGCATGCTGGTTTATGCAGGCCAAGTCAAGGCTCAAGAGCATATGGAGAAAAATGTTCCCATCAGAAGCCACACTGTACCGCCCTCTTTCTCATCATTTGGGTTCTCCTTACCCAGGAGACAAAACGGCCGGTCTGATGTAACCGTGACCGAAAGATGTGACAAGTGGGTAGTATGTATTATACAAAAATTAAGGTGGCTACTGAAAAAAGCAGTGTATAGTGGTAGGAGTGAAAAAGTGAGGGGTTTTAATAAAATTAGGTGAATCGGGTAGAAAAACGAATTTTATTAGTATCTCCCAATCCCTAGGGTTAAAAAGCAAGTGCAAGTGCGGGTTTGAAATAATAACCGTAATAACCACCATCAAGTACATGCCACCCAACCCTAACTTTTACTACGACCAGTCTTTTTTATGGCAGTGCCAAGGCAGAAGTCGCGGGAAGAGAAGAGGCCAACAGTCAGTGAATTGGGCACCGGACACCACGAGCAACAGAGGGGAGCAATCCTAGAAGAAACAAGTCATCTTGTGGTGAATCTCAGCACCCGGACACTTACACCCACGGAGACCTCAGTCCTTAACAAAGGACTTGGATTTGTTCCTACCAATGAGGGAGACCCCTTTAATTTGAGATGTGAACTGGAATCCTTCTATAGGAAGGTCCGCTTACATTTTTTCTTCAAGTCGACTAATGACAACAACGATTTGGAAGACCCTTCGGATCGAAATACAGGCCTTAGACCTAAATCAACATACATGCCTCTCAACCATCAAGTTCCAGCAAGGGTCTTAGCTTTTGAGCAAGCAGTCACTCATGACATCATGAACGTGGACCGAACTAATAAAAGGACCTTCTCCAATATGTCCAGAACAGAAAGGTTGGCACTCGTGGCTTTGTCTAAAGACAATAACATCACAATCAAACCCGCCGACAAAGGCGGTGCCATAGTCATACAAGATACTGATACTTACCATAGAGAGTGCAAACGGCAACTGAGTGACTCTAATGCCTATCGACTACTTACGGAGGATCCTACCATGAGAATCTCCAACGATATCAAAAGCCTGATTGAGGAAGCATCCTGCGAGGGGTGGATCACATCTCAAGAAGCCAGATACCTTAGTACGGCACACCCTGTGGTCCCTTACTTCTATTGCCTCCCAAAGATACATAAGGAGAAAAGACCCCCTCCGGGCCGCCCGATTATTTCGGGGATTGGTTCTCTACTTGAACCATTATCCACCTTCGTGGATTTCTTTCTGAAACCATTAGTGAAAGATACACCTACGTACTTGCAAGATACTGGTGATGTCCTCCGACTCCTGGCAGAGACCGAGTTCAACGTCGAGACTGACCTATTGGTGAGTTTCGATGTTGAATCTCTCTACACGTGCATCCCGCAACAAGAGACTCTGGACTGCATAAGACATCTACTTGAATCCAAACCACCGGGCACTATTACTCCAATACCCTTCATCATGGAATGCGCCAGATTGGCTATGATGGAGAATTACTTTAAATATCAGGACGACCTCTACCTCCAAGTCTCCGGAACATCAATGGGGAGTGTCTTTGCCCCAAGCCTGGCAAACTTGTATATGCACCAATTCGAGCAAGACTATGTTCTAAACCACAGCAACCCTTTCTTTCGTCAGGTGCTGCTGTGGCGCAGATATATTGATGATATCATTGTCATTTGGAGAGGCACTGATCTTGATGTCACTGAGTTTCACACGTGGTTGAATTCCAGAAATCAATACCTCCGGTTCACAATTGAGTACAGCAAAGAAAAGCTACCATTCCTAGATCTGCTCATCTTTCCTGGAGAGGGAGGCTTGCAGAGTCGACTATATAAAAAACCCATGGCACGGAACTCACTACTGTCATACCGGAGCTTCCACCCGCAGTCACTACGTGACAACTTACCTGTGGGTCAATTTCTGAGGGTTCGGAGAAATTGTTCCTCGAACGTCCTGTATGAACAACATGCGAAAGAACTGTCACTGAACCTGAAGAAACGTCACTATCCTAGTCACTTGGTACGTCGGGCTCACAGAAGAGCATTTAACAATAACCGTCAGGCATTGATTGAACATCAACAAAGTAAGACACCGTCTGATAGGATTACAATGGTACACACGTTCAGTACCTTATCCAATGTGGTCAAGAAAACGGTACTGAAGCACTGGAAGATCCTTAACACAGCATCCAGTGACATACCCAGACCGTTATTCGCCTTTAAAAGAGGGCCAAGTATCAGAGATAGCCTGGTTCATACCAGACCCAAGACACAAAGAAGAGAAACTATTACTACTCTTGATACCATCTGGAACACCACCCCGGTCCGGGGGCACTACCCGTGTGGTAGTTGTACTGTGTGTCCACAGACTCAGAAGACCCTTTCCATTGACATCAGCACATCCAGACCCTGGAAATTGACTAATCACACGAACTGCAACTCGGAGAGATTGATCTATATGATCACATGCCCCTGCGGTCTGGCATATATTGGACACACTACCAGGAGAGTCAAGCTGCGGATCAGTGAACACAAGAGCACGATACATTGTAGTAAACAATCCACCTGCCTAACGAACCACTTTCTAATCAAGAAGCACAAAGCAGAAGACTTGAGGTGGGTGGTCCTTGAACAACCCTTCATCCCAACACACATCACTGATGTTTCACGGTTCCTGTTCATCAAGGAACAACGGTGGATTTTTAAATTGAAAACTGATGTGTCAGGGTTGAATGATAACATCCCATGGGTATCCATATAAGCAGCTTGTATCAGCTCTCAAGTACTTACCATCATGCACTGATAACTCTGAGAACTCTATGCCCCCTCCATATAGTTTCCTGCACTGTACAGTACCTAGGCTTTCCCGAGTAACCACACATTGTACAGCCCTTGGCAGGAATCTTCAATACCGCCTCTATCTTTGCGCTTGGACCAAGAAATGTAAACATTCTCCAGATATGGTTCTATTCTCCTAGAGCCTCATCCAAGAATTGCTCTATCTATATAGACCATGATTTGACACTTCGTGGGTCATGTTTTACATTTCATTGGTAGTACACATTCCCTGAGTTTTTCTTTTCTTTTCAAGATTTGTAACCTTTGTAAATACCCCCTTTGAACTGTGGTTTCTTCTGTCTTTTTACTCTAAATCTGACATCTCAACAGCTGTGTAAATCAGGCATATAACGTAATTAATAGCACCTGTTTAATGTAATCGCGGTATGTTTACCCTTTCATTGGCATCAGGGCGCGCTCGTTCTTTGCATTATCGCCGTTATAATACATGCGGCGCTTCAGTAGTCTGAGCATGCGCAAAGACGTTCCATTTACTGTAGGCGCGCTCATTATCACCCTGCGCATGCCCCGGTTTGAGACTATAGCGCGTCACGAAATGTCTTCCTGGGACGCATGCGCAGTGTACAGTTTTTGCGCATTACATGACCGGAACGAGGAGGAGCAGCTGATTATCGTTACGCTACTTCTGCCAATTAGCATAGGTATTTAAAGCGCGTCTCACCTCCCCTCGTTGCCTCCCCTTCGGCTTGTGGGCTTAGCCGAGAGGTACCGACGGAGAGGTGAGTGGCCGCACCGCGCTAAGTTTGTCATTAGTCTGTAACTTTGTCTTGTAGAGATAATGATGGTTAAAGAAGCGGTTTTGTTACAAGTAAGAGTTACTGCAAAACCGGCTCGATTACTCACCATCGGTTTGTTGCCCTGCTGAACTACTGAGGCGCTGGGCTTCAGATTTTGCTTTGCCTCGCTAGTCAAGCCAGAGGCTATACTCTTTCTTTAGAACAAGCCAAATTAGAGAGCCAGTTGAACCACTTGTTTCATGTTTTATCCTAAATGCTGCAGTATATTCTAACTGACAGCTGCATGCATATTGGGGTATTTACAAAGGCACTCATCATTTTGGGCTAAATAGTGGGATTTTTACATTATTTGCCCTATCAGTCAGCATCTTTTGTAATGTTTAACTAACATCTATGCCTTCCCTTAATTTTGTCCTCCATGGTCCTGTGGTCGTGGTGGGTAACTAACAACCAGTTGTTCATATGCACAAACTTTTGAGACATAGTACTGACTAAAGATACATACCAGATCTTTTTAGTCGCTCCGGTCCACATGTTTACACATACATGTTTGTGCCTAGAGCGGGGCCTCAATCTCCGAGCCGTTGCCGGGTGAGGTGAGGCTTGACTCCCACACACTGTTGGGTAAGTCTTTTTTTCATTATTCTTGACTTCGCATTCAGAAATTTCTGTGGTTTATTTTTTTGCAACCTGTGATAAATTAGAGTGGCTGGTCTAAATTGGCCAGGCCGTGCTGAGTCTCACTTTGGTCCTTATGTTATGTAACCCCATTTGGGGCTAACTTGTCCTGTAAGTTTGTTATGCTACAAGAATGCATAGTAGTTTTTTTCTTTTGTTCTTTTGCTTACAGGACTGCATCCTCTATCAACAAACGGTTCAAGAGGATACGAAAGGACGGTCCTAGTGACCACAGTTTGACAGTCTAAAACTCCTGGTCTGTCATCCACACGTTTTACACTAACATCAGAGTGTACCTTTGCAGTAGCAACATCTTGCAATTGGCCCTGAAGAATGCCGGTGTAGTATCACCTAGCGGCAGAAACATGTTGGCCTTTTCCATTACACAGCAAAGTAGACAGTGATTTTTTCACACTGTCTTGCATCTCTTTTTAATCTGACGTCCAGGTGAACACCAATAAAAAGTTGTTTTGTCTGCCTTGACCGTCATTTTATATCACTGATTCACTTTTCATTTTTGCACTGCACTGCACCAGCACCGCCCAGTGGCATGGACACTTCTATTGTATGAGCCATTACTGTGTGCTGTCTAGCCAATTTCTCTAGGCTCTGACACACCAAGTTGGTTCTAGACGTCCTACATGACGAGGCTCCGCCAAATGGGTGGGCTGATAGGATATCTACTATACACTTAGTGTCTAGTGACCACTCTGGTCTGGTTCAGTGCAATTCAAATACGCAGTTTCTAATGAGGACCTTGTAGACTTGGCAGTTTGTTTCCTAGACCTTCCAACTCTTCTTGTTTTTTATAGTTTCAATAGGGGTTATCAGAGTTGGGACGGTCTATAAATATAATCCCCTTGACCCTCCTCAAATAGTTGTTTTTCTATCTCCATACTGACCTCAAGGCACAGGTCAGGATCGGGACAGGCGGGGAAGTATCAGGACCTATTCAAATAGGTAGAGGGGTAAGACAGGGGTGCGTTTTAGCACCCCTGCTTTTTATCATTTATATCAATGGCCTTGCTAAATCCCTAAAACAAGTGACTACAGATGTGCCAATTATCCAGGGACAACCATTACCAGTTTTATTACATGCAGACAATGCAGTTCTTATGAGCCGCACACCTAAAGCCCTCCGCTCACTTATCAACACTTTTGTTCAATATATGGAGGGCTTAGATCTGCGTGTAAATTTAAAAAAATGTTTTATTATGGCATGTGGGCCTGGGAAGCGGAAGCTCAACACTATACATGTGGGGACACATAAATTAGAATCTGTGAGCACATTTCCATACTTAGGGTTGGTTTTCGCTGCGAACGGCTCATTGGAATGGGCACTTGGCCCACGCCACGGGCAAGTTCTCGAAAGCCACCAATTCTATTTTGAGCTTGTCACGGCCAAAGAAAATAGGCGCCACTAGAGCTATTTTAAAAAATGTTAGGCTACCGTGTGTACCTGTAGCAACATATGGGGCAGAGGTTTGGGGTCTAGGGACATGTCCCAGCATTCAACAAGAGGAAAACCGGTTCTGTAGAAGAATGCTGGGCGCCCCAATCTCATCCTCTGAGTTCATTTGTCATAAAGAATTAAACCTGCCTTATACATGTGATTTTATGAGAACTAGACCAGCTCTATTCTGGATTAGGATCTGGAGGAACAATTCAGCTGCCCTAACTCAGGATATTATAAAAAACTGTCTTAAATGCGAACAGGGCTTAGCTATCCCCTGGCTCGCGGGAGTTTCAAAGACATTGCATGCCGTGGGTAAGCGAAATCTTTTCTCCGATCCACTTAGGATCGAGCCTAAAGATACGAACGAGGTCAAACAAGCTCTATATGCATTTTATAACTCAAAAAGAATGGGAAGGGAAACACTTAAATCCACCGTTGTGACATACATGGGGATGAATTGTGTAGAGAACCACTTCCACCCTACCTCACTCTCCCCATGACAAACTGGGAAAGATCATTGTTATTCCACCTTAGGGCGGGCTCTGTGACATTTTTATTGGGTTTCCCTTTGGGTTAATAACATACAGCACACTATAACCCATGTCCGTGCGACAGTACAAGTACACAGAATGATTTGCACTTCCTATTTTTCTGCAAATTTTATTTAAAGTATATCAACTGGTTTTTGACCCCATATTTTAGAAAAAGAAGACCTCTCTCTTTAGGGGAGTCCTATTTAACGTTGCTTTCACTGGTTACAGATGAACTAACTTTTCGCACAAGCACTTTTTTGAGACTGATATCTCGCGTACGCAAAATGATGGAAAATCCCTAAAAATATGACCTATGAGAGCTGTAACAAAATGTTTTGATTATTATCACTGTACTTGATTTACTTATGAAATGGTACTGTTAAGTTTTATTGTTGTACTTTTATGGATTTTATGAAATTCCATTAAAGGTCTTTTGAAATGAATTTAATTGATATGTGAGATGATCATACAGACTATGAATCGATAAGTGAGCAGGTGTGACAGCCTTTGTATAGGTATATACCTTCCTTACCTCTAGTTAAAAAACGTCTTTCATTTCTAACAATTTGTAGTAGACAATACCCCTAATAAGGTGAATAATATCTCAGAAACACATAATTCATTTACGTATGAACACAATACCACATTTTGCTATCCTAATTTGTCCTTAGAACTTTGGTTCTAGACATAGCAAATATAAGTTGTGTGAATGTTTACGGAGTTTTGATTTCATTATGTCTTGCACTCTGTCCAACCTCTTTGACATCTGAAATGTATTGTGTAGTGTTTAGAGGTTATAATAATTCCTTCATGAAATATGATTGATATAGTTGTGAAACTTTGTTTTGAAATGGAAATTGGTCCAGGTACAAAGTTTGTAATTTTAGTTTCTTATTTAGTACCATTCACTCTGCATCATGGTAGCGTGACTATGACATAAAGCCCATACCTTTGTAGTAATAATGTTCACCTAAATTCTGATTTGCAGTTTGGACTTGTCATATCTTGTTTTGCATTTTGGGTTAAATGTTCAAAGGCCACAGCTTTGCAATCTGGTAACATCAAGTAGAGGAGTCATTCTGAATTAATTTCAGTGCTAGTGGTGAATTCACAATGTTCACAATTATGGTTCCATTTATAAGATAAACCAAATTATTCATTGAAATTCACATCCTCTTCCTCGAATAGTCCTAGCATTACCATTAAACATTCTGAGAATCCTACTAATTCAGTACACTACTCTGCCTTTTAGACCTTTCTGCAGCTCTATCGGTGGTATTTTGCCTGTGTTTACCTCCATACAGACTACAGACTGACATGGAAGTATAATTTGGATAAGAATTGACTCATACACATATGAACCTTGAAGTGGGTCTTGAACGGGAACCAGTACTAACTTGTTATACA
Organism: Lissotriton vulgaris; assembly: GCF_964263255.1. Taxonomy (NCBI): domain Eukaryota; kingdom Metazoa; phylum Chordata; class Amphibia; order Caudata; family Salamandridae; genus Lissotriton; species Lissotriton vulgaris. Next base: position 403,595,876 of record NC_141700.1, read on the forward strand.
CAGCTCTGGCAGGCATTTTATTATCCTCTAATTTATTGTAACAGCAGTTAAATATAGCCTGCTGTATGGAGAAGACAAAGTGTTCTTCTACTAATAAGTACAGAGCAAACGTTTCTCAGTTATCATAATTTTATTTTTCACTTTTTAAGTACAAGTCAACGGACTGTGTTTTAATCTTGTAGTGAGTGTGCCAACAACATATACAAACATACTTTGGATTTTTAAGAGCACACTATGTAAAATGTTGTAATCTCTTCTTCAAAGCTATCAACTATAATACCTGTGTCCTGTTCTGCATCTCTTCCTGTGATAAACTCTTCATTATCAGTAGAGTCCTGTTCTGGGCAAAATAAATTAAACTGTACATCATCAGAAACCTTTTTTTCCTCTGCCACAGTACCATGCAAAAGTGCTATATTTATTTTTCCTAAACAGAAAGCAGGAGGTTTTACATAGTACAGCCTACTAACTAAAGTTTGCATTGTTGAGAGGTGTACAGCTTATATCTTGAAATGATAACAGGCGCTTTGAGAAGCCACCTTTGATAAACAAGGTAGTGAGTGTCCCTCCAAATGTGTATGCTTTCTAGCCGGCAAAGGTTTCCAATCTTTGCAAAGTACTTATTTTGCATTTTAAACTTCACCTTGAAAAGATATGTAGAACTTTATTTAGTATATAAATAGATTGCTGTTGAATACTACACACACTACCACAATTCCATTTGTATAGAGGGTCTGATTAAGCCTTCCTGTATCTCTTCTCCAATACCTTTTCCTACATTTCTAGATACCATCACATTATATCAAGAGGCTTAATTTTATTTATAATCAAAATGAAAAGCTTACTCTACAAAGCAAAAGCCTTATCAACTACCCCTTAACTTTTTCTTTCTGTTTCAGTGCCTCTGTCCTTCTTCTATACTTTTAAAAATGTCTCAGTAGATTTACTACCACTCTACTACAAAGATTCCTGGCTCTGATTTCCTTAAGCGTTTTATGTTTCCTGGTTAAGATGTCTCCATTTTTGTTACATTCTTTTATGTTCTTGTAATATAGATATTGTCCACTCTTATTCTTTCGCATAGTTTGCTTTTTACATTAATTTCTTTGTAAAATTTACAGGTGTCCACATATATTTTTAAGAAATGGCTTGGTCCTCTTAACCGTAGCTCTTTTTTCTTTCCCCACATTTCTTCATTTTCACCCTTTTGTGTCGCAGTTCTGCAAAGATACTGTAGTTGCTTCTGTTGCTTTTTACTCGAGCTTTTGTAGGCATTTTAGCTGTCAGTAGTTATGTAGATATTGTTCTGTAAAAAAGAAGAATATTTTAATCTTCACTCTAGCTAATGTACCAACTACTTTACTACTAACTTTCACATAATAGAAAAACAGTTATTATGTTATGCTGCAGTTTTAAATCTACAGATGAACCTAGCTATATAACTACATGCACTTACTTCAATATACTAAACTCAAAGCAAATATACCAAACTTTATTTATTAGTTACCTTTTAACATTAGAGCACCCTCTCATACATGCACCATATCTCACTTCTCCGTTATACATGGTGAAATACAAGTTTATCTATTCTATAGTAAACTTTAAAATGAACATCAACCTAAGTGTAGAAGTACTTACAGGGTCTCACCACTGTAAATCCGAAAACAAAATATAAGAGCTATGTGTGTGTCTCTCCACCACTGTGTCATTGGCGGATACAGTATCTCAGTACTTTTTCACTAAGATGTATGTGATTTTTATTTTGGGAACAGTGCATATACAAATCTGCACATACAACTATACCACACCATATAGCTCACTAATTTTTTTGCATACATGCAAAGAGTGTGTGACAGGATGCATATATAATTCACCAGATGGTTCTAAAGGACTCCATATTGCTCACTAACACTTATAAATATATGTATTTGTGGTTGAGTACATAAATACTCCCTGGATGATTGCATGAGTGCATAGGTAGTGCCTAGGTGATACCCTGAGGATACATGTAGTACCTGCATGATTCCCTGAGTATCTGAGAACCCCATGGGTTGTTCTGTATCTGCATACTTAGTGCCTGCTTGTTCATGAGTATATCAATACTACAGATGTGTGGATGAGTGCATCAGTAGTGCCTGAATGATTAAATAAGTGTATGAATTATACCTCATTACATGAATAGATAGCGATGGGATGATTAAATGAGTGCAATTCTAGTGCCTGGATTATTTTAGGAGGGCAAAGCTAGTATATATGTGATTTATAGAGTGCATGGATAGTGCATACATGATTGTTAAAGTTCATTCACAGCATCTAGCAGATTGGATGTGTGGATGAGTAGTACATGGCCGCTGCTGATGTGTTTTTGGTTGAGTGTACAGGTAATGCCTGGGTGTTTAGATAAGTACACAGGTAGTGCCTCAATAACTGAGTACATCAGCAGTGCCTGACTGTTTAGATGAGTGTCTGGGTAATTGCATGAGTCCATTGTTCAAGCTTGAGTGATTGGAGGAAAGCAAGTGTACTGCTGGGGTGATTGTGATAGTGCATGAGTAATTCGTGAGTGGTTTGATGAGTGCATGGGTTGTTACTGAGTATTTTGATGAGTGCATGGGTTGTACATAGGTATTTGGATAAGTGCTTGGGTTGTACCTGAAGTTTTGAAAGACTACATAGGTACACCCTTGGTGATTGTATAAGTTAATGGTTAGTGCCTGGGTGATTGGATGCATGCATGGAAAGTGCCTGCATAGTTCAATGCCTACATAATTAGTACCAGCATGATCACAAGTGTGCATGTGTAGTGCATGAGTGATTCAATGCATTTCTGAGTACTGATACACAACAGTTGTGACTATATCTGTGACTCATTGTTTAAGTCTTTTGTTCAGGATCAAATTACCTGTTTTAATGTATCTATACTTTTCCAATGATCTTTGTGTGAGTGAAGTCTAGATCTCACACTTGATATATAATTGGTTACATGGCTCTCTAGGATCATACATTGCCCTGTTACTCAGCGTGCACCTGCATCAGTAAGTTTCTAAAACTTAAAACAACAATTTTCACTTTTTTAAGGTACAAAAGCATTTCTTAATGGCATCCCAGGATGCAAATAGCATAGATCTGTCTGCTCTGCACATGCTTCTTAGGCATTTAAAATATTGTCATTTTTAAAGGCATTGCTAATTGTAACTTTCAATAGTACTGACACCTTAAACACATACCCTCTGCCACATACAGTTTATCTGATATATGTTTTTCATTTCACTATGGTACCCTTTTTTATCAAACTTACAAATGCATCTTTATTTCTTATGCCAAATATCTAAACAAATAAAATGTTATGTGCATACCAGTGTTCGCAACTTATATTGTTATTTTAGCTCTTTATGGATAGTTATGAAACTGTTAAGATTTGTAAAAATTAAGCACAACATTGGTACATCACACTCATACAAAGCAACTATAAAATGTGAACCACTTCAACTTTCCACTCTATGATTATAAGAAAGGCAGCAAATGAAATCATCATGTCTTTCATTTTAGACTACTCAATCTCCACTTGTGAATGGTTAGCAGCAGTTAGCCCTCTCTCTTGCTTTCAAAATTAGATTCCTGTCTCCACATGTTCACAATGTTTTAGTGATCATCGAGGAGAAATTGTGAAAATAAACAGGAGTCCAAACTTATATTTAGCGTCAGTTTTGCAAAATGTAACCCCTTCCCTGTGCATGACAGAACCACGCCGTCATGCGGCATGGGCGGCGTGTGCTCATGACGGCTTGGTTCCGTCATGCTGCGACCGCTCCACCCATGAAGCACTGATTTCCCACGATGGCGGGAAAATTAGTGGGCGAGGATGAGCACACGCCGCCCCTGGCTCATAACGGCGTGGTTCTGTCACGAGCATGGCAGCACCACGCTCTCCCCCCAGCTCCGCGGCCGAATTACCACTATGGCCAGGGGATTAAATACTAAACAACAGTTTATTACATAGTCCTGAATAGAAAATGAAAGTTTACCATTACTAAATTTGTGTCATAACTCCTCAACTTAATAAACAACATTCTGTTTCTTTAATACCCGTCACCCCAATACACACTTAGTTTAGTTTATCTAACAACCCAGTGGAACTGATAGGACACAAGTTAGCAGCACGTTCTAGAAGTAAAGAAAACACCTCCATTATAACTGATTTTCATTTGGAAAACTACCTCATTCAGCTCCCGCCTCCTTCTGCCTGCTATTGCTTATTCATTTAAAAATGCTTAGGGTGTGGATTGCTGATCACAACTATGTTTATTAGGCTAAAGAGGCTTCAAAAAAGAGAGGTATTGACAGGGACTTTGGTTTGCCAAATGTGGACATTACTTGGTTTGGCCAGAGAGAGTTAAAGTTTTATCAGTTGTTGGCTTTGTTTAAAACCAGTGTGGCTTGCCGAGCTCCTCACCTCATGATTGTGTACTGTGGTGGAAATAATCTAGGCACACTAATTGGGGTAGGCATGGAAATCCTAATGAAGAATACTTTTACTGAACTGATGTCACTTTTCCCTCACACGGTCTAAGTTTACTCAAAATATATGCCAAATACAGAAATAGAAGTGGTCAAATCAATGTTGTCCAAAGTTTGACAAGGCCAAGAACCATGTTTATAAAACTGTTTCTGCATTCCTCAGAGACCATCGCATGGGCTATATCTATAACAACAATCTATATTTTCACATGCATGGAATTTATAGAAATGATGGAGTGCACTTTATAGATGTAGGCAACAGGGTGTTTCTCAGTAACCTTTAACTCTGCATCCGGTCGTATGTGTAGCTGTCATATACACATAATCAACAGAAAGGCTCTTGTCAGAGCCACCCTAGTACCCAAAACATTGTAATATTTTTTCCAAAGATCCTATTTTATAGTTTTTTAGACTCTTCACGACAACATCGCGGTGGCTGCGAATATGTTGCCAAATTGCAAAACAAAAGAAGACATTCAACGGCCACGAGCACATGCAAAAATAATAACAAAAAAATCCATTCTAAACATTACACTACACATATTACTATATACAAGCTTCTTTAAAAAACATGTTTAGGCTCATGTTTTTGTACTAAGTTTCTTTAAAAGCCACCTTTACAACATATTTTCCATATTCGTGGTTATCCAGGGTATTGCGATGACACATATATGCACAGGTATTACAGTAGTTTACACACTAGGGGTTTACTGCTGTATTGTCTAAAGTCATGTTTTTCCTGTGCATTTCTATAAATCCTATTTTCCGTGTTCGCTGTAATGCTGGGAGTCTCAACGACATTGGTGAACGCGACAATCCTGCCTTTTTGCAGACTGAAAAACACATATATGCACACATATTATCGTATTTCTGATACTAGGGGTTTATTTCTGCATCGTCCAAACTCATGTTTTTTAGTGAGTTTTTATAAAAACCATCTCTACAACCACTTTTCCATTTTCGCTGTGCCAACGGGAATCGCAAGGACATCAGTACCCATGCAGATCGTGAAGACATCGTGGAAATGCAGGAATTCAACAGCCACCACCACTTTATAATTCTCTAGCTATATAATTGATTCTGATTGTGTATATGAGTGGGTGTGTGAGTGTCTGAATGGGTATGCAAATTGGTACATGATCCTGTAAGTTGATCTATGATTGGGTACATAACTGTCTGAATGGGTATGTCTATCCGTTGGTGTGTGAATGGAAGTATAAGTGTCTCAGTGCATCTGGAAGTCGCTGAGTCAGTGTCAGAGTAGGTCTGTGACTGGGTGCATTACTCTCTGAGTGGGCTTGTGACTGGATGTATAAGTCTCTGACTATGTATGCGAGTGGGTGCATGACTCTCTGCATCTGTAAGTAGGTGCATGAGCCTATGTATGCTTATATGAGTACACACATGGGTCTGTGAGTGAGTCTGTGAGTGAATGCATTAGTGTCTGCGTGGTATGTGAGTGGGTTTATGAGGGTCTGAATGAAATATGTGAGTAGGTACATGAATAAGTCTGTGACTATGACCAGCAAGGGTGTGTATATATAGATACTTGTTGTTTCATATTTCCACTAGTATTAGCAAAGACATCATGATAGTTGCAAAGTCCCCGCAACGGTACATGGGGCTGCATTGGTGGTCGCGGTGTCTTCGCGAATATTGTGCACAATTAGAATAATTCATTTTGGATACATAACTTGTGTCACTACTACCCCCATTTCTAAAAACATGGGTTACCACCACCTGGATCCCTTATGTTTGCTTTGGACCAAATTGTCATCCCTGAGAACCGTTACCGATTGTTAAATGGCAGCCGGCTGCAATTTACTGTTCATGTTGTATATAGCCAATACGATCATTCCCATAGGTGCGTACATTCTTGAGTAATCGCAAAACCATCGGGGATGAAGATATCTGAAAAAGTCAACATAAGGGGTGAGCGAAATGAGGGTATTAGTGACACAAGTTATGTTTCCAAAATGTATATTTTTAATCATGCGCGATATTTGTGACATCAATGTGAATACCAGCACATCCCCGATGTAACGTTTCATAGACATCGCGATGTCATCGCAAATATTGGTGAAAAAAATGATATCAGTGAATTTTTAATATGCATTGTTATAGAGATATTGAGATTCAGAGGAATGGTTTTATAGCGTTAATCATATAGTGATTTATCAATTGGAATGTTTAGAATTAATTATATAGCTATAATGTTTTTATGTGGTGGTGGCTATAAAATTCCTGCTTTTGCTTTCTGCTTTCGTGATGTAACCATGGGGATCGATATTACTGACATCATTGTGATCTCCGGCCTCACATCCAAAAATGGAAAATAGGTTTTAGAGATGGTTGTTCTAGAAATACACGAGAAAAACATCAATTTGAAGTGTACAGTAATTAACCACTAGTATGTAAAATACTGTAGTATTTGTGCATATATGGTTACAGACCTTATGATTGTCACGGTTAATTGCATCATCGCAACTTACCAGATAACCGTGAAAACAGAAAATAAGTCTTAAAGATGGTTTTTAAAGAAACTTAGTCCAAAAGAATGAGTTTAAACGTGCTCCAGTCACATACCTAGTCAGATACTCATGCACCCACTCATATACCCATTCAGGTACTCATGTACCAAGTTATAGACTTATTTGGAGAGTGATGCAGTCATGTATAGACCCACTCAGAGATTCATATACCTACTTAGAGATCCACTCATAGACATTTGTGCTCAGTCTCATACCCACTTAGAGACTCTCACAGCCACACACTGACCTAACTGTACACTCATGTACCCACTCACAGAATTACTTGGAGAGTCACACACCCATGTATAGACTCACTCAGAGACTCATGCACCCACTTACAGACCCACACACACACTCTCACAGATATAATTACAGACCTACTGAGACATTCACACACTTACAGAGAAACTCATTGAGACACTCATACAACCACTAATATATCTACTCAGATACTAATATACCCACTCACACACCCACACAGTCACTCACACATAGGGTCACAGACCCTCTTAGAGATTTATACACTCAGTCACTCACTCATACACACAGAGACTCACACACCCACTCACGGACTCACTCAGATACACACACACCCACTCATAGACTCTATCTATCTATTCACAGATCCACCCAGACACTCACTCTCCCAGTTGCAGACCCTCTCAGACACTTATGCATGCACCCATTCACTCACCCACTCAGAGACGTATGCTCTCACTCACAGACCCATTAAGACACTCATATACCCACTTGTGGATCAAGTCAGACACTCATGCACCCACTCACAGATTTATGCACCCAGTCACTGATACACTCAGAAACTCACACACCCACTCACAGACCCATTAGGAGACGCACACACCTACTCACAGAACCACTCAGACACTCACCCTCATAGTAATTGACCCACTGAGAGACTCATGCACTCACTCACAGACCCACACAGACCACCATGCACCCACTCATTCACCCACCCAGACACCCATTCAGACACTCATGTATCCACTCACAGATTGAGTCATACAGCCATATACTTACTTTCAACCAATCACAGACCCATTGATTTGATTTGATTTACAGTCTTATATAGCGCCTGAATCCCCTTCTGGAGGGTCTCTCTGTGCTCGGATGATGCAACAGAAGTAATGTATATGGGCTAATCTGGAAACAGAACTGTTTTCAAGGCATTCCTGATTTTTCAATTCTCCTTGAGGCAAGAGGGAGTTGATTCCATAAGAGTGGGGCTTGGTAAAAGAAAGACTTGCCTCCAGTTTGTGGCTTTTTTTTCTGGGGATCTTGAGTAGAGATTTGGAGATGGAAGGCAGAGCCCGATGGGGGGTGTAGTGGTGAAGCCTCTCTGCCAGGTAGGAGGGCCCATTCCCCCATATTGCTTTGTTAGTTGACCAACAGATCTTAAACTTCACATGCTGTTGTATGGGCAACCAATGCAGTTGGTGAAGGAGAGGGAGAGAGGCTGCTCTGTGAGGGGCGTTTAGGACTAAGGGAGCGGCAGTATTTTGTACTATCTGGAGGCGGTTTAGTGAGGACTCATTGGCTGCACTCAGTAGGGCATTGTAGTAGTCTAGCTTACTCAGTACTAAGGTCTGAGTCAAAGTCTTACTGATGGAGTCGGGAAGGTAGGGGAAAGCTCTTTTCAGTAGGCCCAATATGTGGAAGCAGGAGCCCACAGAGTGTGTTACGTGCTTTTTCATGTTGAAGGTCTGATTGAGGTGTACTCCTAGGTTCTTAGCTGTAGTAGCGGGGGTTGGAACGTTTCCCAGTTCTGAAGGCCACCACTGAGGTGTCTATAGAAGTGGAGCATCTCCATAGAGCAAAACCTCTGTTTTCCCGGCATTCAGCTGGAGGTAGTTGTTTTCCTTCCATTGGGATATTGCCAGCATGCCGGAAGAAAAGGTGGATTGGGCTGTCTGAGAAGTTTTGATGAAGGAGAAAGTGAGTTGGGTGTTGTCCGCATATGATATTGGGACAAGCCCATAGTCCCTAGAGCTGCCAAGGGGACTGTGTAGATGTTGAACATAGTTGGGCTTAAGCATGATCCCTGGGGTACCCCTTTGTTAGTTCTTGAGATTTGGACTGGAATGGTCTAAGGTTAATGGTCTGGGAGTGGTTGGAAAGGAAGCTAGTCATTCATTACAGGGCACCTGCTCCAATCCCTGCCTTCCTCATTCTCATGAACAAAGTCTGGTGGTCGACCATATTGAATGCGGCGGAGAGGTCTATTAACACAAGGAGGATGGGTTGGCTCTGATCTAGGGCAAGCCTGATGTTGTCGGTAATGGCCACTAGGGCCATTTCTGTGCTATACTTGGGTCGAAAGCCGATTGGGCCGGGTCCAAGTAGCCAGCCGCTTCGATATGGTTGGATAGGTGTTTTTCCAGGACTTTGCTCAAATAAGGTAGGAGGGAGATGAGGCAGAGATTTGATAGACTGAAGTATCCAGTCATGGATGCACTGAGACAAACACAGAGTTTGTTACAGAAGCACCATTAATAGACTCATGCACCCTTTCACAGATCCACCAAAATAATTATACAGTGAATGAGATACTTACTGATACATTGATATACACAGTGGTGGGTTCAACTGAAAGAGTTATACACTGTGTTATAGAGATATTAAGGGAGTTTTACATGCTAATAAAAAAAACAGCTTTATTGGCATTTGTGAATCACTTAGACATCTTGTGCAGGCAAATACTGAAATAACACAGGATTCCCTACCCTTCCCTCCCGTTCATGATGAAAGGAGGAAAACAGATTACCCTTCCTACATTCATAATAATCCACCTTACAAAATAAGGAAAGCAGGTTCACCCTGGGTAGTGAAACAGACGGGAGGCAAGATGGCAGTTGCACTGTCCGCCAAGTGAGCACTCACTCCTGATTGGTCCCCTCGTCCCACAAGTTCCACGGAGCGTGTCGTCCTCTCGCCTGGCTGTCATGCCAATGTTGAACTCCAGAGGGGGCAAGACGCGCATTGCTGGTTTGATATACCTCTGAGCACACAACTATATATTAAATCCAGTATACTGAAAAAATATTCAAATGCTTCAAATTACTCAGCAGTCCACAAAATACAGTAATTTGTAAATCCAATTAAACAAAATGAACGTCTCTTGATCCTCTTCAAGGGTTTATTCAAAGTTCTTTGTAAATTCCAAATTTCAGATTGTCAATTTTAAATACATCAGTTTCAGTGAGGATAATATTGTTGCCAACACGTGTTTCGTCGTGTGTAAATATCACACCAGACTTCCTCAGGGCTGTAACAAGAATATATAATGCCACACATTAAAATACTTCAAGTTTGTAAAGTTTGCAGGAGAGAAAAGTATAGTCCCCTCCACCTCAAGGAATCATTATTCTGTGCAAACTGTTATGTAGGCATTATATGTGAGAAATTCAGAGAGCAAAGATATCCCACAACAAAGCTTCTTCAGTCAGTATAGGAATGTGAAGTTCTGTAACCACCTTATAACCCAGTAACATCATAACATGAGGTAGTAGCCAATATTCACCTGGAAATTAGTAATCCTCTCCTGTACGTTCCACCTCCTCTCTATGTTACCTTGGCATATGTCTAAGTATAAACCAGACATTAAAGTTAACGCTCCCAATCATATAAACAACAACTCCTACAGATCGCATCAGAAGCCATTTCAGAGTAAAAAACCCTTCTAGTCAAGTTATACTTATATTAATAGCTGGAACCATCGTCCATAGTGTTCACCAGAAACTAAGTATCAATCTAAGGTTTAAACCAATTGAGAACGCATGCTAATTACGTTACTCAGACTTAAATATAAAGGACTCACTCACCTATATAGAACATAAGTATGAATATATCTTCGTTCCTGGTATATCTCTTTCTAAATCAGAAGCGTCCTAAAGAAACAATTTACCGCATTATTGTGAGGCATCACTAAGATATCAGTCCACTCAAGAACAAGATATGATCATCAGGATTTCCCATTATATATGTCCTGGAAATTATTATTCATAATGCGGTAATTATAAATCATATGTTCAAGGTTGTATAATAGGCGACATAAAGTTTGTATGTACACCTGAGAACGAAAAAGTGAAAGGAACCTCAACTCACCCACAACATCCATATATCTCATTGTTAAGGGGCGCTGTAAAATAAAAAATCAAAGGCTCACTATACTACCCTTAAGTCTATTATTTACATTGCTTATACTTATTCCTATTAATTCTTACCTATGTCTCATGTCAATATTTCAGTGTCCCCTTATGTTCTGTTCCGACTACTAGACTCCTGTATTTTGAACTGCAGTCGATATAATATAAATACCTACGTAACAAAACAAGATATAGATAATTGAGACCAGAAAACGAAAGTCGTCCTCTACATAGTTATTTGAACACTCCCCGGTCATTCATACCTTCGGGTTGCTTGAATTATGTCCAACCACGTGATAATCCTCCCAAAAAACAGAGAAATCTATTATAAATAGATCTATTGGATTCGTAGTTATAGTCGAATTAATATCCTATATTATATATTATATATTGCAACGACTCGCGTACCCGTACATCAGCAGCAAGTGTCCTCGCTGTCAGTCGGCGTTGTGCGTGAGCGCCATCTTGAAAGACCTATTTATCTATTAAATTCACAGTCGCCATATTGTAGTATGCAAGTGTCAACGAGATAACGTAACGGCGCTGTTGAATATCCTGAACGTTTAAATAGTAACTCAAAACGTATTTGCATATTTATAAAGGATAAGAACAACAATCGTGTCGTATTAGTAAGTTGACCCGCAATATTCGTCAACGACTATCGCTCAATGGCTCTGATCTCACAACATATTAGTCCTTGCTAATCGCGATGGTAGTAAGGAAAGGCGCCAATCTCCTCTAAACATATTCATTTGAAGTGTATATAAAAGAGCCAATACAAAAATTACAATGTCAATTGTCTCTGTAAATATAGAGATGCACATACGTGGTCCAACCTCAGACACGAAACAAGATAATAACTTTCCCCAATGTTTCGTGATGTTAATATTAACAAAGGTGTAATAAAGAAAAGGAAGGTGTAATAGTGAAAAAGAACGGTGAATCAGCAGATCACTCACCAAAGTAAATACATAATCCTCATAATACATACAATAACATTGATCAACAATAAGCTATCCATGCATATATCTATACCTATTCATGTAAAAGGCTATACTTAGATGAAAGCATCCAATCTCATAATCCTCATAATATATACAATAACATTGAACAACAATAGGCTATCCATGCATATATCTGTACCTATTCATGTAAAAGGCTATACTAAGGAGAAAGCATCCAATCTCATCAGCAGCTGATTTCCACCTGTTGGGATCAGTTCATATCATCTATATGAATTTATATAGTAACAATCGTACACCACAACAGTATCATAATCAAGCAAAAGAAAAACCAACACTTATCACATACAAGAAACATTTCATAAAGCATATTTGTCGACAGTGTTAATCTTGCCCCAAATAATATTGGTACTCATTATCAATATTTAGTCCTCTTTCTACTGCCTTCAGCTTCAAGATCCAGATCACTTCTCTTCTTCTTAGCTTCAACTATCTGTTGCCCCCCCTAGGGTCAGGTGTAATATGGTCAATACCATGATAGCTGAACTGATGTTGTCCCTGATTGCCATAGTTTTGGACACTGTGGGCAGCAATTGGGTATCTTGTGTCACCATTCTTCCAGGCTCGGAAGTGTTCCATCATCCTGTCTCTCAGTCTCCTAATGGTGCTACCCACATATATCTGGCCACATGAGCAAGATATAACATAAATAACATAGGTCGTGTCACAATTGATAAATGTATCAATGTCAAATGTATCCGAACCATTATAACTAAATTGCAGCACCTTCTTCTTTGCCCATCTACATGAGTTACAGCGTCCACATTTATGGAAGCCCTTCCTTACATCAGTTAACCATATTTCCTTCTTAGTTTTGATAGGATAACTCGGGCTCAAGTCGTTGGCTAGTGTTCTGCCTTTCCTGTACGTTATAGATGGTCTTTCTGTAATGAATGGTAGCAGATCATTATCTGCCTTTAATAGATGCCAATGCTTCTTAACAATAGAATACAATATCTCAGACTCTGTGTTGTATTGAGTAATCAATCGTACTTTATCAATACGTCCATCAGTTTTCTTTTTCACTGCTAAGGTATGCTGCCTCTGTAGGTTTTTGGCTCTCCTTCTAGCCTTCATGATCACATCACTGCTATAGCCTCTGGCTAAAAATCTATTTGACATATCTGATAGGTTGTACTCAAATTCTATATCTTCAGAGCAATTTCTCCTTGCTCTAACCATTTCAGAGTAGGGAATAGACCTCTTTTGACAGTTAGGATGACAACTCATTGCATTCAACACTGCATTACAACTGGTATCTTTCCTAAACATTTTAGAACAGAGTTTCATATCCTTTACATACAATTCTACATCTAAGAACTCAATTTTCTTTGTGTCATATTTCGTAGTAAAACGTAAATTTACTTCGTTGTCATTCAGGTAATCAAAGAAGCAGTGTAGGTCATCAAGCGAACCAGTCCAGATCATCAGACAATCGTCAATAAATCTGCCCCAATATTGCCGCTGATGTACGGGTACGCGAGTCGTTGCAATATATAATATATAATATAGGATATTAATTCGACTATAACTACGAATCCAATAGATCTATTTATAATAGATTTCTCCATTTTTTAGGAGGATTATCACGTGGTTGGACATAATTCAAGCAACCCGAAGGTATGAATGACCGGGGAGTGTTCAAATAACTATGTAGAGGACGACTTTCGTTTTCTGGTCTCAATTATCTATATCTTGTTTTGTTACGTAGGTATTTATATTATATCGACTGCAGTTCAAAATACAGGAGTCTAGTAGTCGGAACAGAACATAAGGGGACACTGAAATATTGACATGAGACATAGGTAAGAATTAATAGGAATAACTATAAGCAATGTAAATAATAGACTTAAGGGTAGTATAGTGAGCCTTTGATTTTTTTATTTTACAGCGCCCCTTAACAATGAGATATATGGATGTTGTGGGTGAGTTGAGGTTCCTTTCACTTTTTCGTTCTCAGGTGTACATACAAACTTTATGTCGCCTATTATACAACCTTGAACATATGATTTATAATTACCGCATTATGAATAATAATTTCCAGGACATATATAATGGGAAATCCTGATGATCATATCTTGTTCTTGAGTGGACTGATATCTTAGTGATGCCTCACAATAATGCGGTAAATTGTTTCTTTAGGACGCTTCTGATTTAGAAAGAGATATACCAGGAACGAAGATATATTCATACTTATGTTCTATATAGGTGAGTGAGTCCTTTATATTTAAGTCTGAGTAACGTAATTAGCATGCGTTCTCAATTGGTTTAAACCTTAGATTGATACTTAGTTTCTGGTGAACACTATGGACGATGGTTCCAGCTATTAATATAAGTATAACTTGACTAGAAGGGTTTTTTACTCTGAAATGGCTTCTGATGCGATCTGTAGGAGTTGTTGTTTATATGATTGGGAGCGTTAACTTTAATGTCTGGTTTATACTTAGACATATGCCAAGGTAACATAGAGAGGAGGTGGAACGTACAGGAGAGGATTACTAATTTCCAGGTGAATATTGGCTACTACCTCATGTTATGATGTTACTGGGTTATAAGGTGGTTACAGAACTTCACATTCCTATACTGACTGAAGAAGCTTTGTTGTGGGATATCTTTGCTCTCTGAATTTCTCACATATAATGCCTACATAACAGTTTGCACAGAATAATGATTCCTTGAGGTGGAGGGGACTATACTTTTCTCTCCTGCAAACTTTACAAACTTGAAGTATTTTAATGTGGGGCATTAAATATTCTTGTTACAGCCCTGAGGAAGTCTAGTGTGATATTTACACACGACGAAACACGTGTTGGCAACAATATTATCCTCACTGAAACTGATGTATTGAAGATTGACAATCTGAAATTTGGAATTTACAAAGAACTTTGAATAAACCCTTGAAGAGGATCAAGAGACATTCATTTTGTTTAATTGGATTTACAAATTACTGTATTTTGTGGACTGCTGAGTAATTTGAAGCATTTGAATATTTTTTCAGTATACTGGATTTAATATATAGTTGTGTGCTCAGAGGTATATCAAACTGTTCATTTCTGTCTCTGACAGAAAATTTGGGGTGTTGGGTACACGCCCTTCCTCTAGATGCACCACATTTAGATATAGTACAGAGCATACATTATCCCTGATATATAGAGAGGAGCGCCCTGAGATTGTTAGTATCCAACTTTTTAAGCGCATTGCTGGTGATCCTTCTTGGTCAGCCAAAGTTCTGGAAGAAAGAAAATGAACCAGAGCAGCAGCTACTGGGGAAAGTGCTGTGTCCTCAGAAACAGTGCAGGCAGCTGGATTGCCGAAGAAGACTAGTTTAACGATTTTCCTTCCCACTAGGAAAGGAAAAACTACTGCCATCAAGCATGAAGAGTGGCTGCAGGGAGAGGCTGCCTTGGTTGGTTCTGGCCTTCGCAAAGACACAGTTTTTGCACTATACCTGGTCGGGATGGAGCACAGGGGGTCTTATCTAGACTCTGCAATATTACCACCTGCTTTGGTTCCTGGGGATGCATGTCTACCTGGGGAGCAAACGCCGGGGGTACAAGCTCTGACACCACCCGGGATAAGCTTCCTTAAGTCACTAGTCACCATAAAAATAGCAGAATTTACTAAAATGGATAGGAGTAATCACCAGATGGTGAGTGGAAAGGATGCCAACACCATAGACCAGGCCAAAATTGATACCGGGGACCATTTATTTTCTTAGTCTGATTCATCAAATTAATCGGGAAACGAGTCATTTCAACTGCCAGAACCACGGGGGTCACCAAATTATCCATGGAATGAGACTAGTAGTATACAACTTGAGGAAGAGAAGCCTGGTAACTCAATGGTTCAATGTGGTACT
Source organism: Lissotriton vulgaris (assembly GCF_964263255.1). Classification (NCBI taxonomy): domain Eukaryota; kingdom Metazoa; phylum Chordata; class Amphibia; order Caudata; family Salamandridae; genus Lissotriton; species Lissotriton vulgaris. The sequence goes on from NC_141700.1 coordinate 403,611,969, forward strand.
GGTATGGTCTGTAAGAAGAAACTGATATCTGACCCCGGGAAACAAAAGGAACCGGCTGCAGCGCTTTCATTGGAATACTCTTTTCCTCCAACTTGGGAGCAGACTCAGGAGATACGAGACAGGCTGCCCATAAGACATTGGAGAATCTGGACAATATCTCTCTCTCTCACTCATATATGAAACTATAATGACACATAGAAATGAAACTCTGGTACAAAGCCAAAAAATTGCAAAGTGCATGCCAGAAGCTGCAAAATTTGATACGCTGAGTAGCTAAATCTTGGTCAGACTTTCCGGAAAGGATCACTGAATCCGACAACAGAACTTCCACGCTAGAGGACGAGATCATAATACAGAAAATCACCCCTGATACTCTTGAGCATTATAAGAATGATATGGCATAGAAGCTTGAGGGAATGGAGAATCAGCTTTGCCTTAACAATCTTAGAGCTCTCGGCTTGCCAGCGGGGGTATAAGGGTCGGACCTCGGAAGTTTATTGTGGAACTATTTTCAGAAGCATTCCCCGAGCTTTCTCAATGGTACTGGGATACGAGGTCCAGCGAGCCCATCGGTTCCCATTTAAGCAAAACACTCGGTCAGGACCTGGTCACTCAGTCCCCAGACTGAGAGCAATCCTGATCTGTTTAAATAACTTTCTGTCCCGACAGGCTCTGTATGACTTGGCCCGACCTGATAGTAAGAGAAGGGGGAAAGGGAGGGAGTTTTTGTTTGGCCCAGATTACTGTCACATGACTATTGTAAAACAGTGGCAGTTACGACAGCTGATTCATTCATTTCAGAACAGAGGTACTCAAGCTTTCCTTCTCAATCCTGCCAAGCTTAAAGTTATACATAAAGATCAAATGCAATTTTTTTCTTCGGAGGCAAAGGCCAAAGAATTATTACAGGCAATCAAAGCCTAAAACAAATTGCCGTGCAGATAGGGGGGGCTTAGGTGATACAAAGTGGTGGTATATATTCTTTGTTTTTTTTCTTCATTTTTCTACATTTCACATCACAGTGTTGGATACATTGCGTGGGAGGTGTGGTCGATTGGCTGGTGTTGTGAGGCTCTCTATCACATTAGACCCATAGGTCTGTTTACCCATATGATTGGGGTGGTAGGGGGGATTTCCTGTGAGGGGGCATCCCGGGGGGGGCTTGGGAGGATCTTGCGGTGAAGACAAATTGTTGCTGTGTTGTGTGGGGGGAGGAAAAATTAAAAAATAAGCCAATGAATGAAGAAACTGGAGTTAAAATTGTGGATTGTGTTTGTTTTATTGCCATGCTGAATTTGGTTCAGGAGGGTTCACAGTCTGAGAAATTTGACATTGGTTAATGTCCAATAGATTCAGTGTTTGTACATTTAATGTATGTGGTCCCAATAAAAGGGCTAAACGGCAAAGAGTCACACAGGAAATAAGGGGTATGCAACCAGATGTGGTGTACCTTCAAGAGACACACAGACCTTGGAGGAAACACAGCGTTATATCTGAGTTAGGCTATGTATTGCTTGCCTGCACAAAGCAAGGTTCTACTATTAGAGGTGTGGCCATTCTCAAAAACCAAATATACAATCTACTGATAGAGTGCTTGTTGATAAATGTGGCTGGTGGGTGATAGTGGAATGTGTGGCTGGTAATAGCAAATTAGCAATATGCTCCGCATATGGATCCAATACTGATGAGGCACATATACTATAATTTCTTATTGTAGAGCTGGTGTCCTGGCCCACTCCACTGATACTGTGTGGGGATTTCAACATCCAGTTAGAAGATATCAAAGTGCAGGCCGGTTCACAAAGGCCTGATTTTTCACTGTTTATGGAATTATTGTTGTGCTACTGCAGACTCTTTTTGCTGAAGGTGGCGCTAGAGAGACGGGACGAGAGAGGCTGAGCACTCCGCTCCACTTCCACTCGGATCTTCAGGCGGTTGCAGTGGTCGGAGTGAGCAGAGCGGTCGAAGATAGAGATTTTCTGCAATTTTTTGCCACGCGAGCAGCACAGCCATGCGGGAGTGTGGGGTTGGAAGAGCCAAGTGCGACTTTGTACCTGATACTGCTGATACTGCTGATACTGCGAGCCGTGGACACACCGGAACCCACACCCGCGGAGAAAAAAACGCCCCAAGGATCAAAGCGGACTGGGCGGACCGGAGGTGGAGGCGGCAGCAGGAGGTGGCGGCGTGCCCCACGAATACAGGCCTCACCACGGCAGAGATCCATATGACACCAACACCAGAAGAAACAACTACCCCAACCGGATACGGAGCAGAAAATAAGACCAACCCAGCCCATCAACAAACTAGAACACCACCAAAGGATGGCCATATCACTCAGCCATTCCCACACGAGGGACACATAGAGGAGATGCAGCTAACTAACCCGACACAGGCATCAGTTCCAGTGAGCGAACAACCGAAAAGTTGTGACGGGAACTTAGGGCCACACAGAAGCAATCAGTGCAGTAAGCCCACTACAACAACCCAACCTATTTCCGCTGAAGAAACAGCTCTAGAGGACGAAAAAACCCATGAAAACGTAGACCATCTAGACCAAACTTCTCAAGTAAACTCTGAATCAAAGACTAACAACAACATAAGGACCCCATATCACCTAGAGCTAAAATCAGATCATACAGTCTTCGCACCAACTTCATCCCCAACCAAAGATATGACCTTCCTGACCTCGGAAGAATGGATTGACCTGGAGACAGCATACATCGGCAGGCAGCCAATTAACAACATCAGTGAAGAAAGCTCGCACTCGCTTCCCGAGAGGACTATGGATTCAGTCAATACTTTTTGGATCACTCTCCTTAACACAATACAGCTATCTTCAACGGCCCTACAATACCAATCCGACAAGATGAACTTACAACTATCTATTCTGCAAAACCTAGCAGAAGCGACAATGGGAATAGACAGGAAACTAGCCGACCTGAACGGACTTATAAAAAGAGGACAAGATTCCGTAAAACTAACTGAAATAGATAGAACTAGCTGTACGTGTCCCTTAATAATAGACAAGCTATCATCTTTACCTACGATGTTGAGTAATCTTCTGGAAGAAATAAAACTAAATTCCCCAATACTCCCCCAAGCAGAAACTAAGTTAGAGAGGCCCGACCAAAAAACAAATGTAGCAAAGTCCCCTCCTACAAAGAGAGGTCCTCGAGAAAATATTTCAGATAAGCAAAAACTTAATTCCCCAGTGAGTCAAATTAACTATGCCATCTTTACAGAGAAAAAGACCATCCAGAACGCCATTACAACTGGACAATCAAATGAACCAGGGGGTATGACGAACGCAAGGGTGCGCCGTAAACAAAAAAGGAAAGGGCACAACAGAAAGGTCATCGTGGATGACCATGGAGAAAACTGGAACTCTATAGTACAGGACGGCCAGGGGCAATCAGTAACGACCGATAACTTCGATCCTCAAAGGAATGACAACCCCCCTCAACAGAAAGCAGAAACCCCATTGTCAACAAATGAGTTAGAATCCGCTATTACCTGTATAGGCCCAACAGAACAATCAAAGAGAAAACTGGTAGAGAGCATAACCGAGATTGCAGGCCAAAATCAAGTCGGGATTAGGGCCATCGGATGACCGTTCAAAGGAAAAGAATAAAAATCCGGAGGATGAAAGAGATGACCAGGAAAGTCAAAACTCCACCAAAAACGAAACGATCCTGAATAACTTTATACCACGGTGTCCCTGTAATAAGGTAAAGACAACACTGACTAAACCAAACTTCCAAATCTCACGTAATGCAAATATCGGCGACACGCTTCCCAGTGATCAATCTCATCAGGGCATCTTACAGCCCACATCAAACGAACAGAACATCAAACACTCAGAGCGGAAAAATGCAACTCAGGAGCAGCCTCTTGAGATAACGCAGCCCATAAGGGAAACAGACTCAGAAACAATCTTTTTCATACCCGAATATAAATCTAAGGGGAGAGTTGACATCTTAAATAGGGGCAACATATTAAAATTAATTAACACAATAGAAGAACTAAAGTCTAGAAAAACCTCTGACCTGCTATCAATTGAATTTCATCCAGCAACAAATTCACAAGGGAACGAGAAAACAAGGGCAACGTGGAAAACCAAAGAGGTAGCAAAATCAATTATGAAGCACGTACCAAGTTTCTCCCAGTGGGGAATTCAGCTTGAACCGGAAATAAAACCAGCCTACCCCACTCCACTACTCGAAGACCGGAAGGAAAACGATCTCTATTAGCTACATCAGTACTCAAAGGAGCACAAAGCTACTCCCCAGAAAGGGAAAAACATCAGAGGAAACCGCAAAGTCCAACGTTCCAACGAACAGCCTCCTTCAAAGAAACAATTACTCGGACAATAAAGGGAAGGGTCACAAACTGACAAATCGAACCAGGTTTAGTGGACAAAACTGCAGGTCCCTACAAAAGAAAAGACAAATTCAAAATTCGCAGTTGGAATATAAACGGCTTAGGTGACAAATTGGAGGATCCTGAAACACTGAACTACCTGCAATCTTTCGATCTGATTCTCCTCCAGGAAACATGGGAGCCCAGCGAAATAACTCTGCAAGGATTTACAGCTTGGACACACCTGGCCCGTAAAGAATCACATTATGGCCGCTGCTCCGGCGGTCTGGCAATCTTCACCTCAATACCAGTGATAGGAGAAATTAAATTACTAACCACAAACCTTACTCCGCTGAATGCAATTCAGGCAATATCAATCAAAATAGGAAAAAATCAGGAAAGTCAACAGTTACTCATAGTCAATACCTACATTCATCCTAAGAACAAGCTGTCTGGGTCAAATGAATTAGTCCAAGAATTAACAAGACTCATGGAGGACGAAGAAACGGAAAACATACTAGTGGGAGGCGACTTCAACCTCCAGTTATTCGGTGAACCGACAACCGATGAGATGACGCAAGAAATGGATACAGTATGGAAAATTCCTCCTCAAAAAATTCCCCACAGTTACAAACACAGCAACACTGCATCCAGGCTTTTAAAATCTTAGAGAAATTGAACCTGCGCGCTCTCAATGGACGATTCAAAGAGGACATTCCTCCAGTACCAACATTTCACTCGTCATTTGCCTCATACTATTTAGACTTTATTCTAGTTACACTCCAGTTGTATGACAATGTACAAGATTTTAAGATAGGCGACAGAGCCCAGAGCGACCACCTGCCGCTACAAGCCAACTTAGCACTTACCTGCAAGAACAAAGCAACCAAAATCAGAAGTATGTGCACAGAACATACTACCGACTACAAACGATTACGATGCAAGATATCGGACATAGTAACTCTTGCAAACAGTGCAAAAACAATAATACAGGAAATACACAATACAACCGACAACCCCATTACCTTATGGGAAAAATTTACAACGGTACTAGGAGAAAAGCATGCCATAAGGAAGAAAGACCAGAAAGGGAACACTACTAGGCATACGTTTGGCAAAGTAACAACAGTAGAAATAAAAAATATCAAACTCGAAATAAAGAAGATCCTCAAACAGCTCCGGCAAGATTCAAACAACCCGGAAATTCAACTGCAGTTACGCAGGTCAAAGGCATTGCTACAAAAGAAAACTTGGCAAAGGAAGCGGGAACTGAACGAAGATCTATGGGCAAAAATTTTACACAACTCAAAGCAGAAGAACAGCTCTAGCTTTTGGAAGATGATTCACAGGCTCCAACAGCCAGACCACAGAGGTATTACTTCCGAAATACCGGAATCGGTCTGGGCCAACTACTTAACAACTCACTTTAACACGACTGATCCCGCACAAAAGAAAGCCGGAGGGACAAACTCGGAAGAGGGAGCTTCCCACCAACCAGGAAAAAATGATACTCAGGCCAAAAAAGAAAACCAAGCATCAAACATGGAAACAACTGGGCCACGCATTCTAGCAGAGAACGATGCCATCCGCAAGATAGTCATTTCTAGTAAAACAGAAGCCGGACTATCGCCCCAAGAAACAACAGACATGATCCTCAAACAAGTTTCAAAGGTAAAACTTGAGGGGGCGCCAGGACCAAACGGGATCCCTCCAATATTATATAAACAGGATCCGGCAAAAAGCTCTCTGTTTGTATGTTTCATTGACTACAGCGCCGCATTCGACCATGTAGACCGACACAAACTGATGGCGGAAGCTGAGCTCATGGGGAATCCCCGGCCCCCTTCTACAGCAGCTGGAAATGCTGCACACAGATACATGGGTCCAAATAAAACTGGGATCTGGCACACATCTATCGAGGAAAATAAAGACCAGCAAAGGCCTAAAGCAGGGCTCCGTCTTAGCGCCAACACTGTTCAACCTCTTCCTTGTGGATCTTCCTGAAGAGTTAGAAACCGTTACATCACACGCACCCCGGTTAGGAAATATCCCGCTCTCAAATCTGCTTTACGCAGATGACCTGGTCCTTATCAACCGGTCTCCTATTGGCCTTCAAAACCTTCTAGATAAAACAAACACATTTTCCAAAGCAAACTCCTTAACAATAAATCTGGACAAAACCAAGGTCATGCCAATGAACTACAATAAAAAACAGAAGCCCGCATGGTATCTGGACAAACAAAGACTAGAACTGGTAGCCTTATATAAATATCTAGGAGTCATAATAGAGGGCAATGGCTCCTCCAAGCACCAACTAGATGCCATCCGTAGGAAGGGCATGACCTTTCAACTATCAATAAGACCCTTGCAGAAAGTCCTTCCCGACAGGACACTAGCGCCACTTCTACAGGCAATAAAAGCTCGCCTACTGCCAATGCTCTCCTATGGCAGCGAATCAATGCGGGGTAATGATGCAAGCACTCTGGACAAAACTATCAGTCGTGCATACAGGGCAATTTTCCATCTCCCTAAATACTCCTCGCCTGCCCAAATTCGTCTTGAATTGGGACTATTGAAACAATCGGTGGAGAGGAAAGGACAATATGTAAAAAGTTGGCGCAAAATCAAAGAATCGGAGCAAGGATCGTTAAATGCGAACCTATGGACTGAGCTTCACGCCAAAGAAATCTCCCCAGCAAGGGCCTACCTAACAAACTCATTGGAGAGCCTAGGATTAAATACGCTCTGGGAAACAAGGACGGACTTTGGGACTTTTAAGAAAACGGTGACAAAGGTCACAAAACTGGTCTCCTCACTCGAGGATAGAGCCACCCTGACCAGGAGAGCACACGGATGGGTAGTGCTCGAAGGGTATGGAGCCATCAAGCCACAAGAATATCTATCAAGGGGCCTTACACAAAAAATAAAAAGCAAGTTCTTAAACATGCGCTTAGGCAACATACCCATAGCACATCACCTGGAACCTTGGAAAAGGCCTGATCCGTCTAACGCATGTCGCCTTTGCCAATCTGCAAAGGAGGACCTTATACATATTATATGCATCTGTAAAGCTTTTGGGGATATAAGGCGGTCAATGCTCCGGCCTCTATGGAACCAGAAGGGTGTAAGATCATGTAGGCAAGCAGTAATGCTCTGCTTCAACCCCAACGAGACCCAGTTAAACTGTAGAACAGTTAAATATTTTGAAATAGTGGCCAAAAAATTAAATGAAACAGAACAAGGACGTGAAAAACCAACCGCACTGGGACACAGGTAGCCTTCTCAAATGACCCTTAATAAAACTATAAAGACTGCTGAGCGAAAATTAATTAAATCAGGGGAACAGAGATCCTGCAATTGCCTTATAACTACAAGAACTACAACTAACAATAGCAGTGATCAATAGGAAGACCACAGACTCTTTGAGATTTTATTAATGTGCAACATCCTTTTCGTTAGGAAAGGTTTTACATAGTCAAAAGACTTTTAATTTTTATTTTAATCTTTGTGTAAAATTGTGAGTTTTTATTAACTGTGCAATAAACAAGTTCAATTCAATTCAATTCAAAGTGCAGGCAGGTAGGGATATATATATGTTGTGAGCAAACCTAAAGTTTTCAGGGCCCTCCAACATCACCTACATGTTCACTGGTTAGATGATGTTTGGATCAAATTAAAACACCCAGACCCCGGTTTTACACTCTATTCATGTCCACACCGAAAGCTGGCTAGACTTGATTCTTTTTTTGTAACCAAAGCTCTTGTAGTAGATGCACATATACAGGTTTCCCCCAGAGTTACATTGGACCATAATCCTCTGTTGTTGAATCTTGAAATATGTGACCTGGCACAGCCCTGTCGGTATTTTTCATTCATCTGGAAGCTGTTACTCAATGAGTCTTTTATCAGCCATATACGTCAGAGGCTGAATCAATTTTTTGCTACTAATCAGAATTCTGCCACTTATACAGTAGTTTGGGATTCCTTGAAAGAAGGGCTTGGGGGGGGGGTCCTCAGGTTCCGTTTATATATGTAGAAACAGCAAAGGCAGTTATTCAAGGTCTGTATGAGGATCTCCGGAAGGCAGAACAGAATCTTATACAATCTTTTCAATGGAATCAGGACATTACTCAGGTGCAAACTGATGTTACTCGCTGCAAGGCCAGTATAAACGTGCATGGGTCTAAGGGGAATGCTAATAAATATTAGCTCTTTGAAAGGAAATGTTGCAAATTTAGGCAAGCAACTGGTAAAGGTCTGGCAAAAAATATTAGGTGTAAGGAGGCAAAATGCACAATTGCTTCAATTGAAGACTCAACAGGGAGTCTGGTTGAAACACCAGCTAAGAGTTTCAAAGTATTGAGGGCATTGTATGAAGATTTGTATACTGACGCCCAGAATTGGAATCTGAGACATGAGACATGAGTCTTATCTTAAGGATTTAAGTAGAAAGATTCTTAGCCTAGAAGACAGGCAGCAATTGGAGGAGCCCAATACATTAAAGGAGCTTCCTAATGATGCCATCTCTTTAACAGCAGGCAACGCTGCTGGCCCAACAGGTTGCCTCTAGAATTTTATTAATTTTTTTTCTCAGAGTTAAATCAGATATGCTTACAACCTTATTGGAGGCACAAATAGGGCAAGCCCAAATATCCTGGGACTTTGCCAATATGATATTTTTTGTTTTAAAAGGACAAATCTCCCAAATTACCTGGGTCATATAGACCAATCTCGTTATTAAATTGCGATGGGAAAATGTATGCAAAACTTTTGTCTACGCAATTAGCGAGAGTAATTTTCTGTCCGTCAGCATGGTTTTACCCCAGGGTAGTCACCAAGCTGGATTAGGCTAATGGTCACAAAGTCCCATTTGGAATGGTGCAACTAGATGCTGAATAGGAGCTTGACTGTGTCTCCTGGGAATTTTTATGGGCAACTATGCGCTGGCAAGGTTTAGGACCAGGCTTCATTAGTGCAATTAGAGCCATGTACAGATCTCCTGTGGCTCAAATATGTGTGCTTGGTCTAGAATCTGATCTAGTGGTGATATCTAGAGGGACTAGACGAGGCTGTCCATGCTCTCCTTTGTTATTCTCCTTATATATTAAACCACTTCTGAATCTGCTGGATAACAGTCCATATATTAAGCTGGTGCAACATGGACGGAAAAAGTTTAAAGTCCTAGCTTATGCCGATGACATAGCAATCGATTCCCCTGAACCAGCCTCAGCATTACTGGAGATTGAACAGCTAGCAATACAATTTGGGCAAGAGTCTGGCTATAAATTAAATACAGCTAAGACCCAAATTCGATGTACAAAAAATGCTTCTCCCTGTGATCCTAGGTTTACAGAGGAGGCAACGTATCTTGGCATCCAAATGAATTAAAGGTACTAACTAACCGGGATCCCATGCTTCATAAAATTGAAAGTGAGTTAGGTAGGATAGAATGTTTGCACCTTTCATAGTAGGAAGATACAATGTCTTAAAAATGAATATTTTGCCAAAGGTACTTTACTATTTTAGATCTGTGCCCTTGGAGATCACTAGAAGCCAACTCCAGAAATTAAAGTCCATCTGTAGCAGCTTTATGTGGGCACAGGGTAAACCAAGCCAGGCAATGAAATATTTGAATCTACCCTGAGGGTGTGGGGGCTGGGCGGTACCCAATTTTACGTTATACTATTGGGCTTGTCTTCTCCAGCATATGCGCATTCTACTTGTAGGTGAAGGGGAAACTGAGTGTAGCTGAGGCTGTGCCAATCTTTTAAATGTTGCTGGGTTCGGAGGCTGAGAGACTTTTTTTTACACCCAGAACCTAGCTGCTATAAGAATACTTGATTTGTGGTCAATCAAGCTACCTGCAAGGTATGGCAGCAGGTTCAGAGACATTTGCAGATCAATAGAATCTGTCAATATACACCTACATCAGCAACACTATTATTGCCATCTATTTTCTGGGATACCACTATGGTTAGGTGGAGACGACTTTTAGGGACCTTTTTGATAGCAGTGGTAGCAGTGGTGTCCAGCCCTATTCGTAACGGGCCACAGAATACACTCGGCCTAAAACAGATTTATAAAAAAAATCAAATCATGAACTGTTAGCCCAAAAAAATAATCTTATAGAGGCAGTTGGGGCATAGTAGGATTGGTATTTTGCATCAGGCCCTTATTGAAACACAGTTTGATGATTTGGAGGTGCAAAATCAAAAGTATAATACTAGATTGTTTTAAGGAGGTGACATTCTACAAGATTCTATTGCTTTAGGTGAGAAGATTCTGATATCCTCTAATCATAAAGCACAGCGCTATAAGACTATCTTCAATTTATACTACACTCCTGCTAAAATTTTCGATGGGGTGGGTAAAACGATGATAAATGTACACAATGCAGGCAGATCAGGCAGACAGTCTTTACATGGAGGAATGGAGGTCTTTTTGACTAGAATAGTCGGGGCACAGAACTCTATTACACCAACAGTTATGCTCTTGGGTGTTCTGGGTGAGATCATGTTATCCTTGAGATATTTCAGTCTAGGTATCTAATCTTTACAGCAGTAGCCGTGGCCCGGCAATGTGGTGGCAGAAAGAACCTCAATCATTTGAAATGTGGAGAGGAAGGCTGTATGCCATATGTAATTTGGAGCATAGTCTGTATGCCCCCAAAGGGATAAATAAACGTAGACTTGGTATAGGGATTTGGGGGGCCATGTCAGATCATCTGGCATTTACCAAGACATGAAATACTACTTTTGCATTTCTCAAATATACAGATATCTATGTTTTTTATTTAAGTTCCCTTTTTTGAATTATATATGCATGATTTTCAGGTAATAATTGTTGTACACAATCCTAATGTATTTTCTCACTATTGATATGCTCTTATATTAAATATGCTACTTTTTATAACTATGTTATTTATTGGCTTATCAAAAAATACATTTAAAAAAACAGTTAAGGAAAGAAAACAAGGGAGGTTCTACTGTCCCATATGCCTGTCGACATTAGTGGCACATTGCAAACATAATTTCATTTTTCATGATGTCTGCATAAATCTTGCCAATCCCAACTCCCAAATGTCTCCCTCCTGTTTCCTTCCCCACTTCCATTTCAAACGTAGAGCCACAAGAACAAACTCCCTGTGTACACTATTATCATATGTCATTCACCAGCACTAAGCACTAGTTCATTACAATTCCCTCCGTGGTGCCCCAACACCGATTCGACACCCGTTGCACCCCCAGATCACTGAGTTCCTCGAATTTGTTCCTCTCTAAGTTCTGCCAACATTTAGAACCATGCCTGGAGGTCCTACTCTAGTTTTTCATCTTTATGTGAGTGGGCGTCAACGGAAAGGATGTTTGCATCCTTTCCACTCTTGCCCACTCATATATATCTTTCAACCATTCCCCTACCTATAGGGTCCTAGGTCTGAGCCACGTTCTAGCAAAGCGCCATCTTGCCAGTATCAACCCCAGTGTAAGGCATCTCCTGCTTAATTTTTAGGTTTTCTGGTTAGGTAATAGCCCCAGCAGTGCTTGTCAGATCTCTTTAGGAATTACCCACCCTGAGGCTCTTTGAAGGTATGTGATCACCATATCCCAGTAGGAGAATAGTGTGGGGCATGATCAAACTATAGGGAGAAAGTCCACTGCCTGTGGCTTACATCTCGGGCATTCATCATGATGAGCAGGGTAAATTGTATGTAGTGTCCCTGGGGTGAGGTATACCTCGTGAACCAGGTTGCATTGTAGGAGTTTAAATCTTGCATTAGAGCTAAATGTGCAAACCCCTTCATGGATGTTTTCTAATTCCTTTTCAGTCAGCGGCTCCTCAAGCAAAGTACTCCATCTCTGCTTTACCGGCAATACCTGCCTGATATGTTATCCCTTCAGGCTCTGTATAGATGGGATACTAATTGTCTACCCTGCTCCATGTACAGCAATACTTTCAATGTGTTCGTAATAGGGGTTATGCTGGAAACCCCGGCCAGATTTCCCGGGTCAAACTTGAGATCTTCTCATACTGTAGGAATTGTCCCATTCCCAAATTAAAGGTGGTTGTTGCCTCTTCTCCTGTGATAAACCTTCCATCCATAAACCGGTCTCCCAGTGTTTAGCATCCTCCTTCCTTCCACTTTCTTACAGACATAGAATCCGCGATACAGGCAAAAAGGCGCAATACCCAGAGGGGCATATTGGGACATATGAAGCATGTGGGATCACACTTCGTACAACAGTTTCCCACATGAATTGACACATGTCATGCATTGTATGGGATGCAGGGAGGAACACTCTTTCCAAGTATCAACATTTTGGGTAATGTGGGACTGCCAGAAGGCTAATCTCCCAGTTGTTTTCATTATCAAGCCAATGCACCACATGCTGTAATTGGGAGGCCATGTAATACCATTCTGAACATGGGACTTCCAGTCCCCCTATCCCATGTCCTCTGCAACACTGCTAAGCATAACCGCTTATGTTTATTGCCCCATAAGAGGTCTGTCAGGAGGTGGTCAAGGGGTCCGGAAATAGTGTTGTTTGATGATGTAAAGGGAGTGCTACTATTCATATAGACATCTGGGTAAAAAGATACATTTTTATATTGCAATTTGACCCATAAGTGACAGTGGCAAATCCTGACAGAACCGTTTGGAGCTGCGTATCCCATCTATCCTTGGTTGTCTAACCAGGAGCACTCTTCTTTTTTTCCGTCCTTTGTTGATTACGTAATTCATCTAATTCTTTTCTTTTGGAATGGTATGTATGTTTATATTTTTTTCTTTTTTCATTCTTGTTCAGCATGTTGATTTTTCTTTCTGTTCAAAATTACAATCTGTTGTGAATAAAGAAAAAAATGTTATAGACCTCTACTAACATATAACATAGAAATTATAACCACTAAATAATGTAAACACTGGTTCACTTTATAAATAAAATTAAGGCATAGGAACAGTCTCTGAACAGAGTAGGAAATCATGTAGTGAGTGCTGTTTCTGACTTTATAATCAACAAAGAACAAGTGCCTATACTGATAGTAATTTAGAAAGGTTTGGCCACCAGAACAAAGAAGGTTTTTCAAAGCTGGGGTGTGCTTATAAATTGCTTTTTTATTTTTAATGTCTATGTCAAAGAAAAAAGGGTATATTTGTATTAATCATATACAATTGAACAGAAACAACATTTTTAGTAAACACCAGAAAGATTTTTTTGGACAAAAAACAGTGAAGCGTTAAAATCCAACATGCATACCGAATTCATTCATATCACAATCATACCTTGCCATTCATACACAAAACACATACAAATACACAACACGACTAGATAAGAATATATAATCGTGTTGGGTATTAGGTCTGCTGCAATATGTACAGTTACATAGCTTTTGAAATCCTAACCTGAAAGTTGACAAAGAAATTCAGGAATTCAAGGACTTCACCATAACTCAAAAAACCAATCAATTTGAGAAATACAAAAAGAATTTCAGAATTGAGAACGTATATCCATTCCTTCAGCCTGATTTTTATACCAAGGCGGATTCTAGGAGATACTTGTCTGATAATTGGGGCAGATCCCGTAACAAGTTCATCACATTCTCGGACACCTCCTCCTCAGGGGACGACAGCGATATAAATAACAGCAGACCAAACAAAAATCACAAATGGAACCAGATGCAACAGCCTCAGGGACAGTCGTCAAATTCTTTTTTAGGAAGGGGCCAAACAAGCTCCAGAGGGAGACAACGTTACAATCAGCCGTGGGAGATGACCACCCGCCAAAAACAATACAAAAACTAGCAGTCCCTCCCATTTTCAATCTTTCAAATAGGAATCTAACAACAGCTGAGGAAAGTATTTTATCCAAAGGATTATCGTTCGTACCATCTAAAAAAACGGATTTTGTCAAGATGAAGACTGAGTTCATCGAATTCTGCCAAAAATTACGCCTCACTACATTCTTTGCAGATAATCCCTCTTCCACACCGTCAGAAGTCACAGGATTACGTAAAAAATCTACTTTCTGTCCTCCAGGTAATAAAGTACCGAAGGAATTAGTAATCTTTGAAAGAACTGTCCTTTCTGCCATTGCGGATATGGAGAAACAAAAAAAGTTCGTCAAATTTAATATCTCTAAAGATGAAACAAATGCCCTCTCCACGTTAAAAAATGACAACACAATTACCATCAAACAAGCCGACAAGGGCGGCTCGATTGTCATTTGGGACACCAACGATTACACAACCAAAATAATGAGGCAGCTAAATGACCAGACGTGTTACCGCAAGATCGGAAAAGACCCAACGTTGGAATTCCAAAAACTTCTATTTCCCAGAGGCAGGTTTTCTAGGCCCTAAAGAGCTGGAATATTTACGGAATAAACACCCAAAAATACCTCTATTTTACGTCCTTCCCAAGGTCCATAAACATCTAACAAAGCCACCAGGTAGACCCATTGTGGCGGGGTGTGATTCCCTGTTGGAACCGGTGGCAAAGTACGTCGACTGTTTTTTGAAACAGTTCATGGACCACGTTGTTTCTTACCTAAAGGATACAACGGACTTTATCACTAAGCTGGAAGGAATAAAATTTGAGAAGGAAAAAGATCTGCTCGTAACACTGGACGTCACACAGCTCTACACTCAAATACCTCAGGATGAAGCTGTGGCTGTACTGGAATACTTTTTAGATCTACGACCCAGACCTGCCCAGGTACCCACAAAATTCCTAGTTGATTTGGCCTCTTTTGCCTTCAAAAAGAACTATTTCAGTTTCGGAAACGAATTCTACCTCCAAACAAAGGGGGTTGCTATGGGGTGTCCCTTTGCCCCGGAGCTAGCAGTATTATTTATGTCACTCTATGAGGACAAGTACATCCATAATAATAATCCTTTCAAAGAATACATTGCCACATGGTGGCATTTTATAGATGATGTCTTCATTATTTGGACTGGGGGAGAAGAAGTTCTCATGTCGTTTTACAATTGGCTCAACGCTAGAACACTGGACATACAATTTAGCATATCACACTCAGCTAAAAAAATCTCCTTCCTGGATGTTGAAGTTTTTCCACTGGAAGGAACATTGGCAACATCTCTGTACACCAAGCCCACTGACAGGAATAAGGCACTACTCTTCTCTAGCAACCATCCGCGGAGTTTAAAAGAAAACTTGCCTTATGGGCAATTTCTACGAATTCGTAGAAATTGCTCCTTGAACGAGGACTACAAATTTCATGCTGAAAATCTAGTTTCCAAATTGTGCGACAGAGGTTACCCTAAAAAACTAGTCCGAAATTCCATGAAAAGGGCCAGATGGACCCCGAGGGACAGTCTCCTCGAAAGGAAAAATAAACCCATTTCCAACAGGCAAGTCTGTGTAACTACCTACTGCCCAAATGCCAATAATCTTAAAAAAATCATCATTCAAAATTGGCATCTCATAAAAAACTTGGACGCCTGCCTGCAAGCTCCCCCGCTGTTCGCCTTCGAAAAAGAGAACAGCGTGGCCAACCATGTTGTTAGAAGTTGGCCTGGTATATAATGCTCACTAATTCTAGTGATCACTTTCTACCATGCCAAGCAACCCTTATGATGATGGTTGTAATTCAACCTTGTAGACCAGTTATCCTAGTGGTAACGTGGACAAAGCAGTCTTAGGCTAAACTCTGAAAGGCATGTGAAGCCAGCTGTTATACCATACACAACCCCCTTGAATACCAAATGAAAGGGACACCACACAGATATATATTAAAAATATATATTGATTTATTAACTATAAAATCCCCTGGACTCTTTATGAGCACAGAAGCACAAGCGTTAAATCACAAGACAGTTTAAAATACACAAAAGTTGCACAATATGGATGAGCCCTAGGGGCCACCTAAACCATATACTAAGAAAGTGGTATAAGAGATACCAGGAGGAAAGTGAAGAGGCCTAGGCCTTGGGAATCGCTGGAGCTATTCGAGACTGGCAATGACTAAGTCGGGAAAGGCCCACGGGACTCGGGTGCAGTGTTCAAAGTGCACGCACTTTTCAATACAAAGTCTATGGTGCGTAAAAAGCACAAAGTTAGTTTAAGGGCACTTCCGCTGAACCTAGAGGAACAAAACTTAAGACACAGACCCTAGAGGTGTGTACCAGTGTAGGGACACCGGCTTTGCAATGTTACCTCACCCACAGGAAGTGGGTGCACAGGGTCGAAGTGGCGTTGGGTTTTGACACGCAGGTTCTTGGCGCTTGAAGCTGAAGATGCTGCAGGCGATGTGAAGGAGAAGTGTCCGGTGGATCCAAGGGTGGATCTGAAGTGGTGAAGACCTGAAAGCAGAGGGGACAATGTTCAAAGTCACTGACCAGTGACCACCGTGGAACCAGATTGGAACCAGGCAAAGTCGGGTGCAAACAGGTGATGAGGTGTTGCTTCTCTCTGAAGCCACGTAGACACGAAGAGGTCAAGGACGTCCAGGAGTCGATCACGAGCTGTCCCTCGAAGGCTCTAGCTGATGGCGGTGTCGACAACTCGATTAAAGCAAACAAGCCTTGGCTAACGCAAGCCACGGGGAAAGTGAAAAAGGCTTATTACTCGGACCAGCAAGGTCAGAGCGAGTACTCCTTTCTACAGGAGCGAGGGCAGGTCTGGAGCAACTAGACCCACAGTGTAAATTGTAGGTTTCGTCGCCAAGATGGCCGCTGATCACGTGACAAGCGGCCAGGATGGCGAGTCGAGTGGCACAAAGCAAAAGGGCCCCACGCAAATCGTGGAGATGGTGGAGGGCTGATCTTTGTTGCAAATGCTGCTCGGTTGTGGGGCTTCCTAAACCCCAAAGCACAGAGTCAAGGGTGCCTCAGGTGCTGCGCAGTCAGCGTCTCGGGGGTCTTTCAAGATGTCCGCTCCCACGTCTCTCGGTGCCTCCACGGGTCCCTTCTTTGCAGGGACTGTGGATCGGGCTGGGAGAAGTCTGGGAAGCTGGGTCTTGTCAAGCTCTGCACTCGGGCTCCGGCGGGAGGCGGCGGCAAAGCAGACGTCGAGGTGCTGGGTGATGCCTCTGTTCACAGGGTGGCCCCTCCTAGGCCACTTAGGGAGATTCTCTTCAGTCTTCTGTGCAGCAGAATGTCGAAGTCCAGTCTTCTTCTTGTTTAAAGTTGATTTTAGGATGATCTGCTGTGCAATGGCACTGCTCCCTCTCTTATTCCCATCTGAGGGGTGGATCTCCTGCTAGGTCCCTCCCCTATGGGTGGGACCAGGAAGGGGGGTGGTTACACCCCCTCTCCTTTGTCCAGCTCCTCGCCAGGACTGGGGCTGGAAAGCCCCAGAACCGGTTTGGGCTGGCTTATGCACAGGGACACCTTGTGTGCCCCAGGCATGTCTCAATCTATTCAGCCCTGTCCTACCCAATACACAAAACCCTGTCTGGGGTGGTGCTCGCACCTCCCCAGGCAGGAAACCCTTTGTCCAGGCCCTCCTCGCTGGAAGGACTCCCAGCAGCAGGAGGTCAGACATGTGTCTGTGGTGGCAGCATCCATTTTGTGATGCTGAGGCTCTGTTTAACTTTAACCAGGGTTAAGGCTACACACATGTCGTGTCCCTCTAGAAGGGTGGAATGCTATCCCCGTCGCCAGAACTGGCGAGGGGATAGTATTCCAATTCGTATGACACCTTACTCGACATGTTTTGATAAAGCCAAACCAAAGATAGCATTTAACCGCGAGGATTATAATGCACTTAAGAGTATATGGTATGGCAATATCCCGGAACAGCTTAGGGAGTGGTTCCCGACAGCTGCAGACAGGCTCAGCTCATGCTAGAGCACCATCTCACATATTTCCAAGCACTCTGCCTCCAGGATTGATGAGGCCTTCCATAGGAGTGGCTGATAGGAACATATGTGTCCAGTTTAGGGTTAGGCACAGACATACTGTACCTAAGTAAGAGGTGGTTACACCGACTTACCCCAGCTGAGTGATCAGCCAGTTGTGTCAAATATGGAGGCCAGGCCAGGGGTGGCACAATACATGCTGCAGCCCCTGGTAGGCCTTGGCTACACCTATGCCCTGGGTACCTATGGTACACTGTTACAGGGGCCTATAAGGTGAACCAATTCCAATTGTGTTATGCACCTAAGGTACATGGAGTCCATTTTAAGGAGAGAGCAATCAGCCTGGGGCCCTGAATAGCAGGATCCCAGGCCAACTAAGTCAAAAACCAGCTAAACACCAGGCAAAAAGTTTGGGGGTAACCATAGTCAGATATCCACCTTCCTACAGAACCCCACCCCAAACGAAAAGAGATAAGGCTATCCTTGACCAGGTAAGCCTATATTGCCTAAGTGGCCATATAAGGAAGTACCAGCTCTGGCTTGGTAACCCCCTGTCTCATGGTCCACTAAGCAATCCCTCACCCTAGGGGCATCTGAGGGTCTCCACCATAGGGAATCTCTACCTGTGGTGTGTCTTTGCAAAGTCAAAGGCTGGTGTTGGGATGGAGTACTGAAGTGAGTTTCCTCTGTAGGGCTCAGCTTCCTCCAATCACTCTCCACCATGTGTGCCTTTCTTTCTCTGACTGAGTTGCACTGTGCTCTCAGGGTCAACCTCTGGCTACCTAAAGCTGGAGGCTGGGTCCCTCTGTTTGGCTTACTGGAGGGACAGGTCAGGTTTGGGGCCATTTGGTCCCAGGTTTGGCTGTGCCCAACAATATCCATCTGGGGGAGGTCCCTAACTACTTTTAAGGGGGATCCCTCAGGAGTTTTTAAAGTTTTCACCTCACTAGGGCTACTAGTTTCGGTGCCCCTAATCTGTTGATGGGGGTGCTTTATTTGACAGGGGGCCCTTTGGGTCTCACTGTCCTTCTTGTCCTCTGCAGCCCTGGGCTGAGTAAGGCAAGGTAGAGAGGGGCAGGTTACCTGCTCCAGACTGGGTCCCTCCTGAGAAGGGTCCACTGCCATCAGAGGCTCTGTCAGGCCAGGCCTAACAACCTCTGGGTCAGTTCCTTCATCAGGGGTAAGATCAGTTCCCCGAGGAGGCTGATCCTTTCCTAAAGTCTGGTGGGAGGGAGATTTCTCTTCCTCCTCAATGCTCTCTGTTTGGGTGGAGTGATCCATCATTTCAGGCTTCACTACCCATGTATCAGTTTGAGTTTGGGCTGTGGCCATCACAGCCCCACCAACCTTTTCAGGAGGAGACTCAGTTTGGGTATGGGCTGTTACTAGTACAGCCCTGCTACTCTTTCCAGGAGGGAAGTTATCTAAAGATGGGGCTGAGGTTTGCTCAGCCCTCCCAACCTTTTCAGGAAGGACATCTTGAATTGGGGCTGTAGCCATTACAGCCCCACTAACCTTTCCATGGAGATTTACCATTCTAGAATGGGTTTGCTGTTCAACCTCAGCCCAGGCTGAGATTTCCAAATCATTACCCAGTAGGCAATCTACAGGCAAGTTTGCTGACACTGCCACTCTCTTTGGGCCAGTGACACCTCCCCAGCTAAGATTGACTACTGCCATGGGATGATTGGTTTCTATGCCATCAATGTTTGTCACCTGATATCTGGCATCAGGTAAAAGTTGCCTTGAGGGGACTAGACATTCAGCCACCATGGTGATGCTAGCCCCTGTGTCTCTGAAGGCCTCAACTTTCAAACCATTGATGAGGGGCTCCTGTCTATACTTGCTCAAAGTGTTTGGGCAAGCTGTGAAATTGGCAAACCCCATGCCAGTCTCATAGACAAGAGTATCTGAGTTAGGGGACCTGGATAGGCCAGAGTCCACCTGTCCTCCAAAAGTAAACCCACCCAAATTCTTGGGGGTGCTCCCACCACCTGGGGGACCACTGCTAACAGTGACAGGAGGTGTTGGAGCCTTACCTGGAGGTATATTCTCCTTATTGCCATTCTTGGGACAACAGCTATCTGTTTTGTAATGCCCCACCTGTTTACAGGTATGACAATAAGGCTTTTTCTGGGATGTAGAAGTGTCTTGGGACCCACCCCCATTCTTGGAGTTTTGGGGCCCTGGGGAAGTCTTTTCCTTACTTTTATCCCCACCCTTCTCTTGAGGCTTGGTAGTCTCTTTCTTTTGGTCACCACCCTGGTTCTTAGGCCTGATCCTGGTTCTGACCCATTTGTCGGCCCTCCTACCCAATTCTTGTGGGGAGGTCAGATCAGAGTCAACCAGGTGCTGATGTAGAAGCTGATTTTGACAATTACTCAAGATTTGCTCTCTCATAATTAAATTATACAATCCTGTATAGTCAGTAACCTTACTTCCCAGCAACCAGCCCTCCAGAGCCTTAGTGGCACACTCAACAAATTCAGACCAGTCCTGAGTCTGTGTCTTCTGGGTGTCTCTGAACATTAACCTGTACTGTTCAGTGGTTAGGCCCAACCCATCAATCAGAGCACTCTTCAGGACCATGTAGTTTCTAGAATCCTCATCACTAACTGTGAGGAGTCTGTCTCTGCCTCTACCTTCAAAGGAGAGCCACAAGATTGCTGCCCACTGCTCCTGAGGGATCTGCTGTACCATGCAGGCTCTCTCAAGTGCAGTCATCCATTTGTGGATATCATCCCCAGCTTTGTAGGGGGGCACAATCTTACTCAGGTTTCTTGTATCAAAGGACCTGTCTTTATCCTTCTGGATATTGCTGCCACCAGTGGATCCTAATCCACTCTCTCTAGGCTGTCTTGCTCTAGCAAGTTTCTCTTGGGCCAGGGCAATCTCTAATTCTTGTCTCTGGACTCTCAATTCAGCCTCTCTAATTTGAGATTCTCTCAATTTGGTCTCATGTTCCCTTCTCTGAGGGCTAGTCATCCTCCTTCTGGAGTGACCATGAGAACCTCTAGAAGCATAGGAGTTGTCAGAGTCACCTGAGTGAATCCTTCTCCTCCTAGGCTCCTGGTTAAGTCCACCTGGGGGTCTGAATGGGTTGTTACCTGATTCATTCCCAAGTTGACTTAAGTTAGCCTGGTTCAGTCTACTGACCAGCACCTGACTATCTCTGTCATCATCTGACTCACTGCTTTCCACCTCCTCCTCCTCTTCTTCTTCCTCTACATCTACCTGAGGAGCTCCAGTGGTGGAGGCTTCCTCATCTACCAGGATGATAGGGGCAGGGGGGTCTACAGTGTCATCCTCTGAAGGATGGCCTCCTTCAGCATCCCCTGTGGGGTTTGCTTTAGAGGTCTTTAGAGCCTCAGACTGATCCAAGAGCTCTCTTAGGTGGTCTGTAGTAGGGGAAGGCCCTGTCTTCAGACCCCTTAAGACACAAAGCTGTCTTAATTCCTTAAAGGGAAAAATAGCAAACTGGGATGGTGCCCTTGGAGGGTCACTCTCAACAGGAGTAAGTCCACTGGACCCCTCTGTTCCAGACATTGCTCTAGTGTGGGTGGATGTGTTGCAATCTACCTACACTGGTGTTTACCTACTAAACCTATCTAGTAGTTGTAGCTAGGGTGTGCTACTCCCTTTGCTCTACAACAACTAAGTTCAGTAGAACTTAAGTATACTAGTCTTGTTTTATATGTACCTAGCAGGTACCTGTATGATCTTTCAAATGATAATCTCAAAGATTGTAATGGTAAAACAACAGCAAGCTCAGATCCCAATCCGCTGCTCACCAATGTGAGAAGTTGGCCTGGTATATAATGCTCACTAATTCTAGTGATCACTTTGTACCATGCCAAGCAACCCTTATGATGATGGTTGTAATTCAACCTTGTAGACCAGTTATCCTAGTGGTAACGTGGACAAAGCAGTCTTAGGCTAAACTCTGAAAGGCATGTGAAGCCAGCTGTTATACCATACACAACCCCCTTGAATACCAAATGAAAGGGACACCACACAGATATATATTAAAAATATATATTGATTTATTAACTATAAAATCCCCTGGACTCTTTATGAGCACAGAAGCACAAGCGTTAAATCACAAGACAGTTTAAAATACACAAAAGTTGCACAATATGGATGAGCCCTAGGGGCCACCTAAACCATATACTAAGAAAGTGGTATAAGAGATACCAGGAGGAAAGTGAAGAGGCCTAGGCCTTGGGAATCGCTGGAGCTATTCGAGACTGGCAATGACTAAGTCGGGAAAGGCCCACGGGACTCGGGTGCAGTGTTCAAAGTGCACGCACTTTTCAATACAAAGTCTATGGTGCGTAAAAAGCACAAAGTTAGTTTAAGGGCACTTCCGCTGAACCTAGAGGAACAAAACTTAAGACACAGACCCTAGAGGTGTGTACCAGTGTAGGGACACCGGCTTTGCAATGTTACCTCACCCACAGGAAGTGGGTGCACAGGGTCGAAGTGGCGTTGGGTTTTGACACGCAGGTTCTTGGCGCTTGAAGCTGAAGATGCTGCAGGCGATGTGAAGGAGAAGTGTCCGGTGGATCCAAGGGTGGATCTGAAGTGGTGAAGACCTGAAAGCAGAGGGGACAATGTTCAAAGTCACTGACCAGTGACCACCGTGGAACCAGATTGGAACCAGGCAAAGTCGGGTGCAAACAGGTGATGAGGTGTTGCTTCATTCTGCAGCCACGTGGACACGAAGAGGTCAAGGACGTCCAGGAGTCGATCACGAGCTGTCCCTCAAAGGCTCTAGCTGATGGCGGTATCGACAACTCGATTGAAGCAAACAAGCCTTGGCTAACGCAAGCCACGGGGAAAGTGAAAAAGGCTTATTACTCGGACCAGCAAGGTCAGAGCGAGTACTCCTTTCTACAGGAGCGAGGGCAGGTCTGGAGCAACCAGACCCATAGTGTAAATTGTAGATTTCGTCGCCAAGATGGCCGCTGATCACGTGACAAGCGGCCGGGATGGCGAGTCGAGTGGCACAAAGCAAAAGGGCCCCACGCAAATCGTGGAGATGGTGGAGGGCTGATCTTTGTTGCAAATGCTGCTCGGTTGTGGGGCTTCCTAAACCCCAAAGCACAGAGTCGAGGGTGCCTCGGGTGCTGCGCAGTCAGCGTCTCGGGGGTCTTGCAAGATGCCCGCTCCCACGTCTCTCGGTGCCTCCACGGGTCCCTTCTTTGCAGGGACTGTGGATCGGGCTGGGAGAAGTCTGGGAAGCTGGGTCTTGTCAAGCTCTGCACTCGGGCTCCGGCGGGAGGCGGCGGCAAAGCAGACATCGAGGTGCTGGGTGATGCCTGTGTTCACAGGGTGGCCCCTCCTAGGCCACTAGGGAGATTCTCTTCAGTCTTCTGTGCAGCAGAATGTCGAAGTCCAGTCTTCTTCTTGTTTAAAGTTGATTTTAGGATGATCTGCTGTGCAATGGCACTGCTCCCTCTCTTATTCCCATCTGAGGGGTGGATCTCCTGCTAGGTCCCTCCCCTATGGGTGGGACCAGGAAGGGGGGTGGTTACACCCCCTCTCCTTTGTCCAGCTCCTCGCCAGGACTGGGGCTGGAAAGCCCCAGAACCGGTTTGGGCTGGCTTATGCACAGGGACACCTTGTGTGCCCCAGGCATGTCTCAATCTATTCAGCCCTGTCCTACCCAATACACAAAACCCTGTCTGGGGTGGTGCTCGCACCTCCCCAGGCAGGAAACCCTTTGTCCAGGCCCTCCTCGCTGGAAGGACTCCCAGCAGCAGGAGGTCAGACATGTGTCTGTGGTGGCAGCATCCATTTTGTGATGCTGAGGCTCTGTTTAACTTTAACCAGGGTTAAGGCTACACACATGTCGTGTCCCTCTAGAAGGGTGGAATGCTATCCCCGTCGCCAGAACTGGCGAGGGGATAGTATTCCAATTCGTATGACACCTTACTCGACATGTTTTGATAAAGCCAAACCAAAGATAGCATTTAACCGCGAGGATTATAATGCACTTAAGAGTATATGGTATGGCAATATCCCGGAACAGCTTAGGGAGTGGTTCCCGACAGCTGCAGACAGGCTCAGCTCATGCTAGAGCACCATCTCACATATTTCCAAGCACTCTGCCTCCAGGATTGATGAGGCCTTCCATAGGAGTGGCTGATAGGAACATATGTGTCCAGTTTAGGGTTAGGCACAGACATACTGTACCTAAGTAAGAGGTGGTTACACCGACTTACCCCAGCTGAGTGATCAGCCAGTTGTGTCAAATATGGAGGCCAGGCCAGGGGTGGCACAATACATGCTGCAGCCCCTGGTAGGCCTTGGCTACACCTATGCCCTGGGTACCTATGGTACACTGTTACAGGGGCCTATAAGGTGAACCAATTCCAATTGTGTTATGCACCTAAGGTACATGGAGTCCATTTTAAGGAGAGAGCAATCAGCCTGGGGCCCTGAATAGCAGGATCCCAGGCCAACTAAGTCAAAAACCAGCTAAACACCAGGCAAAAAGTTTGGGGGTAACCATAGTCAGATATCCACCTTCCTACACATGTAATAAGAGCAGGAATAAAAACAAACAAACAGCCGTCCTTGAGACAGATGATGGGATTGTCCCCCATTACAGGCCATCACAAATGTGGACGTGTCTTTGTTGCGAATTGGCCATCGAAGGATCCCTGTTTCAACATCATAGGATCTCATGGAAACATGATAGTTTCAGCAATTGCAGAACCAAGTATGTAGTCTACGGCATCATCTGTCCGTGTGGACTTCTCTATATTGGGAAGAACAATCAAGAAATCCACACTCGAATCACTCAACACAAATCCAGGATAAAGAATGGGATTGAAACTGCTCCATTGGTTAACCACTGGAAACGTTGCAAACATCTGATGAGTGATATCAAATGGACCGTGATCTCTCGCATTGAAAAAGATCCACGGGGAGGAGATATGGATCAAAAACTGTCAAAAAGAGAAGCCTATTTAATTGTTAAATTTGACACAGCAGTTAGAGGACTCAACGAGATATCAGAGATATACAAACTCTAAGAGGGACATTCTTCTTCTTTTTTCTGCTTGTGCCAATCATCAAGCTATCTTTCAGGTAACACAGAAGTCATCGTCTTCAAAGACTTCACGCATGAGCAATCAAGCACTACATATAGAGAAGCCTTGCTAGCCGCACTATACTCCATGCATGTGCGAGAGACTAGTGCTGTTGGAGACGCCAGTAATTTTTTCGAAACATCCATTGCTCTATACCGGTAAGCCAGAGTTTGACCAGTTCAACCTAAAAAATCTTGTTCACTTACACCCTGAACGCTGACCTAAGAAGCCTTTACTTTTCTTCCCCGTTAGAGGCTGAAAACCAACGAGGTCTAATTCTTTCAATCCACGATCCTGTGCTTGGACGTGAACACTCACGATCCCCCGGTAAGAACCTTGACCCAGTGCCCGACTATAAACACCATACCTCGTCTCTTTACCACAATTAATGGACGTCGTTCTCTTTCAGGCCATCCAGCTTCATCTAGCCGCCAATTTTTCAACTTGAACTTACAACAACGTGGCTACCACATACATTTAAGGTAAATGTTTTTTCTGATGACGGCTACGCAAAGTCCTCTCTAAACACTTTTTCTTTACTTATGTAGTCTTTATTGTCTTTCGTTGTCACACAGGTGTTACCCTTCTCTCGGATATTCTCCATAGTGGTAAGCAGAAGGAACCTTGGGTGGTCTTGCACTCGAGTTTCTTGGTATTTCTTTAAAGTTTGTTCAGATGTATACAATAGAATTCTCTTCTTCTTTTTTCTTTAGAGCTACCTGGCTCTGATGAGAATCCCTCCCAACCCATAGGGATTTGAAACGCGTAGGCCCCTTTATGTCCAGTGTCTGCTCCCTTTTGGTTCTTCCCGTAGTGTGAACATATCGTCACATTACCGGCTATAAATTGTTGTATATATTGGTTTTGATTACCCATTTGATTCTGTTGATCCATTTGATTTATACCTGTAAAATCACTGTATAAATTGTATATATAACTGTACATATTGCATCAGACCTAATACCCAACACGATTATATATTCTTATCTAGTCGTGTTGTGTATTTGTATGTGTTTTGTGTATGAATGGCAAGGTATGATTGTGATATGAATGAATTCGGTATGCATGTCGGATTTTAACGCTTCACTGTTTTTTGTCCGAAAAAATCTTTCCTGTGTTTACTAAAAATGTTGTTTCTGTTCAATTGTATATGATTAATACAAATATACCCTTTTTTCTTTGACCTAGACATTAAAAATAAAAAAGCAATTCATAAGCACACCCCAGCTTTGAAAAACCTTCTTTGTTCTGGTGGCCAAACCTTTCTAGATTACTATCAGTATAGGCACTTGTTCTTTGTTGATTATAGATTGTGGCTCAGCCTTGCTGATTTCGAGCCAACCCCAGTTGTTTTCAGGTTGATCATAGCGGGAGCAGTCTCGCGAGGTTCTGGTAAATCCTACTAACGGTGGGTACAAGGGGTTCAATTCTCTCTCTTTTTCTCTTTGGTGGAGGCTTTTCTCTGTCTCTTTACACCTGTTTTGTGTTGCACATTGTTTGTTTTTATGTTATACATCTCGAGCATTAGTTTTCAACACGTCTCATTATAAAAGATATGGCAGAGGAGGACACCTTTGCATATAGTGAGGACCATATCAAGAATCTTTTGAGCGATCCACCCATTTTTTCATCGGTTTCCCTAAGCACTACAGCAACCTCCCAGAACGAATCTGATAGACTTCTAAGATTAAAAAAGAAACAAATACGTACGGACTTACACGGACATTTTCTGTTAAAACACCTCCGTGAAGGCACCATCCCAGGAGGATTGCAAATAAAAAACATTCCTGTTATATTCACTGAAGATCCGGTGTTTAAGAAAGGGTTTAGTTTTATAGAAACTAAATGTAGTAGGGACCTTATGGTCCTTACTATTGAAACAGCAGTTAGGATTTCAAAAGCTGAACTCGAGGAAATCGCAAAACTAGAGGAGGAAATTAGTAACAACCAAACCATCACGGACTCCAAGGGTTTACTGGAGAAAGTTGACAAAGAAATTCAGGAATTCAAGGACTTCACCATAACTCAAAAAACCAATCAATTTGAGAAAGACAAAAAGAATTTCAGAATTGGGAACGTATATCCGTTTCTTCAGCCTGATTTTTATACCAAGGCGGATTCTAGGAGATACTTGTCTGATAATCGGGGCAGATCCCGTAACAAGTTCATCACATTCTCGGACACCTCCTCCTCAGGGGACGCCAGCGATATAAATAACAGCAGACCAAACAGAAATCGCAAATGGAACCAGATGCAACAGCCTCAGGGACAGTCGTCGAATTCTTTTTTAGGAAGGGGCCAAACGAGCTCCAGAGGGAGACAACGTTACAATCAGCCGTGGGAGATGACCACCCGCCAAAAACAATACAAAAACTAGCAGTCTCTCCCATTTTCAATCTTTCAAATAGGAATCTAACAACAGCTGAGGAAAGTATTTTATCCAAAGGATTATCGTTCGTACCATCTAAAAAAACGGATTTTGTCAAGATGAAGACTGAGTTCATCGAATTCTGCCAAAAATTACGCCTCACTACATTCTTTGCAGATAATCCCTCTTCCACACCGTCAGAAGTCACAGGATTACGTAAAAAATCAACTTTCTGTCCTCCAGGTAATAAAGTACCGAAGGAATTAGTAATCTTTGAAAGAACTGTCCTTTCTGCCATTGCGGATATGGAGAAACAAAAAAAGTTCGTCAAATTTAATATCTCTAAAGATGAAACAAATGCCCTCTCCACGTTAAAAAATGACAACACAATTACCATCAAACAAGCCGACAAGGGCGGCTCGATTGTTATTTGGGACACCAACGATTACACAACCGAAATAATGAGGCAGCTAAATGACCAGACGTGTTACCGCAAGATCGGAAAAGACCCAACGTTGGAATTCCAAAACCTTCTATTTCCCATCTTACAAGAAGGTTTTGAGGCAGGTTTTCTAGGCCCTAAAGAGCTGGAATATTTACGGAATAAACACCCAAAAATACCTCTATTTTACGTCCTTCCTAAGGTCCATAAACATCTAACAAAGCCACCAGGTAGACCCATTGTGGCGGGGTGCGATTCCCTGTTGGAACCGGTGGCAAAGTACGTCAACTGTTTTTTGAAACAGTTCATGGACCACGTTGTTTCTTACCTAAAGGATACAAAGGATTTCATCACTAAGCTGGAAGGAATAAAATTTGAGAAGGAAAAAGATCTGCTCGTAACACTGGACGTCACACAGCTCAACACTCAAATAACTCAAGATGAAGCTGTGGCTGTACTGGAATACTTTTTAGATCTACGACCCAGACCTGCCCAGGTACCCACAAAATTCCTAGTTGATTTGGCCTCTTTTGCCTTAAAAAAGAACTATTTCAGTTTCGGAAACGAATTCTACCTCCAAACGTAGGGGGTTGCTATGGGGTGTCCCTTTGCCCCGGAGCTAGCAGTATTATTTATGTCACTCTATGAGGACAAGTACATCCATAATAATAATCCTTTCAAAGAATACATTGCCACATGGTGGCGTTTTATAGACGATGTCTTCATGATTTGGACTGGGGGAGAAGAAGTTCTCATTTCGTTTTACAATTGGCTCAACGCTAGAACACTGGACATACAATTTAGCATATCACACTCAGCTAAAAAAATCTCCTTCCTGGATGTTGAAGTTTTTCCACTGGAAGGAACATTGGCAACATCTCTGTTCACCAAGCCCACTGACAGGAATAAGGCACTACTCTTCTCTAGCAACCATCCGCGGAGTATAAAAGAAAACTTGCCTTATGGGCAATTTCTACGAATTCGTAGAAATTGCTCCTTGAACGAGGACTACAAATTTCATGCTGAAAATCTAGTTTCCAAATTGTGCGACAGAGGTTACCCTAAAAAACTAGTCCGAAATTCCATGAAAAGGGCCAGATGGACCCCGAGGGACAGTCTCCTCGAAAGGAAAAATAAACCCATTTCCAACAGGCAAGTCTGTGTAACTACCTACTGCCCAAATGCCAATAATCTTAAAAAAATCATCATTCAAAATTGGCATCTCGTAAAAAACTTGGACGCCAGCCTGCAAGCTCCCCTGCTGTTCGCCTTCAAAAAAGAGAACAGCGTGGCCAACCATGTAATAAGAGCAGGAAACAAACAAACAGCCGTCCTTGAGACAGATGATGGGATTGTCCCCCATTACAGGCCATCACAAATGTGGGACGTGTCTTTGTTGCGAATTTACCATCGAAGGATCCCTGTTTCAACATCATGGGATCTCATGGAAATATGATAGTTTCAGCAATTGCAGAACCAAGTATGTAGTCTACGGCATCATCTGTCCGTGTGGACTTCTCTATATTGGGAAGACCAATCAAGAAATCCGCACTCGAATCACTCAACACAAATCCAGGATAAAGAATGGGATTGAAACTGCTCCATTGGTTAACCACTGGAAACGATGCAAACATCTGATGAGTGATATCAAATGGACTGTGATCTCTCGCATTGAAAAAGATCCACGGGGAGGAGATATGGATCAAAAACTGTCAAAAAGAGAAGCCTATTTAATTGTTAAATGCGACACAGCAGTTAGAGGACTCAACGAGATATCAGAGATATACAAACTCTAAGAGGGACATTC
This sequence comes from Lissotriton vulgaris, assembly GCF_964263255.1. Taxonomy (NCBI): domain Eukaryota; kingdom Metazoa; phylum Chordata; class Amphibia; order Caudata; family Salamandridae; genus Lissotriton; species Lissotriton vulgaris. The sequence continues at coordinate 403,641,865 of NC_141700.1, forward strand.
TTCTTCTTTTTTCTGCTTGTGCCAATCATCAAGCTATCTTTCAGGTAACACAGAAGCCATCGTCTTCAAAGACTTCACGCATGCGCAATCAAGCACTACATATAGAGAAGCCTTGCTAGCCGCACTATACTCCACGCATATGCGAGAGACTAGTGCTGTTGGAGACGCCGGTGATTTTTTCGAAACATCCATTGCTCTATACCGGTAAGCCAGAGTTTGACCAGTTCAATTCACCCTGAACGCTGACCTAAGAAGCCTTTACTTTTCTTCCCCGTTAGAGGCTGAAAACCAACGAGGTCTAATTCTTTCAATCCACGATCCTGTGCTTGGACGTGAACACTCACGATCCCCCGGTAAGAACCTTGACCCAGTGCCCGACTATAAACACCATACCTCGTCTCTTTACCACAATTAATGGACGTTGTTCTCTTTTAGGCCATCCAGCTTCATCTAGCCGCCAATTTTTCAACTTGAACTTACAACAATGTGGCTACCACATACATTTAAGGTAAATGTTTTTTCTGATGACGGCTAAGCAAAGTCCTCTCTAAACACTTTTTCTTTACTTATGTAGTCTTTATTGTCTTTCGTTGTCACACAGGTGTTACCCTTCTCTCGGATATTCTCCATAGTGGTAAGCAGAAGGAACCTTGGGTGGTCTTGCACTCGAGTTTCTTGGTATTTCTTTAAAGTTTGTTCAGATGTATACAATAGAATTCTCTTCTTCTTTTTTCTTTAGAGCTACCTGGCCCTGATGAGAATCCCTCCCAACCCATAGGGATTTGAAACGCGTAGGCCCCTTCATGTCCAGTGTCTGCTCCCTTTTGGTTCTTCCCGTAGTGTGAACATATCGTCACATTACCGGCTATAAATTGTTGTATATATTGTTTTTGATTACGCATTTGATTCTGTTGATCCATTTGATTTATACCTGTAAAATCACTGTATAAATTGTATATATAACTGTACATTTTGCAGCAGACCTAATACCCAACACGATTATATATTCTTATCTAGTCGTGTTGTGTATTTGTATGTGTTTTGTGTATGAATGGCAAGGTATGATTGTGATATGAATGAATTCGGTATGCATGTTGGATTTTAACGCTTCACTGTTTTTTGTCCAAAAAAATCTTTCCTGTGTTTACTAAAAATGTTGTTTCTGTTCAATTGTATATGATTAATACAAATATACCCTTTTTTCTTTGACCTAGACATTAAAAATAAAAAAGCAATTTATAAGCACACCCCAGCTTTGAAAAACCTTCTTTGTTCTGGTGGCCAAACCTTTCTAAATTACTATCAGTATAGGCACTTGTTCTTTGTTGATTATAGATTGTGGCTCAGCCTTGCTGATTTCGAGCCAACCCCAGTTGTTTTCAGGTTTCTGACTTTATGGCAGTGCATTGCTGTGTCAACATTATAGACGTATTTGCTGACAATAACATTTCAGGGTTAAGAACAGTACAGTGGTTTTCAGGCGGTGTAGGGGGTCATAGTGGTATTAATGTTTCTGACCCTAATCTCTAACACACTTCATCAAAACATTTATTCTCATTTTCATTAAACACATGAACGATCAATACTACAAGAAGACTGACTCGAAAAATGTTTTATTATAAATTATAAATGTATTCATCAAACATTTCGTATTATAATAAAACTTGCAACATGACTTCGTCCGGTATTTAATTGTCATCGAAAACAAAATTTTCATCTTCCAATTCAAAATCTTCTACCACTTCAAGAAAAGTACTGTCCAAACTCACATCCAAGAAATCATAATTTCCAGTATCATTTTCCTCTGGAAAAAGTCCATCTTTCACTTCCTCTAATAAATCACTTGAGATGTCAAAATTCAAAGCAACGTGTTCTTGATGCCCTTCTATTGCACCAATTAGGTTATGTTGCTGGTCCTTCCAAAATAATATAAAGACTTAATTATATCTTTTTCACGAATAGATAATTAAAAACTACCTTTACCAATTTTATAAGTACATACATTACCATACTTTTAAACACATTAACTACACAAATTAATCTGCCACCTTCCTCTTTTTTGAAAACAGACTCACACTGTGATCCTAGACACATATCACTATCCCTTGCAATTTATTTAAATAATTACTGCAGTGAAATGGGGTCTTACTGTGAGTTTTGTTTAAGGGTTTTGTGGACTGTAGAACTGTGGAAAGACTTTATAATTTATTTCTAGGGATAGATTTTCTGAGTTTAGCACAATAAACTGGTGTTCAAACTGTGTACAGACTGAAGGTGGGACTCACAATGTACAAATGAAAATTCACTAAAAAGATTACTACTTGCCACAGAGACAGTTGTTTTTGCCTTTCAACAGCACGCTCCGCATCTAAATTGCACAGCCTGTACAAAATGTCATGCTAAGCATGAGCAACCATATCATAATAGACCTCTGCAATGCATATAAAAGGGTGCAGACAGATGGTACAGGCACAGATATAGAGAGATGGTGCCGATGAAAAATGAAATAATGCAGGCAGACAGTAAACTGTTACAGTCGGAGAATAGATGGTGCACTGCTGCAAGTAAAAGAACAGATGGAGCAGTTACAAAAAAGAAGGTGCAGAGACACAGTGAGATGTATGAGTAGAGAGACACATAGTGCAGGCAGAGACAGACATGGTAGATTGCATGTAACATGCTGGTCATGTGTCTAAGATCACAGTGTGATCTTAGACACATGACCAAGATGTTACATGCAATCTTTATGATATGTACTGCTGGAGGATCTTAGGCAGCATGTCTTTTAGGCCATTTATTGCCCAAAGGAATCACCATGGATCTTTTGGTAACTAAGAGACCTAACAGACATGCTGCCTAAGATTCTCCGGCAGTACATATCATAAAGCTGACCTGACTTCAAGAAATGATGTTTTAACACATCAAGTAAGCAAATTATTCACCCAGATTCATTTAAAATCAAGCTTGACTCACAGTGTGATATTAGACACATGACCAGGATGTTACATGCAATCTTTCTGATATGTACAGCTAGAGAATCTTAGGCAGCATGTCTGTTAGGCCTTTTAGTTGCCAAAAGGAATCACCATGGATCTTTTGGCAACTAAGAGGCCTAACAGACATGCTGTCTAAGATTCTCTAGCAGTACATATCATAAAGCCTAACTGACTTCAAGAAATGATTTTTTTAACACATCAAGTAAGCAAATCATTCACCCAGATTCATTTAAAATCAAGCTTGACTCACAGTGTGATCTTAGACACATGACCAGGATGTTACATGCAATATTTATGATATGTACTGCTAGAGAATCTTAGGCAGCATGTCTGTTAGCCCTCTTAGTTGCCAAAAGGAATCACCATGGATCTTTTGGCAACTAAGAGGCCTAACAGACATGCTGCCTAAGATTCTCTAGCAGTACATATCATAAAGCCTAACTGAATTCAAGAAATTATTTTTTAACACATGAAGTAAACAAATTATTCACCCAGATTCATTTAAAATCAAGCTTGACTCACAGTGTGATCTTAGACACATGACCAGAATGTTACATGCAATCTTTATGATATGTACTGCTGGAGAATCTTAGGCAGCATGTCTGTTAGGCCTCCTAGTTGCCAAAAGTAATCACCATGGATCTTTTGGCAACTAAGAGGCCTAACAGACATGCTGCCTAAGATTCTCAAGCAGTTCATATCATAAAGCCTAACTAACTTAAAGAAATGATTTTTTAACACATCAAGTAATCAAACTATTCACCCAGATTCATTTAAAATCAAGCTTGACTCACAGTCTTGCACAATTGTATCATCGGACAATGTGAGGGAGCAGAAAGTCTTGGTTTCCATCTGGTGGTGTTCACCCATATATCCCTAATGGGCATCCTAATTTACAGGCCCCCTGGCCCAGCTACAAGGTTCTTTGCCTCAATGATCCTTTAGCCTTTTGTTATGAACCACAAACATTGCACAACACTAGGTGATTTTAATATCCATTTGGATTCCCCAGAAGACGTAGACTCCTCTAGATTTCGGGAGTCATTAGAAGCATTAAGACTGTTTCCATACATCCACTCCCCCACCCATGAGAAGGTTCACACCCTAGACCAAATCTTCTCTACAGCCAAGAATGATATGCACTGTGCTCTCCGCCTAGCACGGTCCGATCATTTTATCCTGAGACCTTGGACACCTGGCTACGGCTTCAGGTAGAAGATCTCACCCCCTCTGTTTCCCGCCTCGGGAAGAGCAACCGGATGTCCGCTCCATGGTTTAACACTGTCCTTAGAGAAAGTAAGAAGTCATGTAAACATTTAGAGAATCTGGCGTAAGTTTTGTGACCCCAAAGACAAGTTGATTAATAAACAGGCACTGATTATAATCGAGTCACTCAGGCAAAGAAAACCTTCTACTCAGCCAGAATAGAATTGGCTAGAAATAAAAGTAAGGACATTTTTAAAATAGTTAATGATATCTCTGCACCCGCTGCCACAGTCAAGCCTTTTACTCAGTCGGAGGATTGGGTTGACCGCATGGCCATCCATTTCCATGATAACATCAAAAATATCCAGGAGTCCTTCCTGACAACGGCAATGGTATGTAGCAATAGTGGTATGCTGGCCTCTTCCAGCATACAAGATAGGAGTTCCTTCCTTTGAGCGGTTCCCTAGGATCTCACTAGAAAGGTATTTAGACATTATAAAAGGCCTGAAATCCAGCTCTCATACTGACCCTTGCCCTGCCATTATTCTGTCTGGAGCAGCTACAATGTTGAATCCGGCAGTCAACTGGGTCCTCAATCTTTCATTAGAGTCAGGGCAGGTCCCGAACAGGTGGAAAAAAGCCAAAGTTCTACCCCTACTGAAAAAAGCCACACTGGACCCTGAGTCAGTATCTAACTACAGGCCAATTTCTTTGCTCCCCTTTTACTCTAAAGTTTTGGAAAAAGTGGTGAATATTATAACTACGGCCTATTTCGAGACGCATTCACTGCTTCATCCGAGTCAGTCTGGTTTTAGGGCTAACTTTTGTTGGAAGTTTCTGAGGCCATTAAGGAGGCAACGGATGGAGGGGGCAGAGCCATCCTTATTCTGTTGGATCTATCTGCGGCCTTTGATACCGCCCCCCACGACCATCTCCTGCAAAGATTACGGGAGTGCGGTTTTGGGGACAGGGTGTTCAAGTGGATTTGCTCCTTCTCAAAAGACTGTCAGCAAACAGTTTGGTCCCCCCTTTTGCAGCCTCCATCCCTCTCCTAGAGGTGGGTGCACCCCAGGGATCCATTTTGAGCCCTACCTTTTTTAATTTATACATGTCACCGTTAGCAACTCTAGCTGAGGAATATGGAGCTAAAATTGTATTGCACGCGGACGAAACGCAGCTTTTATTTACCTGCAAAAAGGATGCTGATTTTAATGGAGACAGGATTAACAGCTGCCTTGTAAAAGTGTTTTCTTGGCTCAGGTGTAACCAGCTTAAGTGGCTCAGGTGTAACCAGCTTAAGTGCAACTTAGGGAAGTCGGAGATGATCTGTTTTGGCCACCACCCCGGAAACATCTGGCGTAGCTGGTGGCCAGCTGACATGTCCCCCACTTTGACATCAGTAAAATCAGTGAAAAATCTGGACGTGAAGATGGACGAGGATCTTTCCATGAAGCCTCAGATCCAGTCAGTAGTTGGTACCTGTTTCGGAATGCTCAGGATGCTGAGGCAATTTCTTCCCCTTCTACCTATCGCCCATAGAAAAACGGTGGTCGAGGCCTTAATAATATCGAGGCTGGACTACGTGATTGCACTTTACTTAGGGCTTCCAGAGTATCTACTAGCTAGACTGCAGTTAGCCCAGAATGTAGCGGCCAGGGCAATTCTATTGCTTGGTCGTATGTCAACCCAATTGAGATCTTTGGACTGGCTTCCGGTCCGCAAGAGGATTCAATTTAAATCCTTAGTGCTCACTTTTAAGGTTCTTCGTGGCAATGTTGCTGGATACATTGTGAAGAAAATGCAGCCTTACCACCCCTCTCGTGCTCTCAGGTCCTCAAAACCTCAATTGACACCATCCCTAGATATCGGCGAGCTCGTATTGGGGGCCGCTCATTCCAGGTGCAAGCAGCGAAGCTGTGGAATGAATTGCCGCTAAAACTAAGGAAGTTGACTAACCCTGGCCGTAGTTCGCGAACTAGCACTATGCGTAGCTACGTGAAGTGCCCTTTGCACTACGCAAACTATGCGTAGCACTACGCGACCTGCATAGTACCCTGTTCGCACTGTACAAGATGCTGTTTACAATGATTGCACAGTGCAGGCAAGCATCCCGCACTGTGCAATCATTGAAATCGGCATCTTGCAGTGCGAGCAGTAGTTTTCTGCCGCTCGAGGAGATTTTTATTCGAGTGGCAGCTTTCTCAACGCGGACAGGTAGTTTTCATTGTGAGCGGTCGCGAGCATACGCGACAACTCGCAATGGGAAACCTGAACTCTCCGCGTTGAGAATCTGTCCGGGAGGTTTATTTTCCACGCTCGCGATCGGCAACTTGATGTTGCTGATCACGAACGAGGAAAAGTCTCACCACGATGTCATTTTGCTTGCTCGCAGTCACCAACTTGACGGGTACTCTAAGAGGGTGAAAAAAGGTGTGCAGAGTGAAGTAAAGAAATATTTTTACGTTTTTGTAAAAAAAAGATCAGGGGTTGTTACTAGAAGGTAAGATCAGATTAATCCCCTTGGGTAAAATCTTATGCCACCAAGCACATTGTGCCTGGGTGTAGCAAGTCAACATGTTTTGTGCCTCTATTGCTACGAAGGTTGTTGGCGCTTCATCAAGACCAGAAATAAGAAAAAGAAAAATGTGCAAGTTAAAACAATCATAAAAAAAATACAAATACCCTCAGAATGGAACCGGCCGAGGTAACAACTGTGCACCCAACAGTATGGTTAATGATAGAGGCTGCTCCTGGGGCACTAACTCAGAAAATTAAGGAGAAATACTCCAGAAGGCTAAAAGCGAAGGACCCCGCACCTTGTCAGCAGTTTCTTGCGGGTGGAGGTATGGTATCGGGTTTCTCAGATCTACATACTCTGCAAAAACTCCATGACACCGTAACATAGAAGTTGGCACGGAAAATGGAAGTGCAAAAAGACTAGTTTATTAAGACCCCATGGGGTGGTGGTACAATCCTACAGCACCCTTCGGTAATCCAAGCGGAAGCCGGGAGATAGATCAGTTATATCAAAAAAGGGAATGCCAGAACTCGAGTTCAGGTCACAGCAGCTTATTTATTCAGCTGATGTGTGCCTTCCTTAAGTTACTTCAAGAAGGTATTTGTGCAAACATTTCACTTGTTTAAAGGTTTCAATACATATTTACATTTTGTACTACTTCAGAGGATTAAGCATTTCTTTTCACTGAGGAAACGATAAGTACAATGTTTCAAACTTTTCAAACACGGCATGAAGGGGAACACTACAAGTCCCATAATGCCCAGCACTACATATCAGCAGGAAACAGAGTTCCGCTCCGTGTTGGAAATCGGAAGGTTTGCAGCAGCGGTAGGAGTGAGTGTCACGCGGCCCCTCGGAGTGTCAAGCACTGCCTCATTAGACGGAGGTAAGACGTTTACGAACGTACAAACTGAAACGCGGGCTTAACCGCGTTACAAAAAACAAAATATAAATGAATGTCGAGTAACGGCCGGCGCCTTTAACTTCTGTTCACAGAATAGGTGACTGTGTTAAAGAAAACGTTTTGACTGATATAAAGCACAGCATTGCCGGGGTCAGCCTGTGGCGTCTAAAACAAGTAAGCACGGTAGGGAAACAGCGTGTACCTAACAATGAAACATTCGCTGCAATGAGTTGGTTGTAAATTTTATCTTTAACTTACATTTAAACAGAACCCCAACACTGCGGAACCTTAATTAGATTCCCACAAACGGTCCTTTCACCTCTACGAGGGATCAGGAACATAAAAAGTAAGTGACAGGGCAACGCAAAAACGGCTAACATGTGTTGATGAGTGTGAAAAATTTGGAAACCCATAAACCCACCATTCTTTAATCTCACTTAGGTAATGGTGAATAAATATGGATAACTTGATGTCCCGTGTTTGAATATCACAGCCCTCAACAACGTTATAAAAGGTAAAAATCTTTGTAGGTTTTCCCCTTTTTAATAAAGACAGTTAGACAGTAGAGAACTGGAGATATTGAAATGTCCCCCAATTTTATACCGTAGGCATACAGCTCAGCCCTGAAGAAGAACCCCACTGAAAAAAGGAAGGGTTTGGAAACGCGTCGGCTATACGGCTGTCTGAAATTTGAAGCAACCCAAATGCCACAAACATAGGGCGACATAACTAAAGTCAAGTTGCCCCATGTGCCCATTTCTTGTAAAAATTATTTGTAACAAAACCAGTCTAGGTGTATATGATTTAATGTTAGTTTTGTATTCTAACCGTGATTGAAACTGTAATTATATTTGAATGCTTTGTTTTTTGTTTGTAAATTTTGAAAAGTTTGAAACATTGTACTTATCGTTTCCTCAGTGAAAAGAAATGCTTAATCCTCTGAAGTAGTACAAAATGTAAATATGTATTGAAACCTTTAAACAAGTGAAATGTTTGCACAAATACCTTCTTGAAGTAACTTAAGGAAGGCACACATCAGATGAATAAATAAGCTGCTGTGACCTGAACTCGAGTTCTGGCATTCCCTTTTTTGATGTAACGTATGTTGTCCAGCCAGGACCCGTAGGACAAAACCCCCTACTGATTAAACGTAGAGAGAGCAGGCAAAGGCCTGCGCGGTTTTTTTGGCCCTAAAAAGCGCCAGAACCACTTTCGAATAACTGGTTCAGCGGGTTACATACCATAACCTGTTGGAACATGTCAGAGGAGGAAACACTTTCCTTTTCTGAGGCACACATTAAAAATTTAATTTCGGGACCCTCTCCGTTCTCGTCTATCAAACTCAGTACAAACGCACAACAACAGAATGAGAGTGACAAACTACTAAGACTACATAAGAAGCATACACGCACAGAACTGCACGGGTACTTTCTATTTGAACACCTCAAGGCAGGTACCATCCCTTGGGGCCTTCAAGTGAAAAACGTACCGGTGGTTTTTACAGAGGACCCAGTATATAAAAAGGGTTTTAGCTATATAGCAACAAAGTGTAGCAGAGACCTTATGGTCCATACCGTTGAAACGGCCAAGAGAATTTGTCAAAAGGAACAGGAAGAGATAGAGGCACTCATCAAAGCAATAGAGGATAATCATACAATAGACGAGTCCAAAGCTTTTCTTGAAAAAATTGATAAAGAAATTGCTACATTCAGGGATAAAACTATCAATTTTAGGTCCAACAAGTTCGAAAAGGACGTTAAGGCCTTCAAGATCGAGTCTGTTTACCCGTACTTGAAAGAAGATTACTATACCCAAATAGAATCCAGAAGAGCCTTATCACAGTACCAAGGGAGGTCCAAAAATCGATTTGTTACCTTCTCCGAGAGTTCATCGTCAGAATCAGCCAACGACTCAGACCCCAGGGAGGGATCCTCAAAAAGAACTCATTTTTTAGAGAAGGGCGAAGGCAGAGGCAGGGCCAGATTCAAACCTCAGCCCCAACCTTGGGAAAAGAGAACACGCAGAACTCAGTACAAGACATAAATTCAACCTCCATAGTGAACATATCTAACAAAGAACTAACTGTACATGAAAGATCTGTGCTTGAATTAGGACTTAAATTTGTGCCAACAACTAATACTGACCTGACTTATTTGAAAATAGAAGCGTTAGAGTTTTGCCGCAAATTAAGACTCAGGGCATTCTTCCACAATAAAGAAGATACAAGAGTAGTAGAACCCTCTAACTTGTCCAACAAATCCACATTTGTTCCCCCAACCTACACAATTCCAAAAGAAATAATAGCTTTTGAACAGACCGTTCTGTCCTCCATCACGCAGCTAAACAAACAAAAAGTTTTCTTAAAAAGGAATATCAGTAGAGACCAACAAATGGCTTTGAACAACTTACGCTCTGATGATTCCATAGTGTTAAAACCCGCTGACAAGGGGGGCGCACTGGTGGTCTGGTCTAGAGATAAATACATAGCTGAAGCTAATAGTCAAATTAAGAACATTGACTGGTACAGAGAAGTCAAAGAAGATCCGACTCCACAAATACAAACTGAGATCCAGATGAAACTCACTGAAGGGTATGACAAGGGGATACTGGGACCTAAAGAGTTCCAATATCTCAATAAAAAGAGCCCACGTATTCCAGTAATTTATTTTCTACCGAAAATACATAAGAGCATAACTGAACCACCCGGAAGACCCATAGTCTCCGGGTGTGATTCACTATTAGAACCATTGGCCAAGTATGTGGATGTGTTCATAAAACCTTTTCTGTCCGAAGTAAAGTCACATCTTAAAGACACCACGGACTTTATTAATAAGGTAGAAGGAGTTCCATTTGACGACACGCAAGAGCTGTTGGTATCCTTTGATGTCACATCTCTATACACCCAGATCCCTCAGGAGGAGGGACTGGAAGCAATGGAGTATTACTTAGACACACGACCACGACCACAAAGAGTCCCCACAGACTTTATTATTGACTTAGCCAGAATAGCTTTGAAAAGAAACTACTTTCGGTTCATGGACGCGTTCTACGTGCAGGTGAAGGGGACCGCCATGGGGTGTCCTTACGCCCCAGAAATGGCGGTTCTCTTCATGTCCCTGTATGAGGAACGCTTCATTTACCAAAATAATCCATTCCAACAAAACATAACAACATGGTATCGTTACATCGATGATATCTGGTGTCAATGGAAAGGGTCTGAAGAAATGCTGACCGAATTCCACCAATGGTTGAACACCAGACACCCAGACATTAAGTTCACGATCACATACAGTAGAACATCCCTTACCTTTTTAGATGTGGTGGTTGTTCCCCATCAAAATCAACTCACAACTACCTTACATCGCAAAAATACTGACAAAAACACAATATTGCATTTTGCAAGCTACCACCCTAAAAGTTTGAAAACAAATTTACCATATGGACAAATGTTGAGAATCCGTCGTAACTGCTCAAGGAAGGAAGACTTCATAACTCATTCCCAAATTCTCAGTGATCAACTCGAACAAAGAGGTTACCCACGGAAATTACTGAAACATTCAGCTACAAGGGCATGGTATACCCCACGTGAAGAATTACTGAGAAAAAAAGATACTAAACCCCTTGACAGACCAGTGTGTGTCACGACATTCGGGCCATACACAAACAAATTCAAGTCCATTATTCTAAAGAACTGGCATCTAATAACGAACTCGGAAGTTCCAATCGAGAAGCCGCTGTTCGCCTTAAAGAAAAATAGAAGCATCTCTCAATACATCGTGAGGGCTGACCTAGGGGTCAGCCAAGCTAAAACAGACCTACAAACAATGTGGAAATTACCACCTATATTAGGTCACCATAAATGTGGTACGTGTGCCTCCTGCCCTAGTACAATCAAAGGGGAGGAATTCCAATTTAACACAATAAAATGGACACATAAAGGATTCTCAAACTGTAAAACGCACAATGTAATATATGCAATTACGTGCCCTTGTCCCAAGCTGTATATTGGGAAAACCACCCAAAAAGTGAACCAACGACTGGCCCAACATAGGTCTAGAATCAGACACAAAGTGCTGTCCGCACCCATGGTACAGCACTTTGTGGATCACCAACACACTGAGACAGACTTTAAATGGACGGTGTTACAAGCCATGAAAGCCCCCTCGAGGGGAGGAAATATTGATACCATGCTGCTTAAAAAAGAAGCATATTTAATCCTTAGGTTTAATTGCGTGATGGATGGACTGAATGAAATATCTGAACTGCAAAGATCAAGCTATTGAGTCCTCTGTTCACCCACCTTTATCAATACACTACATACATTGAGATACGTTATTTGCTGCGCCAGTCACTTACTAATCACTTTTAACTCACACCGATAGGAATAGGCAAAGCACATGCCGAAACACGGCATGAAGGGGAACACTACAAGTCCCATAATGCCCAGCACCACATATCAGCAGGAAACAGAGTTCCGCCCCGTGTTGGAAATCGGAAGGTTTGCAGCAGCGGTAGGAGTGAGCGTCACGCGGCCCCTCGGAGTGTCAAGCACTGCCTCATTAGACGGAGGTAAGACGTTTACGAACGTACAAACTGAAACGCGGGCTTAACCGCGTTACAAAAAACAAAATATAAATGAATGTCGAGTAACGGCCGGCGCCTTTAACTTCTGTTCACAGAATAGGTGACTGTGTTAAAGAAAACGTTTTGACTGATATAAAGCACAGCATTGCCGGGGTCAGCCTGTGGCGTCTAAAACAAGTAAGCACGGTAGGGAAACAGCGTGTACCTAACAATGAAACATTCGCTGCAATGAGTTGGTTGTAAATTTTATCTTTAACTTACATTTAAACAGAACCCCAACACTGCGGAACCTTAATTAGATTCCCACACACGGTCCTTTCACCTCTACGAGGGATCAGGAACATAAAAAGTAAGTGACAGGGCAACGCAAAAACGGCTAACATGTGTTGATGAGTGTGAAAAATTTGGAAACCCATAAACCCACCATTCTTTAATCTCACTTAGGTAATGGTGAATAAATATGGATAACTTGATGTCCCGTGTTTGAATATCACAGCCCTCAACAACGTTATAAAAGGTAAAAATCTTTGTAGGTTTTCCCCTTTTTAATAAAGACAGTTAGACAGTAGAGAACTGGAGATATTGAAATGTCCCCCAATTTTACACCGTTGGCATACAGCTCAGCCCTGAAGAAGAACCCCACTGAAAAAAGGAAGGGTTTGGAAACGCGTCGGCTATACGGCTGTCTGAAATTTGAAGCAACCCAAATGCCACAAACATAGGGCGACATAACTAAAGTCAAGTTGCCCCATGTGCCCATTTCTTGTAAAAATTATTTGTAACAAAACCAGTCTAGGTGTATATGATTTAATGTTAGTTTTGTATTCTAACCGTGATTGAAACTGTAATTATATTTGAATGCTTTGTTTTTTGTTTGTAAATTTTGAAAAGTTTGAAACATTGTACTTATCGTTTCCTCAGTGAAAAGAAATGCTTAATCCTCTGAAGTAGTACAAAATGTAAATATGTATTGAAACCTTTAAACAAGTGAAATGTTTGCACAAATACCTTCTTGAAGTAACTTAAGGAAGGCACACATCAGCTGAATAAATAAGCTGCTGTGACCTGAACTCGAGTTCTGGCATTCCCTTTTTTGATATAACGTATGTTGTCCAGCCAGGACCCGTAGGACAAAACCCCCCACTGATTAAACAAGGAGATAGATCAGAGCATTACCAGAGCTTTATACTAATTTTATTAGTTGTGTTTTAAAATCTATTTTGTGCCGCCAAGCTTTTGAATTTAAATAAGATTACTGCTCATTGACAATCGCATCAACCTTACTGCCAGAATCGCCAGAATCGCCCCATATTCAGCCAATTGAGGTGCTGAGTGGGAGGCGGCATTTCAGCGGCCATATTGGGCGTACACACAGCCCCAGCGCTCTAGCACTCGAGGCTCCACTATAAAAGCATACGGTGATGCCTCCGCGCAGCGGACGCGGTCAGCGGGCGCGCCGGAGTCGCGCCGAAGTCGAGCCTAAGTCCAGCCCGTCTGCGCCCGTCCGCGCCAAGGACGGGCTAGGGGCTGCCCCTTCTGCTCAAAAAATGTACCCAGGTCTGATTTCCAGAGAAGACTTATTGTCATTTAACCGCAGTTGCATGCAATGTCATCATGCCATAAAAGCAGATAAGTGGCTAGGACCCATTAGTTGTATTGCCTGTAAACAAACTTTACAATCCTATTCAAAGCAGTCTCCGAAAACTATATATAAGGTCATTAATGGAGGACTAATTAATGCCCGCTCCATGTGTAAGAATGCACTACACATATATGATTTAATCTCAGAGAGCAATCTGGACTGCCTCTTGGTCAGGGAAACGTGGCTCAGAGACTGGTCCAGCCCAGACATTGTATGCGCACTGCCACCTGGTTATAGGATACAGAGACCAGATAGACCCATACAAAGGGGGGGGATCGCCATTATACATCGAGAGACTCTCAAATGTAACATTTCGGAACTACCCGACATCAAAGGAGCCGAATGTTTAGCCTTTAACCTACAGGCCCATGACTCCTTTATGTTCTCCGGAGCATTAATATATCGCCCACCAGGACAAGCGAGCCACTTCCTGGAAAGTATGGGTGAAGTTCTTGCTAGCCTGACGCTAAAGGCCACCAATTTCACCTTACTGGGAGACTTAAATCTGCACCTTGACAGCACTAGCGATCCAAACGTACTGTGTTTTAAAGACATATACATGTGTTGGGACTGACAATTCTTACGACTGATCCTACACACACAGCGGGCCATGTACTAGATTGTGTTTGTTCCAATCTCAACACTATTAAGGTCTCCACTCCCCTGTCCCAAACCTGGACTGACCATAAATTTATCGCATTTAACATCAAAACTGAAGAAACTAAGGGGGTAACCAGACATAATAAGAAATGAGAAACCGATCCCATGTTGGACGAAAATTATTGAGCACCCAGAACTACCAAATTGGGTAAAAGAGAACAAACCATCGATACTTAGAGAAGCTGTCACTGACAACTTCAGTTATGAGAGATGGATGAGATCTATAGGGGAGAAATTGACTTCTGGGGGAGCCAGAAAATTAAAATCCAAACAAGGGAAAATTTCAGCCCCTTGGTTCACCAGTGAACTAAAAGATACACTGCAAACAGTTTGAAGATTAGAACGAAAATGGTGTAAGCACTATAACAATGACGACCAGGAAATTTTTATAACAGCTAGATGGAATTACTATGCATTAATCAAACGTACCAAAATAAATTATTTTACAAATAGGATAGAAGCCTCACAGAACAATCAAAAGGAAATTTTCCGTATTGTTAAAAGTTTTCAAAATCCTAAATTCCTATCCCAGGAAATACCACCCTCACAGATCTTCTGCAGCGAGATTGCAAATTATTTTGAACAAAAAATTGTTAACCTTACTAAAGATTTTCCTCTAATCCCTTTAAACGATGAAAACACTGTACAAGGTAATAACCCCGGGTCAATCAGCTGGAACACCTTCGCTATGATTGATCTGGCAGACTCCTCACAAATCATCTCAAAAATTAAATCGGGTTCGCCACTCGACCCCTGCCCCCCTCATTGATCCACGCAATTAAAGATGAGGTGAACCCCATGATCAATGCCATTATTAATACATCACTACAATCCGGAGACGTTCCCATCACCTGGAAGTCTGCAATAGTAAAACCACTGCAAAAAAAGACCTTACATGATCCTTCTGTTCTAAGAAATCTGCGACCCATCTCTCAACTCCCCGCTTTATGTAAATGTGCTGAAACCCTGGTTAATAAACAGCTCTCAACATTCCTGGAGGCAAATAATATCTTACATCCAAATCAGGCAGGGTTCAGAGCAAACCACTCTACAGAATCAGCACTACTGTCAACAACAGAAACCATAAGAGCTGCACTAGATCAAGGTAGGAGGGCAGTTTTAATCCTCCTTGATCTATCTGCAGCATTTGACTTGGTGTCCCTTGCCATTCTATTACATCGCCTTGTTGCGGCTGGCATAGGGGGCACCGTGTTAAAATGGTTCAAAAACATTCTGCTGCATAGAAAACAGATAACCATGCTCGGACAGTTCCATTCGGAGGAGATTGGTTCAGGGGTGCCACAGGGCTCAAGTTTAAGCCCTACTTTGTTCAATCTTTATATGGTGCCCCTGATCAATATCATTGCTTCCTATGATGTGAGTACTATAGCATACGCAGACGACACTCAATTGGTCCTGGTTCTGGATGATAATACAGATAAAGCTGAACAGGTTCTGAAAGAGTGTCTGACTGCGACTTTCAACTGGATGCATGATAACCATCTTAAATGCAACTCTGCTAAATCAGAGATTTTACCATTTGGGAAAAAGAACCTCTTCTCCCCACACACCTGCTGGTCATCTGATGTGGAAGCCCCTCCAAACACCATTAGTGCAACCCGAAACCTGGGAATAAAATTTGATGAGATGCTCTCTTTCAAGCAACAATCTAAAGAAGTAGCCGCCTTCTGTTTTAATATCATAAAAGGTCTCCAAAATGTTTTTGATTTCCTGCCTTTGTCAGCCCCCCGCACAGTAGCAATTGCATTAGTCACATCAAGAATTGATTACTGTAACAGTCTGTATGCAGGGGTGGCATAATCTACTCTGCACAAATTACAGATGGTACAGAACTCGGCTGCACGGCTGGTTCTAAGGTGGCCCAGATAATCATCAGCATCGGCCGCCTTAGACATGTTGCACTGGCTTCCTATTCAGAAGCGCATACTGTTCAAAATCCTTGTGATCACTTTTAGAGCTTTTCACAAGCGCGGTCCAAAATATCTGTCCAACAAGTTTCACAGATACCACCCCACTAGAGAACTGAGGTCAGCTACTGCCAATTTGATGACTGTTCCCAAGTTCAGACTTGCCACCAAGGGAGGAAAATCATTGGCAGTTCTAGGAGCTAAAGCCTGGAACACACTCCCTGCCCACCTTCGCTTAATTACATCAGATAAGACCTTTAAAAAATCCTTAAAAACATGGATCTACGGATTAGCCGAATCAGTATGCAAATGTCTTGTCTAAACTATACATAACATCCATAATTCAGTTAAAACCTGTTAATTTACCAGCAATGAAGTCGCAGCGCCAGGATGCTCCTTGGAGTGACAGCGCGCTATATAAAAACCCCCAACATCAACATCAACATCAAGAAGTATCACACCGAACATCGGTGAGTGACCTCTTTTATACAGTTTTACAGTAATAAAAAGAGTAGGCGGGATACATTTGTTCAATTTAGGTACATATAAGGACATTTCTGGAACACAGCCAACTCATGGGAGGAGTTTCAGTACTAACGGTGAGTTTGGGGAACATTCCTAAGTGATGACCATCCACTAATACAGAGGGTTTGACTACGCATGTGCAAGCTTGACCAGTACTAAAAATAGCCTGTTGCTGGTCAAGTTTAGAAGGGCATTGGTACAAAGGAAGGACAAAAGGGCATGCTGAACACGAGGCTGCATGTTCATGAAAATGGAAGCCAGTAATACAAAATGGCCTTCACAAATGTGGTCAAGATAAGAAAGAATTCATGTAGCTGAGCTAAACGCTAACCCAATCATTATCAAATTACGACAGACGACCCTTTTAGCTTTTAGCTGAAGCTACCTCATAATGGAAGTAGTCTGGATACTCACAATCAGTATTAATCAACATAATATTTGTTATTTCTCTATTAATCATTTGCTCATTCTTAGCAATGGCTAGTTTGGATGGAATACAAGCAGTAATACACATAGAACATAACATAGGGCCACATTGAATACATAGGCAAAGGAAGAAGAGTATCCCAATTATTATACATGGAACAGTTAATAATTGCCCCAAGTGCTGAGAAAAGTCCAAAACCAATTCGAAAATTTGTCCATGTACCATTTTCGGGATGTATTTCAGCAGCTATTTTATGCAGTTTAGAAATAGCATCATACACAGAAGGTGAATTATCAGGAACATATACACAGCAACTACTACCGATGACGCGGCATGCACCCCCACGATCAACTAACACTACATCTAGAACCATCCGGTTTTGGAGCGTTACAATTCTAGTAATTTGAAGTTCCTCAGTCAAATTCCCTAAAGCAAAAACTGTTTCATTAGCAACAGCTTCTACAACACGTGTTAGCCGTCTTATTTTCCTGCTATTCAGAGCAGCACCAACAAATGAAAAGAGGCCTAAATTAAAATCGACATATTGTTGCAGGGAGGTATCTGTTTGGTCAATCTCATCAATTGCTAATGTTCTCTAATCTCTATTTAATATAAAATCATGATATAATACAAAGTCGTTATGATACATGGGTGGGGCAATAAATACAGGGGGTAATACGAAGGATATGTAACATGTTCCTAACCACACAATAGGAAGACGGTGATAACCTTTATTTCCACAAATGAAGTAAGTGTTTCCTGAAGCTACAAAGGCAATACCATTTGGCGTGTCAAAGGTGAGAGTAGTATTACATTCACTTCTCCCTACTGGGACAGTACCTTTATTTCGGACACATAGATCAACTTTGGTGTCAATAACTGTAATCACATGTAAACTCGACATATTTATACGTCTTTGATTAGTGTAGACACGAGGTAATGACACATTATCTGGTCGATATTCTTCCCACTCAAATTTGGTTCCTTCTGCATGTGGATAACCATCTCTGTCATTGTAGCAAAGTTTATTAAGCCGGAAAAGCAGTCCACCTTTTGTTGGCCATCTCAAAGTAAACAGAAGAGTGTACCAAGCGTTACAAGAACCATTATGAGAAAATGGAAGAGGAATAAGCGGAGTGCCTCCTTTCTTTTGGTGTCCAGGCAACATTCCACATACCCAACAGTTTGAAGTGTTTGTCATATTGTGGGTGTGATGCAGAATTTGAATAAAACTGTTATTTAGATAAGTGAAATGAAAATGTTCAGATGGGATTGGGGTAGTAGGCAATAAATATTCTCTTGCGGGAACCAATCTTTCTACAACCCAAGCTATAACTGCTATTACTACTATGGTCACAACAAGAAGCACAGCACCAAGAATTCTCCTATTTCTCATCATAATTGGTGCCATAGTTCAAAGCACAAAAAGTCTCAAGACAAAGCCACTAAAAAAATAAAAATATGAGTGCTGAGCTCCGAGGTAGCCATTGGTTTCTTCTCCGAGATTCAAGACGGGTGTCGATACACTGGGCAAAACTGATCCCCCCCCCTTGATATTCTCGGCTTCCGTTTTCACAAACCCCAGAGCGGTAACTCAACCAGTCTCGCACAAAACAACTGCTCTCCTTGGCCGTAGATTGTATCTTTCTCCACCAGAAACAGTGTGGTCCGGGAAGGCTCCCTCCGAATCATTAGACGTAGTAGCAGGGCTCTTCTCTGCATCCAAGATGTCTCAATAATCAGACAGCACAGTGGGGTTCACCAGATCCGAAGAGACATGACAACAATGAGTAGTGTGCACCCACCGCTTCTTGTTCGTGGCTCGCACAGCCGTTCGAGGCGCCAGACTTGCTCAGGGCCACGCCACCTCGGCTCCAAGCTGCTGGTTCTCTCAAACGATCGGATCATAACATAATCGCCAGGACGAAGATTGTGAGCCTCTCCAATGGAATTGTCGGGGAGCGCTTCTCGAACCTGTTGATGAATAGAGAGTAAATCATTTGTTAATCGTGCCAAATAATCGTTCATCATTATACACGGCACATCATGTAGCAAACGAGGCTTAGGAACTCCCCATATATTCATCGGCCTTCCAAACACCACTTCATAAGGTGTGAGGCCAGTTCGGGAATGTGGTACCGATCTAATAGATAACAATGCTAGAGGCAGGGCATCCCGCCATTTCAAAGATGTGTATGCCACGATCTTTGCTAGCTTCAACTTCAGAGTAGCATTATACCTTTCTACCAGACCTGCTGACTGCGGATGGAATACAGCATGGAACTTCTGCTGAATCCCCAACCCTTTAAGGACATACTCCACTATTTTCCCGACAAAATGAGTACCAATATCACTCCACAGAAATTTACAAACACCATAGCGCGGGAAGTACTCTTTGAGCAAGACCTTAGCTGTTGTTAACGCTGTACTATCCTTCGTGGGGAAGGCCTCAATCCATTTACTGAAAGCACACACCACCACTAAGACATACTTAAGATTATTGCAACGCTCAAGCTGGATGTAATCCATTTGCAGTACTTCAAATGGTGCAGTAGGTGGAACAAACCCTCCTTTCGGAGTATAAGTCCCTTTAGCAGGATTGTACTGTAAGCATATCAGACAGGTCTGCACTACTCTTTTGGCCATATTGGCAATCTCAGGATGCTCCCAAACTCGTGTAAGCAATTTAGTAATTACAAGAGCTCCAACATGTGCCAATCCATGTGTCATTTGAACCATTGCTTGCAAGTAAGCGGCAGGCAATTTCCAGCTCTCCATATCCTTGCTCATCCAGCAACCCTCATCATCCAACACTCCCTCAGTTGCCCAGGTTGCGAGTTCTGCTTCAGACGCTGATTTCTGGATGTCTAAGATCTCCTCTCTAGCATCATGCCATCGCTCAGCCTGTGATTTCACCACGTAAATAGGCGAGACATTTTGTAACATTGCAGTTTCCCTCGCTATGCGATCTGCAAAAGCGTTTCCTTGTCCTACTTTGTCTGTCACTTTCTTATGTGCACTGCATTTGTTTATCGCTACTTTCTTTGGGTATAATAGTGCATTCAGGAGGTCACGTACTAATTCTCCATGCATAATGTGCACGTCGTGTGAAGTCAAAAATCCTCGTTCCCTCCAGAGTAGGCCAAAATCGTGCACTACTCCAAAGGCGTACCGGCTATCAGTGTAGATATTCACACACAGACCAGCACTTAATTCACATGCTTTCGTTAAGGCTATCAATTCAGCTGCTTGGGCCGACTTTTGCGGTATTCGTGCTGTTTCTACCACTGTATTAAGTGTCGTGATCGCGTAGGCTGCAGAAGTTGTAACATCTGGCAACCTTAAACACGATCCATCAACCCACAGTTCCCCATCTACATCTGGTAGTGGCGTATCTTGTAAGTCGATACGACCCTTTGTTTGTTCTTCAGTCAGGAAAACACAATCATGATGTTCTTCCTCCTGGGTCTCACCAACTGGATACGGTTATAAAGTAGCAGGGTTCAAAGTGGCACATCTCTTCAGTGTAATATGTGGCGCCAACAGTGTTAACTCATATCCTGTTGAACGTGCACTAGTTAGATACTGGGTTTTTGTTTGGTTTAGCAGAGTGTCTACCGCATGGGGAACTAACACCAACAATTTGTGTGACAAAACTATTTCTTCACTCTGTCGTATAGCCACTGCTGTTGCTGCAACTGCTCGAAAACACCCAGGTAATCCTCATGCTACAGGATCAAGTACCGCTGAGAAGTACGCACAAGGTCTCTGTTTATCCCCGTGTGTCTACACTAAGACTGACAATGCACACCCATCTTTCTCATGTACGTATAATGTAAAAATCTTTGTGTAATCTGGTGTACCTAGCACTGGTGCCGAACAAAGAGCTTGTCTCAATTG